>NC_091778.1:18125000-18750000 GCF_029378745.1 Bos indicus
ATCTGCATACAGGTTTCTCAAGAGGCAGGTCAGGTGGTCTGGTATTCCCATCTCTTTCAGAATTTTCCACAGTTTATTGTGATCCACACAGTCAAAGGCTTTGGCATAGTCAATAAAGCAGAAATAGATGTTTTTCTGGAACTCTCTTGCTTTTTTGATGATCTAGCGGATGTTGGCAATTTGATCTCTGGTTCCTCTGCCTTTTCTAAAACCAGCTTGAGCATCAGGAAGTTCATGGTTCACGTATTGCTGAAGCCTGGCCTAGAGAATTTTAAGCATTACTTTACTAGAGTGTGAGATGAGTGCAATTGTGTGGTAGTTTGAGCATTCTTTGGCACTGCCTTTCTTTGGGATTGGAATGAAAACTGACCTTTTCCAATCCTGTGGCCACTGTTGAGTTTTCCAAATTTGCTGGCATATTGAGTGAAGCACTTTCACAGCATCATCTTTCAGGATTTGAAATAGCTCAACTGGAATTCCATCACCTCCATTAGCTTTGTTCGTAGTGATGCTTCCTAAGGCCCATTTGACTTCACATTCCAGGATGTCTGGCTCTAGGTGAATGGTCACACCATCATGATTATCTTGGTTGTGAAGATCTTTTTTGTACAGTTCTTCTGTGTGTTCTTGCCACCTCTTCTGAATATCTTCTGCTTCTGTTAGGTCCCTACCATTTCTGTCCTTTATTGAGCCCATCTTTGCATGAAATGTTCCCTTGGTATCTCTAATTTTCTTGAAGAGATCTCTGGTCTTTCCCATTCTGTTGTTTTCCTCTATTTCTTTGCATTGATCTCTGAGGAAGTCTTTCTTATCCCTCCTTGGTATTACTCAACCATAAAAAAGAACAAACGAGTCAGTTGAATGTTGTCTTCTTAACCCCCTATCGTCACAGTGCAACCCCACTTCTGCACAGACACTACCCAAGTCAAGGTCACTAGCTGCCCTATAGTCACGTAGGTGGTAGGGCATGCTGAAATCAACATTATCTATCCCTCCCTCCCTCCTGGAGCCTGTTCTCTTGGCTTTGGTTTCAGCTCACATTCAGATATGACTCCCACTTCCCAGTCCCTCCCTCTTGGTCTTCTTTGCACGTTCCTCCTCCTCTGTGGAAGCTCTCAATATTGGAGGGTCTCTGGGCTCTGTTTGAGGTTGCTCTCTCTTCTCTAACTACACTCCTTTCCTTTGGTAGTCTGTATGCAAATAACTTCCAGAACTGTATTTCCGGCTTTAATAACTTCTCAGAGCTCAAGTTGCAAATATCCAACTGCCAGCATGGCATCTCCACAGGGACGTTACCAGGCACCTCAAACTTAGCATGACCAGAGTAAAACCCTTAATCCTAAAACACGCCTGTCCCACCACTGAAGCATATGTGCACACATGTTCAGATATATGCATGCATGCACATAGCCACAGAGAAAACCCCAAATTTTGTCTGTGCTTTCCTGTCTCAGAAAATATCACTCCTCTTCACCCTATCAGAAGCCAAAAAGGTTGGAGTTCCCCTTTATTCCTGTCTTTGACTCTCTGCTCTCCCCAACCTGTGACAATTCACTTGCAGACACAGGTGGGGAAGGGGAGGGCGGGATGAATTGGGAGGTTAGGTTTGACATACATGCAACCACCATGCGTCAAATAGATAGCTAGTGGGAAGCTGCTCCATAGCACAGGGAGCTCAGCTTGAAGCTCTGTGATGACCTAGAGAGATGGGATGGAGCGGGGAGGGAGGGGTAAGAGAGAGGGTATATATGCATATACACAGCTGATTCCCAGGAGGCTCGGTGGTAAAGAATCTTCCTGCCAATGCAGGAGATGCAAGTTCAATCCCTGGGCCGGGAAGATACACTGGAGAAGGAAATGGAAACCCACTCCAGGGTTCTTGCCTGGGAAATCCCATGGACAGAGGAGCCTGTCCATGGCTCCATGGACATGTTTAGACACAATGACTAAACAATAATAACAATAACATAGCTGATTCATCTCATTGTACATCAGAAACTAACACAATATTGTAAAGCAATTACACTCCAATAGAGGAGAAAAAAAAACCCCAAAGGCTATTGATCCTACTTCCAAAATACCTTTGGAAATGTACATACATGTCACCATGTTTCCACCTCTGCTATTAACACCTTCCTTCAAACCATCCACATTCTCATCACACCACTGGCATCACCTCTTAACTGGCCTCTGCTTCCATTCTTTGTCCCTGAAATCCATTCTCCATGCAGGAGCCAGAGAGATTTATTTAAAGACATATAACAGATCACATCACTCCCGCTTCAACCCACGCATGGCACTTGAAACAGAATCTACGCTTTTCCCCCAAGGATTCCAACACCATACATAGTTCAGCTTTCACTTTCCTCTCCAACTTCATTTTCGTCTCTCTTCCCTCATGTCCATAATTGGCTCTGCCAATCTCTTTCCCACCTTTGTACCAGCTCTTCTTTCTCTCTGGAATTGCCTCTCCCCCTGGCCTGACCACCCGATAGCTCATAAGCACACCATCCTGGTTTCAATCTCTGCTCCACCGTTTGTCATTGTTCATCATGTCCGACTCTTTGTGACCCTATGGACTGCAGCACGCCAGGCTTCCCTGTCCTTCACTATCTCTCGGAGTTTGCTCAAACTAATGTCCACTGTGTCGGTGATGACATCCAACCATCTCATCCTTTGTCACTCCTTTCTCCTCCTGCCCTCAATCTTTCTCAGCATCAGGATCCTTTCTGATGAGTCATCTCTTCGCATCAGGTGGCCAAAATACTGGAGTTTCAGCATCAGTCTTTCAATGAATATACAGGGTTGATTTCCTTTAGGATAGACTGGTTTGATCTCCTTGTTGTCCAAGGGACTCTCAAGATTCTTCTTCAGCACCACAATTCAAAAGCATCAATTCTTTGGTGCTCTGCCTTCTTTATGGTCCAACTCACATCCATACATGACTCTTGGAAAACCCATAGCTTTGACTGTACAGCAAAGTGATGTCTCTGCTTTTTAATACCCTGTCTAGGTTTGTCATAGCTTTTCTTCCAAGAGGAAAGTGTCTTTTAATTTAATGGCTGCAGTCACCATCCACAGTGATTTTGGAGACCAAGAATATAAAGTCTGTCACTGATTCAATTTTTCAGCATCTATTTGCTTTGAAGTGATGGGATCAGATGCTGTGATGTTAGTTTCTTGAATGTTGAGTTTTAAGCTAGCTTTACCATTTCTCCACTACCACCATTTCCATTTTTATTTGTTTATTTATTGACTATCTCCCTTCACTGTCATAATTTATATAAGTACAGGACACGTGCCCTATTCACTGCTATGTTCTTAGTGCCCAAAATAGTAGCTGGCACAGGATAAGAGTTCAATAGACATTTGTTGAAGGAATGCACAAAAAATGTTACCAAGAAAAAAAATTTGCTAATCTCCAAGATTACAAGAGTAATGTTTAGCCTTCTCCAGAGAATAGATTGTTTGTAAGAACTTGAACATCTTACTTCATTGGAATGCAAATGGACACTTACTAATTACAAATGAGCCTTATCTATACATGACAGCCTCTCTGGCAAGACCTCTATCTGGAAACACTTTGGTAGTCAGGAGTTCTGGTGGTTTATAAACTGGAAATTTGCTTTTTCTTTTCTAACTTTTTTTTGTTTTGCTTTAAATCTTCTCGTGATTGGCTAATTCAAGCTGCTATCCTCAGCCCAAAAGAAACAAGGTTTTGCTATGTATGCAGTGGTGTGACTTCCTCGCTAACAATCTATAGTCATTCATTAATTCATTTGTTCATTCATTCATTTGTTCAGGTGTATGTTGGCCCTCATATGGGTACTTACGACAAATACAGAGCTGAGACCTGGTCTCTGTCCTCAAAGAAGGTCCAGTGTACTCACCAAACATGCTTTTGTGCTTAGTCACTCAGTCGTGTCTGACTCTTTGCAACCCTTTGACCTGTAGCCCACCAGGGTCCTCTGTTCATGGGATTTTTCAGGCAAGAATATTAGAGTGGGTTGCTATTTCCTCCTCCGGGAGATCTTTTTGACCCAGGGATTGAACCCAAGTCTCCTGCATTGCAGGTGGATTCTTGACCTGTGGAGCCCTCAATGAGTAAATAAATTCCTGGAGGTAGTAGATTAACAACATAAGAAATATATGAACAGGGTTAGGTGGAAGGAGAGACCAAAGAGAGATCTGATACAGTCAAGGAAGCGTTATGATCCCTGCTTGGACGTATTATCTCATTTCAGCCTCATTCAGGGCTTCCCAGGTGGCACTAGTGGTAAAGAATCCACCTGCCAATGCAGGAGACAGAAGAGACGAAGGTTCAATACCTGGGTCAGGAAGATGCCCTGGAGGCGGGCATGGCAACCCACTCCAGTATCCTTGCCTGGAGAATCCCAAGGACAGAGGAGCCTGGTGGGCTATAGTCTAAAGGGTCGCACAGAGTTGGACACAACTGAGTGACTTAGCATACACATGCACACCCTCATTCAAACCTTATGAGACCAAGATTTCTATCCCCAATTTACAGACGAAGAAACTGAATTGCCTAGATGTTAAATCCTTGGCTCAGGGTCATCAGTGCTAAGCGGTCAGATGAGGTTTGTAATCCATTTCTTCTGAGCAGGCTCTCTCCCGCTAGCAGGTGCCTCCAATAGTTATGTCCTGGTAACCTACTATCTGCTCCAGACCCTCCTAGTAACAGTGCCAGGTAACAGTGACGACCAGCTGCTGGCCTGCAGTCTGGTGACACTGCGGGAAAAGTCCATACCATCCAACACTGGACATCCCCTCCAGCAGCTGCTCCTCTATCAGCTCTGATCTACCTGCCTCAGGGGTCTTCCTCCTTCTCCAATGACTGGTCCAGAGAGTTTTACCAACTTTTACTGAGAATCTATATGCATGTGGCACTGGGAGGGGATCAGTTCAGTTCAGTTCAGTCACTCAGCTGTGTCTGACTCTTTGCAACCCCATGAGCTACAGCACGCCAGGCCTCCCTGTCCATCACCAACTCCCAGAGTTCACCCAAACTCATGTCCATTGAGTTGGTGATACCATCCAACCATCTCATCCTCTGTCATGCCCCTCTCCTCCTGCCCTCAATCTTTCCCAGCATCAGGGTCTTTTCAAATGAGTCAGCTCTTCGCATCAGGTGGCCAAAGTATTGGAGTTGCAGCTTCAACCTCAGTCCTTCCGATGAACACCCAGGACTGATTTCCTTTAGGATGGACTGATTGGATCTCCTTGCAGTCCAAGGGACTCTCAACAGTCTTCTCCAACACCACAGTTCAAAAGCATCAATTCTTCAGCACTCAGCTTTCTTTATAGTCCAACTGTCACATCCATACTTGACTACTTATTTGCAGAGTAATGTCTCTGCTTTTGAATATGTTGTTTAGGTTGGTCATAACCTTCCTTCCAAGGAGTAAATGTCTTTTAATTTCATGGCTGCAATCACCATCTGCAGTGATTTTGGAGCCCAGAAAAATAAAGTCAGCCACTGTTTCCACTGTTTCCCCATCCATTTGCCATGAAGTGATGGGACCGGATGCCATTATCTTCATTTTCTGAACGCTGAGCTTTAAGCTAACTTTTTCACTCTCCTCTTTCACTTTCATCAAGAGGCTCTTTAGTTCTTCTTCACTTTCTGACATAAGGGTGGTGTCATCTGTACATCTGAGGTTATTGATATTTCTCCCAGCAATCTTGATTCCAGCTTGTGCTTCATCCAGCCCAGCATTTCTCATGGTGTACTCTGCATATAAGTTAAATAAGCAGGGTGACAATATACAGCCTTGATGTACTCCTTTTCCTATTTGGAACCAGTCTGTTGTTCCATGTCCAGTTCTAACTGTTGCTTCCTGACCAGGAAGCTACAAAGATGACTGAGACATGGTCCCTGCCTTAGAAGAACTAATTGTTTGGTGGAAAAGTTGGATATTCAGGCCAATTTTGCCCCACAGTGCGCTAAGTGCTTATCATGATGCATGAATAAGGTCTCATGGGAGGGCAGAGGCTGGAAGACAAGACTCAGGCCTGGAGGAATCAGGGAAGGCTTCCCAGAGGAAGTGATGGCTAATCCAAGTTGAAAAATGATGAACACTCACAAAACACAGAAGAGTAAAGGGCAGTCCACGTATTGGCAGAAACGTGAGGGGAAGGGCACAAAGGATCTTTAGGGAACTCTGTAGGGATCCATCTGTTACTGAAAGTGAGGTCTGGCTGCTAGCTCCTTGAAAGGGAAGGGAAAATTTGCTTTGTTTTGGAGGCTGACAACTAGGGGAGAGGGTGGACTTATGTCCAAAGCCTGACTCCCCACAACTATCACTGGGCAAGAGCTTTTAAAAGGGAGTTTCAGAGGTATATAGGTGGAGGGAGTGGGCTACATGAAGAAACAGCACAGTCGGCTTCTGACCACTTGACTCCATGTGTGAGTGAAAGTGGCTCAGTCGTGCCTGACTCTTTGTGACCCCATGGACTGTATAGTCCATGGAATTCTCCAGACCAGAATACTGGAGTGGGTAGCCTATCCCTTCTCCAGGGGATCTTCCCAACCCAGCGATTGAACTCAGGTCTCTCGCATTGCAGGTGGATTCTTTACCAGCTGAGCCACCAGGGAAGCCCCAGCTTCTGACAGTCATCTTGAAATTGGTCATATGGTGATCTAATATGCATCATCTTGATTGTTTTAAGTACAGTTAATCTTCAGTTCCAGGGTCAGTTTGTTCCTACTTCTTTGAGGCCAGTTCTTAGAATTGTGGCAGCTTATGTCATGGCCACCATGTGGTCATCATATAGTTAATTTCTTCCACCTGGTGGAGGTTTCAGTATCTACAAGATAGCTCAAAGAACACGGCTCAGAACATTATCTACAGGCCTTGCTGCTGCTGTTGCTTAGTCGCTTCACTCGTGTCTGACTCTGTGTGGCCCTATGGACTACAGTCTGCCAGGCTCCTCTGTCCATGGAACTGAAGAGGAACTAAAAGTCCTTGACTTTGTTTGATGATTAAACTATTATTATTTGGTCTTGCTTGATTTCCTTTGCTTCTACATTTTCTCACTTCTCTGATTAAACTTATCCTTTGGCTAAAGTTTTTCTACAGACAAAAGGCAGGCAGAAGACATGGGGTGGGGAGGCAGGACCATAGGGTCCTGCTCCATTTCACATCCATGACTTTTACATGGAGAATAGATCTGATCACTCCTGTATGAGCACATTTGTAGATAGTGGAGCTGGTGGTGATGCGGGGAGGGGTCTGAGTTGGTTCAAGACGTAGACAGGTCTAAGCCTACAGGCCATGGATGGAGGTAGGCACAAAATTTTGAGACTGAAGAGTACAGAAGAAGAAAATATCGCTAAGATTCAGTGTCTCTCATGTACAGTGGGCTTTAAGATACTGAAAACAGCATCAACCCACCAGTCAGAAGAGCTGGCTTGAGTACATATGATTGCACAGGATGGTAGGAAGGCAAAGCCTCATGGGACACTGTCCTGTGCCGGGGGAGCTGGAGAGATGCAGAGATGAGATGTAGGGACATGCAAACATTAGTAACATGGTGAGGCCGTCGATGACAAGCATCAAGGGAGTGGCTTGGACCAGAGCTAGCTCATGTTTGGATTCGATTAAATGTCCAGGGAACTTGAACACATTCTTGGAGTAGCCAGTGGAATCTATTAAGGATCACAGAAGTGTTCTGGAGGGGATTAGGAGCCGTGGGATAGGGGTTCTATGAGTGGTTGAAGAGTAAGTGGGCTTCGGACTTCCACGTTGGTCCAGTGCTTAAGAATCCTCCTGCCAGTGCAGGGGACATGGGTTCGATCCCTAGTCTGGGAAGATTCTGCATGCCACAGGGCAACTAAGCCCGTGCCGCACAAGAGAAGCCATGGCAATGAGAAGCCTGCACACCACAGCTGGAGAGCAGCCTCACTGCAACCAAAGAAAGCCCACGGGCAGTGCTGAAGACCTGGCACAACCAAAAACAGATAAGTAAAAACATTAAAAAAATTTTTTTTTTTAATAAATAAGTGAGCTTTATTAGGGAAAGGTTCCTACAGGAGGGGGCCTTTATGGTCAGCCTGGTCCAGCCCTGAATATCTTAGCAGGCCCATCTGGCCATGGGTCATTTGGACTGGATTCTTCAAAGGGAAAGCCTACCCACTCCAGTATTCTGGCCTGGAGAATCCCAAGGACTGTATAGTCCATGGGGTTGCAAAGAGCCGGACAAGACTGAGCGAGTTTCACTTTCATTTCAAAGTTCTGGCCCCTCTGAAGTGTTCAGAGCCATTTGTTCTCTTTCCTGCCCTGACTGGAATTGCTCACTCCATCTCCTTGGCCAGACTCAACCTCCCTCTTGTTTCTCAGACCTGCTGCTTGAAACTACTTCTGTCTGCTGACTTCGAACCAATCTGTTTGGCTGTAATTTGCATAGGCCCCTGTCCATATATGAACTTCAGGTCCTTCTTAGTAGCATCTCAGGCCCATCCAGCCTCCCTCCAGCACCCCATCTTATCCAGCCCATCCATTCCAAGAACAAGATTTTGGAATAGCATCATAGCTTTAAGCCATCAAGACAGACTCAGTCTGGAATTAATAGGAGGTACAAGAAGAGGAACTTCACCCAGAAACTCTGCCCACCTCAGATAAGCAGAAATGATTAGATGGTGATGCATCTGGGAGAATTATCTCCCTATTTTGCAAGGTCTCCAGTTCAGAGCTGTGCCTCTCCTGGGTAGCAAGGCTGATTTGAAACTAATGATCACTTATGACCCTAATGAGGGATTAATTAGTCAGTGGAGAATGAGATGGTCATCTAATTCTCCCAGGACTATTCGGGCTTTGAGGAGGGCAGCAGGCAAGCAGAGAGACCCTAACAATGTTAGATAACAAGGATCACATGCACACACAGCATCATACACATAAACATGTGTGTATATATGAGCACACACAGACAACATAAGCAAACACACAAGAAACACACCCTTAAAAAACACAAGCCACATAGACTTGCACAAAGATGTCCAAACCACACACACACACACACACACACACACACACACACACACACATGGGCACATGCTTCTACACAAAAAACCAGTTTGCAATTTAAATCTCTATCACCAGAGTAAATATTTCATAGGAAGCCCCTTCCACATTGCTAACTGCCTCCCAGGGAACCCCCGGGGAAGGTCGCTTATCCTGCCATGCATGGGACTAGAATTGTTGAGGCTCTAAGAAGGATTTAAATCCATCTTCTGCTGATATCACCTACCACTTGACCGTGGCATTGGACTGATCTCTGTTTATTCACAGCCCATTTTCTTTTGCTAAGCAACATTGCATTTGAATCAAAATATGTGCCTACTAGGTAATTAGTCTTGCTGCTACTTCCCTTTGGTGGATTTTTCTCGCTATTTATCTGTTATGACAGAGAGGGGTGGGCATTCATCTCAACAGATGTCGGTCTGAGGCAGGCCTTTCCCCAGCTCCCCAGCAAAGGGGCACAAGCAAAAGCCAGGGAAAACCCCCAAATTAACCCCACCTCCCTGAGTCCACACCAGTTTATCATAAGGACCGCTAAGTATCTCTCCTTAGAGGCTGTTCAGCTGTGTATCTACAACCTGATTTTAAATGATGTATTTCAATGATCTATTCAAGCATTTTTCAAAATTTACTTGGTCAAATCTTAAACCCTCGGGACCTCATCTTCCTTCTAAGTGAAAGGAGGATGATTAAACTATAATGGTCAAGGTAACCATATCCAGATTGTGTCTGTAAATGTGGAATAATTAACAGTGTCTCTGTATCAATTACTGTAATAATGCTGCTTGACAAACCAAAATTCAGTGGCTTAAAAACAAAAATTAGTTACACTTGCCCCTAAGTCTGGGTATAGGATAGGCTTGGTTGATCTTGGGTGGGCTCTGCCAGGTAAGTTGGATCTGCACTTGCTCTCCATGGCTTTCACTCTCCTTGGGCCAGCAGGGTAGCCAGGACATGCTCTTCTCATTGAAATGAGAGGATAATAAGCAAGCCAGCCCCACAATGCAAGCCCATGGCATGTCCCCTAACATCTCATCATCCCAGGTAAGAGATAAGGCTATACCCAACATCCGTGACATGAAGAAGCATACTCTGCCCACGGGTGAAAAAGGTGGGAGTAAATTTTTGCTGAACAATAATCCAAACGAGGTGTTGGCAAACGGTTTCTGTAAAGAACCATATAGTAAATGTTTTTTTATAACCATATAGTTGTGCTTTGCAGGCTGTGTTGTCTCTTGCAACTAATCGACTCTGTCATTACAGTTTAAAAGCAACCGTAGATAATATTGGTTTGGCCAGTAGGTTTGTTGAGTTTTGCCTACGACTGTTCGGAAACCCAAACGAACTTTTTGGCCAACCCAACACATAAACAAATGGACATGGCTGAGTATAATGGAACTTCAATTACAAAAACAGGCTGAGTTTGCCGCCCTCTGATTTAAATGACCACAAACTCCTTTCACTCTCAAAAGTGACCTGGATTGCATGATGAATTGCATGATGAAACCCTAATGATGACTTTCTCATTGGGTAGTCCTGGACAACTCACTTCAGAGTTACCTGAAATGGGGAGTGGGCATGCGTATTACACAGGCTGATTTCGGATCCCCAGTCCTGAAACTTAGGGGTAGGTCCTGGGAATTTAGAGGTTTAGCCAGCTCTTCCCAGGTGATTCTGATGGACATTAGTATTTTGTTACCATTGTATTGTGTGTGCACTAAGTCACTTAAGTCTTGTCCTACTCTTTGTGACCGTATGGGCTGTATCCGCCAGGCTCCTCTATCCATGGGGATTCTCCAGGCAAGAATACTGGAGTGGGTTGCCATGCCTTCTTCCAGGGGATCTTCCCGACTCAGAGATCAAACCCACATCTCTTACCTCTCCTGCATTGGCAGGTAGATTCTTTATCACCAGCGCCACCTGAGAAGCCTGTACCATTGTATTGGATGATCATAAAGATTCACCAGAATTTAAGGAAATCTATCCTTGGTTTAGGCTCTTTAGGACAAGGTTATGTGCTCTTCCTTGTGAACTTCATCTTCAGTAATGCCCCATCTGTAAACAGGTATGAATATCCTGAGGCTGGGACTAGAGTGAGATTGTGAAGCACCCCAACCCAATATTTAAGGAGGCACTCACTCCTGGGGTCAGGCAAATGCAGGGTCAGCACCTGAGTGCTGAGAGGGCTTTCTTAAATGATGTTCCCTGAGCATCTCATATGCTTAACTCTAGTTCTGGTCCAGACTTACCCTTGCACATATGTATACATTTTCATTCACACACAGGTACACACGCACAGAATCATTATTAAGAGCTAGTTTGGTGAGGCAGGAGCCCCCTCTGCAGTTTCATTTGAGGATCAGGAATGACTCCCTTCCTGGACTATTGATATACTTGAAATTCCACTATTAAACATGTTATTCCTCTGAATCTTGGAAAAGTTTCTCTCTGAAATTGTCTCCCAGAAAACACAAGTATACCCGGGAGAAGCCACACTCAATATTTTAGCATCTATATAAACTAATGAAAGCCAACTTCGAAGCCCTATAGACCTTGGGAAGGAAAAAAAGTGGAAGAAAAGAGAAGAAATACTCATTCAATGAACATTAATTGAGCACATTTATTGAGCACTGACTGTGTGCCAAGCACAGGCCTAGGTACTAGAAAAATATCACCCAACATTTATGATGGGGCTATATTAAGAACAGGCTTCCCAGATAGCTCAGTTGGTAAAGAATTTGCCTGCAATGCAGGAGACCCCAGTTCGATTCCTGGGTTGGGAAGATCCCTTAGAGAAGGGATAGGCTACCTGCTCCAGTATTCTTGGGCTTTCCTTGTGGTTCAGCTGGTAAAGAATCCATCTGCAATGCAGGAGACCTGGGTTCAATCCCTGGGTTGGGAAGATCCCCAGGAGAAGGGAAAGGCTACCCACTCCATTATTCTAGCCTGGAGAATTCCATGGACTGTAGAGTCTATGGGGTTGCAAACAGTCAGACACGACTGAGCGACTTCCACTTTCACTATTACTTTCATATCAAGAACATTCTGAACTTTCTAGATAAGGTAAATAGGGCAGGAATTATCATGATCCCAGTTTTGCATGTAAAGAAACCACTACTCTGGCACGTTAGAAAGTGGAAAGTGAAAGTCACTCAGTCGTGTCCAACTCTTTGTGACCCTGTGGGCCATACAGTCCACGGAATTCTCTATGGAATTCTTTAGGCCAGAATACTGGAGTGGCTAGTCTCCCTTCACCAGTGGCTCTCCCCAACCCAGGGATTGAACCCGGGTCTCCTGCATTGCAGGCGGATTCACCACAAGGGTGTCTTTCCCATGTTATAAGCAGGGGGCAGTCTTCTCCCTTCTGGCCCACTCCAGCTCACAGGCATGGCTAAATAGTCACAAGGGGACCTGAAGACATTTCTCCAGCCCAGCTGGCAGCCTGACTTAGAAGCACAGAACTCATAGCAGAGAGCAAAGCAAACATGAGCTGTTTTCTTCTTGCTCTCTAAGTTTTAACACTGCTAACATTTCCATATTTGTGGCTTTTGGTTATGAATTAGGCATTTAAGCTGCATTTATAATATTAACCTTTTTAGAGGGGCCACTTTTAAAGCAGTCATCCTTATCTGTTTAAAATGCAACTCAGAGTGTTACCTGCAATTTCAGCAGCTAGAGTTAATGAATCAAAGCTATGTAATACAGGGCAGGGGTGTGGATTTTGTTGGGAAATGACCTACGGTGAAATATCAGATACCCATCCAAGTGTCACCAGGGCCAAATTTAGCTCTGTGTCTTCTCTTCCTTTCCTCCTTTCCTTTCTTTAATTTATTCTGGGTTAGGAAACAGGCTAAGCAAACTCGTTGTAAAGGTATATAAGATAAAATGAAGGGTTTTTTGATCCATGGAATTTGGGATATCTGTTTTGGTTGCTTAAGGCTTTTAAAATTTTGTTACTATTGTAAACTTTTTCATTTCATTGTTTTCTTTTTACCTTTTGGCTCCCTTCAACTATCTCTCCCACCCCTCACCCCTGCCTCTGGCAACCGCCAATCTGTTCTCTGTATCTATGAGCCTATTTGTTTACTTTTGGTTTTTCACATTCCACACGTAAAAGAGATTATATGATGTTTGTCTTTCTTTGACTTTTTTCGAACAAAGACAATGCCTTCAGGATCTATCCATGTTGTCACAAATGGGAAGATGTCATTCTTTTTTATGGCTGAATAACATTCCATTACACACACACACACACACACACACACACACATATATATATATATATTCCATTGTATAATATTCCATTACATTTATATTACATATGTAGTAGTTATGTAATATAATATTGAATATTATTGCATTATTATATATAAGAGAATACACACACACACCACAATTTGTTTAGCCATTCATCCCTTGATGGACACTTAAGTTGCTTCCATATCTTGGCTATTGTAAATAATGCCACAATGAATATGGGGCTGCAGGTATCCTTTTGAGTTAGTGTTTTCATTTTCTCCAGCTAAACACCCAGAAGCGGAATTGTTGGATCATATGGTAGTTCTGTTTCAAATTGCTTTCAGGAAACTCCATACTGTTTTCCATAGTGGAGGTACCAATTTGCATTGCCACCAACAGTGCAAGAATTCCCTTGTTTCCACATCCTACCCCAACATTGGCTATTTCTTATCTTTTGGTAACGGTCATTCGAACAGATGTACAATGATACTTCATTGCGATTTTGATTGACATTTCCCTGACGATTAACAGTGTCGAGCATCTTTTCATTACTTGGCCATTTATGTCTTCTTTGTGCTCACGCTCAGTCGTGTCCAACTCTTTGCGGTCCCATGGACTGTAGTCCATCAGGCTCTTCTGCCCTTGGAATTTTCCAGGCAAGAATACTTGGATGGGGTGCCATTCCTACTCCAGGGGATCTTCCAGACCAGGGATCAAACTCACTTCTCTTGCATCTCCCGCATTGGCAGGCAGATGCTTTACCCGTAGCATCACCCAAAAATGTGTATTCTGATCTATCTATTTTTAAATCAGATTCTTTGTGTTTTTATTTGTTTTTGCTATTAAGTTGTACGGTTTCTTCGTACAGTTTCTTCATATATTTTGGACATTTTGCCCTTATCAAATACATGATTTGCAAATATTTTCTTACAGTCAGTAGGTTGCCTTTTCATTTTGTTGATGGCTCTGCCTCTTCTTGATGCAGCTAAAAAGATGTTGAAAAAGTCCATCTCTTTGCCTTGTACCTTGCTAGTACACCTTTTAGCAATGTTGGGAGCTGGGGAGCCATCACAGGCATGGGTTTGTACGAGGTCAACAAGAGGAGACAGCCCCAGAGAGATAACCTTATCCTAACAACCCCGCCGCCCCAACACAAAAGTAACTCTTTGGCATGTAGGACTGAATGGACCCCTACCTTCCTGTGGGCAAGGTGTTGTGCTGGGCTTGGCCGTTTACAGGCACTACTCTGCCCAGTCCAGTCTTTGCATAGATGCCAAAGTAACTTCTTAAAATGCAAATTGGAGCCCCTGTGTGAACACTTCCAAAGGTAGGGGTCAGCAAACTATGGCCCACGGGTCAAATCTAGATGCCCCTATCTTTGTAAATAAAGTTTTATTGGAACACAACCATGCCCACTCATCTCCATATTGTTAACAGCTGCCTTTGCTCAACTACAGCAGAGTTGAATAGACTATATAAACCACAAAACCAAAAATATCTACAGAAAAAGTTTGCTGATCCCAAACTTATAGATCTTATAGATCCCAAACTCAGATCTACTGAATAAGAGATCTGAGATCTTGCAGGCCTGGCCCTGTTCCTTCCCCAGCCTCATCTTAGGGTGCTCCCTCTTTCCCATGCTCTAGCCCAGGGCTTCTCAGCCCCCCCCCTTTTTTTCTCATTATAGTCCCCTATGGAGCCTTCCTTTTTTTTCATTGTTAAGAAAAATTTAAAAATTTTATTGTGATGAAAAAAAAAAAAGCAGACAACATAAAATTTCTAAGTGTACAGTTCGGTATTATTAAATATTTTCACATTGTTGTACAACCAATCTCCAGAAGGTTTCATCTTGTAGAGCAGAGACTATGTACCCATTAAACTAATTCACCACTTCCCCCTCCCCCCCAGCCCCAGACCACCACCATGCTATTTCTGTCTCCGTGAATTTGATGACTCTAGGTACCTCATATAAGTGAAATCATATAATATTTGTCTTTGTGCCTGGCTTATGTCGCTTAACATGTCCTCAAGTCCCATCCATGTTGTAGCCTACAGAGCCTTTCTAGACACTTTTTCCCCCTGATCTGTCCAAGAAATTTTAATATCCCAAATATACTACATATCTGTTTGTGGGCTATGATCCTTTGGAATGCCATAAACCATTAAAATAGCCAAGATCTCTCGCCCTCCTCCCCCAAGAATCCATTTTCACCATTAGTGGTGATCTTCCCATTAAGAATACAAGCTCTGGGGACTTCCCTTGTGGTCCAGTGGTTAAGAATCCACCTTGTAATGCAGGGTATGCGGGTTCAATCCTTGGTGGGGGAACTAAGATACCAATTGCCTTGAAGTAACTAAGCCTTCGAACCACAACTAGAGATCCACAAGCAGTACAGTGAGGACGCAGTGCAGCCCCCGCCAGCCCCCCTCCCCCCGCCAAAAAGACTCAGCTTTAAATAAAATAATGTCTCTAGGGAAGAAAAAAAAAGAATTCATGCTCTGGCCATGGCACCTGGCCACCTGCCTTGTTCCTTCTTACCTTACATGCTGCTCTGCTGTGCCTGGAATTACCTTCCCCTCAAGTCGGACACAACTGAGCGACTTCACTTTCACTTTTCACTTCCATGCATTGGAGAAGGAAATGGCAACCCACTCCAGTGTTCTTTCCTGGAGAATCCCAGGGACGGGAAGCCTGGTGGGCTGCCATCTATGGGGTCGCACAGAGTCGGACACGACTGAAGCAACTTAGCAGCAGCAGCAGCAGCATTCCTTCAAAGGGCTTCCCTGGTGGCTCAGACAGTAAAGAATCTACCTGCAATCCAGGAGACCTGGGTTCGATCCCTGCATTGGGAAGATCCCCTGGAGAAGGGAATGGCAACCCACGCCAGTCTTCTTGCCTGGAGAATCCTATGGAGAGAGGAGCCTGGCAGGCTACAGTCCAGAGGGTCACAAAGAGTCAGACATGACTGGGTGACTAACACTTTCACTTTCTGTCCTTCAAAGCCCAAGTTGGATGTCACCTCCTCTAGGAATCCGCCTCAGATTCTCCCACTTGCTCCCCGTCAGCCCAGCACTCTCCCCAGCCACGTGCTTCTCACTGGGTGCTGCCATCTTTGTTCACTCCCCGATCCCATCCAGTCATTGCCAGGATCCTGACAGGAAGAAACGTCCCCATCCTCTTTGGTCTTCCAGTGCAGACACCTCATAAATATTTAACAAATGAATTATCTCATTAAATCCTCACAAGAACGCTGACAACATTACCAGTGGCCCCTGAGAACAGTGGAGGAAGCTTAGGTTTGGAGAAGTCAAGTAGCCTGCCCCAGGTCACATGACTTGGAGGAAGCATGGAAGTAAGAACTCTAGAGTCAGACCACCCTATGTATATATATGAGTGTAATACACCCTGTGTCTTTCTGCTCTTCTTTTTTTTTTTTTTTCATTTTATTTGTCTGTACATGGAAAAAAAAAGATACTATGCTGTCATTTAGGGAGCTCATTATCACCTGGATTTGGGGCAATAGCACTCCTCGCAGCCTCAGTCTCCACATGTGTGAAATGGAGATAGATTCATACTGAGGCTCGCTGAGCTGACGGATACAAAGTGGCCCAGGCAGGCCTTGGCAAGTAGTAGTCGTTATTACTCTAAGTGATGAAGCTGGGGTTTGAACCCAGGTCTTAATTGCTGTGAGCTTCCCTGTTGGCTCAGTGGTAAAGAATCTGTCTGCAATGCAGGAAACTCAAAAGACGCGGGTTTGATCCCTGGGTTGGGAAGATCCCCTGGAGGAGGAAATGGCAAGTCACTCCAGTATTCTTGCCTGGAGAATCCCATGGACAGAGGAGCCTGGCGGGCTACAGTCCACGGGGTTGCAAAGAGTTGGACATGACCAAGCACACACACGCGCAGACACACAGACTCAATGGCTGCGGATTCCAGGCCCTTTGTTCTTCTATCCCTCCTCCTCACTGGAGTGCCATTTGGCTCCTGCACGGGGAAGCTGAGTCAGAGCTGATGGGTGCCCTGGGGCCACTCGTCTCCCATGGCCTTCTGTGAGGCAGGGGCAGCACCCCCAGGAATGCAAAGCCAGCTCTGGACCTGTGTGGAAAGCCCCAGATGAGAAGGAGCTGGATATTCTTGGGAGATATTTCCATCCAACCTGGGCAGCTGATGAATCACTCCTCTCTGCTCTAAGAATATTTCCAGCTCAGGAACCAACACCATTTGTCCCGATGTCGTCTCCCCCGCTCCTCTGCGCCTGTGCACGTTGACAAAGCTGGCCACTCAGTGTCTTTCTGTATCAGTCAAGAGGAGCCCCATTACCTTCTGTGCGACAGGCTACACCACAGCCAAGTGGGCCCAGCTTTGCAGAAGCAGTTAGACTCTAGCCAGTTCTTTCTCTCTCTCTCTCTCACACAGTCACACTCGCACACACACACACACATGCACACGCACACACACTAACACACACACTCACATACACACACACACGCACACATGCATATGCACACACAAGATGGTTCTCTGAGGGAACCTTGAAAAACTGATCACTCGCCAGACACAGGCAGACTTGGGCAACTTTCGTAACCTCTCTGGGTTCTACCCTCCTCCCCTGCAGGACGGGACCAATACCCGCCTCCCCACACATCCCTTATGAGGCTCAGTTCAGGATCTGTAAACACTTCGTACATGACAGGCATCCATCTGTTTCAGCCCCCTTCCCAGCCTGGGGAAAGCATGAGGTGAGGGCAACACTGGCCTCACATGCAAAATTCAGCAGATGTCAAAGCATCTCAGTTGGAGAAGGAAATGGCAACCCACTCTGGTGTTCTTGCCTGGAAAATTCCATGGACAGAGGAGCCTGGTGGGCTACAGTCCATGGGGTCACCAAGAGTCAGACACGACTGAATGACTAACACACAGAACATCTCAATAACTAATCAATGCAGTATTTTTTAAATATCAAAAGTATGTCAAAACCCCACAATGAACCAGAGAGTACATTATTATTAAAGACAGGATGGATATGAGTGATTTTTCTTTTTGCTTTCTGCCCCAGTATGGCTTGGCGTGGTAGCACCCCTTCCCTTTCCCTCTGAAGAAAGAATAGAGAGACTTAACAGAATCGACAGCAGACCTAGAGGTGTTGCTGGAAAAGACTCTTCAGAGTCCCTGGAGAGCAAGGAGGTCAAAGCAGGCAATCCTAAAGGAAATCAAGCCTGAATACTCATTGGAAGGACTGATGCTGATGCTGAAGTTGAACACCTGATGCGAAGAGCTGACTCTTTGGAAAAGACCCTGTTACTGGGAAAGATTGAAGGCAGGAGGAGAAGGGGAAACAGAGGGCATCATGGACTCAATGGACATGAATTTGAGCAAATCTGGGAGATGGTGAAGGACAGGGAGGCCTGGTGTGATGCTGTCCATGGGGTCACAAAGTGTTGGACACAGCTGAGCATTGCTGTTATAAACACCATTGTTTTGGGGTTTTGAAATAATCTAGGTATTGTCCTGAAGGATGAGAGCCCGGGGTGAGGGAGATGCCTGGTCAGAACCAACAGCCAACCTGGGAATTAGAGGCAGGCCTGTGACTCCCCCAGGACCATCTCACCCGCTGCCCCATACTCTTTTATAGACAGAGACTCCGAGGGGTAGGGATGTGGAAAGGAGGGACAGAGATCAAGGAGCAATTTGGAAAGAATTAAGCATGGACAGTTGTCCCAAGGTTGCAGGCACATCATGAAACACCAGGATGGCTCCAGGGCTGCCACTGGAAAAGACACCATTGGCTGAACTTTGAATCCCGAGAGCTGCCCCTGGAAATCCCAGGCTCACACAGCACCGATCCAGCAAGCAGCTCCTTTATAGCCACCACTGCTCCAATCCTTCCACTGCAGGGCTCAGCCTTGATCTTGGCCTCTGGCTTTCCAGGCAGCCTCCCTCTCTGTCTCTGCCCCTCCTCCCTCCCATGTCTGCAGACCTCCTAGTTCCCTGGTTGGGATTCCAGACCCTGTCCTTACATCTGTCTCCCTACCAGCCCCTCTTGTTAGACCCTGAGTGATTCTCTGAGAATCATTAATCTGTCCACCCTGACCATCTCCCCACCGATACTTGATCAAGTCCAGACTGCTTACGCACTCTGATGGGCTTTTTACAATCTGCACGCAATTAAGATTCCACCCAGGGCTCCTATACCTGTGCACACTCCTCTCGGCCACAGCAGACGGGGTGTGCTTCCCAGAACTCACCATGCACTTTCCTGCTTAGGCTGCTCTCTCTACCCTCTTCCTTCTCTTCCTGGCAAATTCCTAATCATCACTCCGTGTTTCATTTAACTGTCACCTCTATTCAAAAGAGTCTGGAGGAGACTATGCTCCTCCCCTTTCTGTGAATCTAGTATTTCTCCGTAGCGCTTGCTGTGTGTCTATGGTGGGAGCCAGAAGGCTGATCTGGCTTAGGGATAAAGGGACATAGGGAAGCTTAGGGATGTACAGAGATGGAGTCCAATTCATCTCTGTGGCCTCAAGTCCTAACACGACGTAAGTGCTTCCTAAATACTCGATCAGTCATCCTGACCTTGACACCCTTGCCTTCACACACATGCCGCTATAGCCTCTCAGCTGGGTCCCCCTTGTGCTTGGACCCCCTTCCGCCTTGCCCTTGACCAATCCCGGTGGCAGCCACAGCGTGTGCCACTTTTCCTTTGCAAGCCCTTAGGAATATAGGCTCTCTGTGAAATCCCATTAACAGAGGAGTCTGGCAGGCTATATATAGTCCATGAGGTCGTAAAGAGTCAGACAAGACTGAGCGACCAAGCACGCACATAGGTCAACCAGGCTTATGGGTTTGCCAGCCCCACCCCTACAGCTCCCCAGGACCCAGCCTGATGTGATGGAAAGTGCCTGGTCTTTGAAGTTCATCATATTTGGGTTTGAAACCCACCTCCCCCACTTACAATCTCCATCATATTGACTGTGCTACTTAGATTAGCTAAACCAGTTTCTTCAACCAAACACAAGACTAAGCTTTCTTACCTGCTAGTTCATCTGAATGGAATGTGTATAAAATACCAGGCATGTAGTAGGTGCTCCAGAAATTCTGGTGCTTTTCAGTCACTGTGTAATGTCTGACTCTTTGTGACCCCACGAACTGTAGTCCTCCAGGCTCCTCTATCTATGGGATTTCCCAGGCAAGAATATCAGAGTGAGTTGCCATTTCCTCCTCCAGGGGATCTTCCCGACCCAGGGATCGAACCCACGTCTTGTGCATTGGCAGGCAGATTCTTTACCACTGAGCCACCAGGGAAACCCCAGAAATTCTAGGCTTTGTAGTTACTGTTATTTTTGTTTTCCTTTCCGTTACAGCAAGGTATGCCCATCCTTAGGCTCTGTCGTTATTTCTGGCTCTCAGTGAACTGAGTGCGCCTCATTTCTGGGGCGTTTAGACACCTGACAATTATCATTGTACCTGGATGCTAATGTTGATTAACCTAACTGCTTTCATTTTTATTTCTCCTTTCCTGGGTTCTTATGCTTACTGTAAAAAGGAAGAACAGATCCGTCTCCTTTGAATCCAGCTGCCAGGCTCTGCTCCCATTACACTATTTCACAGACTTTGAGAACTAGCCGATAAGTGGCAAGTTTGTCAGCCCCAAGTTTTCAAAACAAAGAGTCGATCCTGACGTATTGTTATCATCCCCTAATAGTTTGCACTGTATTATTCTGTAATTACTCCGTGAATCACACTGTCAGCTTGCGTGTTTACAGATTGCCAGTGCTATTCCTCCATCTTCCAATGAAAGCATCATCTATCTTGCGCTTGCCTGAAGGAATACGACCCTGGTCACCTGACGAATACAAGAGGACCCTTTGTCTGTCCCTGTCAGGAGAGGATGATACACGAGCCACTTTGGTGCTGGGCTGGGTTGCTCATTTGGGGAGAAGGAACCATCGCTTGCATTCTAAATAATGCCTATAAATGATACAGCCTGTCTCCCCTCATTTTGTGAGAGCTCCAGATACTGCTGTGGGTAAGAATGTCCTCTTTGGTCAAACTTCTCAACTTTTTAGCATTGCTACTGACTTAGTTGATTTGCTGATGGGGTCTACTTAGGACAGGCTCTATAGCTATGGGCATTGGAATCCAGGCCTATATTCCTTTTTTATATGAGCAGCGAGAACCCAGTAATGGGAAAATGGAATTGCTCAGAACTGGGAGCCAGTTGAACAGCTAGGATTGCATCTTCCAGGGTGTGTCCGCCTCATCCATAGCCCTCACAGAGAGGAGGAGGAAAGAGAAGGCTGACAGTGTCACAAAGTGAGAAGTGCATGAGCTTTGGAGCCAGACATAACTGAATTTGAACCTCCAAGGTACCCCTCACACCTTTCGTGACTGCCCCCCGAAAACCGTGTCTCAGTTTCTCCATCTATGAAATGGGTACATTAACACCTCATGATGCCTCAGCTCATGCTCCTTCCTCTGAGCTTATTTTGCAGTTAACAGAGGTCACGAGGCTCTCTTTTGGAAGGGATAGACTCTAGAAGGCCTCAGGATTTCAAACTCAGTGCCCCGAAACAAGGATTCTGCTTGCCCAGGGGATTCAAAAATGGCTGTGCATCTCAGACACTTCATTTGAGGCTTAGAACAACTAAGCTGTTTCCTGGTCCACCCCCTTCCTGAGAGCTTTGAATACATCCATTTTGCAGCTCCAGGCTGAAGAAAGAGTTTGTTGTGTCAACACCACTGAAGAAGAGTCTTCTTCACAAACCAACTTTTTGTTTGAGGAGCAGCCCCCTGTCCGAGGCTCTAGGGAAAGACTTTGCAAATTGTCAGAAATGGTGCGGCAGTGTGCCAAATGCAAATCCGCCTGGGAGGAGAGGCGCCTTCACACCCACAATTCCCCTCTTTCTGCGCCTTCCCCTCCCCCAGGGCCCCTGGCAGAGCCAGAAGATTTTCCAACGTTTGACAGCAGAAACTTTTCAATTGCTTTTTAAAGGTTTATTGGGTTTTTTTCTCTTCAACACTGTTTACTTATTATAATGAAGCCTATTTTATTACAAAAGGCATATGTACTCACTGTCTTTCAAAAAAATACAGATAAGCGGGAAAAAGGAAGGGGGAAAATTGCCCATGATCACACCACCCAGAGATAACTACTTTAAACTCCTCGGTGGTTTCTCTTTCTGTCATTTTGTTGTGTTGAGACTTTCTCACACACTGAGAATTCTGCGCAAACCATTTTGATGCTTGCTCTTTCCCTCCGTATTTTAACATAAGTCGCCTTTATGATCACACTCAGATATTTCCTTAAATGGCTGCGTGATTTCCCACTTTTACAACTTGGCTCAGCCCTTGTAATCGCTGTCCAAACACTGAACATTTGGGTTGTGTCCAGTTATTCCACAGTATAAATAAGGCCCTGATAAGCATCTCCAGGCCTGAAACTTTCTCCACATTTTGGATTGTTTCCTTAGGAAATTACTTGGTCAAAGGGAATGGATATTTTTTATGTCTCCTGATCCATATCACCAAATTGCTTCTCAAGACATTTCACTTTTAAAAATAAACAGAGGAAGGAGTATGAGGGGAGGATGACTGGCCTTCTGTCATCCTGCCAAAGGGAGGGCCCTGGAACCATCCCCAAGGCTTAGACCCTTCTTAAAGGGTCACTAGTGAAAGTTGCTAAAAGAATAGATCTTAAATGTTCCCAGCACAAAAAAGAAATGGTATTTATGTGACAGGATATAAGTGTTAGCTAATGCTATGATGGTAATCACTGGGCATTTGGGAAATCAGAGACCGATTTTTATAGATCGAACAGACTATGTGTAGGTAATGAAATAAATTGGTACTTAGAAGACCACAAAAATTCAATGAGGGGAGATCTCTCCTGAGCATACTGATATAATTTCTATGAAGCTGAGACCATGGAAAAGGAAACAAGGCCAGAGGACATTATCTAAAGGGGCATCTACCAATGCATAGGGCTTTCTAGGTGGCTCAGGGGTAAAGAATCCACCTGCCAAGCAGGAAACTTGGGTTCAATCCCTGAATCAAGAAGATGCCCTGGAGAAGGAAATGGCAACCCACTCCAGTATTCTTGCCTGGAGAATCCCATAAACAGAGGAACCTGGTGGGCTACAGTCCACAGGGTCACAAAGAGTTGGGCACAACCGAGTGACTAAACCACCACCACCATCAATGCATAAACCACTTTTGCCACATGAGACATCTTGCCTGGCAAATCCCATGGGCGGAGGAGCCTGGCAGGCCACAGTCCATGGGGTTGCTAGGAGTCAGACACAACTAAGCGACTTCATTTTCACTTTTCACTTCCATGCATTGGAGAAGGAAATGGCAACCCACTCCAGTGTTCTTGCCTGGAGAATCCCAGGGACGGGGGAGCCTGGTGGGCTGCTGTCTCTAGGGTCGCACAGTCCATGGGGTCGCTAGGAGTTGGACACGACTAAATCAATTTAGCAGCAGCAGCAGCAGCAGCAGCAGCAGACATCAAGCATTTCTCCAAATTGAGATGTGCCTAAAGGACAAAACATCCACCAGATTTCTAAGACTCAATACAAATTTTAAAAAAGGAATGTGAAGTATCTCATTGTTTATTTTTATAACAATTACATGTTGAAATGATAATATTTTATCTGTAGTACACTAGAGAAAATATATTTTGAAAATTAATTTCACATGTTTCTCCTATTTTTTAAAAAGAGTTACTAGAAAATGTACATTTACCTGTGTGTCTCATGTTATACTGCTTCTTCTTTTTAAAATATTTATTTATGTATTTGCCTGCACCGGGTCTTAGTTGCAGCACAGGAGATGTTTGATCGTCTCTGTTGCACGCAGGATCTTTGGTTGCAGCAGGCAAAGAAACTCTTTAGTCATGGCACGTGGGCTCTGGTTCCTTGACGAGGGATTGAACCTGGGGCCCTCTGCATTTAGAGCACAGAGTCTTAGCCACTGGACCAGCAGGCGATTCCCTCATGTTTTATTTCTATTGGACAGCACTGGTAGCAAGTAGATTTAGTATAAGCCTCCCTGGCAACATCAAGGGGATTAAGGAGGGTGGGTACCACTTTGCTGCCTAGGCAACATGGTTTAGTGATAAAGAATCCTCTGTTGATGAAGCAGTAGTTTTTAACCTTCACTGGGCATCAGAATCATCTGCTCATTGGGTATCAGAATCATCTGACGAGCTTGAGAAATACAGATGCTCTGTGCTCTGTGTACCAGGGACCCTGACTCAGGTGATCTGCAAAAGGGCACAATATCCTGTTTCTCCAAAGCTCCCCACGTGGTCTTCACGTGGATCCAGAGTGGAGAATGCAGTCCTCAAGGCAGCTGCTGGGTCTGGATTCTGACTGCCTCCTGCTAGCCGGATGGTAATGGATGGTTACAGCTGCAGCTTAGTTACCTTCCTAAATCTCCATTTGTTTATCTGTAGAATTGTGTTGGTTAGTCACTAAGTCATGTCTGACTCTTTTTCCACACCAGGGACTGTAGCCTGCCAAGCTCTGCTGTCCATGGGATTTCCCAGGCAAGAATACTGGAATGGGTTGCCATTTCGATCTCCAGGGGATCTTCCCTACCCAGGGATTGAACCTGTGTCTCCTACATTGCCAGGCAGATTCTTTACCACTGAGCCACCAAGGCAGCCCTATCTGTAGAATAGGGTTAACAATTAAGTTGAGGTCAGCTTTAAATGATGTTATCCATATAGATAATGTAACACACTGTCTGGGATCCAAAAAATGCATGATAAATATTAGCTGCTCTTTTTAACATATAGGTTATGTATTACTGCTCCTTAGCATAACAAAGAGCTGCCTTTGACTATGAGTCAGTACAGACCTTTGCAAGAGTGCAGATCAAAAAGATGGCAAAATAAAGTGTGTGCTTGCTTTCATCTGTGTCTTTCAATTCAGTGCCTTTGGTGTCTCAGATATTAATTATTCAAAAGAAACTGAGGCAGCACCCAGTGGAGTAAACATCAAATTGCTGAGGTTTTCAGAGCAAACATACTAAATATTCTGGCTCCACCACTCAGCTGCTGAGCAACCTTGAATTAGCATCTTCACCTCTCTGAAGCTTAGTTTCCTTATCCAGACAATGAAGATAATAGTAGTGTCTGCTTTAACAGTATTGTCGAAAGGGTTAAATAAAATAACCCACCAGAAACACCCAGCATAGTACCTGGAATTTAACGGGAGTTCAATTAAAATTTGTTTCTCCCTGACTTCTATCCTGAGTTGACTGAGGACACTCACAGACACTCTCTTGCCCTCAAGATCTTTGCTGAAAACAATTACGATGTTGACCTCACAGATCCCTTTCAGGTCTAGCCTTAGGCGTCAATCTTGGTAAAGCAGAATATGCCCACCAACCTGAGAGAAATGGCAATGCAGAGAGAGAGGGATGGAAGTGGACAGAGCATATGGTGCAAGAAAGGACATACAAAGAGGGTGCCTTAGATCAGGGAGATTGACTTGCATACCGGCTTAGCCCTTTTTAGGAGCCCTGTGTTCCAGTCAGATAATGTGATTGCATGGCCACAGGTTCCTCATCTGTAAAATGAGTGTAGTATGACTCACCGCTGGGCTTTCCTGGTGGCTCAGACGGTAAACAATCTGCCTGCAATGCGGGAGACCCAGATTTGATCCCTGGGTTGGGAAGATCCCCTGGAGAAGGGAATGGCTACCCAATCCAGTATTCTTGCCTGGAGAATTCCGTGGACAGAGGAGCCTGGTGGGTTGCAGTCCATGAGGTCACAAAGAGCCGGACATGTCTGAGCGACTAACACTTTCACCTTCACTCCTGGGATGTCAGGAAGGTGTTATTATGGTAGTGTCTGTGTACAGGCTCCAGTTCAATAAAAGTAGCCTCTATTTTGATGATCCTGGCCCATCACTGTGGGATCCAAGTCCTCAAGACCCCACCACAACCAGAGGCCCAGTTACTTAAGGAATGTGGAGTGAGTTGAGAAAATTAGGAGGGCGTAGGGTCTAGTTCCGCACATCTCTCACAGAAGACTGCCTGAGGAGGAGGGTGGGGGGAGGAGGAACCTGGGGTAAACCTAGATGCTTCAGCCCAGGAAGGTAAAGTCCCTCCCCCTAGAATGGACAGAGATGGGTTCGGTATGAGCAGGAGAGAATGGCTCCTGGCCAAGAGGAGACTCAGAGATCATCTGGTCCCACCCCTGCTACCCTTTCGCAGACTTCAAGAGAAGGAAAGAAACTGACGTTTGACAAAGTGACAGGTGCAGAGCTGCGGTGAGAATCTGGCCCCTCTCCCACTGGGCCAGGGGAGGTCTCTAAGAGCACAGCCACACACCCAAGTGTTCGAGGGCCTGAGGAGGACCCTATTCCTCTCGCCCCAAATACATTCCTCCTGCTCCTCACTGCTAAAGACAGCCCCTTTCTAGGAGGAGAGCCCAGGTGCGGTCACCTGCATGGGGGCTCTGGATAATTCTGTAGATCCAGCACCTCTGATCCTCATAAACCTGCAGGGCCAGGGTGGTGAGCCCCATTGGGAAGGTGAAACAGTGGGCTGAACAAGGCTAAACGGCTCATCCAAGGTCAAAGGACGACTGTTACGGACACAGCCAAGACTTGAACTCAAGTTCTCTCTTTTTCCAATGTTTATTTATTTACTTGGCGCACTGGGCCTTAGCTGTGGAATGTGGGATCTTTAGTGGTGGCATGTGGACTCTTAGTTGCTGCCTGGGGGATCTAGTTCTCTGACCAGGGACCGAGTCTGGGCCCCCTGCATTGGGAGTATGGAAGTCTTAGCCACTGGACCACCAGGGAAGCCCCTCAACTTCTCTTGTTCCAAGTTTGTATATAAAAAGAAAACACTCCATAGAGAGGCCACACAGTGCCACCTAAGTTATAATTGGCTACCATGTACAGGGGGGCCCATTACAAGCAATCAGGGTACCAGTCTGTAGAATAAGTTTCTTGACCTCAGCCAAGCCACTTCTGAGTGGGTCTTATTTTTCTAAATGGTAAAATGGGAGGTTTTTCCAGATGTCCCCTAAAATCCCTTCCAGATCTGACCAGCTGTGACTCTGAGTCTTCATCCTTCCCTATTGACTCAGGATTCCTTATTCCCTTTAGGCTAATATTCCCATTAATCCTAATGAGTTTCTCAGCCAGGGAAGAATGAACAGTCTAATTACACTAATGGCCACCACTTTACAAGCACCTACTATCTACTATGCACCTAAGTATCCCTGATCCTGAAACATCCTGCAAAGTGGAGCCTAAGACCTCTGTTTCACAAATGAGGAAGATAAGGCCTTAAGAGGGCAAGGGGCTTTCCCACAGTTACATACTTAGTCAGGGATGATGCTCTGGTTCAAACCTACATCTGCTTTATCAACTGCTCCATATTCCCCCCAACTTCACCACCCAAACATTCCCAACATTTATTTCCTTTGGAGTCTGAGACTTTTTTTTCCTGCTTCTTAAACAAGTTCATTCCTAAAGGACAAAAGTACTTGGCCAGTCAGCCAAGGTTCCACTCAGTTTCCCCAGCAGCATCAACTCAGCTCCAGAAAAAGCGGGGAAAAGTTACAAGAGGAGAAAGGTGTTTGGAAACATTCACATAATTACTATATTTAGCAGGGTATCCTCTGGAGACTAAATTAATATATAAATATATGTATATATACCATCAGTAAGTATCACAGCATTTGCTGAATCTCTATTAAAAAAAAAAAAAAAAAAACAACTCAGAAACAACAGCTGTGCTGAAGATAAGTTAAAGTGGAAGCAAGGGTTCTTTTTAAAGCTCTTTGGCCTGATTCTTTCTGCTAGATGAGAGAGGGGAGAACACAGGGAGCAAAAGAGAGTGGATGAGAGGAGATCCTGCAGGAGAGTAATCATTAAAGCATGTGTGCATGCTCAGACACAGTCGCTCAGTCGTGTGTGACTCTTTGTAACCCTATGGATTACAGCCCACCAGGCTCCTCTGTCTATGGGATTTTCCAGACAAGAAAACTGGAGTGGGTTGCTGCCCTCCTCCAAGGGATCTTCCCAACCCCAGGATCAAACCCAAATCTCCTATGCATCCTGACTTAGCAGGCAGAACCTTTACCACTGAGCCATCTGGGAAGCCTATTAAAGGGTGGGAGAGAGGGAAAGTGAGCATCGCATGGGCCTCCTGAATAGATTGTGTCTCAATCATAAAAATTTGGTCCCCTGAAACAGAAATCTTATAGGTGCTGGATAGGTATCAAGACCCACCGCATCTTGGTTATCTCAGGAGGAGAAAAGGAGAGTGAAAGAGAGAGGAAAGAAGTAGGGAGAGGAATAGAAAGCATAAGGATAACCTGATTCCCTCAGGATCTGGAGTGGCTTCAGTCCAGCTCCTGGTCCTGAATCCAACCTACTTACCAACCAAACGTCTCCGTCAGCACCACGGGCAGCGCCTCTCCGTGTCTCAGCAGTTATATCAGCCCAGGTGGCTCCGTGGTAGAGAATCTGCCTGCCAATGCAGGAGATGTGGGCTCCATCCCTGGGTCAGGAAAATTCCCTGGAGAAGGAAATGACAACCCAATCCAGCATTCCTGCCTGGGAAATCCCATGGACAGAGGAGCGTGGCAGGCTACGGCCCAAGGGGTTGCGAAAGAGTTGGACACGACTTAGTGACTAGACAACAATGTGAACCCAGACCTCCCACCTTCCAAACACTATTCCCAGAATAACCGAGTACTTTTTGTAAAATGACAAATGTCATTTTAAGGGTTTTTCCCTCCACTTAGGACTCACCTCCTTCAGTTACTCTTTTGTGTTAGTTTCCTAGGGTTGCCATAACAATGTATTGTAAATTGGGTGGCTTAAAACAACAAATGTTTATTGTCTCACAGTCGTGGGGGCTAGAAATCTAAAATAAGCATCAGCAGGGCCATACTCCCTCTGAAGGTCCTGGGAAGGGAAGAATTGTCTCTTTTCTTGCTTCTGGTGGTTACTGGCCATCCTCCATCCTCAGCCTGCAGATGTGCATGCTGCATACTCCAATTTCCGACTCACTGTCATCCCACACAGTTGTTCTTTCCTGTGTCTATCAGTTAAGTTCAGTTCAGTTCAGTCAGTCAGTCGTGTCCGACTCTTTGCAGCCCCATGAATCGCAGCACGCCAGGCCTCCCTGTCCATCACCAACTCCCGGAGTTCATCCAAACTCATGTCCATCGAGTCAGTGATGCCATCCAGCCATCTCATCCTCTGTCGTCCCCTTCTCCTCCTGCCTCCAATCCCTCCCAGCATGAGTCTTTTCCAATGAGTCAACTGTTCACATGAGGCGGCCAAAGTATTGGAGTTTCAGCTTCAGCATCAGACATTAGGGGGTAGTAATTCAACATAGCTTTTCAAGGGACACAATTCAACCCCCAGTACCCTTATCATTGCCTCAGTCTAGAGCAGGTCTGTTCCAATAAACTACTGTAGTGCTCTGCAGTTCAGCATGTGTTACACTGAAAGTAAGTGTCCATTGTCATATCTCCCATTCATCAAGCTCCGTGAGAGGAGAGTTGATTTCACTCATTTTGGCATTCCAGCATGGCAAGAGCACATATTAGGTGGACAATCCACTATGTCATGGTTCACGAAACAAATGAGTGCAGGTCTTGGGTTTCCATTGACTCAAATATACGTCAAAAGAACCACTGCATAGGTATGACTATCACAGGTCCTAACCATACCATGGGTAGATTATTGATGCTGGGCATTATGGCTGCAATCATGAGTAAGACGCTTTTCCAGCCCTCAAGTGGTAGAAAATGTAGTAAATACTTTGAGAGTCAATAGAAGAAGTTTCTAGCCTAGAGAAATCAGAGGAGGTTTCACAAAAGAGATGAGATGTGAGTGGCACCTTCAAGAAATGGGAAGCAGAGAGAAGGCTGTTCAGGGGGGTGAGGAACAATATGGTCAGAAGTATGGCAGAGAGACTGTTGATGATGCTGCATTGAGGGACAGTGGATTGGCTTCCACTCTCTATTGAATCGCACTGGGAAGTGACTTTGACAGGAAAGGAAGATGACTGACTTATTGGCAAAGGGGTCTAGGTATTATCATGTAGACAAAGGGAAAACATAGGGAAGGAAGGATGTGCTAGACTGGGCAAGCCTTTGGGAGATCAGTTAAAAGGCTGTTGTGACAGATCAGACAGAAAGAAATGGGATCTGAACTGGAGCAGTGTTGGGGATGGGGAGGAAAGGAACGCAGTGAAGGACGCTGTGTAAGAAGAATTGTCAAGAGTCAGTGACTGGCTGACGGTGGCAGTGGGAACAGAGGAGCGAGAAAGAGGAAATTGTGCTAAGTCCTTATGGGAACTTGATAGAGAGCATCAGAGTCCCCTGGGAACAAGTTGGTCAGCAGTTCTCGAGGCTCTTCCCAGCGTTGAGAGCTGCTGCTTTTTCTCCAGGGAGAAAGGGGGTGTCTGGATAGAGAAAAGCATACTCAACAGCAGCTTCTTATCTAAGGAGAACTGAGTGCTCACTTTGTGTTAGGTGATATGCTGAATTCTCTACCTATACCAGTACATCAAACTCTCATGACAAGCCTTTGAGCCAGATATTATTTCTCCAGCTTGCAGGTGAAGACGTTGGGGTGCAGAGGGGCTAAATAAATTTCCCAGTATTAGTCCACCGAGCAATTTTTCTCACTCCCATGCTGGTGAGCTTAGCAGTGAGGAAAGGTAGGAAAAGCGTGAACTGGGAGGGATGATGACCAGAGAGCCACCCTATCCACACTAGTTATAGCTGTGACATTGGTCAAGTTAATGACCTCAATTTTCTTGCCTACAGAATGGCTATAATGATACTTGTTCTGTTTACCGTGCAGGGCTGTAGTGATACAAAGTCAAAAATAAGCTGATGTATTTGAAATTGTTTTGTAAATTATAACATGCTACAGGCATGCAGATGTGGAACACACACAAGTCTCTGAAACTGGATGCAAAGCACCTTGATGCCATGACTTAGAGAACTTGCTCTGTGACCTTGGCCATGTTCCTTGACTCTGGATCTCAACTTTATATCCACAGAGGGAGGGCCCTTCTGAGGATTAAGATAAACAGAAATTAGAATTGTCTCCACATATCTACTTTTCCCCATCTCAGCCATAGTCCTACCATCTCCCCCTGTTGCACATGCCAAAACCCAGCAGTCACCAGTCATTTCCCTTTCCCTCACCCAGCCTTTCCATTGTCAAATCTTAGCCATCCCATTACCAAGGCACAGCTCAAGCGTCTCGACTCTGTGCCACCACGGCTATCAGTCCTCCAGTCCAACCCACTGTATTCTTTGCCTGGATGATGGCTGTGATCACCTGCTCATCTTTCTCAGGCCTTTTAACCCTCTGTCTGCCCACTCTCCATCCAGAAGCCACAGTGACCCTTAAAAAACCACAAATATAAGCATATCATACTTATATTTGAAACTGAAACATACTGAAAACACTTCTGTCACTAAGTCATGTCTGACTCTTGGGACCCCATGGACAGTAGCCCACCGGACTCCTCTGTCCATGGGATTTCCCAGACAACAATACTGGAGTGGGCAGCTGTCTCCTTCTCCAGAGGATCTTCCTGACTCAGGGATTGAACTCGTGACTCCTACATTGCAGGTAGCTTCCTACCTTGCAGGCAGATTCTTTACCACTGAGCCACCGGGGAAGCCCCCAACACTTCAGTAGCCACCCGTTACTCTTAAAATCTATGTCTAAATTCTTCCCACAAGCCACAAGGCCCTCTGTGATCTGGATGCTGACTGACTCTCCAGCTGCCTCTTGGGCTGTTCTCCATCCTACGCATCACACGTCAGCCACCTTTGCGTTTTCTTAGCTCCTCTGAATGCCACGCTTTTCCTTCCTGCATTAAGACCTCTGTGCACTATTCTCTGCCTAGAACATTATCCCTACCTTCATCACCCAGTAACTCCTGTTCAGCCTTCAGGTACCAGCTTCAGAGTTGCCTCCTCTGCAGACCTTTCCTTCTTTTCCCAAGTAGCCTAGGTCCGCTTGGGATGTGCTCTCAGATATCCTTATTCTGTTTCTCCTCGCATCTATCATAGACCCACTTATTTGATCATGCACACGAGCATCCGTTTGATGTCTGTTTTCCCATTGCACTATGAGTTCCGTGGAGTCAGGATCTACTTTTGTTTATTTGTGTGTGTGTGTGTGGGTGGCACCTTCAGTGCCCAGGCTCTCATAGGTTCTCAACAGACAGTTACCAAATGATGGAAAAAACATCAAATGAAAAGCATCAAGCACAGAGCTAAATGAAGCCTGTGTGCAGCCCGTGTTTTTTGTCCGCCTCCTCCCCCTCCATATGGCTCTGGACCAAGCTGGGATCCCGGGCTGTCAGAGACAATGGTGGGTTGTGTCACATCTCTTTCCAGGGTGATTTTGTCGTGTCTTTCCTAGCGACTGCAGTGATGTGGGCAGCAGGCAGACCACAGCCTGGGGGGTATGATTAGCGTCAGCTTCACATGGCCTCTCCCTGCTTTCTTCTCTGGAGCAGAGAGAGAATGCGGCTTTTGTGCTGCTGAGGATGCGGCTAGAAACACGGGCCCCCGGCCTCCTGTCTAAATGAAAGGAAGGGAATGCAAAGATGGGCTCTGTGGCTTGGTCACATGTGACATTAAAGCAGTCCTTACCTCCATGGGAGGCTTCTTAGGGGTGCATCAGGCACAAGGGCTTAGCACCCTGCCTCTGTCCCAGCATCTCCAGGTAGTTCAGCATCCGCCCCCCCCCGCCCCTCCCCCACCCCCGCCCCACCTCCTAGCCCTCCGGGTCAGAATACAATAAGCCCTTGGATTTGCAAGATCCTGACACGTTCTTTATCCTCCTGGAGCCTAGCAGGCAGACAATTAATGGAGTTAGGAGTGAATCATGGCACCAACTCTGCAAGAGCAGCAGCCAGGACTGTTACTCCATTCACCTGATGTGCAACTGAGGGGCAGAGAGTCAAGCTGCTCGCTGGTCAAGGTAACACATGCTGCAAAAGCTAAATGAATGGAATGAGGCCTTCTTTGTGGGAAAATGAATACTTGACTTCATGACATAAGGACACCAACCAAGCCTCCTGTGAGCACCCACTCTTCTACCCGCAAAAGACCCGATTCACCATGGATGGTTTCTGTATTCTAAATTTCTACAGTCTTAACCATCCACCCTTGAACTGCAGCCTCTCCCTGGATTACAAGTGGCTTTCAATTTTTTCTTGAAGGATAATACACTTCACACATATAAGACAGCCCACTACCGCGAGTTTACAGCTCACTGAATTCTCACACAGTGAGCATCTTTCCAGTGCTCACCTTAAGAAATAGGGCATCAGGGCTTCCCTGGAGGCGCAGTGGTAAAGAATCTGCCTGCCAATGCAGGAGGCATAGGTTTGATCCCTGATGCAGGAAGATCCTACATGCCACGGGGCAACGAAGCCTGTGCACCACGACAGCTGAGCTGGTGCTCTAGAGCCCGGGAGCCGCAACAACTAAGCGCATGTGCTGCTACTACTGCAGCCCGAAAGCCTAGAGCCTGTGCTCTGCAACAAGAGAATCCATCGCAATGAGAAGCCTGCACGTCGCAAGTAGGGAGCAGTAGACTGCTCACCGAAACTAGAGAAAAGCCCAGGCAGCAACGAAGACCCAGCACAGCCCAAAATAAACTAATTTTTTAAAAAAGAAATAGGGCATCACCAGCACCAGGAAGCACCCCACGCATTCCAATTATTACCCTCCCCATGCATAACCACTATCTTGACTTCTAACAGCATAGATTAACTTGCTTGGTTTTGTACTTTATAAGATCAGAGCTTTTTATTGACATATTAATAGTTGATGTACCATATTATGCAGGTTATAGGTGTTCGCTAAATTCACGATTTTTAAAGGTCATACTCCATATATAGCTCTTATAAAATACTGGCTATCTTCCCTGTATTGTACAAAATCTCCTTGTAGCTTATTTTATACACAAGAGTTTGTACCTCTTAATCCTCTGCCCCTATACAGCCTCTCCCCACTGGTAACCACTAGTTCGTTCTCTATATCTGTGAGTCTATTTCTTATTTGTTATACTCAGTAGTTTGGTATTTGATAACATGAGATTTTTGAGATTGACCCTTATTGTTGTGAATGGTGACGATTCATTCATTCTCAATGTTGTATGGTGCTTTGATGTATGAATACACCACAGTTTATCTATCCATTCTATACTGATGCTCTGCAGCTATTAGGAATAGCACCCCTGTAAATATGCTTGTCCATGACTTCTGGTGCACATATGCATGCATTTCTGTTGAGTATGTACTTGGAAGAAGAATGGCTCTATCCTAGGGGAGCCTTATGTTGACCTTTGGCAAATACTTGCAGTTATCCAAATACAGTTGTACCAGTTACCACTCCTACCAGCATATAAGAATTCAGTTATTTCTTGTCTGTTTTTTTAAATTGCTCTCTGGTTATTTGTGGGTACATCAGGAAAGAGATAGTCTCAGTTCCTAGTCCTCTATTCTCATGAATTGTTAAACCATCTCCAAATTCTAAAAAGGGATGATTCTGACTGTGTGCGCTGCACACACATACTTTTATTTCCCCACTAACTCTATCATCCTTCATGATGATGGTGGTGATGATGCTATTAAAGTGTCACCTACTTTTAATAGGCACCTGGGCTGCATGAAATATCCCTCTTTTTTGCTTCCAGCCCATTCTGTTTTCTCCGCGTTTCTTACCCATTTTGTAGGCACCTGTCTCTTCCATCAGCCCATCAGGCAGTAGCATTCTTGAAAGGAGGTATTGTGGCTTAGCTGTTTATGCCTTCTGTATTTAATACTGTATGGAACACAAGGTAGGTTTTCATAAAATATTGAATGAATGGATGAATTTTCCTACTATCTGATATGTCAAGAAGTCAAAACTCCTACTCTTATATCATCCCCACTAGATTAATGGGGCACACAGCAGGCACTTAACAGAGACTTGCTGCAAGATTTGGTGTGAATTGCAAACCAACACCTCCAGCTGCTAAAGGGGAGAATCTTCTTGAAAACCAGGGCTGGACAGACAAGAGTCATTCTGGAATCTGGCACATTTGGATCTTCCTCCCTGCTCGCTTCTCTCCTACCACTCAGGAGGCAGAGTGGGGTGATTCAGATGCATGTCTCACCCACACACAGAGCTGACTTTGCCCCACTTTCATCCTGGCTCAGGCTCTGATCTCTCAAGATCTGAGATCCAGGAGCCAGGCTTGCTGTGATAGAAATAAAGACCCACCCACCTCCTCTACCCACCAAGCCTTCAGAAGCAGAGTCATTAGAGAGGGCTCTTGCCATTGGCTAATTCTGTGCCTATTTGTCCTCTGTTGCTTTTCACTTTCTAGAGTGGGAAGCAGAGCATGAATCCATGATGAGCCCTCCTGGGCTCCAGACAGCTGACCCGGAAGCCATGATTTCTTGGGCAAGCTAAGACCGGATATTGCCACTTATTCCGTTCCTACTGTTGTTTAATTTCCCACACTGTAAGCTATCTGGCTTAAGCCATGGCATCCATGATCTGCTGATGGCTTGGAGGAGAGCAGCGCATTTTCAATGCTCTAGTTAAGCTGGCATCACGCTTCTCATCAGGGGGCTATAAACACAGTGAAAAGAAAATATGTGATGAAAGTTCAGTAGATCTCGCTTCCCTGTGTAAGAAGGAATCATTTCTACAAAAAATTTGATAGACAGGAATTAAGACTTGCTTTCTCCATGACTGAGGAATGGCCATTTCTGATCCTTCCCTCTAGGAAGAAACAAAATAATTTCATTAGGAAGGAACAAAATAAGAAGAAGAAATGCTAAAAACATAATTCTTGATCTTTTTTATTTTTTATGCAGCAAAGAATTCTATAGGAATATTATTTTAATGAAACCAAGTAATAAATATTTTAAACAGTGGTACAGGATCAGCAAACAGGGCTTTGTATTTTCACAGAGGCCTGGTTTCAGTTTTAATTGTTATACAGAAATGCTGTGCATCTCTGGGTAAGTTAATTTCCTATCTGGGCCTCAGACTTCATATTTATGAACTGGTCCTTTCCATCGTTGATATACTGAAAACATGTAACACTAAATTTTTGTAGTTCTGTAACCATGCTATGGGCTGCCCTGGTTGCTCAGATGGTAAAGAATCTGCCTGCAATTCAGGAGACCCAGGTTTGATCCCTGGGTCAGAAAGATCCCCTGGAGAAGAGAATGGCTACTCACTCCAGTATTCTTGCCTGGAGAAAGCCATGGACAGAGGAGCCTGGTGGGCTATAGTCCATGGGATGGCAGAGTTGGATATGACTGAGCAACTAATACTTTCACTTCACTTTCCGTAGAAATGAAGCGTGCTTCTATTAACTGTAAAAGCACCACACTTGGGCCCAAAGAAACAATGGCCCACGTGGTCATTGTACCAATATTTTTTTGGCTGCATTGGGTCTTCATTGGTACACATAGGCTTTCTCTAGTTGTGGCGAGTGGGGGTTACTCTGTAGTTGTGGTGCACAGTTTCTCTTAGAGGTGGCTTCTCTAGTCGTGGAGAATGGGCTCTAGGGCCTTTGGTCTTCAGTAATTGAGGTGCACAGGCTTAGTGGCCCCACAGCATGTGGAATCTTCCCGGACCAGGGATTGAATCCGTGTCTCCTGCGTTGGCAGGCAGATTCTTCACCACTGGACCACTGGGGAAGTCCCATCATTCAACCAACTCTATGCCTACTGCAAGCTAGGTGCTAGGACCCAAAAATTCAAGCACTGATCCTGCCTGCAAGGGTTTCAAGGTTGAATAAGAATGATGGACACTTTATGACATTCATTAACAGAACAGGCACAAGAGTGCAGTGGGCACAGATAGATTTGAACATCCTTGGGGCAACAGGAAAGGATTTTCAGAGGAGGCCACCTGGAGTGGTCAGGAAGGACGAATTGCCAGGAAAGATAAGGAGAAGGAAGGTGAGTGTCTGCAGCTCAGAGAACAGACACATCATGACTTAAGGGTTCCACACGCAAAAGCAAATTACTTATGGAATTCAGCCAATTCCAAACTCGGCATGAGTCAACAAGGCAATGTGTTTGCAACAACAAAATTCTCAAACAAGCTCCTGTCCATCTCAAATCTATACATACTGCCCTAGCACGGGCTCCAGCTCCGTCTCTGATTTGGGGCAATTTCAGTACCTTCACTCAATCTCAGCTCCTCGTCTGGAAGATAAGAGGTGAGCCGGGATGGTCTGGAGAGTCCCTTCCTACTCAAATCATCTCTAGACCAATAATGATCAGACACCAAGAGCTGTCCAATAAAAAATAATAATAATAATAATGGGACCTTTTAAAACATGGAAGACGAGGGCTGCTCTAAACCCACCAACTGAAGTAATGAATTCCTCCACAAAAATCACATTTACCAAAAATTAAACCACAGAGGGGCTCTTTTGAAAAAAAACAAAAACTAGACAAAATTTATGAGAGAATTTTGTCGAGAACCGGTCTCAGAAAGGAGGAGATGTCTGCTTGGAAGATGTTCGACTATGATTTTATCACCGGCTTTCACAGACTGGGGGCTGGGCTGTGTGCCCTGAGCTGTGGGAGACCACTCCCATCCCTATTAACTCCTGCTTTTTACTGCTTCATGAGCTGCTGATGGAAGCCTCAGGGTCACACCCTAGGTTGAAAAGGAGTTAATCAGCTTGGGGAGCTTAGTGTGTTTGATTATTTTCTACCTCCTACCCTCACCATAGAATTTTTCCAAATTGTAGCATTTACATAGACCAAGAAACTTTTGAGGCTTCTCTGCTGGCTTGGATGGTAAAGAATATGCCTGCAATGTAGGAGACTGGGGGTTCGATCTCTGAGTCGGGAAGATCCCCTGGAGGAGGGAATCATTACCCACTCCAGTATTCTTGCCTGGAGAATTCCATGGACAGAGGAGCCTGACGGACTACAGTCCATGGGGTTTCCCACACCATAGAATCTTTCCAAATCGTAGCATCTACGAAGACCAAGAAAGGGGAGGGTCTGAATCCCACATGAATACAGGGAAATCCCAGATTCCTCCCTCTCATGTTGTTGGGATCAGCTGGTCCTTTGCAGCCCAACAGGTATTTCTGAACATCCTCCTGTCCCGACCCCGATGCGGGACACTGTGGACCTTTGAGAAAGGGAAAAACCATTCCATCAGTGCTGAGTGTGCCTGAAACTACCCCCCACAGGTGCACAGAACTGTGTTTCTCAACAGTCAGCAGGCTCAGTGCTTCCCACAGACTTCCTCCGGATTTCTAGTCCCCCAGGTTTGTTTTTTGGAGGCTATGTTTTGCAGACCTAGAATCACTTTGCTTCCCTGAGAAACAACATCACCCACCCCCAACCCGGGGAGTAAATCGCTTTTTCCCTTTCCAACTGCAAAACCAAAAGGCCTTTATTCCAACCCCTCTCTGGCCCAGAGCAATCATCCTTCTACCCACCTGAGGGATGGGAAGCCACCCTGTTGATCGCCAGGGTGCCTTACACAGGGCCCCCAGGAGCTCCTCCTGGACCCTAGAGGTGACTTGCCTCCTGATAATGATCAAAAGATGCACGGTAGAATAGAGGAGGAAAATAAAAGCCAGTTTGATCTTAGCAAGGCATCCTGCTCTATTTATTTACTCCACTAATTATAGGAAGAAGAAATAAAACCAGTTGCTCAATGGGAAGTAGCTGAGAAAACTGTTTGGCTTTGCGACTGTGATGCAGAGGCCAGAGGAGGCAGGGCACTCCCTCTCATCAATTTCCGGGAGAGGAAGAAAGCCGAGGGCACATCAGGACCTTGTTTGGGTACCACATCCTCGTGGCTCCGCAGTAGGTGAAATCAGTCCAGGGCTAAGGCAGACTAAATGATATTCTTAATGGACAGCCTGGAACCCAAACTCACTTGCAAGCAGAGAGTTATTTGATCTTTCCTTGAGAATGGGCATTGTTAAGGAAGGAAAAGGAAGACCCAGATACCCAGAGAGCATGTCTGGAAATGGGAAGGAAGGGGAGAAGGATGGAAGGGGAAGAGGAAGGCAGCAAGGGGGAGACAATTCCAAATTCACCTGCCCCACAATATTGCAGAGGTCCTTCCTGACTCAGGGCTGCCAGCTGCTGCCCCAACAGTGCTTTATCTCTGATGAATGTAACACTGCATGCATACAAGCACTGCCTTTGCTTATGCTGGAGGTTTTACTCCCTGGAAGCATCTCAATATCTTTTACTAGCCCCACGCACAAGCTCACACACACACACACACACACACACACACACACGTGTGTGTCTCTACACATCCAAATATATTCTATTTATATAAATATCAAAAGTTTATTCAGGAATGCCCCTAGTAGTCCAGTGGTTAAGAATCTGCCCATCAATGCAAAGGACATGAGTTCGATCCCTGGTCCAGAAGATTCCACATGCCTTGTGTCGCTACTAGTGAAGCCTGAGAGCCCTAGAGGCCATGCTCTACGACAAGAGAAGCCGCCGCAATGAGAAGCCTGTGCACTGCAACTGGAGAGTAGCCCTTACTCACCGCAGCTAAAGAAAAGCCCAAGTGCAACACCAAAGACCCGGTGCAGCCAAAAATAAATTAGCTAATTAAAAATCTAGCCAAAATGTCACCTCCTCCAAGAAGCCCTTTCAGATCTCCCTAGCTGGTAGTGTCCTTCTTTTGCTCTGACAATCCACGGCACCTTCTTTGACCTTCTCTTATGGGAGTCATGTCTTATAGCCACTTGTAAATGTGTTTTATCTTCCCAGTAACTTGTAATCTCCTTGCATCTAAAAGCCATGTCTTGGTCATTCATTTCTGAGTCCTCATGGTGCCCAGAGCAGTACCTGACCCAAAGGGAGACCTCCATAAATAGCTGTGGAATTCATTATTCATCATTGGGTAAAAAGGAGCTGCAGCAGTGGCAAAAAAAAAAGAGAGAAAGTGAAAGTGTTAGTCACTCAGTCATGTCCGACTCTTTGCGACCCCATGGAATGCAGCCCGCCAGGCTTCTCTGTCCATGGAATTCTCCAGGCAAGAATACTGGAGCTGGTTGCCACTCCCTTCTCCAGGGGATCTTCCCAACCCAGGGACTGAACACTGACCTCCTGCATTGCAGGTAGATTCTTGACCCATCTGAGCCACCAGGGAAGCCTGCAGAGGTGGCAAGGGGATTTTTTTAATTGAATACTCCCTATAGTCAGGCCTTGGACAAAGCTCTGAAAATACAAAATGAAAAACACAGGTCTGGCCTCATGGAACTCAAAGACATGTACAGCCATACTGACAATGCCATCGGGTCAATAAAAATTGACAGGCAGAACTCCCATTCACGCAGCCTAGAGCAGAGGTTCCCCTGGAGAAAATGTTAGAGGGATCACCTCCAAAGCCCTCCATCAGAGTTCGTGCCAATCCATGGTCGTGGCAGGAGGAACCGTTCACAGCACGCCCAGTCCACCATCCAGGAGGGTATGGGGACCACAGCATCCCGAGGGAAGCCGACTTCCAGCGCTAGATGGAGAACAAAGGCAGAAGAAACTCCAGACAGCATCCAAACTTCTTGGGGGGGCTTGATTAATGCCTTTAATTAACCTGCCTGCAACCATTAAGACAAGTGGCATGGACGGTAATAACACAAAAATGGGACCCAAGATTAGACCTAAACAAGCTTAGGGCTGTTCTCTCAGTGGCTGGACTCAGCTCTCCGAAGCTGGTCCTGAAGCCAGAGGAGAGAAATGTACCAGGCATGATCAAAGGCGGACCAGCACAGATTAGCACAGAGCGTCTTACCTCGTCAGCACTGGCTCCCGGGGCGAATTAAGTGCCTACAAAATGAATGTGTGCCTGGAAAATCTCCAGCGTGGGTTTTCTCCTTGCCCAAATGCTACCCAGTATTTTAATTAACCTGGGCTTATTGTTCTAATTACTGGAGTTTTATACTGTGAATCGCTGTTCAGGAGTAGTGATAATCAGTAAACACAATTACCGTGTGTGTTGCCAGCAAAGCTCTGCCCTTAAGATTTTATTTAAAAAATAATAATTAGTAACATAAATCTTTAAATTCTAGTTCACTGGGGCTAACAGACCAAACTGGATGGAAGAAAAGCTTTCTTAGAATATCAAGATTTGGTCTTAATGGTTTCCCATCATCTGATATTTGGGGGACCTTCACTCTGAAAAATATCAGGTACAAGAGCAAAGAATGCAGAAGGCTGCTGTGATGTATTACTAAGTGAGAAAAAATAGCACATAAGAGACTGTAGGTAACAATAACATTTTTAATCATAAAAAAACACGACTGTGTGAATGTCTGTGCGTGTTTGAGTGTGTGTGCTTAAAATACATGTGGAAGGATATATATTAAACTGTTAACACTCATTGGTTCCCCTTGGAGAATAGGACTAGGGACACTAAGAAGCTAAGAGGGATCCTTCAGTGTTATTTCATGTACTTAAAGGTAGAAGTTTGAATTTTATGATGGAATTATTTTTTAATTTTATGCATTTATTTAATTTTGGCTGCATTGGGTCTTCATTGGCACACAGCATGTGAAATCTTCCCAGACCAGGGATCAAACCTATGTCCCCTGCCTTGGCAGGTGGATTCCTAACCACTGGACCATCAGGGAAGTCCTGGAAATGTTAACTTTCGCAATTAAAACATTTTTTATTAAGATCTGTAAATCGTCACTCTTTGACTAAGCCAAGAGCATGGTGGCACCAAGAGTCCTGCATGGGGAGCCCACCAGTTCAGGGTGGCTGCAACTAGAGCAAGGCACTGGCCCAGGGGCTTTGTGACAACCCTCTTTGGTTGTCCCATGGCATCTTGTGAAACTCAGACCCCTCTTACTGCCTCTCTGCCTTCTGCTTTTGGGACCCACTCTGACACGTTGTAATTCTGTCTGAGCATCTCCATGCTTTTTCTTCAGACCCATGCCGTTTCCCTGCATTGACTCCCCGACCCCCAGCCTGTTTCTGTCTTCATCCGTGGACCCCCTTTTAGGGTCCACCTTGACTCTTGCAGTGTGAGCCTTTTCTAGCCACCTGTGCCCAAAAAGATTCAGCCTCCATCCATTCATTGTCCCCCAGCCATGTCCCCACCACCCACTCCTATACTGGGTCCCTCCCTCTGGGCTCCCAATCCAGTCTGGTAATAATATGTATTTTTGATTGAGCACGATCCCCTAAACACAAGCTAATGAATTATTCCTAGGATTCCACTAGAGAAAATTAACCTTTCCAGAGCAGAAAAGACATTGACTAAGCCGGGCTTGTTGAGGAATAGTACTTTCAATTGGGGTTCCTTCCTGAGCGATTTTCAAGGGTGATTTTTATTTGCTTGATTTTCACCTTATACCTCATAGGAGAACCTAATCCCCACCAGAGATGTAATTCCAGAGAGCTGTAATTTATTTTTTTTAATTGGAGTATAATTGCTGTACAAGGTTATGTTCATTTCTGCTGTTCAACAGCATGACTCAGCTATATGTATACATATATCCCCTCCCTCCTACCCCACCCTCTAGGTCATCAAAGAGCACCGAGCTGAGCTCCTTGTGCTATATGGTAGCTTCCCACTAGCTAGCGGTTTTACACACGATAGTGGATACACATCTCTGCTACTCTCCCGATTCTTCCGGCCCTCCTCTTCTCCCACTGTGTCCACACGTCTTACTCTACGTCTGCATCTCTATTCCTGCCCCTCAAATCGCCAGAGAATGATAAAGAGATGCGTCTGAAGTGAAAATATGTTAAAATGTCAAGCTGACTCCCAATCTCCAGCCCTCACTTGAAGAGTCAGTGACATTGGATCCAGAGGTTATCACTTATTCACTTGCCCAGAATGTACTAATTTATTCTTGAGGAAGCATTTATTTCCCCACCCCAGGCAGGTGGTAAGCATGAAGGATACCAAGATGAAGGAGAAAATGTTCTTGCTTTCAAAGAACTCTAAGTCCAGCAGGAAAAGATATCACATGTGTGTCAAGTCACTTTAGTTGTGTCCGACTCTTTGCAGCCCCATGGACTCTTTGCAACCCCCATGGACTCTTTGCAACCCCCATGGACTCTTTGCAACCCCATGGAACCTGCCAGGCTCCTCTGTCCATGGTATTCTCTAGGCAAGAATACTGGAGTGGGTTGCCATTTCCTTCTCCAGGGGATCTTCCCAATCCAAGGGTCGAACCCTCATCTCTTATGTCTCCTGCACTGACAGGCGTGTTCTTTACCACTAGCACCACCTGGGAAGCCATTTGAACCACGTGGGTGGTTAAAGTGACAGAGGGGAAGTCAGAGGTGTGGACAAGCTGCAGTGGAGGCCCCAGCTAGGAGGAGACACTAACTCTCACCAGTTTAGGCATCATCTCTGGCCTCAAAGAGCCCATAGTTTAGCAAAACAAAGAGAGAAAGGACATTGCGAACGAATGTCAGAGAGTCACCACGGGCAGCCAGAGACAGAGACTCAATGGGTAGCAATAGGTGGCCTGACAGAAAGGGCACTATTTGACCAATCGTGAAGAATGATTGAGTTTTTCAGACAGAGAGAACAGACTTGGAGTTGACAGGGAGGAGGGGAGTGGGGGAGGGAAGAATTTGGGGTTAGCAGATGCAAACTATTATATATAGAATGGATACACAACAAGGCCCTGCTGTATAGCACAGGGAACTATCTTCAATATCCTGTGATGAGCCATAATGGAAAGGAATATGGAAAATAATGTATATACGTGCAAAACTGAGTCACTGCTATACAGCAGTAATGAACACAGCATAGTAATTCAACTATATGTCAATAAAATTTTTTTTTAAAAAAGGATGAATGAGTTTGTGTGCCATGCTGACCAAGAGGAAGGGGAAAAGGATGCTTCAGGCAAAGGGAAAGATTGTGCCAGGGCATTATGTATTTCGGGACAGCTCAAGAGTTTATGATGTCTAGAACTTCAAGTACTTGTTGGAGACAACGTCTGGAGATGACAGAGCTTGTGGGTGAAGAGCTCTGAAAGTAGCTGGGGGAATCCTCACTTGATGTGTAGACAGCAGAGGGACTCTGGAGAGCGTTTGGCAGAGAGGGGACGTGTTCAGGGCTGTATTTTGGAACCATGTCTCTGGTGCTATTGGGCAATTAGAACGTATGACATGGTGAGGCTTGAAAATGAAGGACCTCATCAGCTTAGATGTTCCCAGGAAAACACACCCCAGGCTATAGTCTGGGAAAGAGAGGGGAAGAGAACTGATTCAATGTATGCAACACATACTCTGGGTGGGGTACTCCTGTCTGCTCGCTCAGGGGACACAGTGGTGCCACGGAAGGGGAGGAAAGACAGACTCAGTGAGGCTAAGTCAATTCACAGGGTCAAGCTGAATCCCAGTCTCCAGCCCTCACTTGAAGAGTCAGTGACATTGGATCCAGAGGTTGTCACTTATTCACTTGCCCAGAATGTATTAATTTATTCTCGGGGAAGCATTTATTTCCCCACCATGGGCTGGTGGTAAGCATGAAGGATACCAAGATGAAGGAGAAAATGTTCTTGCTTTCAAAGAGCTCAGAGTCCAGCAGGAAAAGGTATCCCATGAAACACTGTGTGTGTGAAGTGGTTAACACTTACCTCTGTGTGTGTTAATCCATAATAAGAAAGTGATGGAACTGGGATTTGAACCCAAGCGTACTCAATGTCCAATCAGCATCTCCACCAAGATCTGTTACCCTTCGTGGCTTCCCTCAAGAGTCAGGATGACCAAGGCCAAACGGAACACACAGTGTGGTAGAGACAGTGATCTTCTATTGTTCTAGGCAGCAAATGTCAAGTGCAATGTCATAAATACCTTAGGGATTTGTGATGAATTCCTGTGGGAAACGTTTCCTCCTTTACAAAGACCGTGTGCTCTCCCAGAGGATGGGAGTCATTTAATCCCATCAATTTGCTCTTTTCCTGGTTTGTTTACCAGGATGTTCCAAACTCAATCCTGAAACTCAGTCCGCTATGTCAGCCAAAGTAATTACAGTATTTGCTTTCTCAGTCGTTTATAGGCTTTAAAATTTTGTCCTACTTTATCGTATCCATATACTTTAAGATACTGCAAAACGTTTTGCTGTACAAACGGAGAATATATAAGAATGTATGAGAAAGTGTTCTCATTATTTTCTACTTTTCTTTCAACCTTTACTCTGAACAAACCTCAGAATCATTCCTATGGTGGGAAGACCTATGCCTCCTGCCTCTCAAGGTTCCATTTACAGTGTGCTCCCAAATAACAATGTTGCTCCATATAAAACACCCTGAACACGTTTTGGTGTGTACTCCATGGATCTTTTTTTTCCTGCTGCTTGGCTTGCAAGGTCTTAGTTCCACAATCAGGAATCGAACCTGGTTCCATGGTCTTCGTCACTGGACCACCAGGGAATTTGCACTTAGCACCCTCTGGGTATCAGACAGTGTTGTTACATACCCTATCACATTTAATCTCTCTAGTATGCAAAGTAGTTGCTGTTATCCCCATTATACAGATGGGAAGACTGAGGTCCAGAACACTTAAATGATTTGCCCAGGGTCACACAGATAGTAAGGGGTGGAAATGAGATTTGAACTCCCTTTAATATCAAAACCTGTTTGCTTTTCCTTCCACTGAAGGAGGTCCAATTTCCTTAACCCCTTTGTGACCAGGCAAGATTGTATGTCTCACAAGATTGTATGTCAACCTCTCTTCCTACTCTGTCAGCTACCTTAATTAATAAAAAGATACAGAAAGAAAGATCTGGTCCAAACTATATTGACAGAACTAAACATCAAAACTGGCTTATTTTCCTAACCTAAAGTATGCTCTTTCAAAGCATAAAAATAGAATCTTCTTTTTTTCCCCCATTTATCTTTGTCCTTAAGAACCAGAGTGGAGAATGTGTCAGACCCCCTGACTTGTCTATCTTTGTAAAAAAAAAAAAATTTTTTTTAATCTTTTCCACTGAGCTCTTCTGCTTTTTATGAGGCCTGGTAATGAAAACTCAATGTGCAAATCCTAACATCAAATCCATGTTATATAATGAACCCCCACCTTCCCAGCCCTCTCCAGAAAGGCAGATTTCAGTGAGGACATTTGGGAACTGAAGTACTAGAAATTCTTCTGTACACAAGAATGGGCTTCTTATCATGTCCCTGTCCATCTGAGGGGAGGCCTGGGGGTTCCCATGCTGGCATCCACATTTCAGAAAGTCCAAGTCCCTGGAAATATGCCTGCTCAACCAAGAAGGCATTGTGCCTTTGGGAAAGTTCAGCAGACTGGGATAACATCATGCGGAGAGGCCCCCTCCATGGTCATAGAAGGAAAGAGAAAAGGAATAAGAAGGAAATTAACACGATCGTGTCCAAAACAGTGCTGAAGTCTTCTTACCACGCATCTCCTTTAATCCTCACATCATCCTTTCAACAAGATTTCCAGGAGGACACTGAGGGTCTGAGTAGCAACATGGCCCAAGATCATGTTGGCTTGTTAAGAATGGAGCTGCAGAGACTTTCCTGGTGGTCCAGTGGTTAAGAATCTGCCTGCTAAAGCAGGGGACACAGGTTTGATCCCTGGTCTGGGAAGATCCCATGTGCTGTGGAGAGCAATTAAGCCATGCACCACAACTAGTGAGCCTGTGCTCCTGAGCCCATGTGCTGCAACAAGAGAAGCCACTGCAATGAGAAGCCCCCGCACCACAACCAAGAGTAGCCCACCGCTCCGTGCAACTTCAGAAAGCACAACTACAGCAACAAAGACCCAGTGCAACCAAAACTAAACAAAAAAAACTCAGCTGCAGAGCAAAGCCAGTGTCTCTAGCCTCACACTCCATTGCTTCTCCTGCTCATGATGTCCACGACCACATATAACCACAGATGAAGCAAACCCTGAATAGCCCACAAAGAATGACACATCCTTCATGAGAGGACTCCCTGTAGGAAGGGGTCACCCATGACAGCTGTCCCCACCTTCTGTTTGTCCAAGTGCCACCAGCAATCCCTCTGTGGAGGCTCCCGGGCCAGAGCACTCTCTGCTGCCATGGCACGTGGCTTCTCAGGATGACCCTCTCCCTCTTAGCTCTTCTGACCCACTTGGACACAAGTCTCTCTCTCTTTGTACATTCAGACAGGAAACAATCAGAACACTTCAAAGAGCATACGTAATAGGCAAGGAAATAAGAGGAAACACGAGAGCAGAGATCCCATTAGCTTCACAGAGAAGGGATTGCTTAACAAATATCACAGAGGAACCACCCTCCCCTTCCCCAGTCCAGGTATCCACAGGACACAGTCACTCGCAGAGTTTTTAGTCCTGGATTTTGTGAAGGAAACATAGGGATTTGTTGAGAACGGTGATGTCTACACTGCTGGGAAGAAAAAGATAGACATTTATTGGACATAATTAGACACAATAAATGGTCGAGTGGATTATGATACCAGGTGGCAGAATAGGCAATAACTCTAAAGAAGAAGAATAACCTTTGACCACTGTGGTTAAAGAAGCGTGCTGAGTCCTGCTGAGATTCTTTCATGAGAGCGCAGGGCTGCTCTTAAGATTGACTGCCTATATATGGAATCCAGGAAGATGGTGCCAATGATCCTATGTACAGGGCAGCAAAGGAGACACAGACGTAAAGAACAGACTTTTGGACTCAGTGGGAGGAGAAGGTGGGATGATTTGAGAGGATAGCATTGAAACATAAACATGACCATATGTAAAACAGATAACAAGCATGAGTTGGAGTTGGAGTTGGAAGCATGAAACAGGGAAACCAAAGCTGGTGCTCTGTGACAACCTAGACGGGTAGGGTGGGGAGAGAGAAGGGAGGAGAGTTCAGGGTGGAGGGGACACATGTGTACCTATGGCTGATTCATACTGATGTATGGGAAGAACCATCACAACATTGTAATTATCCTCCAGTTGAAATAAACCAATTTAAAAAATAAAGATTCCCTGCCTCCACTGAATGGTGGTGGTTTAGTCACTAAGTTGTGTCTGACTCTTGCAAACCCATGGACTGTAGCCCACTAGGCTCCTCTGTCCATGGGATTTCCCAGGAAAGAATACTGGAGTGGGTTGCCATGCCCTCCTCCAGGGGAATCTTCCTGACCCAGGGATTGAACCCAGGTTCAATTGCAAGTGGACTCTATACCATCTGAGCCACCAAAGAAACCCCTCCACTGAGGGAGATCCTTTTCTAATAACAGAAAACCCTGAGATTTTGCTTCCACTCTTCACTGATTCTTTCTCAGTGATCTTTATGGTTGGATTTACTTCGCTCCTTATTGCTTGCTGTACTTCTTGTTCAAAGGATGGCCAGGTAGTTTTGCTACACTTTGACTTTGCTGATCTAAGTTTTTGTTTATTTGTTTATTTGTATCTAGGGTTTTTTTCTGATGAATAGGACCCATGATTTTTTTTTTCCCCAATACCGTTCATTGGGCAAAGTAAGATATACTACATTTGTCAGAAAAGTCACTTCCTCCCTTGGCACCTATGATGAAATGGAATTCCCACTTTAGGTAGAAAGCTGGGCATGGAGACACTTCCTGTGTAACATCATTAAAAGTCCCACCAACAACATGATTTAGAACTTTTGATTTAAGAATGGCTGCCATTCAAAGCTGTCATACATCAGGCTCTGGTTCCACATGCTATGTATCCTATGCTCATTTGATTCAATTTTCACAAAAATGAACAGTATTAGTGCTGTTGTTGTTCTTGTCTTGTTCAGTCACTAAATCATGTCCACCTCTTTGGGACCCCAGGTACTGCAACAGGCCAGGCTTCCCTGTCCTTCACTATCTCTCAGAGTTTGTTCAAGTTCATGTCTATTGAACTGGTGATATCATCTAACAATCTTAACCTCATCAATGTTATTCAGTTCAGTTCAGTTCTGTCGCTCAGTTGCGTCTGACTCTTTGTGACCCCATGGACTGCAGCACGCCAGGCCTCCCTGTCCACCACCAACTCCCGGAGTTTACTCAAACTCATGTGCATTGAGTTGGTGATGCCATCCAACCATCTCATCCTCTTTTGTCCCCTTCTCCTCTCACCTTCAATCTTTCCCAGCATCAGGGTCTTTTCAAATGAGTCAGCTTTTTGCATCAGGTGGCCAAAGTATTGGAGTTTCAGCTTCAACATCAGTCCTTCCAATGAACACTCAGGACTGATTTCCTTTAGGATGGACTGGTTGGATCTCCTTGCAGTCCAAGGGACTCTCAAGAGTCTTCTCCAGCACCACAGCTCAAAAGCATCAGTTCTTCGGTGCTCAGCTTTCTTTATAGTCCAACTCTCACATCCATATATGACTACTGGAAAAACCATAGCCTTGACTAGACAGACCTTTGTTGGCAAAGTAATGTCTCTGCTTTTTAATATGCTCTCTAGGTTGGTCATAACTTTTCTACCAGGAAGTAAGCATCTTTTTATTTCATAGCTGCAATCACAATCTGCAGTGATTTTGGATCCCTGAAAAAATAAAGTGTGTCACTGTTTCCACTGTTTCTCCATCTATTTGCCATGAAGTAATGGGACCAGATGCATGATCTTATTTTTCTGAATGTTGAGCTTTAAGCAAACTTTTTCTCTTTCATCAAGAAGCTCTTTAGTTCTTCTTTGCTTTCTGCCATAAGGGTGGTGTCATCTGCATATCTGAGCTTATTGATATTTCTCCCAGCAATCTTAATTCCAGCTTGTGCTTCATCCAGCCCAGTGTTTCTCATAATGTACTCTGCATATAAGTTAAATAAGCAGGGTGACAATATACAGCCTTGACGTACTCTTTTTCCTATTTGGAACCAGTCTGTTGTTCCATGTCCAGTTCTAACTGTTGCTTCCTGACCTGCATACAGATTTCTCAAGAGACAGGTCAGGTGGTCTGGTATTCCCATCTCTTTCAGAATTTTCCACAGTTTATTGTGATCCACACAGTCAAAGGCTTTGGCATAGTCAATAAAGCAGAAATAGATGTTTCTCTGGAACTCTCTTGCTTTTTCGATGATCCAGCAGATGTTGGCAATCTGATCAATGTTATTAGCTCCACAGTAAAGATAAGGACCATCCACATTAAAATAAAGACCATGCCCCAGAAAAAGAAATGCAAAAAGGCAAAATGGTTGTCTGAGGAGGCCTCACAAATAGCTGAGAAAAGAAGAGAAACTAAAGGCAAAGAGAAAAGGAAAGATATACCCATCTGAATGCAGAGTTCCAAAGAATAGCAAGGAGAGATAAGAAAGGCTTCCTCAGTAATTAATGCTAAGAAATAGAGGAAAACAATAAAATGGGAAAGACTAGAGATCTCTTCAAGAAAGTTAGAGATACCAAAGGAATATTTCATGCAAAGATGGGCTCAATAAAAGACAGAAATGGTGTGGACCTAACAGTAGCAGAAGATATTAAGAAGAAGTGGCAAGAATACACAGAAGAACTGTACAAAAAAGATCTTAATGATCCAGATAATCATGATGGTGTGATCACTCACCTAGAACCAGACATCCTGGGATGTGAAGTCAAGTGGGCCTTAGGAAGCATCACTACAAACAAAGCTAGTGGAGGTGATGGAATTCCATTGAGCTATTTCAAATCCTAAAAGATGATGGTGTAACAGTGATATACTCAATATGCCAGAAAATTTGGAAAACTCAGCAGCGGCCAGAGGACTGGAAAACGTCAGTTTTCATTTCAATCCCAAAGTAGGGCAATGCCAAAAAATGTTCAAACTACTGCACAATTGCACTCAATTCACACACTAGCAAAATAATGTTCAAAATTCTCTAAGCCAGGCTTCAACAATACATGAACCGAGAACTGCCAGGTGTTCAAGCTGGATTTAAAAAAGGCAGAGGCACTAGAGATCAAATTGCCAATATCCATTGGCTCATCAAGAAAGCAAGGGAGTTCCAGAAAAACATCTACTTCTGCTTTATTGACTATGCCAAAGCCTTGGATTGTGTGGATCACAACAAACTATGGAAAATTCTTAAAGAGATGGGAATACCAGACCACCTGACCTGCCTCCTGAGAAATCTGTATGCAGGTCAAGAAGCAATAGTTAGAACTGGACATAGAACAACAGACTGGTTCCAAATTGGGAAAGGAGTACGTCAAGGCTGTATATTGTCACCCTGCTTACTTAACTTACATGCAGAGTGCTTCATGCGAAATGCCAAGCTAGATTAAGCACAAGCTGAAATCAAGATTGCCAGGAGAAACATCAATAACCTCAGATATGCAGATGATACCTTCCTTATGGGAGAAAGTGATGAAGAACTAAAGAGCCTCTTGATGAAACTGAAAGAGGAGAGTGAAAAAGTTGGCTTAAAACAATATTCAGAAAGCTAAGATCATGGCATCCAGTCCCACCACTTCATGGAGAATAGATGGGGAAATAATGGAGACAGTGACAGTCTTCATTTTGGGGAGCTCCAAAATCACTGCATATGGTGACTGCAGCCGTGAAATTAAAAGACGCTCGCTCCTTGGAAGAAAAGCTATGACCAACCTAGATGGCATATTAAAAAGCAGAGACATCATTTTGCCATACAGTCAAAGCTATGATTTTTCCAGTAGTCATGTATGGATGTTAGAGTTGGGCTATAAAGAAAGCTGAGGGCCAAAAATTGATGCTTTCAAACTCTGGTATTGGAGAAGACTCTTGAGAGGTCCTTGGACTGCAAGGAGATCCAACCAGTCCATCCTAAAGGAAATCTGTCCTGCATATTTATTGGAAGGATTGATGTTGAAGCTGAAACTCCAATACTGTGGCCACCTGATGTGAAGAACTGACGCATTTGAAAAGACCCTGATGCTGGAAAAGATTGAAGGCAGGAGGAGAAGGGGATGACAGAGGATGAGATGGTTAGGTGGTGTCACCGACTCAATGGACATGAGTCTGAGTAAACTCCGGGAGTTGGTGATGGACAGGGAGGCCTGGCGTGCTGAAGTCCGTGGGGTTGCAAAGAGTCGGACATGATTGAGCGACTGAACTGAACTGAACTGGAAGATAAAGAGAGTTGGTGAGATTGTGTGTCTCACCCAGAGTCACATGTGTAGCATGTTACAGAGGTGATATTCAAAGCTAGATTCCTTACACATCCTCCTCTAGTACCTGCTCTTCTTGACAGCAGTCCCAAAGACCACCGCAGGGTCTGAACTTTACTCTAAAGACCAAGGGAATGTCCCAAGGGTCTAGAGAAGAGTAGTGCAGTGTGCTGATTTGGCAGGAGCATGGGAAGTGGATGGAAGCTGGTGGGAGTGGAGACCAAAAAGAAGACTGAAGCAGGATTCCAGATGATGGGAGCCTCCAAAAGGTTAGTGAGGGAATTCCCTGGCAGTCCAGTGGTTAGGACTCCACACTCTCATTGCCAGGTGCCGGGGTTCAGTTCCTGGTCAGGGAACTAAGATCTCACAAGTCATACAGTGCTGCCAGAAAAAGAAAAAGAAAGCATTGGCAAGAATGGAGACAGTGTGAGACAGGTAGGTAGAGTTGAGAGATATTGGAGTTTGGATCAACAAGGCTTGGGGATAGACAGAGGAAAAAGTCCAGGATGACACCTGGGTTTCTGACCCAGGCAACTGGGTGATGGCGGCACCATTTGCTGAGGTGAGAAACTTAAGAGAAAGGTGTTTAGGAGAAAATGATGAGGAGGTCAGTGTGGGTCATGCTGAATTTCAGGTGGCTGGGGAACTTGCCACGGAGTCGGCGAAAGGAGTCACATTTACTCAGAAGCAAAATTTGGCAGAAATCTTTGTTTGGAAGTCATCAGTTCATCTGCGAGTTGAAACCAAGAAAGTAGATGATTTTCCAAAGAAAGCCTATACAGTAAGAAATAGGATAAAGAGGGGAAGCCTAGAGATTAGCTTACGGTGGGGAGTGTCTTCTCTCTGGGTTCAAACACAACCCTCCAGCTCCCCTCCTGGTCTCTGGGCTATCTACCCTCCTGCTTCTACTTGCCTCTTGGAGTTCTGATAGAATTGAGCTCCCCATGTTCTCTCTCCATCTCCTCTACATGTAGCAGGGCAAACAAATACATGCTGAGTCAGCAGTTTCCTGCCTATGAAATAAATGTAAGCTCAGAGAGACTGGTTCCCCTGCAGACCCCCATCCTGATTGTTGCCATCTTCCCCCGTGCAAACATATCCCCCACCCCCACCCCAAAACAATTGCCAGGAACAAGCAGCATGGGGGAGTACAGAATCCAGTAAAAAGAGCACAGTCTTTGGAGTCAAACAGACCTCGATTCAAATCCCAGGTTTAACATGGAAAGTTGAGCAAGTTATTTCAGCTCTCCAAGTGTCAGTTCTTGAATTATGCTCCTCCTCCTTAGAGACCTAGAGTGTATGTGCGCTAAGTCGCTCCAGTCACGTCTGACTCTTTACAAACCCACGAACTGTAGCCTGCCAGGCTCCTCTGTCCATGGAATTTGCCAGGCAAGAATACTGGAATGGGTTGCCATTTCCTTCTCTAGGGGATCTTCCCAATGCAGAGATTGAACCCTCATCTCTTCTGTCTCCTGCATTGGCAGGCAAGTTTTTTGTTTTGTTTTGTTTTTATAACCACTAGCACCAACTCAGAAGCCCTAGAGACCTAGAAGGGTGGTTTAGATCAGATGAGGACTTTTCTGGTGGTCCAGTGGTTAAGAATCCACTTGTCAATGAAGGGAACACAGGTTCACTCTCTAGTCAGGGAAGATCCCACATGCCCCGGGGGCAACTAAGCCCAAGCGCCACAGCTACTGAGCCTGGGCTCTAGAGCCTGTGCTTTGCAACAAGAGAAGCCACCACAATGAGAGGTCCATGCACCTCAACAAAGAGTAGCCCCCTCTTGCAGCAACTAGAGAAAGTTAGCAGGCAGCAACAAAGACTCAGTACAACAAAAAAGAAAATTAAAAGACCAGATGAGATGCAAAGCAGCCAGGCGACACCTTGTACACGCAGCAGATATCCAACTACGGAAGTGCTGCCTCCCTCTTGCTCTCCATCCCCAGTCTACGGTGGAGCCAGCGGCATGCAGAGAGGGTGAGCACCGGAGGAGCATGCTTCCCAAGCCTTTGGAACCCACAGGGGGCTTCGGTAGGTCTTTGTTTACCTCTCTGCCTCTTTAACCAGAGGCTGGAAAATCGGGCTTTGTGCTTTTTTTTTCCCAGAAAGCTCCAGCCCTTGAACCAGATTAGCAATGCTAAAACCAAAGAAATGCAGCCTTTCTTTTTGACATATAAAAGGATAAGGAAAGTTTTCCTCCCAGCCCCCAAGCAATCTCGTGTGTAGCAAACAGCGCTGGAATCAGCAGGTGTGTGTTCCAAGAGAAGACTCTGTCTCTTGGACTCTATGTGAGTAATTTTCTCCTTCCAGAAAAACACATAGGGAGAGAACAGCAGAAGATACAAAGGAAGGATCAAACCCACACGCAGCCAGGGTCCAACTTCTTCAGAGGTTTTTAACACAGATTCTGAGCCTGAGGATGAAAGTGCGGGTTGTTCCCTCAGATCAGCACCGCAGTCCCTGAGCTCTGTCCTTGTGGCTGGACACTGGCTACCTGAACTGAGGTGGCAATGCTTGCATGTGGGATCACTCCAAGGATGGGACAGGGTCTGCTCCGGTCTGAGATTAATGATCAGCTCAGGTGGGTACAGGTCTTAGAGAAACACAGTTCTAGAAGTTATCTAGTTCAACTATGTCATCTTAAAGATGAAAGACCTAGTTGCCAGGGGGAAGGGACAGTTAGGGGGTGTGGGATGGACGTGGACACAGTGCTATATTGATAATGGATAACCAACAAGGACCTATTGTAGAGCACAGGGAACTCTGCTCAATGTTACATGGCAGTCTGGATGGGAGGGGAGTTTGGGGGCTAAGTAGGACTGAGTCCCTTCACTGTTCAGCTGAAACTATCACAACATTGTTAATCAACAACAACAACAACAACAACAAAATTAAATAAATAAAAAAAGATGAAAGACCTACATCCAGAGACTAGTCCCTGTGACTTTTCCTAAGGTCACAGGAGGAGTCAAAGGCAGATATGGGACATGAACCCAGAGCTCTTGACTCCCAAGTAGTGTGTTGGCCCAAAAGGTCATTCAGGTTTTCTGTAACATCTTAAGGAGAAACCCAGATGAACTTTTTGGCCAACCCAATACCACCATCATCCCAATACCACCTCTCTGAGCATTAACGTCATCTCTTAGTATCACACACAGGGCATGAAAATGGACATCAAAGGGGTTAAGAGATGTCATAGGCATCACAATACTCACTTCAACAGACAAGCATCAAACAGTGGTATTACAATAACAGAGAGATAATATTAGAGTAATACAATCTACTCTCATAGGATAATTTAAGGCTGCAGTAATATTATTCTGTGACTCGATTTTGAAAACTTTTGGCTGATAAAGGCATCATCTTGCTTGACTCCATGGGATGGGAAGAGAGAGTGGTGTTTTTTTATGTTCACAAATCATCCTCCAGAGAGAGGGATCCTTTACAAAATTTTTATCTAATGCCTCGGATGTGCCAAGCATGTGCTCCACTTTGAGATTACTGTCAAGAATGAAATGGTCTCTAAAATCTCATGATCTGGTGGGAAAATAGATACGGGAGCATGTATTGACACCGTGAAATGGTTTGTGTCACGGTGTAATGGGTTTTGAGAGACGGACATGAAGGGTTGTGCTTCAGTTTGTGTGGTCAGTGGCATCCTTTGGGATAAGGACCACAGGAGGCAAGGGTGCGCTGAGGGGAGGAGGGGAGGAAGCGGGACAGTGGAGGTGGCCACAGTGGTGGGAAGGGTAGAGGAGGTGAAGGGAGGAAGATGATGAATTCAGTATGGAACATCACTAAGTTCAGGCAGCCTAAGGGGCACCCAAGTGCAAGGATTCTGGTGGATGGACCAGCTCAGCTCACTTCTTGAGGGACTCCCTCTCTGCCAGCATTGCCGCTCACAGCTCCTCTGTCCTGCCACTTACATCCTGCCTTTCCAAAATGGATTGAAATATCGAATTCGCCCATGTCTCCTCTTTGTCTTTGAAAGCATTTCTTTTTCTTCTTTTACTGTCATTTTGATGTGGTTGATGGAGGTAAAAGGTCTGCAGACAATCTCTTGAATGGAGCCAGGAGTTTCAAAAGTCAATATCTGAGCAGAGGAGGGGAGGAAATGGAGGAAGAAGGGGCAGTGGCAGAGAAGAAAACAGAGCAAAGATCTGGGATGTGGCTGTAGACCTGAGAGACGGTGGCTGTAGAGAAGTGATTCAATCAAGCGATGAGTCACCACTTTATTCCTAGTTGCAACATGGTGAGAAGCCATCAGCTCCCAATCAGTGGGGCCCTTTCCAAATGGTTGGTGGCTACTTCGGTGTCAAGCTTCTCTACTTATATTTTTATATTTATTTATTTATTTGGCTGTGCCAGGTCTTAGTTGCAGCATGCAGGATCTTCAATCTTGATTGCAGCATATGAAATCTTAGTTGCAGCATGCAGTATCTAGTTTCTTGACCAGGGATGGAAGCGGGGCCCCCTGCATTGGGAGCATGGAAGCTTAGCCACTGGACCACTGGGGAAGTCCTCCGAACTCCTCTATATCCAGTCAGCTCAGAGAATGTCTATTTAACAAAGAACTTGGATAGTTGTCACTGAATGGGTTGACCATTCACTGAAACTATTTATTCAATCTTTTTTTTTCACCGATAATATAGCTCTTTACCTAAATTACGTAGATGATTCGAAATGTTGTTGATATGCAGGTGGTCCTGCCTTTTCCCAGAATTAAACCAACTCAACCAAGTGTTTTGGTGTCATAGACATTAAATCTATCAGTGGAATAAAAGTGTTCCTTTTATTTCTCCCATCTTCCTTCCTCCCTTCCTTGTGCCCTTCATCTTTCATTCATTCATTCACGCAGTCAGCAACAACATAACATCATCCAGTGCCCACAGTAGGCCACCACTGGGCCAGGCTCCGTAACTGGGTTTTGCTTTATGATCATGAGGCTGGCAAGACCAGCTCCAGGCAACAAGGTGTTTAAATAAGGCAACTCAGCAGGGGCTTGGAAATCAGAATAGGAAGAAATTCCAATGTCATGTCCAGATGAAGAGATACAAGGTACAGAAGAAAGAGCAGGGATCAGAGAGCACGCAGTCCTGTGAGCAGGACAAAACAAGCCCACTGTCTTGGGCCTGGAAGGTCAGGAAAGGACTGTCTCCCCTTGGAGAAGGGGGAAGAGGTAGACGTGGTGGTTTAAAGGACCTGTTCATGGTTGTTAAGTTGGGTGAGGACTTCCCTGGGCTTCTCTGGTGGCTCAGCACTAAAGAATCCGCCTGCCAATGCAGGACATGTGGGTTTGACCCCTGGGTCAGGAAGATCCCTTGGAGAAGGAAATGGCAACCCACTCCAGTTTTCTTGCCTGGGAAATCCCATGGCCAGAGGAGACTGGTGGGCCACAGTGCATGGTGTTGAAAAGAGCCAGACATGACTTGTAACTAAACAACAGCAACAACAAGGACTTCTCCAGAGATCCAGTGATTAAAACTCCACACTCTTAATGCAGGGGGGCATGAGTTCAATCCCTGGTCAAGGAACTAAGATCCTACATGCTGTGCAGTGAGGCCTAAAAATAAATAATAAAATCAAATGTTGGGTAAACATCATCTGATTGTGATAAAAACACATAAATTTAGAGATTTCTTAAATAATAAACTGAAAGCCACTGAGTCATTCCTTCCCTAATTAGTTTGGTTCTGTATTCCAGGCCAGAAACTCCTATTATTAAAGCTAAAGTTTGAAAAACTAAATAAAAGGACTTCCCTGGTGGTCCAGTATTTAGGACTCTGAGTCTCCACTGCAGGGAAGTTCTGAATGCGGCATGGCTTTTTTTTTAAAAAAAAGCTAAAGTTTGTTCATTTAAATAAAATTCTGTTTTTTGTTTTTGGGGGTTTCTTTTTTCTTTTTTTTTGCATTTTCAGGGATGTTTGTCATCAGCCTTGTTACTTGCCTGACCTGCACTTCATCACCTTGGCATCTGAGTAATTGTTACCACTTCTTCATTGAGGTATCTCGTGATGCTCCTTCCTTCTCTGTCTCTCTCACACAGAGCCCTTAATGATTCTTTTCCAGGGAAATATTTCCTTCTGTTCCACTGTTACCATTGTGCCCAGACCCTCATTAATTTAAGGGGAGAAGAGTGTAATTGTGTCCCTGCCTTCTTTTCTTCCCACCCCCAATCCATGCCACTACCTGTTGAGAAACTAATTTTCTAGAAGCTTCATATTATTTAGCTACCCAAATTTCCTGCAAATGAAATGAAAAATAAAATCCCTTTATAAGCTTATAATAAAGTATACACACACACACATACACGCACACCCCAATCTGGTCTTTGTACCTTATCTATGTTCATTCACTATCACATACAGAGAATTTTCACTTCTCAGCCTCTGTTTAGACCTGAGCTACCAAATCCATATGAATGGAGCCCTTCTACAGACTCTCTGTTTTTCTACTAGTGTTATTTCCAGTGCCTGGAACGCCTCCTCCTCTCTCTGTTATAGACGCTGTACAAAGTAAAAGGAAAAAAATATTGAAGGGGATACCAGCAGTGGCTGTGTGGCCTGGGACAAGTCCTTGACTCTCTCTGGGCATCAATTTCGTTCTATGAATTGGACCAAGGAGACCAGCTGATCACTAAGAAGCGTCCCGTTCTCACTTGACGTGAAGTCTACCCCGAGTCTCCCTCACCTGCCCTTCCCAGGATGACTTCCTCTTCCTTGGTAAGGGTGGCCACATCCTGCTCTAGAGAACAAGGGTATCTGAAATTCAGCAGACAAAACAGCTAGAATTACATCGCTACTAGAAGCATGAGAGCTGAAGCCGACAGATCCATAAATGACTTTTCTGTTCAAGCATCTATTTCAGAAGATAATGACACAAATAGAATGCCTGCCTTGGTTAACTCTGTCCAACAAATTAAAATGCCAATGTTTTGTGTGGGCCTCAGACTGCCCTAGAACTGACGTGCCATGCCACGGAACATGGGTCTACAAGCATGTTTGTATGCTGGCAGCTCAGCCTGATCATCAGCCTTGAGACTAAAAGTGTCCCTGAAAGGGCAATTTCTAGACTTGTAAGGTATTTGCAAGATGTGTATACTTTCAAAGTATTTCACATGCATCATCCCATTTGACCTTCCCAGGAGCCGAATGAAGAAAGCAAGCAATCAACAACGATTACTAAGGTCTATGACATGCCAGGTCCAGTTGAGTGTGTGTGAGATGCACCAGTGGATAAACTCAAGATTCCTTTCTTCATGGAGCTGACACCCTAGCAGAGTAGAATCTACTGCACTGACATGAATAGGAAAATCTTAAAAGAGGAGTTAACAACCCTTGCATAATTATGGGATGAATACATCGGCAAATTCTGACAGCTAATGAGAGCCACTACCCTTTATTATTCAACAAATATTTACCCGAGTGCTTCCTACATGCCAAGCTTGGTACTAAATGCTTTACATATGTTATTTTATTTAATCTTTAGGCTAACAGTGCAAGGCAGATATTATTATCTCCATTTTTCAAATGAGAAAATTAAGACTCAGAGAGTTTAAATAACTTTTCGAATTTCCCGTAGCTGGCTTGTATTCAGGACTTCACTGGTAGAACTGCTGCTGCTGCTGCTGCTAAGTCGAGTCAGTCATGTCCGACTCTGTGCGACCCCATAGACGGCAGCCCACCAGGCTCCCCCGTCCCTGGGATTCTCCAGGCAAGAACACTGGAGTGGGTTGCCATTTCCTTCTCCAATGCATGAAAGTAAAAAGTGAAAGTAAAGGCGCTCAGTCATGTTCGACTCTCAGCAACCCCATGGACTGCAGCCCACCAGGCTCCTCCATCCATGGGATTTTCCAGGCAAGAGTACTGGAGTCGGGTGCCATTGCCTTCTCAGAATCCGCCTGCCAATGCAGAGGACGTGGATTCAATCCCCTGGTCTGGGAAGATCCCACATGCCTCAAGCAACTAAGCCCTTGAGCCACAACTACTGAGCCTGTGTTCTGCAACAAAAGAAGGCACTGCAATGAGAAGCCCACACACCCCAACGAAGAGTAGCCTTCACTCACCCCAACTAGAGAAAGCCCATGCCAAGCAATGAAGACTCAGCACAGCCAAAAATCAATAAATAAATCTTTAAAAAGTGACAGGTTCACCAAGAAGAAAAGGGAAGATGGCAACTTCAGTCAGAAAGTTTCAAAAATGTGGTATGGATTGAAGATGGAAAAGCAGGAAGCTTAGGTGGTTGGGGTAAAGGGTTTGTGGGGTAGGATGTAGCAGGAGAGGCTGATGGAATAAATAGGGCTGGGGTGAAAAGGGGTTTAGAGTCTAGGCTTTTCCAGAACTTTCTGGAATTTTTTCAAGAAGAAAATCGGTGATATCTCTACAGCATACTGGAGCAAAGGCTATAGTCCTGAAGAGCCCCTGGGGCTCCTGCTGCCCCAAGCCTGCTCTGTTGCCCCCAAAGCTGTGAGAGTCAATACCCACACTTCCTTCAACCCATTATGTGACACAACACACAGGCTGTGAAGCACTGTCATAAGCCTTGGGGAGCCATTAAAGAGTTTCAAACAGAAGAATGACATAATCAGAATGATAGGGTCAGGAAGGGATCATCGAGGGAGGAAATCAAGACAAGGGGCCCATTAAGAGCTATAATAACAGGGTAGGCTGTGAGCTGTAGACCAGAGGGCCTGAACCGAGTTAGCAGCCATGAGAAAGGAACACAGCCCAGGGGCTTGAGAATAGTTTAGGGACAGAATGGACAGCCTTTAATGATGAATGGAATGTTGGGGGTGGTGGGGGGAGTCATAGTAAAAACTTGTGTGCCTACTCAGTGCCTCAGTCATGTTTGATTCTTTATGACCTCATGGACTATAGCCCACCAGACTCCTCTGTCCATGGGGTTCTCCAGGTAAAAATACTGGAGCGGGTTGCCACTTCCCACTCCAGGGGATCTTCCTGACGGGGGGGGGGATAGAATGCACGTCTCTTGCATCTCCTGAATTGGCAGGCAGATTCTTCATCATTGCAGCACCTCAGAAGCCCAACTAAGTAAGGACTTGAAAGTGAAAGTGAAGTGAAGTCACTCAGTCTTGCCCGACTCTTTGCGACCCCGTGGACTGTAGCCTACCAGGCTCCTCTGTCCATGGGATTCTCCAGGCAAGAAGACTGGAGTGCGTTGCCATTTCCTCCTCCAAAGTAAGGACTTAGTTGAGGATAATTCCAAGATTTCTAGGTGAAAAAGGGATGCAGAATTCATGAATGAAATCTCTCTTCCCCTGTCTAAAAGTCCAGTTCCAAATTTAAAATGATATATTGTCAACACATCACACAGACATTTCACATTCCTTTTTGTCAATTAGTGTGCACATGTAAAAGGGCAACACACAGACACACACATACACACACAGACACATACACATGCATACACACATATACACACTCATACACACACTGGCACACAAAATCCTCCAAGGGAAGTTCGTCTTCAGAAAACTAATAAATGAGCTCCATTAGATGAAACATTCTGATTTCTGACACCTATCTTTAAGTCAGAATTCCATCACCATTTGCATAAGACTTCGAGGTCCTACAGAACAGAACCCTAAAATGTTTCTGATGGAGACATGACCAGGAGAACTGTTTTCTCAAATAGAATCCCATTTTTCCTTTATTGTTTCTTCCTGCAGGGAGAGAAAAAAAAATGAGGTAAAAATTGGTCTGTCATTATTTTTAGTTTAAGAAACAGAAAAGAAACACTTAAATACCACAAAACTCCCTTTTATAGAACAACTAAACACCCACAACATAACCCAACTGACAGCATTGTAATCAATTGGAAATGTTAAGCTATGTACCGAATGATGGTTTGGCCATCAACCAAAATGACAGCAGGGAAGCTTGTTCAAGGTGATGGCTGCAACAATGCACCAAAGAAAGAAATGGACCTTTGTCATTTAGACTCTCTCTTCCAAAGCAATAAGTTGTTTTTCTGCATAGCCAACATTTCCAAGAGTTAAGGATTTATTTATTCTTTTGAGCACCACAACTTTTTTTTTTTAATGGAACCATTTGTCCAAAACTGCTTCTGAAAAAGATCCCATTCTTTCATATATTCTTATGCAAATTATGCACAATAAAATGTGATCTTGGCAACTCAAGAGCATCATTGTAAATTCCAACTCTTATTTTGAGGCTAAAAGACTCAGGGTGATTAGAAACATATGGAGGTTACCCAACATTAAGTGGCATCTTTTTTTCAACCCTTTTAGTCCCCGTTTTTATAGTTTTGTCTTTTCCTTTGCGGTCCAACTTTGGCTATACACTCTGAATATAAGGGTACTTGAATCTTGAATCTACTTGTTTCTTTTCATGATGTATATCATTTTTGTTCTCCTGAGAGCCTGAAAAACAAATAACCAAGCAAGTTTTCAAGATTGTACATAAAGTAAAAGTAGGCTCCCTAAAATCAAAGGTTCACTCATGCTCAAACTATGCGATAGTGGCTGGAAGGTTGTATCATGTAATAGGGGTTAGGAGGAGAATTTAACATCAGCAAAACCCGAATTTGACCTTAAATAATCCACTTGATCTCTCTCAGCCTCAGGTTCCTCTTTGGCACAAAGAGAAAGAATACCATGTTCACTAGGGTTATTTGGAGGTTAAATACGATAATGCATGCAAAGTCCCTAGCTCTATGCCTGCCCCATTACTATCCTCAATTAATTAAGGCTACTTTTATCATTATTATTAGTTCGGAGGCATGCATTGTGACTGCTCAAACTGTTCCTTATCTCTTTGAACTGCCTCTAAACTGGAATGAAGAATATTACCGGTGCCAAGACCAGGAGAATTTCAACCACAGTTAAAGATAGAAGCGTGATGCAGTTGGAGAAAGGGCTCAGACCCTTCATACTGTCGAGGTCCAGGCGGGGTCAAGTGCGCCAAACCAAGTCAGCCAGCCGTGAGTTTAATCACAAGTCAGAGTAAGGTCTCTAGGCAGAGTCTGGTTTTTGTTTTGTTCTGTTTTTTGAAATATGATTCCTTTAATGTTCTAGACATTTTAAACATTCATAAAATCGCCTTGTTTCAGAAGTCATTTCCTCTTTGGTACAGATTCCGTGTCCATGATCAGAGACAGTTCTCAGAGACTCAGCCAGCAGAAAGGACACAGGAAAGCAACAACTCAGTGTGATCATCATCGAATACCTCTCCCATATTGGGGACAGTTCACCTCCGTGTCAGCTTTTATTATGAGCTATTATTTGGACACTTAGCATCTATCGTATGAGCTATTGCTGGGGTTTTGTTCAAAAGGGATTGAGACTGAGGCAGGGATCCTGTCATGCAGGGGAAGGGTACCCAGGAATCGGGAGGAACACATGGGACTGGGCAGGGTTCAGGGTGATGGCTCCAGCCACATCAGGGCAGCACCTATGGCTCGCTTCCATTGGCACGTGGGCAGTGCCACAGTGGGAAGGTTGGTGAGATTAGCTAAGAGGACCAGGTCCAGTGGCTCGTGATCCAAAGATCCCACTGCATAGAGACAGAAATTCTTCTTCTTACAGCATCCCTTGTTTCCAAGCTTGGCTTTGGTAAGCTTGCTTATGTTTCATTTGTTTTTCTGAAATCAAAGAATTCAAAAAACCCTGTTTATTAATAAACACTGTCTCTCCTAATTCTCCCCTGACTATTGTTCAGGTACAAAGGTGTTTCCCTGGATGGTGCGTGTACCCTTTGTGCTCAGATCTTTTTACTTGTTGCTATTTCATCTCTAACTTAACACACCGGCATCCTTGTCCTAATCTTTTCTCTAAAAATGACATCATTTTTCCATGAACATATTGTCACCATCATTAGCTTAGCTGTTTGCCTAGTGTTGGGCATGTGAACTGTTTTTCTTTCTTTCTTTCTTTCTTTTTTTTTTTCCTAGCATGAAAAGCACTCATTGCAAATACCTCTGTACTTTGGGGGTTATTTCCTTGGGGAAGCTTCTAGGGCATGGGATTTCCAGGTCAAAGGGTGCAAACTGTTTTCTGCTCTTATTGCACATTGAGCTAATGAACTTGCCTTTATAACTCCGGGGGCTTTCAGAAGGCTCTTTTGAATCTAACGTTGTGTGTTAGTACTGTAGGCTGCTGCGAATTATTGAATGAGTAAACTTAAGCACTGTTGGGCTAGAGAAGTATTGATTAAAAGAAGAAAGCAAAGCTGAGGTCTGGAAGAGAGGAGAGGAAGGAGGGAGGGAGACAGTAGGCTCAAAGTCTGTGGTTTGTAAAGATGGCTTCCCACCTTGCAGCCACGTGATGGTTTTCAGTGTGTTTCATCATTTGGATGTTGAGAGAGGAAATATTTTGTGGGGCTTTCTTCAACTTACTTGGCTCAGCCTATAGCACTTGTACACATGCGTACTTCCCTAAACCTCTTTTTTTTTTTTTTTTTTTATAAGTGTATTTATTTATATACCTATTTTTGGCTGTGCTGGGTCTTCCTTGCTGCACTGACTTTCTCTAGTTGTGGCGCTCGGGGACTCGGTAGCTTCTCTTGTTGTGGAGCCTGGGCTCTAGGGTGCGTGGGCTTCCGTAATTGCAGCGCCAGAGCTCAGCAGTTGCGGCTCCCGGCCTCTAGCGCAGGCTCAGTAGTTGTGGAGCACCTGCTTAGCTGCTTCGCAGCATGTGGGATCTTCCTGGACCAGGAATCGAACACGTGTCTCCTGCATTGGCAGGTGTATTCTTTACCACTGAGCCACTGGGGAAGCCCCCTAAACCTCTTCCTTGCCTCTGAGCTCCTATACTTTTTAGCTCTGCCCATGATGCATCGTACTGAAACTGGGGGAAAAAAGAGCCCCATATGCACTGCCGATAGTGAGAACCTGGCTTCTGTTTTCACTTCCTCCATCTCCCTGAGGGCTTTTGCAAAACTCTAAATTATGCTGCCACCCACGTTATCTATTCTCTCTTTTAACTCCCAATTTCCTGCCTTTCTAATAATTAACAACACGTTGGAGTCAGACCTGGGTTGGAATCCTGGCTCGGCTGCTATGCGACTTACTCTGTGTGACCCTAAGCAGGTAACTTCCTGTCTCTGAGCCCCATTTTCTATATCTAGAAGATGAGGCTTAACTCAGTGCTTGACATCCAGCTCAGTGAGTGGTTGCATTGGGTAATTATGGTTTGAGCTGTGCTTAAACCAGCAACAGAGGGAGTAGGATTAGAAGGATAAAATTTCTATGTCCCCATTTGTAAAATGGGATCATATTATCGTGAACTGTCATGAAAGAATATCACGTGGGGGGATGTCCTGGAAGTTCAGTGCTTAAGACTTGGTGCTTTCACTGCTGAGGGCCTGTATTCGATCCCTGGTTGGGAAACCAAGATCCCACAAGCAGCATGATGCAGCCAAAAAAATAAAAAACATTCCGTGGTGTCCGTAATAGTATGTGATAGGCACCCAGCAGATGCTGTGTTATCTTTCTCTCCCTCCCTCCCTATCATCTCCTCCCTTCCCCTTTCCTTTTCTTATCCTGCCTTTCCTGCCCTGCCCTTCTGTGCCCTGTCTTCTATTTGGATAATCACAGAGGTCTGTACCACTGGAAAAAAATGTACAAAACCCCTCCCAATCTGCCCCTCCTGTGGGTGGACAGGCAAGATAAACCAGGAGGAGAGAAACCCGAGGTAGTGGTTTGGCCCGGGTCATTTATAAGGGGAAGGAAGTAAACAAACTGCTGGTGGCAGAGCCAGAGAAAAGCAGTGGCTCGAGGGAAGGCAGCCGGGAAGGAGGCTTTTGACAAATCAACCCAGCCTGAAATCTCTGAGTCACTGCAGAGGGTCTGTCTGCAAAACAGATTCAGGGCTGGTTAGTGAGTGCTCCCCGAAGGGCAGGTGAGAGCCAGGGTACTACTAAGTCATGGCTGAGAAGGGGACAGCCAAGGAATTGAGAAATAAAATGCCTAATTGTACCTCGGGTTTTATCTGTCATTAAATCCGATTTTAACTGCCTGCCTTTTTGTACCATGAGTGGATGGTAACTATACTAGAGACGGTTATTATGCTTAACTGTTTTAATGAGTTTTGTTATGTGTATGGGAGAGGAAATTAGGTAGAAAAGGGTGCAAAGCTCCATTGCTCTGCTAACTTTATGGTTAGAGTTACAACCAACACCCAGTTATTCAAGCCTAAACCCAGAATAGGGAAGGTGATGGGGAGGAAGAGAGAGATTCATTATTGATGTGATCTGGCTTCAGAAAGTAAATGTCACAGGTCAACAGGACACCACCAAGGACACAAAAACCCACATTGGGAGGAGGATGTGAATGTGGGCACATGGATGTCATGGGTCAGGGCTCCTCCACATGGACTTCTGCTGGTGCTGCCTCTGGTCTCAGATCCTGGCTCCAACGTGGATCCCTGTAGACAGAGTCAAACAGTTCTCCATGAGTTGGGTGAGAAAATGAAAATGCATGGGGAAATTCAGTTGGAAACCAAATTCAGTGTATGATGATTGCTCTCAGACCAAGGGACAGGAGCCCTCTCCACACACTCTGGCATAGCATTTATCATACTTTAATACAAGTATGTACTTTCTGACCCACACCCCCCACTAGACCGCAAGCTAAGACAGAGATCACGTCTTAGTAGATGCTGCATTTCCCACGCCTGGGACAGTGTCTGACACATGCTAGGTGCTCAGTCAATATCTACTACAGTCATAATTTCACCTAATTCAGCCCTGTACTTCAGAGCCAAAACATGTACTGACTGGACAAGTTATTTATCCAATCTGCCTCAGTTTCCTCCTGTGCAGAAGAGCTACGATGGTGACACATACCTCATAAGGTTACTGTGAGGGTTAAATGAGCTCATGCATGTCAAGCACAGTGCCTGACAATTAGTTCTCACTATCAAATATCAGCATCAGCATCACCATTATCACCACCATCACACTCACCACTACCACCATCATCACCACAACATCATCACCATCATCAACACCACCATCATCACCACCATCATCGCCATCATCCAACATCATCACCATCACCCACCACCATCATCACCATCATCATCAACACCATCATCACCATCACCATCAACCACCACCATCATCACCATCATCAACATCATCGCCACCATCATCACCATCACCATCATCATCATCACCATCACCATCATCATCACCACCATCATCACCATCACCATCAACCACAACCATCATCGCCATCATCCAACATCATCACCCACCACCATCATCACCATCATCATCAACACCATCATTCAACACCATTGCCACCATCATCACCATCACCATCATCATCACCACCATCATCACCATCACCATCAACCACCACCATCATCACCATCATCAACATCATCACCACCATCATCACCATCACCATCATCATCATCACCATCACCATCATCATCACCACCATCACCACCATCACCATCAACCACAACCATCATCGCCATCATCCAACATCATCACCCACCACCATCATCACCATCATCATCAACACCATCATTCAACACCATTGCCACCATCATCACCATCACCATCATCATCACCACCATCATCACCATCACCATCAACCACCACCATCATCGCCATCACCATCAACCACCACCATCATCACCATCATCAACACCATCATCACCATCACCCACCACCATCATCATCAACACCATCATTCAATACCATCGCCACCATCATCACCATCACCACCATCATCAACACCATCATAACCATCACCATCATCATCACCACTATCACCATCACCATCAACCACCACCATCATCGCCATCACCATCAACCACCACCATCATCACCATCATCAACACCATCATCACCATCACCCACCACCATCATCATCAACACCATCATTCAATACCATCGCCACCATCATCACCATCACCACCATCATCAACACCATCATAACCATCACCATCATCATCACCACCATCACCATCACCATCAACCACCACCATCATCGCCATCATCATCAACACCATCATCGCCATCATCCAACATCATCAACACCATCATCACCATCACCATCAACCACCACCATCATCACCATCACCCAACATCACTACCATCATCATCACCATCATAAGATCAACTTCCCAGTGACCAGGGCAAGTCACTAAACTTTGTTTATCGATATCCTCTTCTAAGAGTAACCGCATGCTCACTAAGATCCCTTTTGGCCGTGACACCCTCTGTTTCTCTCAAGGGTGTGTCTTACCTGCTTTCTATATTAGTCACAGAAATTTCTGAATCCAAAACTGGCTTTCTCTACCTACCAATGCATGTTTGGACCACTTTCCCAAACCAACTGGAGCTGTGTGCTCAGGACACTCAATTTTGCCTGTGTTTGTGTGTGTGTGTGTGTGTGTGTTATAATTAGTTTAAAGAAAATATGACTAGAAAATTAAATCCTTTGCAAATGCATCATCTAATACTGTTCAGCACCAAATGGACATATTTTTGCACTGCCTGCTGTTTGAGATTATCCACACGAGGGCTTTCATCCATCAGCATGTCTAACAAAGAGTTAACGGAAAATCTGATAATAAAACAGCAAGCTCTATGTACCACCTTGCCATAGGACCCACTCTCATTTTTGGATGGAAGAGCAGGACAACGTGAAATGAGAAATTGAGGAAAATAACAGAAGTTGGAATGAGATGCCAAAGGAAGGCAACCATAAAATAACTGCAAACACAGAGAAGAAAAAGCTGTGAAGAATATAGAATACAATTACTCTAGTAAATGGTATTCACAGAATGCAACCATTTGCGTGAGAAAAGGGAGACATATGGTGATTATACACACATATGTATATTCATAAGTATCACTAATAAATTATACAACAAATTGATAGCATTAGTGGCCTTCAGGGAGGAAAGATGGGTGGCCATGAAGGTGAGGGGTAGAGAGACTGTTTTATTAAACTTTTTACTCTTTTGTCCTTTTTGACCATGTGAATACTTTTCTGGTTTCAAAATGGATTGTTGAAAATTTATTCTGACTCTTTGCAACCCATGGACTCTAGCTCACCAGGCACCTCTGTGCATGGAGATTCTCCAGGAGGGAATACTGGAATGGGTTGCCATCCCCTCCTCCAGGAGTTCTTCCCAACCCAGGAATCTAATCCAGGTCTCCTGCATTGCAGGCAAATTCTTTACTATCTGAGCCACCAGGGAAGCCCAAGTATACTGCAGTGGGTAGCCTATCCTTTCTCCAGGGTATCTTCCTGACCTGGGAATTGAACCCGGGTCTCCTGCCTTGCAGAAGGATTCTTTACCAGCTGAGCTACCAGGGAAGCCCATTACATAGGGTGAGCAGAGAACAAACCAGAAGCTGGAATCTGGGTTCTGGTTGTGTGTTTTTCAGCATCCATCTGTGTGATTTATACAAGCCATTCCCCTCTCTGGACCTCTGCTTCATCCTGCTGCCCCCACCCTCCAGAGTGAAGGGGTTCAATTAGACATTAGGTTACATTACATCCTCCCATCTTTCAGGATTTGCTTTCACCCTGGAGCACAGTGGTTCAGCAGAGCATGAACTTACCAGCCCTCGACTCTGTACCTGGTCCTTCCAGTCCCCATCTTTCTTCTGCTGGCTGTGTGCCCTTGTTTGCCCTCTGAGCCCTGGGATTTAGTGCTGGTGAGAGATGAGAAGCTGAGAGCTTGAACTCCAGTAAAATGAGGATGACCAAAAACTGCCAAAAAAAAAAAAAATTTCAAAGAAATCTAAGAAAGAGCCTGGAAGAAGAAAGTACTAGGCGGGGCCAAGTATAATATAAGAAAGCCATAGAGTGAGTGGGGGAAACAGTGGAGAGGCTGAAGCATGTGCAAAGTGAGATGGAACAGCAACTCCAGTGCCAGCCCCATGGAGGGAGGCTGGGAAGGATAGGGAAATCAGGTGCCCAGTGATCAAAACCCTGGTGACGTTCTGCTCGCCCTTTCTAGCAGCTCTGGAGCCCCCATCATGACCACTCAACACTGGCTGAGATCTTGTGGCACTGTAGCCGCCTCATTGAGCTCAGAGGTCAGCAGTTACATGAGCTAAGAATAAGAGGGAACCTCAAGGCTTTAAGCAGAGGTTGGGAAGAGAAGAAAGGAAAGAAAAGGCAAAAAGAGAAGGGAGGAAAGAGAGAGGCAGAGCGATAGGGACCCCAGGGCAGTACAGGGTCAGAAAAAGAAAAACAAAGAGAAAGAAGGAAGAAAAGGCGAGCTATTTAGGTTCACAGATAGACCCACAGAAGCCCACCTGCCCCGTAATAGCAATGGACCCTAGGAGGAGAAGCAGTGTCAGCTCATCACCAGGAGTCCTAAAAGAAAATGCACTTGGCATCTTAAGCAGAGCCACCAAGAACACATTGTTACTGCCCACGCTTTCCTCTTCCCTCCCACCACTTTCACTTAATCCCAGAGGTGGTGATGGGGGCAGAAAAGAAGCCACAACCATCAGAAGAAAGATGAGGTTCTGGAAGGATCAGGTCTGAAGTAAAGGGCTTGGTGGGTTCGTACCAATGGGTATGGGACCATTTTAAAGACATCAACATCCGAGATCCCATCCCAAGAGCAGAAAATGCAGGAGAAACAGATGAAGGAGCTGACGGCATTTAATCTGGAGAAGAAAAGACTTTCTTGAAGATTTGGCTAGAAGGCTGACTGCTGGCACCCCTTTCACCACGGATGTACTTTGATTTTATAAAGTATTTTGAAGGGTTCCCATGTGAAAGAAAGATCAAACTTATTTTATGTGGCTCCCCAGGGATAAATTAGGAGACATTTGCAAAGAGACTGATTCCAATGTGACAAAAGGGAGCTTTAAACACTGCCAGATGTTTTGGAATACAATCAGTTACCAGTGGACTGTCACTGATGGGATGTGTAGCAGGGATTCCGCAGAACTGGGTGAGGTGGTACCTATGGTACATTCCAAAATACTGGAGCACACCTGATCTGAACAGCTGACTCATTGGAAAAGTCCCTGATGCTGGGAAAGATTTAGGGCAGAAGGAGAAGAGGGCATCAGAGGATGAGAGGCCTGGATGGCATCACCGATGCAATGGACATAATGCCTGGATGGCATCCCCAATGCAATGGATAAATAGTGGACACCGATGCAATGGACATGGCATCACTGATGCAAACTTAGAAAATGGTGAGAGACAGGGAGGCCTGGAGTACTGCAGTCCACGAGATCACAAAAATTCGAACACAGCTGGGCGACTGAGCAACATAATGCATTCCAATAACCATGCCCCTGAGCAGCAGGGATTTGGGGATAAGCAGGAATGTCAAGGGCTCCAGTGAAGCCTGATGAAGCCCACAACTGTCAGCTCCTACAACAGGATTAGAAAAACAGAAAATCATACTGACTTCAATGGGCCTTCCCTCCCAGCAAACTCATTTCGTGGGAGAAAGAGCTGATAATTGGCAGTGGTGGTCACCCAACAGAAATGCAGGCTGGCTGGTGCCCAAAGGTCACACCGAAGGCCAGGAAGCCAGGTGTGGAGCGACAGATGTTTTAGCCACAAACAGGAAAAGGGAAATTTTCTTAAAAGCTTATGATTGGGAAATCACAATGCTAAATGTGAACTTCTTGGTGGATAGGTCACATGGGGCAGTTCAGGAACTGCCTTGTAAATTTGTTTTTTCAGCCAAGAGAGCTCGCCTGATTCACGAGAGGTCATGTCAGTGTAGCTCTGACAGCACCGATGCCGTGGGGCAGGGTTTAAGAGCACAGGGGCTGGAGCTGGGCTGCCTGCACTGAAAGGCTGCTCTCCTGCTTAAGCTTCGTGGCTTAGGGTGAGAAACTCAAGCTCTCTGTGGTCAGGAGTCCTCTCCTTTGGAGTAAACAGCAATATTCATAGGTGCCTCATCGGATTATTTTGAGGGTTAAACATTTAGAATGTTTATGACACTTTTTTTTTTTCTGTCATTTTTTGGGTTTGCTCTCGGTGGTGGTGCTCAGTCGTGTCCGACTCCTTGAAACCCCATGGACGGTAGCCCACCAAGTTCCTCTCTCCATGGAATTTTTCAGGCAAGGATACTGGAGTGGGTTGCCATTCCCTACTCCAGGGGATCTTCCCGGCCCAGGGCTCAAACCCAGATCTCTTGCATCTCCTGCATTGGCAGGCTTGGTTTACTCTTTATTTACTTGGCTGTGCCAGGTCTTTGTTGTGGCACGCAGGCGGTGTCTTTAGTGGCAGTATGTGAACTCTTTCCTTGTGGGCATGTGGGATCTCGTTTCCTGACCAGGGACCAAATCCAGATCCCCCACATTGGGAGCTCGGAGTCTTAGCCACTGGACAAGCAGGGAAGTCCTGACACTTGTTTTTAACGTAAGTCACTTGGAACATGTCCTAGTGATTAGGAAGACCTACATTTATTATACGGTTATTATTTTTCATGCTTTTGAAAGCAGCAGGATGGGAAAGGAAAAGCTTAGACTTTGGAATGAGTTAGAGCTGAGTTCAACTCCTTTCGACAGTTGTAAAAAGAGGGTAAAAATACCACACGCCCCCCACCCCCAAGGCTGGAATGAGAAATTAAATATGTGTCTGGTTCAGTTGCCTGGCATATAGGAATATTCAGGAAATCTTAGTTCCCTTCTCCTCTTCCCCATCTTGATGTGTTTTGTCTAGGTGCCAGGGCACTGTGCTAAGAGATAGAGGCAAAAATGAGAATGAGATGTGGTCTCTGTCCTCAAAGGGCTCACGTCCAGAAGGAAAGCCTAGACACACACGTGACAAGGCGCTATACAAAGGCTATGATGGGCCTATCAATCCAGTTACCTAGGAGGCAATGTTTCAGCTGGGATTTGAGGAAAGGGCAGAACTTCACAGAGCTGGTCCAAGTATTGGTCAAGAAGTTGGTGGGGGGGATTTCAGGCAGTGTAGGAAACGCACTGCATCCATGTGCCAAAAAGAAAGCCCGCGATCACTTGGGATCACCCCTGTGTCTGCCTCTGGATTTCTGTGCCAAGAGCCCTGGGGCCCATGCAGGATACCCTTCCTCTCTGTGAAGAGGTGACCCATCTGAAGAATTAACAGGAGAAGCCACGGCAGAGAAGATGCTCAGGCAACCAAAAACTGCATGTGTACATTTCAAGGGGGAAAAAACAAAACAAAACAAGAAAGAAAAAGCCCATAACAGCTGAACAAATCAGAAACATAAAAGGTCTCAAAGGTTCTACAGGACAGGGCTTTGTGCTGCCCCAGGGCTGTGATGCGGGGGTATGTCTGGCTGCTTCATCAGTCATTTCACTGAACTCCCAAGCTCCCCCGACCTTGGCCAGGATATGTGTCACAGTGGCCCCCCTCCCAGGGCTGCTGGGACCAGACTGAAGCCCGGGTAAGTGAGCCTCTGTCAGAGCCCCCACGAAACTGGTAGATTCGGAACCTTCCCCCAAAGCCAGCAACAGATGTCTTCAAGGAACCGAATCCAGAGCAGAATTTTAGCAAAACCCAACTTCAGGAGCTTCTTCCCCAAGTGAATGAGACACACCAAGGCGGAACATTTTAAAAAGCTAGGGACTTCCGTGGCAGTCCAGTGGTTAAGACTTCGCCTTCCAATGTAGGCAGTACAGGTTAGATTCCTGGTTGGGGAGCTGAGATCCCACAAGCCTCAGGACCAAAAAACCCCACCAAAACATAAAACAGAAGCAAAATTGAAACACATCCAATAAAGACTTTAATTGATTAATTAAAAAGCTGAATGAAAGTGTCCAAAGTGCCCAGAGGTTAGTGGAAGACCTTGAACCTGCCCAGGAGGGAAGAAAGACATCATCAGCTAAGCAGCTGTAGGAACCCTGCTGTAAGAATGGCAGACTTGGGGTCTCGGGTCCACGGAAGTCACTCTCCCCCTCCTGCCCGTCCAGGGAGGCTGTGCTTGGTGGACTGCGGTCAGGGGCCAGCAGCAGACCTCCCCAGGGAAGTGGCTAAGAGGGGACACCAGAAGCTCCTAAAAGGCACGGCTGCCCCTGCTGGGCCCAATCTGCCAGAGACCCAGGGGCTGCTCCCAGCAGCTCAACACACATACTCATCTACACACCGCACACATGCAAAACACCAACTACACACCACGTCCAGAAGCTGCCGATATCCACCCACACATCAACACACGTGGCACCCACCACCCGCTAAATGCAAACGGTCCACCCAAGTACAGCATACACACCATCCCTCTATCCTACACACAACATACATACTCAAATAGCCACAGTACAGCATCTGCAAAAATAAACCCACCAGATACACCGAGATGCCCGTTCACACGTACACAGGCACATCCTACCCACACTCAGCGCCTGACACCCCACTCACACACTTGCTCAAAGGCCCACATTAGACAGCGGCTTCGGGTTCTCGACAGCCCACCCGACACAGTGAGACGTGGCCTCACAGTCATCCACACACGACCCACAGACACGCAATGTTGCTACTCCACGTCTCTCCCGCCAGCCCCGCACAACCCGACACATCTGTGCAGCGCATCCCCCACCCGGCCGGCTCTGGCAAGAGGCTTCCCGCTCGGTGTGCAGCGGCCACAGTGGCCAGGAATTAAAATGCAGCGAGGAGGAGCCGTGCGCGTCAGCACCGCGTCTCCGGGAGCGCACGGCGCTCGCCGCCGCCGCCCCTCCCGCCAGCCCGGAGCCGCCGGGCCGGCGAGCCGAGGAGCAGGTGCTGGAAACCCAGCCGCGCCAGCGTCGCGCGGCCGCTGCCCAAGTTCGCCCGGGGGCCCCGAGGAGGGCCGGGCAGGCGGGAGGCGAGCGCAGCCGGCGCGGCCGCTACCGCGGGGCTGAGAGTCTCGAGAGGAGCCGGAGCGCGGAGCAGCGAGTCCGGGTCACCCCCGAGAGGAGTAGCCGGGGCTCCGCAGTCCCCAGCTCCTGGAGCACCCAGGCAGGAAAAAGAAGAGGCGAGGGACGGCGAGATCGGGCTTTTCTGGAAATTCGAGGCACTTCGCAGAGCCGTGCGGGGGAGAGAAGCGACACTTCCCTCTGGCCAGCAGCCTTGAAGGAGCCCGTCGGCCGGCAGCCTCCGGCGGGACCCTGAGACGCCCCCAGCCCCGGGCGAGGGCGGTCACATTGCAACGCAGGACGCCGGCGGCGCAGGACTCCGGGGAGCCTTAGCAGGTCTCCACCGAGCGCAGCCGGAGGAGCAGTTAGGAGGGTCCCGGAGGAAAGGGAAAGAGGGCCAGCAGGGCGACCGTTCATCCCGGTACACACCCACCCCACCCGCCCAGCCAGGAGCGGCCGCGCGCCTCTGGGGGCGCTCGTCCCCCGGCACCTTCTCCCCACGGTGTCCCAGCACCGCGGGCCACCGGCGGGGGGCCCTTGGGGATGTCCGAATCAGGCATGGTGGCCGAGTGGCTGCTCTCCCGGGACCAGCGTAAAAGCTGGGGTTAGGCGGAGCCCGGAGAGACTCAGCTCAGGGTCCCCCGAGGTCCAGGACAAGGGGACGCGGGTGCAGCACCCCGGGACCGGAGAGGCGGCGCCCAGCGGGGCCGCTCCAAAGGTAGTGGCCGGCGTCGGGCATCCTCAGGAGGACTCGGAGCCAGGAGAGCCTGGGAGGCGCTCGGGAAGGCCCGTGCCAGGGGCGGCGGGCCGAGGCGGGCTCGGTCCCGGGCGGACGCCCGCGGAGGCGGCGGTGGCGGCGCCGGGCGGGCATGCCGCGCCACCGGAGCTCCTTTCGGGCGCACGCTTCCCTGGCGCGGGCTGCGCGCGGCGGCTGCCGCTGCTGCTTCCACCGCTGCTGCGGACTTCCATGGCGGCTCCGCCCGGCCGGGGCCGCCGCCGCTGCCGCCAGCCACGGACTGAATGAATGAGCCGGAGCGGCGGAGCCGGGCGGCCCGCGGCCGCACTCACCGGCCCGGGACGCTTCCGCATGGCCCGCGAGGAACCGGCGCCCGCGGCGGTGGCGGCGGCCGGGCAGCCCGGGGGCGGCCGGGGCGGCGAGCGCGAGCGGGCGCTGCAGGGGCCGGGGGGCGCCCGCAGAGGGCGGCCGTCGCTGAGCCGCGCTAAACTGCACGGGCTGCGGCACATGTGCGCGGGGCGCGCGGCGCCCGGGGGCTCCTTCCAGCGGCGGGCGCTCTGGGTGCTGGCCTTCTGCACGTCCCTCGGCTTGCTGCTGTCCTGGTCCTCGAACCGCCTGCTCTACTGGCTCAGCTTCCCGTCGCACACGCGTGTGCACCGCGAGTGGAGCCGCCAGCTGCCCTTCCCCGCCGTCACCGTGTGCAACAACAACCCTCTGCGCTTCCCGCGCCTCTCCAAGGGGGACCTCTACTACGCCGGCCACTGGCTCGGGCTGCTGCTGCCCAACCGCACGGCGCGCCCGCTGGTCAGCGAGCTGCTGCGGGGGGACGAGCCGCGCCGCCAGTGGTTCCGCAAGCTGGCCGACTTCCGCCTCTTCCTGCCTCCCCGCCACTTCGAGGGCATCAGCGCCGCCTTCATGGACCGCCTGGGCCACCAGCTCGAGGACATGCTGCTCTCCTGCAAGTACCGCGGCGAGCTCTGCGGCCCGCACAACTTCTCCTCCGTGAGTGGCCCTCTGCGCGAACCCGCTCCCTCTGCTCCCTCACTTTCCCCAGCCCCGGGGTCTGGCAGCTCTTCCCCAGCCCGGGGGCTGGACCCCAGGCCCCTGGAGGTGATATCAGCCCAAGAGGCCCGGGGCAGAACCCAGTCTTAGGTCCCCCGCATATTCTCCAGGTTATGGGAACTCGGACGTCACTGCAGGAGGAGTCCTCTGGCTCCCTTGTTCCGGCCTCTCTCTTTGCATCCAAACCCCCTCTGGGAATACCAGTCCCCTTTCTTCCAGGCCTCACCCCCACCCCCCACCCCAGGATCCACAGGATCCACGTAGCTACTCTGTGTTGGGGGTGAAGGAATGGGAAGACAGAGAAGCCTGTCTGAAGTGTGGGCTTGTTCTCTTTGGGAAACTCAATAGGAAGCTCTTTAAATATGGGCAAGAATCAGGTAGACCCCCTAAGCTCGCTGGGGACTCTAAGTAGCTTATGACTCGAGAGTTTCCAAACACTTCCAATTTGGGAGACTTTGGAGGAAATCACCAGAATACCAGCGGAGGATGAAGCTGTACCTAGTTTGGTGGGAGAAGCAGCAGCCCCTTCTGGTACTTTTTGTGTCAGGAAGTACCCTTCTGGTACGAGCTTGTGTCAGAAGCGATCTGGAAATGGAGCCGTGGTGGGCGCCATGGGGCCCCTTGTCCCCACGAGGTGTGAGAATGGGTCTGTCCCTCTAGGGGAGCCAACGCCCGGCAGTGGGAAAGCAGCATGGCAGAGATAGTGAAGCTGTGCTCAATTGATATTGAAGGCTTTGTAAACGTTTTGTTGTGCTGGTTCTCCCATGCTGGAGTCTGGATAAGGCAGCTGTCAGACAGAAGGTATCTGCTTTGTGTGGTCTGCCTAGGAGGAGTTGTGGTGCCAAGCCTCAGCGTGGCACCAGCCTGGCCAGCCATTCGTGTGTAAATGCCCCTTCAGGGGGTTGGGCTTTGCCACCAGTGCCGGGAATGTCCATGTGTGTAGTTTGTTCATAATGTTCTGATGGTGATTTTACCAGCTTTAGGCATTCCTCCTGACCGTCTCATCTCTGACAGTGCTTTTTTTTTTTTTAGGATAATAAAGAGATGCTTTGGTTCCAACAGGTGTTGGCACAGATGCCCATCAGGCCAGGGCTCTGACGGGCTGATTGGCCCAGTCCTGGTCTAGGATAGTGACCCTGGCCTCAGTCTTACTCTTTGTTTTGCTTTAAGCCTGCGTTAGCGGTAGCTGTGAATTATCCTCTCCCCAAAGATCCCTTGTTTCCTGAGCTCTTCAGCTTGCTTTAAAAGAATACCTATTTCATGGTTCCCCCGCCTTAGCAAGCAGGAGGTGCTGTTAACATATGTTTCTAAGTGACTTCGCCCAGACTTCAGATACAATTCTGAGTTCCGTCTAACAAAGATAGAGGAAGGAAGGTCATGAGCCTTTATTGTTTACAGTAAGTCCCTTACATACGAACCTTCAAGTTGCGAACTTTCAAAGATACAAACCTACCTTTGCCTGTCCAATCACATAAGTTCATGTGTCTGGAGTACATTGTCACATGCGTGCATCCTCCCCAAGTGGCTGTGCTTTTGTGTCCTTTACTGTTCAGTATTGTATAGAAGACAGTAGTACAGTACCTTTTTTTCAAGCCCAGGATGTCTGGAAATAAGCATAAAAGCAGCGGTGATGTAGTTGGTTCTACTGTTCTTTTCAGGGTACTGTGCTATAAGATGAAAAATGTTTTCTTTATTTTTCGTTTGTTTTTTTTATGTATTATTTGTGTGAAAAGTATTATAAACCTGTTACAGTATGGTACCATATAGCTAATCGTGTTAGTTGGGTATCTAGGCTGGCTTTGCTGGACTTAAATATTGGACGCATGAACGTGATCTTGGAACAGAGCTCGTTTGCCTGTAGGAGCTTATTGTGTTGTTCTTGGGCTGACCACTCGCTAGCAGCCCCTAGAATTAGACTGAAGTTCACTGTTACATTCAAGGATCAGCAGCTCCAGTTCCAAGCTATACAACACCTGGAAAACTCAGCACATCTGATGATGGCTTTACAAAGCGTGGCTCGCGGGCTAACTGCCAGGATTCACTTTTGACATTTACCACAGCCCTGCTTTGGCAGAGTTTTATTCCCATGTTAAAGATGAGGGATCGGACGCACTAAGATGCAGTCCAGAGCCCTGAGTCAGCAAGCTCAAAGTCCAACTTTGTATACCACCAGACGCACACACAGAAGCCACGTGGAACCTTCCTCTCTGACCCTGGGCCTCTCTTCTATCAGAGGATCCCTGGGTAGGACTCTAGCCATCAGCCACCTCCAAATCCTGTCCCTTCTGGGAGCAAGGCTGGGAGAGTGGAAACTGGCCCCCTGCAAGGGGGTCATAGCCTTGGCCACTTGTTAGGGGTCTACAGAGCACATAGTGCCTGCAGGAGTCATCTGACCTCAGTCTCCCTGGCAGGAATGCCCTGACTTGGTGAAAATCGAGTTCTTCTCACTGGGGTACACCCTTCTGTGACCACCCGTACCCTGCCTTCCTGTGTCTGAAGACTTTGCAGGCCCACACCCACCTAAACCAAAGTGTTACTTCCATACCTTCCTGGGGACTCAAGTGACCCCTAGTGGCTTCACGTCATGGTACTGCCCTGGGAGTTTTCAGCGCCATCACGTTTCATGCTGTAGTTTTTCTCCAAGGGCCTCAGGATTAAAGATTGCACCCCTCTATCCATGGAGGCCAGAAGCTATTTCAGGGGAGCCCTTAATATACAGTGGGTGGGCCCATTAAGGAATCCTTTCTTTAACCACTCTACCCTGCCCCAAGCCTTTGTCGGCTCTGATGAAGGAACACTATAGTGAGTGGTTAAGAGCGTGAACTCTCAGGCTGAACTGATGGCTCATATCCTGAGATGACCACTTGCTGTGTGCCCTTGGACAGGTGACTTAATCTCTCTGTTCTTTAATTTCCTGCTCCATCTAGTGGTGGTAACAATAGTACATACACCACATTCTCTATGGGCTTCCCAGGTGGCTCAATGGTAAAGAATCCGCCTGCCAGTGCAGGAGATGTGAGTTCAGTCCTTGGGTGGGAAAGATCCCCTGGAGGAGGGCATGGCAACCCACTCCAGTATTCTTGCCTGGAGAATTCCATGGACAGAGAAGCCTGGCGGACTATAATCCAAGGGGTCGCAAAGAGTTGGATACAACTGAATGAATGAGCATGCACGTAGGTATGTGTGAGATAGACACTCTAGACTGTGTTGGGTCCCCACAAAAATGCCGCCTTTAAAGGGCATCAGCCTCCTCACTGGTCTCTGGCCTCCAGCTTATGCTCCCTGCCCTCTGCATCCACCCTTGGCACTATAGTCAGAGCAGTCTTTCTAAAGTTCCACTCAGAGCGTAGCATCCCATTTCTTCAAACCCTTCAGTGACTCACCTGTCCCAGGTCCTGGTTCCTCAGGCCCTGAACCTGGGCCCTTCCTTATCTCTGGCCATGCTCTCTCTGGTACCACGTGCCCAAGCTCTGCTGAACAGCTGACAACAGCTGGACTGCTTCCTCTGCTACCGTAAGTGTGTATGGTGACCTGGGGATGCCCAGTCATCCTTCAGCCTCCAGCCCTGGGGTTTCCTCTCTTTTGAAGCCTTCCCTGACCAACCACTACCTCCGCTTCTCACTGAAACTGATACCTTCCTCTTTTTTGCCCTCTGCCTCCCGTTTAGGTGTCAGTCCTCACATGCATGAGTGTCACCACGCTTCCCCCTCACGCACACCGCCCAGACTCAAGCAGGAATCAGATCTGATTTCCCTGACATCTTCAGCCCCCAACACAGACCCTGATATGCATGTTAAGCACTCAGGAATGGTTTGGGGAGTGAAGACCTTCCCCAGGTAACCTCAAGACCTCATTGTTTTCCAGAATTCCTGGGTTAATTTCTCCAGGGAGTACCAGTGGAATGCCTTTCTAATGAGGAAATGCCCAGTCAGTTTGGGGGCATTTATTACTTTGGGGAGCAGAGAGAGAGAGAATGAGGATGCCAAGGTACCTGGGGTTCCGAAGCCCTAAGTGGCCCAGGTGAGGGATGAGCTTCCGGGGGGACCAGTGGGGAGATGTGCCCCCAATATCTCATTCTATCCTGTTGGCCTCAGGCTCTAGAAATAAGCTCAACAGGGGAGATCAGAGGGCTGTGGGGGGTGTCTGTCAGGTTTTAGTCCGCAGGCCATTCAGCATGTGGTTACGTGCAACTCCTCTCTATGTTTGTCACAGCTGCGAAATGGTTAATCACTCAGTGGTCAGACAAAGCAGCTCTGCTTCCAACTGTCTGTGTGATTTCCCTGGCTTCTGCCGTGGACCTCAGGCTCTGAACACTCTGGCCGCTCTGGGCTTTCCTGGGGGCGGGAAGACCAGCCTTCCCCAGTAATTGGACAGGACGGGGAATGATGAGGCCAGGCTCTGTGGGCATGGGGCCTCGGAGGAGGGCCTAAGGGTCTGGGAACAGCTGTAGACAGAGGCCAGTCAGGGCCCAGTGACAAGAAGCAGTGATGTTCTCTGGGAGGAGGCAAGGGTCAGGGGAAGCATCCAGGCAGACCTCAGTTTAAGCTTTGGCTTTGTCCCTTTTTAGCTGTGTACCTCCCTCGCTAAGCCCCTGAAAGCTGGGAAGAAGATAATACGTATGCAGTGACCAGCCCCTGCCTGAACAGCATGCTGCTGCTGCTGCCAAGTCACGTCAGTCGTGTTCGACTCTGTGCGACCCCATAGACGGCAGCCCACCAGCCTCTGCCATCCCTGGGATTCTCCAAGCAAGAGTACTGGAGTGGGTTGCCATTGCCTTCTCCAGTGCATGAAAGTGAAAAGTGAAAGTGAAGTCGCTCAGTCGTGTCCGACTTTGCAACCCCATGGACTGCAGCCAACCAGGCTCCTCCGTCCATGGAATTTTCCAGGCAAGAGTACTGGAGTGGGTTGCCATTGCCTTCTCCAGCCTGAACAGCATAGGAACTCAGTATTCAAGAGCTGTTGTTATAATATGATAAAGAGATAGGCACAGTCTTTGTATCTCATGGTAGCAGTTATTAATTATGATCAATATCATTATCATCTCTTATCAGGAGCACTTACCTGAGTGGCGATGTGCTCATTTCCTGGTTCATTCATTCCAACACCCAATGTATACTAAGTGTCAACTGTATGTCATGCTCTAAACTAGCTGCTGGGGATGTAGCGTTAAATAAGGCATGGGGTGTGTCCTCCGTGAACCTGCAGTTTTGTTGAAGAAAGAGATAGCAGCAACAGATGCCAGGAGTCCAGAGGTGCTTCGTGGGCTCAGAAGGAATACCCAGAGCAGACTAGGGATCTCTAAGGGCTTCTGGGAGGAGGTGACATCGGAGCTGAGTCTGGAAGGATCAGTAGGAGTTCCAAGGTAGAGAAGGAGAGAAACGGGGCTTCGTGGAGAGGGGGCACCTTGTGCGAATGGGGAGAATGGAGACGTGAGAGAATGAAATTGGACACGTCCTTTCTGGGGCTGAGTGTGGCTCAAAGCTGTGCACAGGGCTTGGGGGTTGGGGCTGGATATGATGAGTTGGGGAAATAGTAACAACACACCTATTCAATGGACACAAGTTTGGGCAAATTCTGGGAGATGGTGAGGGACAGGGAAGCCGTGTGTGCCGTAGTCCATGGGGTCACAAAGAGTCAGACACCGCTTGGCAACTCAACAACAGCAACAATGACAACAATGCAAAGGTGTGAACACCTGGAGGCCACACTAAGTTTTTGAACTCTGTAGCAAAATGTCTGACTTCTTTCATTGCTGGCTGTCACACTGACAGGGAGATCTCATCTGGTCCCAACCCCCATCCAGCTGTCACCCCCTTTCCTAACTCCATCAGAATTCCAGCCTTCCCTGCCCCCCATTGCCTAACCGTGCACCACCCTCTCCCCCCATCTGCAGGAGTCAACCCTGAGTGCAGATTTTGGACCGGTCCTCTGTACTAAAAGCCAAGACAACAGCATGTGATTTCATCACACTTTGTCACAGGAAGCAGGCTGGCTGCTGCAAGCCAGCCACAGAAAACAAGAAATCATTTCAGCAACATGTTGTTTAAAATCAGCAAATTCCGTTGAAGTGGTGCTAGGCCAGGCAGCCCAATAGTTGTGAAGATGGATGGCTTCAGGGAGGAGAGAAAGATACCTTTGCCTTTAGAGAAAGAGGGATAAACGAGCTAATACATGTCAAATGCTTAGAAGAGTTTCTGGAACCCAGTAAGGACTCAATAAATGTGAGCTATTTCCGTTCATATTACTTGCAGTGAACATTTCGAGCGAAGGACGAAGGCAAATAGTACCGGGCGGCTGCGATGTGCCAGACCCAAGCTGAGCACGTTTCACACCATCTCAGTTTTCACAATCACCCTAAAAGGTTGTGTAATCATCGCCATTTGGCTGATGGGGGACATGCCCCTCTGGGCAGTTCTGTAGTTAAGCTGAAAGTCACAGAGCCAGCATATAGCAAAGCTGGGATCTGAACCCAAATCCTCAGGACCACAAAGGCGTAGCTACATAGCTGGATGAGGAAGGAGCAGGTTTGGTGGGGCAGAGGTTTTTCTGGGAAGACCAATCCAGCCTCTATTCTGCCCTGACCAGCCTATGTGACTTTGGCCTCTGCAGCTTCCTCTGTGAAATGAGAGCAGGAGCCAAATGACTAATGGGACTTAGCTGCAAAGTTCTCCATCCAAGTGAGCAGTCAGGGGAAAATAGGACTTAACTACTGCAGATGGCCCATGCTCTTCAGCCAACCATTTTGTTTCTTTGCGGTGATGAAGCGGGGGGAAATGTACACGTTATTGGAGTGCTAGAGACAGGATGGTGATTAAATAGACATTTATGCAAGGAACATTAAAAGACTTCCCCCAGTTATGTGACTTTGGGGAAATCAGTTTGGGGAATCAGATGTCAGTTCTGCTCAGGTCTGTAGATACCCAAATGGACCCACGTCACACTGATTCTGATAGTGGCTATTCGGGGGCCACTGTGGCTGGTCATGAAGGCACCAATCAGATGTCTGCCCAATTGAGAAGGGCTGGAGGAATAACCAGACCATTCGGTTTGCGCATCAGTCACTTTGGTTCTCCTCAGTGATTTGCTGGGATCGGCTACTCAGAGATTCAGTCCAGTGGTGCACATTGAGCATCTACTGCTTGCCAGGCACTGGGCCACAAAGATGAGCCCAAACCCACTGTTTGCAGTAAACTGTCCTGCAGAGCTGAGTGTGCCTCCCGGTGCAGGAAAGGGGACAGACTCTAGCCCAGGATTCGTATGAAAGCGTTAGTTGCTAGTGATGTCTGACTCTTTGAGACCCCATGGACTGTAGCCCACCAGGCTCCTCTGTCTAGAATTCTTCAGGCAAGACTATTGAAGTGGGTTGCCATTCCCTTCTCCAGGGGATCTTTCCGACCCAAGGATTGAACCCGCTTCTCCAGCTTTCCAGGAGGATCCTTTACCATCTGAGCCACTAGGGAAGCACCAGGATTTGTACAGGGCACCTGTTATGTAAATGGGTCACATCAATTTCACCAGAATCGAATGACTATTATGGCACCCATTTTACAGATGAGGAAACGGAGGCTCAAGAGAGGTACAAAGTCATAGCTCAGAGGCAGCAGAGTTAAGATTCAACCAAAGATTAGTCCAGCTCGGAAGCTGATATTCTTTTTGATGACACCATTCTGCTGCTAAGTCACTTCAATCGTGTCCGACTCTGTGTGACCCCATAAACAGCAGCCCACCAGGCTCCCCCGTCCCTGGGATTCTCCAGGCAAGAACACTGGAGTGGGTTGCCGTTTCCTTCTCTAACACCATTCTACCAACTCTCAAAGATGCTGGTGAGAACAAATCTTTCCATAGAAGGTGTCCCATACAGTCAAGCCTTCACTGAAAATTTCTTTCACTACAAGTTGGTACAGCCCCTGGAATTTATCCTGGTTTCCAAGCCCTGCCACCCTGAGAAGGAAAAGCCATTCCTAGGATCCATGATGGACTTGCAGCCAATGGAAATATTATAGGTCTATCATGGGGAACTTACTCAGGAGTTATGCAAATGTTTTCATGTAGCCATAACCTGAACTAAATTCCCATATTCATTCTTTCAAGGACATGGATAACTTTGAAATCCTGGCTAAGGAGCTATTGCCAAATTGAGTTCCAGCTCAGACCTGCGCTAACGAACAAACAAATGACTCATGCATAATTGGAACATGAATTGTTGGTAAAACAAATAGAGGCCATGAACGTACTGGGGAAGTTTGTTCTCCTGAGCATGTCAAATATCTCCCCTGACACCATTGTTTATACTATTAATTTGCTTAGTAAATTGTTTCCTCTGATTCTGCACACATTTATTGAGCTCTCTGCCAGGTCCTTTTATATTCATTATTTTATTCCAGCCCAACAACGGACCAGACAGAAAAGTATTCCTCTTTCCTTGATACAGATAAAGAAAGTGAGTAGGTTCAGTAACTCACCCAAGGTCACAGACAAAGACTCTGATCTTAGGATTCCAAAGTCAACCCTCCTTTCCCTACGTCACAGTTTTTCCTACAAAGAAATCCCAGTGCAGCTTTGGCTAGATTAACCTGCATTTCTTTTTTTAAGGTGTTTTTAGTTTGTTTGTTTTTTAAATTTATCTATTTTTTGGCTGCACCGGGTGCTTGTTGCTGTGTGTGGGCTTTCTCTAGTTGTGGCAAGCAGGGGCTACTCACTCTCTAGTTGCGGTGCTCAGTCTTCTCACTGTGGAGGCTTCTCTTGTTGCGGAGCACAGGCTCAGTAGTTGTGATGCAGGGGCTTAGTTGTTGCAAGGCATGTGCGATCTTCCTGGACCAGGGATTGAACCCATGTCCCCTGCATTGGCAGATGGATTCTTAACCAGTGTACCACCAGGCAAGTCCAACCTGCATTTCTACTTAGCCGACTTTTAGTGATCGTACCTTGGAGAAGGAAATGACAACCTACTCCAGTATTCTCGCCTAGAGAATCCCATGCACAGAGGAACCTGGCAGACTACGTAGTCCATGGGGTCACAAGAGTCAGACATGACTTAGTGACTAAACCAGTGATCATACCTGGATAGGACTGTGTAATATACATTACCATCTCATTTTATCCTTGTAAGAACAGAGGGTGATTATTGCACTCTATTGCATGTCTACAGAGAAGACAATGGCACCCCACTCCAGTACTCTTGCCTGGAAAATCCCATGGACGGAGGAGCCTGGTAGGCTGCAGTCCATGGGGTCTCAAAGATTCGGGAACGACTGAGCTACTTCACTTTCACTTTTCACTTTCATGCGTTGGAGAAGGAAATGGCAACCCACTCCAGTGTTCTTGCCTGGAGAATCCCAAGGACAGGGGAGCCTGGTGGGCTGCCATCTATGGGGTCGCAGAGAGTCGGACACGACTGAAGCGACTTAGCAGCAGCAGCAGCCTGTCTAACTTCAGAGGGTGGAGTGTCTTGCCCAGGGTCACATGACACAGGAACAGAAATTAGCCAAAAACTGTGAATGCAGTCCTCCTATGGCCCCTATATACCGCTTCTTTCCCTAGCAACTTTGTTCCTGGCCAGGTGGGACTTGGGGGCATATTGTCTGCCCTGAAAGACTTTCTTAAGAGAAAGGCAGTGGACTTCTGAGTGCCCTGCCAAAAAGAATCAGCGCTCAAACTGGCTGCTAAGATGAGGTGTTGGGTTCCTTCTTTATCTCTGCCCGGAGGCCTGCCCTCCTTCCCAGGCAGGTTTGTTCTGGCATATTCCAATCGGCTGTGGATGAATAGAGAAGCTTCTAGACCCATGCTTCCTAAAAATTTAGCATACTCAGATTCCTGGGCCCGTGGCAGAGATCCTGATTTGGTAGGTCTGGAATGGAACTTGAGATTTGCATTTCTGACAAGCCCCCAAGTGATGCAGATGCTGGTAGTCCGTGGACCACACTTTGAGGGGCGAGGCTTGGGCTCCATGAATGCTGAGAAGGAGGCATCCATGGGCTTTCTCAGTCACATCTGACTCACTGGGTCTGTAAGAAAACACACAGAATGGGCATTCTGGAGTGGAGCAAGGAAGGTACCTGGGGGAGGAGTCCTGGGTTCCCCAGTGAACCCCAGAGGAAGTGCATAACAGGGGCATTGTTGTTCTGGCATCAATGTCACATCACAGCAGGCGTTGCACAGGGGCCGTGCGTCAAGCCAGTGTCACTCAAACCAAATTGCAAAGGCCATGTGGTCGGCTGAATAATGGCCCCTCAAAGAGGTCCTCATCCCCAGAACCTGTGAATACGTTACCTTACATGGCAAAAGGGACTCTGCAGATGTGATTAAGGACATTAAAAATATTTATTTATTTATTTATTTTTGGCTGCAATGGCACCCCACTCCAGTACTCTTGCCTGGAAGATCCCATGGATGGAGGAGCCTGGAAGGCTGCTGTCCATGGGGTCGCTGAGGTCGGACACGACTGAGCAACTTCACTTTCACTTTTCACTTTCATGCATTGGTGAAGGAAATGGCAACCCACTCCAGTGTTCTTGCCTGGAGAATCCCAGGGACAGGGGAGCCTGGTGGGCTGCCGTCTATGGGGTCGCACAGAGTCGGACACGACTGAAGCGACTTAGCAGCAGCAGCAGCAGTCTTCACTGCTGCAGGTTCTTAACCACTGGACCACCAGGGAAATCCAGAATAAGGGCTTTGAGATGGAAAGATTATCCTTGACCACCTAGTGGGCCCCATGTAATCACAAAGGTCCTTGTAACAGAGAAGCAGGAAGGTCAGGGTCAGAGAAGATGGAACCGTGGAAGCTAAGGCCAGGGAGTCAGAGAGAGATCTGAAGACACTGCACGGACAACTTTGAGATGGAGGAAGGAGCCGCAACCCAAGGAAAGCAGGTAGCCTCTAGAAGCTAGGAAAGGCAAGGAAACAGATTCTCCCCCAGAACTTCCAGAAGGGATGCAGCCTTGTTGACACCTTGATTTTAGCTTTCTGACCTAGAATGATACGCTGATAAAATTGCGCTGTTTGAAGCTACTAAGACTGTGGTAATTTGTTACAGCAGCAACAGAAATTTAATACAGGCCTCATTTGCTGTACAAAACACTCTCTGTTACACCTAGTGAACCAGGCTGAGTAGGTTTAGATCAGTGAAGTGAAGTTGCTCAGTCGTGTCTGACTCTTTGCAACCCCATGGACACCAGGCTCCTCCGTCCGTGGGATTTTCTAGGCAAGAGTACTGGAGTGGGTTGCCATTTCCTTCTCCAGGGAATCTTCCTGACCCCAGGATTGAACCCAGGTCTCCCGCGTTGTAGACAGACGTTTTACCATCTGAGCCACCAGGGAAGTCCAGGTTTAGATCAGGGTCTATCCTAAAACCAAGAAAATGAAAGAATCCATAACAAACATGTAGCTTGGTTCAAAAATAGTCCACGTGGGAGTATTTTATCCATGTTTAACATTCATGCCAGATTGGGAATTTGGACCCCAGCAACTAGAAAGGAGTACAACTAGAAAAAGTAAGAGGAAGTAGGAAGAATGTGACTTCAAGAGTCAGACTCAAGTTCAACTCCCAGGACTGCCTAGCATTGACAAGGTGGCTGTTAGGGTGGGAGGTGCTTATCTTCGTTGAGATTCTGTTTCCTTCTTTGTAAAGCAGAGATCATACCTTCCTTGCAGGGCTGTTATGAAACTTAAAGACAATATAATAATCCATTCAAAAATGATTTCTTGAAAGCCAGGTGTGGTCTAGTCCTGGTGGGTGAAAGTTGAGTATGGATACAGAAAGCACCACCACTGTCTTGAATGTAAAAGCACAGATGTGTTCATGCTAGATAAAAGTGAAAAGTCACTATCATGTTTATCATCATTATAATGATGACCCCTCTCACTTCTTTGCAGAAAAAATTTCCAAGTGCTGGAAGAATAGCATGACCTTCTATACACTGTTACAATTCTAGCCAGGAATAATTAAGTACTTTTAATCCCAAACCTATATGCGTAGGTCAGTCTTTGAGGGTTTCTTTAGTCCCCTGATCCAAATTTAAAAAGCAAACAGGGAGATTGGGTGGCTCAAGGTCACGTAGAATGGCACTGAGACGCTTGAAATCGACTCTGAGGATATTTGTGCTTAAGCTTTTATATCACCACAGTGTCTATTTCTTCCTCTGCAAGTTTACTCTTTTTGCAAAATACATACACTGACCATCCCCTTCTGATTCCAGCAGCATATCTGATCTGAAAGTTGTTGATTCTCTGATCTCTGAAAGTGAAAGGTTTAATCTCCTCTTGGAACCCCTCCTAATGAAAATTATTTTCCCACTTTGAAATGGCATGGGCATCCACTGTGAACTCACATCCATAAATCTAAGCCTACCACTCAGGAAAGCAGATGAGGTTTGATTCTGCTGCTCAGCACAGCCTCGCAGAGCAAATTATGGCAAGAATTTGATTTATAGAAGAACCTCAGAGGCTCTGGAGTGAGACGTGTGTTTATTCACTTTATTACCGTTTATTTTACACTATCTCTTTATGCTCCCTGCACATGGATTTGAAAGCCTGTTTGGATAGATGCTTATGACCTACAAGTCTGCACAGCCCTGTTGAGGAACACAGCTTTCTTTGGTGATGCTGCCAACAGCCCAGGTTGGGGGTCCATATAGCGATGTTGGGATGAAGCCCAGATCTCACAAACAAGCTTGGAGATATAGCCCAGAGTTCTCGCTTGAACTTCCCCCAGCTCTGCCTTGGTGTGGTACTTGGTGTGGATCTCCAGCTGCAACCCAGGATGTGTAGAGGCAGGCTTGATTTAAGATTCAAATATCTCAGAACAGCTGGGGATATTTAACATCGCTATAATTACATTACATTTCTGACAGTACAGGGAGTGAAAACCTTTTTTTGTTGTTGTTGAATATTCGATGAGCATCAAATATTTTAACCAGCCAAAGAAACACGGGTGCATTTTTCACATCCAAGTAAGTTTTGTTTTTAAAATTCTGACCTGGGGTGGCTCTCATCTTCTTTAGTCGGGTCTTTAGGGCAGCAAGAGCACCATCACTCTGGCCGTGGCTGAGGAGCTGAGCCAGATGGGCTGTGATGCTAAGGAAAGAAGGGGCTGGGCAGGCACTTAGTAGGCAGGTAATGCCAGGGCTGATGCAGAAGGTCTCGAACGTCCTCGTAGCTCTCTTTGCTGTGGCACCACCAACGCAGTGGCGAGGAAGTGGAGGCCCAGAGAATAAAAGGAAACTCGCCCAAAGTGACATTTATAAATAAATGTTGGAGCCGGGGTCAACTGAGGTCCCTGCAAAGGCATTTCTGGCAAGTTGAGTACAATGGTTGATGCCAAGAGGTGGGACGAGAGGAAGCGGAATCAGACAGAAGACGACCTCCTCTGCACCAGGCTCTGTGCCTCATGCTTGTGTCTCCCACCCTCATGGCAATACTTTCTGTACAGTCCTCTTGTGCCCATTTTATAGATGAGGGAATCGAGGCCCATAAGGTTAATGCGGGAAGTGGTGGTGAGGACCTGCATCTTGTGCTTTTAAAGGAGAGCATTTTCTTTCTTAAAAAAAACTTTTTATTCAATATTGGAATATAGTTGGTAGACAATGCTGTGATAGTTTCAGATGGACAGCAAAGGGACTCAGTCGTACATATATAGATATTCATTCTCCCCCAAACCCCCGCCCATCCAGGCTGCCTCATAACATTGAGCAGAGTTGTGCTATACAGCCGGTCCTTGTTGATTACTCATTTAAAATAAAGCGGTATGTTCATCCCAAACTCCCTAACTATCCCTTCCATCCATCCTCCCCCACCCCCGGCAACCATAAGTTCGTACTCTAAGTCCGTGAGTCTGTTTCTGTTTTATAAATAAGCTCATTTGTATCATTTCTTTTTAGACTCCCCGTATAAGGGATGTCATAGAATATAAGGAGAGCATTTTCAGTATTTAATATTTATTGACCCCTGGCTGCCTCACGCCCACCCCCACCCCTCCCGTACTCACCTTGCCCCATGCTCCAAGAAACTTAGCCAGCCAGCGATGTGGGAAACCACCAATCAAACACCTTGTCTGACCTCCCTCTTCCCACCATCCTGGAGTCGTGGGTCCATGGCCCTGAGTCACAAAGGCAAGTCATTTAAGAGCTGTTGATCTTTCTCAAGGAATTTTCTGGCTTCCCTCACCCCCTTCCTTGGGCTGTTCCCTTACCCAGACCCCTCATCTGCTGTCTCTGCCTGTCCACCCTCTCTGTCCTGTCTAGCTGTGGGTTTCGTTAGCTACGCACAGAATATACCTGGAAGGGTGCATGAGGTCTGCCTCTGAGGAGGGGAGTGGAAGGATGGGACAGGGTGGCTGGGAAGGAGCCTGGCTTCACATTCTGCATCATTTTCTATGGTTTGAATATTTTTAACCACATGTATGTATAATTTATCACAAACAAACATATGATGCACAATAAAAGTGCTGTCTGGGGAAAATCCCAGCTCTTCTGAAGTTAGCCCATCTGGAAAGCACGATCCCGTCCTTCTGACCCGTCATCACTCACTTTGTTTATGTCCCTCTTACCGTTCTTTCCTTTCTCGGTCTTTTACTGTTATCCTCCGTAGACTCCATCTCCCCTCGTCAGACTGTCACCTCCGTGAGGGCAGAGGCCATGCCTGGCTCTATCTTCTGACTGGTCCAGTACCTACTTCCATTTCTCGTGAGTGACAGGTGCCCTGCCCAAATACTGAGCCGCTAAAATGGGACCTACGGGTGATGGTTCCACCAAAGTATACATGACTCATTTGGTCATTCATTCGTTCATTCATCCACGAAGGGGCAGCCAGATCCCTCTTGTAGGGGGCATCGTGCCAGATGCAAGGCTCAGAGGGACATGGATGTGTGCCCTCCACCATGGAGCTTGTGAATGATCTCCATGAAGGTGACAGTCATTGGGAGGGCTGGTTTCAAAATCCCTGATCCAAACCCAGACCTACTGAATCAGAATTTATGGGGAGAGGTCCAGCGATCTCTTTTGAATGCAGAACCCCAGTTGATTGAGGATGTTAGGATCCCAACCCAGACCTGCTGAATCAGAATTTATGGGGAGAGATCCAGCGATCTGTTCTGAATGCAGAACCCCAGTTGATTGAGGATGTTAGGAAAATATTCTGTGTTGGCGGGGGTGGGAGGAAGGCAGTGGCACAGATAAACACGCATGCTCAGCCACTCAGTCATGTCTGACTCTTCATGACCCCGTGGACTGTAGCCCACAGGCTCCTCTGTCCATGGAATTTCCCAGGTAAGAATACTGGAGTGGGTTGCCATTTCTTTCTCCAGGGGATCTTCCTGACCCAGGGATTGAACCTGCATCTCCTGCAACTCCTTTATTGACAGGTGGATTCTTTACCATTAGCCATCTGGGAAGATCCATACGATATATAAATAAGTGAGCAAGACTGTTTCCAATATTAATAAATTCTTTTAAAGCAAAAAATAAAAAGAATGTGATAGAGAGTGTCAGGGAAGGATTGCTTCTTCGAGGAGATGATATCTCTGCTGAGACTGGGAATTAAGAACAGAGGGTTCCGAGAACAGATTCACAGCAGAGGGACCAGGGGCTTGAGGCTGGGGGAGGGGGATCGGCCTCCTTATTCCAACACTGGAAATTCATCTTCTGTAGCTCAAGTCTCCTTTTTTTTTCCTTTTCTATGAGCACATCTGGCTCCTTCCAAAATGTAGCTGCCTCTCTCACCCACACAATGTAAAGAGAACAACATGATTCTAGCTGTTCTGGAAATATTGACCTCTGGAATGCTAATGTAATGTAGCCCTAGGTCCTTAGGCTGAACTCTCCTTTAAAAAAATAACTCCAAGTGAGTGGAAAAAACCTGCAGTTTCAAGAATCCAATTGCAAATCCCTGTTGGAGGGCAGCTCAGTGAGACCGAAATGGTCAGGCCCTTTCTTTGGAGGGCTACATCCTGGTTAATTATCACCACGTTCCTCTGCTGATTAATTTTTGTGAGAGCATAACAATTACCTTTGAGGTTCACATGGACTTTCCTTCTTCAGCCTCTAAAGTGTTCGATCAGGATGGCTGGTTGTCCACACTGAACACAGGCTGGTTCACCTGGTTTTGTGTTTCAGAGAGAGTTTGCAGATCTTTTACTTCTGTTCGTCTCCACGATAACCCTGTGTCTGAAAAGCCAGCAGTACGGTTCCCATTTTACAGATGGGGAAAGTGAGGCTCAGGGAGAACTGACTTGCCCAAAGTCCCCAAGGAGTTCTGACTCCAACTCTGGTACTTCTCCCAGCCCGTGGTGATGAGTTAAAACGAGGAGACCAAATCAGAGGCCGGCTGCAGAGCCTCAATGTCAGGGCCACCTCCTGGGGAAGGTCTTCCCTGAAGGGCTTTATGAAACCTGGTCAGGTGATTGAATCCTCCAGCTTGGAGGCGTCTGTGTCCCCTACAGGCAGAGAGTCTCAAACTTCAGGAACTTTCACATGCATGAGAGTCACCTGTGGATATTGTGAAAATGCAGGTTCTGGTTCATTCAGTAGGTGGGGCCTGAGATTCTGCATTTCTGACAAGTTCCTGAGTAAGGCTGATGCTGCTGGTTCACAGCTCACTAATTTTTTTTTTTTTAAATGAACATTTATCATTTATTTATTTGGCTGTGTCAGATCTCAGTTGCGGCGTGCAGGATCTTCACCGCGGCTCCAGAACTCTGTAGTTTGTGGTGTGTGGGCTCAGTAGTTGCCGTATATGAGCTCAGCTGCCCAGCGGCTTGTGGGATCTTAGTTCCTCAACCAGGGATCGAACCCGTGTCCTCTGCATTGCCTGTTGGATTCTTAACCCTTGGACCATCAGGGAAGTCCCCACAGCTCACATTTTGATTCGCAAGGATCTACAAGGCATGAGGAAAAGACAGCCTGGAATAAGAGAAAAAGGGCTTCTGGTCCCAGACCCAAGTGTGTATCAACCCCAACAATTTATCCTGTGTTTCAACAATCATCCCTTTGGGAGAGAGTTCAGGGAGGGACCATGTTGTCTTGAATCCTGCCCTGAGAAGCAAAGCTGCTGCTTCTTCCAAGCTAGACCTTCAGGCTGCTACAGCTGCTGCTTAGAAATGCGGAGGGCACAGCAATAAGTAAGTCTTTGTTAAAGATCACTCTTTTCTTTGTCTTTATATGATACTGGAATGACGAGTCATTTAAGGAAACCATGTAAATGGAGATGGGGCAGTGGGGTCACATACCTCCCCAGGGAGCTCCCCACGAGGATGAGCCGACTCAAGGTGTTTCTGCACCCTGTCCTGATTGTGTGGATGTCCATGGGACGTGTCCTGAAAGGTGTGAGTCCAGGAAGGACAACCTCTTGCTTGATCACAGTAATCGTGAGCCTTTGTCTTTGGGCAGCGTGCTGCTCCTAAGCGGGAGAAGCCTTCAGTTTGAAGGAATCGTGCCAGTAATAAGGCATTTCTAGGTAATGCAGCCCGAAGCCTGTGCTTTTGTTGCTACAGGCCACCAGTTAGAATTGCTAAGGCGGCTTGCTGACCACGCTTTGGACTGTTCATATGATTCACTCATTCATACTCTTGTTTGTTATTTTAGTCATTCATCCCTTTGCTCCTTCTTTTATTCTTTCACTGACTCAGATTCATCTACTCATTCATACATTTAGTGACTGCCTTCTATATACCAGATACTATGCTGGGCTCTAAGGATATCAGAGTGAATCCATTCTAAGTCCTCGACAATTCAATGTCCTTGCCCTTGTATATATCTTATAACCAGACCACAGCCAATACCCCCTCAATGGCTTCTCCGTTTTAGTGCTGAAAAACTGGACCAACCATTTATTATCTTTATTCTGAGAATCTGCTCAAAGTTATCATGTGGTCCCCCATCAAAGATAAGGCCAAGCACCCAGGCAGGCTCCAAGCCCTCTCCCTCTGCATATCATGCATTCTGCCATGTTGAACAGCTTCCATACATCTTCCACATTCACCCAGGGCTTTTTCCTGTGCTGTTGCCTTGGTCTGAAATGTCCCGCAACCCCCATGTCTTCCTAGAAAGATCCTTCCAGACTCAGCTTTATCATCTTCTCCCCTTTGCCATGCTTCCCTAGTGGCTCAGCTAGTAAAGAATCCACCTGCAATGCGGGAGACCTGGGTTCAATCCATGGGTTGAGAAGATGCCCTGGAGAAGGGAACAGCTGGCTACCCACTCCAGTATTATGGTCTGGAGAATTTCATGGACCGTATAGGCCATGAGGTCACAAAGAGTCGGACATGACTAAGCAACTTTCACTCCATGCCTCCATGCTAGGAAGAATTTGGTTCTTTCTCCTCTGCATATAGCCATGGAGGTCTGGAGATACTCTAACATGCACGAAAGATGTTACTGGAGTCTGTGCAAGCAGAGTTATGTCCATTCTCCAGGGGGATTTGCATGACAGCTCTAAGGGAAGGTAGAAAGTCGCAAATTCTAGGCAAGCAGAGTGACTCACTCAAGGTCACAAAGCTGGTCAAGTCTCAGCTACAACTTAAATCTTCCCTTTCCAAGGCCGAGGCTAGTCTACAACATACACAACAGGGATGTTGGCCACTGGTCCTCATTAATAATACCTGTAGGGCATTTTGTTACTTTCTACTGAAGGCTAGAAATATCTGCTCTAGCCAGACAAGTGAGCCACAGAGGAGAATGGAGGTTATTGGATGATGATTCAGGTTTTGAAAAGCAAATTTTGCCCACGATATTTAAATAACTCCAAGTTACTGCTGCCCCATACAGGAAAGGACAAGCAGGCAGTGGTATATGACTTCTGGGTGGGAGGGGAATTGAGTGGGAGGCTGGAGCCAGGCTTCTAGAGAGAAATTACCATTTTGTATTTATTACTTTGGCTCACAGGAGTGCCGCAGGGACGGGCTAGCTAATACATTAGATAATTGCCTCGGTTCCCCCACTTCATCTTGCAGGATGTAGACCAGTCCAGGTGCAGTCTTGTGGGTCGTGATTCCATTCAGGCCTCCCAGCTGCCCATACCTGTCTCGGGACATGAGATGCTAAAGGAGGGAGGGAAACTGGGAGGGGTGGGGGTGTCCATCTCTCAGATACCAGGGGACACCAGGATGGTCTGGTCTCAAGGACCAGAGTGAAAGTTTCCAAGGTGGGAACCATGAGGCTGGACTTTGCATTCTGCCACGAACAGCTGGGCCCTTAGCTATCCCTCTGTGAGCCTCTGGTCCCATCTGGAAAGTAAAGGAAATCATATATCAGTATTTCTCAATTCTGGCTGAGCATTAGAATCACCAATGGGAAATTTTTAATTAAAAATTTTACTGGGGGCCTCCCTGGTAGTCCAGTGGTTAAGACTTCACCTTCCAATGCAGGGCGTATGTGTTCCATTCCTGGTCAGGGAGCTAAGATTCCACATGCCTCAGGGCCAAAAAGCCAAAACATAAGGCAGAAGCAATATTGTAACAAATGCAATAAAATGGTCCACATCAAAAGAATATTTAAAAAAAAAAAAATGTTACTAATGCTCCTAGCTCAATCTCTAGAGATTCTGACTCCTTTGACTTGAAGAACAGCCCAGACTCAGGTGTGCTTTAACAGGAGTTGAGAGTTTTGGGACTACCTCATCCATGCAGTCTTTCTTAGGTTGGACAGGACATTACAGGAGACTATCACTGAAAAAAGCGGCAAGTCAGTGACCTGGAGATCCAGGGTCCCTTGTTTCCATGTTTAGACTTTTCCGGCGGTACGATATACCTGTTCAGGTCTGACCTCCTCCCCAGCGAATTTCCTTCTTATCAGTGAATGTTGGAACAGCACCAGGAAGCAGGAGGCTCAGTTTCAGCCCCTCTTGTGTCAGCTCCGGGGATCCTGGGCCTCAATCCCTTCATCCTAGACAATGAGAGAGCAGCCCTCCTCTGCCCCTCTGCAAGCAAGGGTGTTGGACCAGACTTCACTTGGCAGTGCCATCTGGTTTCTCAAGGACTTCCCCTTCCAGTGCTTGAGAGAGGGCAGCCCGGGAGTGGAGAATACTATTCCTGTTCCCTAGGTGAGGAGACAGAGCCCCACCGTGGTTGGGCAACTTTCCCAAGGCCATCCAGCCGGGAGGACTAGAACCAGACAGACATCAGTTCAAACCCCTGTAACCCAACTAACCTTGACCACTTTATTCACTGTTCCATGCCTCAGTTTCCTTATCTGTAAATGGAAACAAGTACCACCCATTTCCATAGAGTGAGGAGGAAATAAAGATAGCCAGCTGGAGCCTGGCTCAAAGCAGATGCTCATTTAAAAATTTTTTTTTCCTTTCCTCCCTTCCTCCCTCGGTAATTTCACCCATTCTTCTTTTCTGCCTTCCTTTCCCCCTGCTTGTTTTTAAATTCTTCAAGGACTGAGACTTTGAGAGGCAATTCACTGTGCATGACCTTGGATAAGTTGTTTAGTCTCCCTGAACCTCAGTTTACCCATCTGTGAAATGGGGGTATTGGTAGTATTGTGGTTGTAAGGACTAATGTATTGAGAGAACAGCTTCTAGCATAGAGCCTTGGCTGTTTCCATTCTAACTTCTTTAGAGCTTCCTTCTCCTCCTCCATGGGCTCTGACACAGAGGAGTACTCTACCCACCCACCCTCATCCCCAGTGAGTGTTGAGTGATCAAGGAAGTGATCCCCCCCGTCCAGGCAGAGGGACGGTAAACAACCAAATCCTAGCTGTGTCCTCAGCCTTGACAGCTCCACTAATGAGCACACACAGCCTCCAGGGTTCCCAGGCGGAGAAAATCACCTATATCAGGGGATTGCTTGCTGTCTTGAGATGGAAAAAGCTATAAATATGGAGGATTTGTCTGTGATAAGTCATGGTTAGCAACCCTAGCTATATAACTTTTTAATTCTCCACTCCAGCTTGTAAGCTCATGTAGTAAAAACAGTCACTAGCAATTTATTTTTTTACCACTCTTTTAATTTTGTAATTTTTTTCTTTAACCAACCAAAAAGTCTTCTTAAACTCACCTTAAGCTTTTTTCCCCCCCTCCAGCAACCATAAAATGTGACCACAGATTATAATTTAAAAGCTATCCCCTCTCCTGCATTGCCAGAATAAAAAATGTGCAGGTTCAGAGGCAATTTCTCAATTGGTGTGTTTTTAAAATAGGGTTGAGTCCTGGGTTTACCTGCCTCGCCTGGCTTCAGGTGGCAAAGGAGGCGGGTACGGAGGGAGGCAGTTCAGTCAGAACTGTGTGTGCAGCCCAAGTGCTAGATTTGAGTCACCTCTCTTTTACCTGGTTGCTGAGTGATCTTGGGCAAGTCACTTCCCTATTAGGGCTCAAGTTGCTTATTTGCACAATGTGGACAAAAATTAGGGACTGACCTCCCTCACTGGAATGTTCTGAGAACCCCAAAAGATAACGTCTAAAAGTTGTTTTGTTCAATGTAAAGAAGGCATCAGAGGATGAGATGGTAGGATGGCATCACCTATGCGATCGACATGAACTTAGGTGAACTCCGGGAGACAGTGAGGGACAGGGAAGCTTGGTGTGCTGTTGTCCGTGGGGTCTCATAGAGTTTGGACACCACTTGGAGACTGAACAACCACAGAATACTATAAACATGTTGGAGAGTGTGTTACTGCTGACGCTGGTGGTGGTGATGGTGATGATAATGGTGGTGGGAGTGATGGATAATCGTGACTGGTGATGGTGACTTCTGATGGTGACGTTGACTGTGGTGATGATGATGGTGATGGTGGTGGAGATGGTGGCGATAATGATGATAATGGTGGTGGGAGTGATGCTGGTGATAGTAAACAGGATTGATGATGATGGTGGTGGTGGTGGTGATAATGATGATGATGATGTATGCTGATGAGCTTCCTAGGTTACACAGTGGTAAAGAACCCGCCTGCCAATGCAGGAGCCACAAGAGACGCAGTTTCAATCCCAGGATCAGGAAGATCCCCTGGAGCAGGAAATGGGAACCCACTCCAGTATTCTTGCCTGGAGAATCCCATGGGCAGAGGGGCATGGTGGGCTACAGTCCATGGGGTTGCAAAGAGTCGGACATGAGAGAAGGAACTTAGCTCACACACATGCATGATGGTGATGATCATTTTGACTGATAATGGTGATGATGGTTCTTATGACGATGACTGGTGATGGTGATGATGGGATAACGATGATGGTACAGGTAGTGATGGGGATGACGATCACCATTATTATGACATAATCGTCGTGGTGCCAGTGATGAGAGTGATGATCATTTTGACCGATGCTGAGTATGATGATGATGGTGGTGGTGATAAAGATGCTGCTGATAATGATAATGATGATGGTGAAAATACCACCATGTGCTTATCACAGAGCCCATGGACTTCTGTGATAAGAGGAGGGCTTTCCTCAGACCATCAGACATCTCTGTATACAAGTTAGGTGCTCAGTATTGTTCACCTAAAGTCAACTTCAGATTTCAGAATTCAGTCCACCTCTTAGACATTTCAGTCATTCATTCAGCAAGTATTGGTCGAGGGCTTCTGTGTGTGTGTTTGTGTGTGGCTGTGTGCTCAGTCACTCAGTTGTGTCCCACTATGTACCGGACCCTGTGAGCCCTGGACTACATGAGTGGGTGCTGGTGGTGTCACTCAGAGATGCTGCAGAGGTGCCAGGTGATGAAGGGAATCTTTCATGGGCAATTCAGCTTTCGTTTGGTGAGGCAAATGAAGTTGGCTTTACGGCTCAGACAGGGACTATAAGGAGTAGCCAGACAGAAGCAGGTAGGGACGGGTAAGGCCACTGGTTAACTGGTGCACAAGTGACCTGCCTAGAGACATCCTAGTGAAAATGTTTTAAGTCCCATGAGTACCAAATGAAACCCATTCATGCAGCCCCAGTGCCATGTGGGTTTGAGACCCCTGTAAGGTGACGCTGGACCAGAGAGGAATTTTAAACAGGAATGTACGAGATTGACAGGCCCTGATTTGCATTTTAGAAAAACTACTCTGGAAGCAATGGTTTAGAAAAGGGTTGGGAGTCGGGTGCGGGTGAGTTCCCCACAGGGAGAGGAGCCAGAAAACTCTTCACTCAGGTGAGAGGGGACCAGGAGAGGAAATAGGCTCATTATCACATAATTAGCTCTATAATCAGTGTGCAGGCTGATCATCTCAAAATGTAAAGATGATTACAGGATTAAAGAGTTTTTGCCTTTTAATGGAAGTAACTTGCCAAGCTAGAGGTTTGATAGGTTTTTGGAGAAAAAAGCATTTTTTTAAACGAGTTGTTTTTGCAATGAATTAGTTTACTGATGCAAAAGAAAACCTACTCGCTGTAGACTATAAGTTGTAAATGAGATCAGCAGCTAGTTAAAGTGAAAGCTAAGGGCAGGAGTCTGTAGGTTTCTTCTGTTTGGGCTGGGGAGAAGGTTTATTATGGCTGGAGAGGACTGGGGTCTGAGAGCAGGAAGGAATGTCAGGGTTATAGTTTAGTTCAGTCACTCAGTTGTGTTCGACTCTTTGAGACCCCATGGACTGCAGCACACCAGGCTTCCCTGTCCATCACCAACTCCCGGAGTTTGCTCAAACTCAGGTGCATTGAGTCAGTGATATTGAGTCAGGTCCATCCAACTATCTCATTCTCTGTTGTCCCCTTCTCCTCTTGCCTTCAATCTTTCCCAGCATCAGGGTCTTTTCCAATGAGTCCATTCTTCACATCAGGTGTCCTGAGTATTTTAGCTTCAGCTTCAGCATCAGTCCTTCCAATGAATATTTAGGACTGATTTCCTTTAGGACTAACTGGTTTGATCTTCTTGCAGTCCAAGGGACTCAAGAGGTTTTGCAGCTTCCCAAGCCCACGCTGATTGCTCCTTTTCCTGCACTCCAATTGCCTTTGCCATCAGCAGGCACCAGAATTATCTTTAACTAACACCAAAGAATTGATGCTTTTGAACTGTGGTGCTGGAGAAGACTCTTGAGAGTCCCTTGGACTGCAAGGAGATCACCCAGTCAATCCTAAAGGAAATCAATCCTGTATATTCACTGGAAGGACTGAAGCTCCACTACTTTGGCCACCTGATGCCAAGGACTGACTCATTGAAAAAGACCTTGATGCTGGGAAAGAGCATGAGTATGAGACAGTTGGATAGCATCATCGACTGAATGGACATGAGTCTGAGCAAACTCTGCAAGGTAGTGGAGGACAGGGGAGCCTGGAGGGCTGCGGTCAGACTTGGCGACTTCATAACGAGCGACAACATAGCCTGTTTTCTGCTTCACCTTTGGGATCCGGGCTCCACTCAAAGTTTCCTGAAAGCAGAAGCCTTGTCAAACTTGCCTCTTATTCCCCATGGTCTTAGCACAGTGTTGGACTCAGAGTCAGTGTCAAGTAAATGCATGCTGATCAACTTACAATGAGAGTGTGTGGCATATGTTGGGTGTATTATCATAGCTTAGAAATGAGTCTGACCAAACATCCTTTGAGAGTTGAATCCACCAGGGCCCCTCAGAGCTGACTTACCCAAAGTTGCCCAACTAGTTAGAGACAATTCTAGGTCTGGAACCAGTTCCTACTATTTCCAACCCCAAACCAGCAGTCCTTGTTGCCTCAGGGGTGTGTGTGTGTGTGATCTGTCTAAGTAGGTTCTAGCCTAGTACCATAATTGCCACAGTAAATCCTCAGCCAGTGGTGGCTTAATTAATTAAATAAACAAAGCCCTGCCAGGACTGCTTCAGAGTGTTCTTCTTGTTTCTGCCCATCCTTGCCCAAGCTCATGCCTACCATAAGGCCCCTCTGCCCAGTGAGCAGCCAAGAAATGTAGATTGATTACCCCTAAGACTTCATTTCTTTTGAGAGTCAATGAATTTCAGAAGGTGGACCATTTGTTGCATCTGGACAGAATCAACTGAATCCTTGTGTCGCCAAAATCACTCATGAGCAGATACCCTTGTCAACCATCCCTCCTCACTCTGCTGTTTCACTTGAAAAATTAGTTGGTGTACTGGAAATAAAGTCACAAGGAGCGAACATTTTGACAAGGTAATGGTCCCCTGTGTTTCTCGACATTTGCGAGGGAGTCGGAGTCCATTATAATGTCACAATGGCGCACACCACTGACATCTACTTGAATAATTAAAAGGCAGTTTAATTATAGCGATCATCCACTTAGTGCTTGGTTTCAAATGTCGGAGAAGCATGTTTGAGGAGGAAGCCCTGGGCGTGCAGACGGGAACAAGCCCGGGTCAGGACTGAGACCACTGAGTGGCAGGTTCTGCAGGGATGGTTCTGCAGATTCTGCAGCCCCTGAGCCCCTGGAGTGCCCCCCACCCCACCCCCCCAAAAAAGGAAAGAAAGAAAAGAAAAGCATGCAAGCAAAAGTATCTCTACTCTCTTTTGCTTCTTTGAACTACATGCAAGGGCACTTTCTTTTCAATCCAAATGGAAAACTGAGAGTTTCTTGTGTTTCATTAACCACAGATAGCTTGTGCTGGAAAAGAACTTAGATTTTATTCTTTCATAAGGTGTGTGTTCACTGAACGCTTGCTCTGAGTCAGGTTTGTTCAGTGCTGTGGATATGTCAAAAAAAGGACAGACCAGGTTCCTACTCCTATTGGGCTTATGTTCTAGAGGCGAGGGATAAAACACACATGTGCTGTTCCAAGTAACGAAAACAGGAGTGACCGGGGGACCATGGTCAGGATAAATCCCTCTTTTGGGGAGTGGGGAATGGCATTATACCTAAGGTCTAAATATGTGCGTGGGTGCTAAGACGCTTCAGTCATGTCCGACTCTCTGCGATCCTATGGACTGTAGCTTGCTAGGCTCTTCTGTCCATGGGATTCTCCTCCAGGCTCCTCTGTCCATGGGATTCTCCAGCCAAGAATACTGAAATGGGTTGTCATGCCCTCCTCCAGGGGATCTTCCCAATCCAGGGATTGAACCCTCATCTCTGATGTCTCCTGCATTGGCAGGTGGGTTCTTTACCACTATCGCCACCTGGGAAGCCTGAGGTCTAAGTGACAAGGAGTCAAATGTATGAGGTTCCCTGGGAGAACAGTGCTGGTGGAGAAGTCTGTGGAAAGGCCCCGGGCGGGAAGGAACTGAGCGAGAGAACCATTATGGCCACGGGGCAGGAGGTGAGGGGGGCAGTGGGGCCAGGCGGGCTTCCCAGGCATCTCAGGTAGGGAGTCTGAATGTCAGTCTCCACGTGACGGAGAAGCTCCTGATGCAGTTCAGAGGAACCATAGGCTCTGAACACAGAGAGCTCATGTCAGAGGGCCTGAACCACATCTCTGCTCTCCCTGCTCTGTGCTCCTCCTCCATGCCTGGGCTCTGAGCAGATGCTGAGAGAGACAGCAGTGGGTGGACGGACGCACCTGCCTCCAGGGTCTCACAGCCAGGGGAGGGGGAGACAAAGGCGTGAAAGGCACTGACCGCCTGGTGTAGAATCTCCTGGGGTAGAGATGAGCCCAGGACTCTGAGAACCAGAGTCAAGACACCTAATCCAGGAAGACTTTCTGGAAGAGGTGGCCCCACACCGAATCCTTGGGGATGAGGGATTGGCCAGGCAGACACAGGCAGTTGGAAGAGGACATTCCAGGCAATGAAAAGAGCCTGGAGCCTGAAAGCAAGGAGCCCCCAGTGAGAAAGGCACCTCTGCAGAGTAACAGGGCCTGTGGGCTGGATCCTGTGACCCAGTGAGGGTCCCCAGGGTACAGTTCTGCCCGCCTCTGACTCCTCCCCCAGTGAAGGTGATCAGGCCAGGTGTTCAGAGCACTGGAGGAGTCAGGACATCCCAGAACCATTCTCGTGGGGGCCGGTGCCAGGACCTGGCAGAGCTGACCTCCAGCCAGCCTGGGGATGTCTTTCCCTCCTCCAGGTGATTCGGGCGGGGTTCTCACTTTTCCCAACTGTTGCTCTTCCCAGCAACTGTTCAGATTCTAGGCTCAACCCCTAACACCAGCGTGGTCCCGATTCCCTGTTACCCATACCCTCACCCCGCCGATAACATCACGTTGCGGGGAATGAAGTGGCGGAAGGCGAGCTGAATTAACCCAACCCGAGCTTTCAGGTAGAAACACTGAAACCTAAACACCGATCTCTTGGCCTCTGATCTGATGCTATCTGGAAAACAGCTGAATGATCAGAGTGGGGTGAGATGGGAGGAATACCTCTTCCCTTACAGTTTCCTCTACTAAACGTTGTGAGAGGTCTGAGTGGTTCAGAAGGGGAAGGCACAGCCTGTAAAGTGGTACCCAGCTTGGGATCAGAGTCAGGTAGCTTGTGTTTAATTCCTACGTTCCCTCATTACTAGCTGTGTGACGCGGGGCAGGTTGCTTCACCTCTCTATGCCTCGGTTTCCTCGTCTGTTACACGAGGAGAATAATCACATCTGCTTCATGGGGTTACTGTGAGTGTTGCGTGAGGTGATGCCTGCAAAGCACTTCGAACCCAGCCATGCACTTAGTGCCATCTGTGGCAGCCTGGCATTGGTCTTGGGCCTCAGTAAGAGCCATTATCAATGTGCCCACAGTGTGCCAGGCACCATTCTGGGTGCTTTTCTCTTCTCTTCGCAGTGGTGACATGAAAGCTCATGAAGTGTGTTACAGATGCTGGATTAGTCTTCATTCTGTTATTGATTTTTTTTTCCACTCATATTATCTCATTCAATCATTGCAGGAACACTGTGGCTTTTGCAGATGTGGAAAGAAAGGCTCAGAGTGATTGAGTCACTTGCCCAAGGGCACACAGTGGCCTGGAAGCAGAGCAGAGCAGGATGCTAGCCCAGAGCACTGGCCCTTCCCCTACTCACCACCTCTCCTTTCCCCTTGCAACTCCAGGGCCTGCAGCTACTTAGCTGGCGTCACTTGAGGCTCACCAGCCCTCACCCTCTGTCCGCAGTGGCCCCTTCCTTTTCCACAAAGAGGATGAGCACGAGGAGGAACCCTGCCGTGCTCCCCAAGCTCCAGGCGGTGGACCAGGACCTCCTGTCCAATCGGCAGCAGCATTCTATTAGAAATAAAATGCACAGTAACCATAATGTGCTCGAATCATCCTGAAACCATCCCTCCCACCCTGGTCCATGGAAAAATTGTCTTCCACGAAATTGGTTTCTGGTGGCAAAAAGATGGCTTCCCAGGTGGCTAAGTGTTGAAGAATCTACCTGCCAAGCAGGAGACATGGGTTGATCCCTGGGTCAGGAATTGGCAACCCACTCCAGTATTCTTGCCTGGGAAATCCCATGGACAGAGGAGCCTGGCAGGCTACAGTCCATGGGGTCGCATAAGAGTCAGATACGACTTAGCGACTAAACACACACGGATGCCAAAAAGGTTCTAGAAATTCCTCCTGGAACAAGATGGGAAGAGACGAAGTTCTCTGGCAGGCAGCCCCAACTTGCATACAGTCAGCTCTGAACAGCCCACAGTGTTCAGGCTGGGGGGTCGGCGTGTTCACTCCTGAGCCTGGAATTCACGGGGCCAGAGAGAGCACCTAGGCCAGCGGGTATCAAACCGGGTGCCTCAGAAGCGCCTGCTGGGAGACTGGCTGGGCTCCAGCCTGTGTGTGGTCAGTGATTCCGCCAGGGCTTCTCTGCTTCTGTCCATCTCCTATGATGGACTTACAACCAAGATCTTCTCTGGAGAAAAGGCTTTCTAACCAAAACACAAAAAGCTGACAACTGCAGCTTACAGATTGGCCTCTGGACTCATCGCCCAGACCCACAGCACATGGCGTGCGAGTGGGACAGTGGTCCTTCCAGATGTACATTATCTTCGGGGCTCAGAGGGGCAGCAAGTGGGCTGTGCAGGATAAACACCTTCCTGGATGCCTGCCCCTGAAGAGACCGCAGCTCACCCTCTGCAGAGCCAGGCGGTGTCTGTATCCGTATGTAAATACCGAGCACTCAGCCAGGGCCGGGAAACACACAGAAGAATAACAAACAGATGCCCTTCTCTCTGGGAGCCCACAGTCCAGTTAATGAACTAAGCGGCATCCATAACATTCCTCTTAATAGCTCTTTTACAGAGCAAACAGCCGTGCATTTTTTCGAAATCCTCTCGAGTCTTTTTGCCTTCAGCTGAAGCTTTAGTACTCTGGCCACCTGATGCAAAGAGCTGACTCTGAAAAAGACCCTGATGCAGGAAAAGATTGAAGGCAGGAAGGGAAGGGGATGACAGAGGATTTGATGGTCAGATGGCATCACCGACTCAATGGACATGAGTTTGAGCAAACTCTGGGAGATAGTGAAGGACAGGGAAGCCTGGTGTGCTGCAGTCCATGGGGTCACAAAGAGTCTAACACGACTGGGTGACTGAACAAGAATCGGCACCACCCGCCTGGCTGAGACCTGAGTGCCCATCCCTCATCCCGAGGCAGCCTTAAACTCTATCCAGACTCTTCTTCCCTGCACACCCGAAAGGCTTTCTCCCCCCATTCTGACCCTGCTTTGCCGGCTCATGCCTTGTCCACTTGTTTTCTTTTCCCTACAGCACTCAGCGTGCATCATCACATATTTATTTGTGTATGTATTTGTGTATGTCTATCAGCAGGTAGGGACTGCCTGTTGTATTCACATTGTTTAACCAGAGTCTAGCAGAGTACCTGTCCCTTTCTTGGACACATAAATTAACTGTCGAGAAATGAATGATCCTTGGGGAGATTGTGATGGGTAAGTTTGGCAAGTGGTTGAGGCCGTAATACAAGGGTGGGGTCGAATGACAGGCTGAGAAATTCCCCCTATAAGGCTTGAGCAACCTGAGTAGCTATGGACTTTTTCTCCATCCCTTCCTCATCACTCCCTCCCTTCCTTCCCTCCTTTCTTTCCTCCCCACCTCCCTTCCTTGCTCCTTTGTTTTCTCCCTTCTTCTAGTCCTAGAGAGAGAAGAGAGAGGAAAAGACTATAGGGCATAGAGAGGGATCAGTGAATTCTGAAGTGGGCAGAAGGGTTTGGACCATCCTGTTCGGGGGCTGGGCACTCAGTCCTAGAGGCCTTTCTCAGCCGGCGTTGGGAGGGCTAGATGCTTCCACGGCTCAGCAGAGCCCACATGGACTCACGGGCCAGTTCCCAGCACAGACCGTTCAGTCCCCAGCCTGACAACTTGGTTACACACCAGCTCCCCTTCATTAAGCCTGTATCCAGACATTGCCTCCGAAGGGCCCCAGAGAGTCACACTTCAGTGGCACGGAGAGGCCATTAGCACCCTACATGTATGCAGAGAGGGACCGGGCTTCCTCTGGAATGGGAGACACTTCCAGAGTGAAGACAGCCGCCAGCCTCACTTGCCCCACCAGCCCGCTCAGGACCGTGATTCCCAGGTTGAAAGCATGAACCCTGGAGCCCAACTTCCTGAGTTCAAATCCTGGCTCTGCTGCTTATCAGTCACTTCTCTGGGTAAAATGTGGACAATGCAACAATAGTGTTTACGTGAGTATGAAATTAACTGACATACATTAAATTGCCTGGGGCTTCCCAGGTGGCACTAGTGGTAAAGAACCCGCCTGCCAATGCAGGGAACGCAGGAGATGTGGGTTCAAGCCCTGGATCAGGAAGATCCCCTGGAGGAGGGCATGGCAACCCACTCCAGTATTCTTGTCTGGAGGATCCTGTGGACAGAGGAAGCTGGTGGGCTACAATGCATGGGGTCACAAAAAGTTAGACACAACTGAAGTGACTTAGCGCACACACACATAAAGTGCTTGGACCCGGTCAGTGCTGCAAACATCTGGACTGCTACTATTATTGCGACAATCTGGGTGCCTGTCTTCCCAATTCATGTGTGAGCTCCCCAGGGGCAGGGACCAGACCTTGCTCACTCAGCACAAGTTAACTGACTTTTTTCCAGGCCACTAGCAAATCCATGACGAAGCTTAGTTCCCCATTTCCTGGCTGTTTCCCCCATTTTCCTGGAAGCCGCATGAGGATAAGAACCCAGCAGCAGGCATATAGTAGCAGGTCAGAGAACAGTAATTGGATAATTGAATGGCAGGAAGATGAGATCAGATGATGCTGTGATTCAGGGGGGGAAGGGAGGGTGGGAGACAGCACTCACCCTTAAAGGTCCCATCTTGCTTAAGAGGGTATGTGGTACTTCTGATAACCATGAAAGGGAATGATGGGGGATGCACTAGCAAGCTGGAAACAACCAAGTTTCTGAAATTAATGATGGAGAATCAGGATGCTATTTGATTCACAGATTTTTTTTTCTGGATAAAAGTGGCCCTTTGACTAGGGAACACTTGGATGCTTATTATTCTAAGTCTGCAGTCAAATCAGGAGTGTGAGGGTCTGCAGTCAGATGAGGGCAATAAGGAATGAAATCAACATGTTTGCTGGAGAGGCTTTAAAAGGGTTCTGAAGAGGTGGTTCCTAGGGAAGAGCAATATCGTGGCAACAAAGCATCTTTGCAATCATGCTTAGAGGCAGTGGGAGGCCTGTACTTGGTCGGCCCAAGCCCATTTATGTGCAGAAGCCCAGGATCTGCACTGTGCAGGGCTCCAGCGAGGGGTGGTGGTGAGAAGTCACCCCTGGGGAGAGACAAGAGCTCTCCATGAGGAAGCAGGCAGGGGCCCGGCTCTGGGATTGGGGGGAGGTGAGTATTAGGCATCTCTGCCTGTGGGGCTCAGGATGGCATCCCCACTTGCTACCTTGATCCCATAAGCCATTTACCACCTCTCCTGAAAGAGCTCTCTGCCTTGCAGGGCAGCCCAGCCCAGTATTCCCCGGCCCCCCGGAGGCAGGGATCTATCGTTTGGCTGTTGGAGGTGATGAAGTTCAGCAGGAAAAAAATCATCAGACCGTCATTTTCCCTTCAAGAAGCCATTAGATGATTCTGCCTGACCTTCGGAGGAGACCTGGGGAGATCAGAGTGGCCCCTGCCGGTGGCTCTGACCTGCCCCTGCAGAGTTAATGTGCCCGGCAGGTTCTGTTTCGAGTTGCATGGTCTGGTTGCCTTCTTTGGGGCCTCCCCTGACTGCTGTTGCTCCCTTGGTTGGAGTATGCTTGGGGCGGAGCTGGGAGACAGGCTTGCAGCCCAGTGGAAGAGCACTGGCTCGGGGTCAAGAAGACCAGATTTCATCTGCACGTCTGCCCTGCCCTGTGCTGCACAGTAAATTGGGCAGATCATCTCTTCCTTTGCAGGTTTCATATGGAGGTCCCTAAAGTCATCTGGAACAGATGAAATAGAGTGACTCAAGGTAGAGTCCCAGACTTCCCTGGCGGTCCAGTGGTTAAGACTTCACCTTCCAATGAAGGGGGTATGGGGTCGATCCCTAGTCGGAAAGCTAAGATCCCACATGCCTCAGTGGCCAAAAATCAAAACATTAAAACAGAAGCAACATTTTTGTTTTTTTGAAGATAGCACAGAGAATGACCTTAAAAAAAATCGAAAACCCACCAAACCACAGCTTCAATGTTTTGACCCCGTCACCAATACTGTCAGAAAAACAAAAAGAGCCTTTAAAACAGAATGCTGCCTCTCAAAATGTAAGTGGTCTGCATTGAAAATGCATTTGAAATGCATTTGAAAGTGGTCTGCATTATACATTGTAAGTGTATACATTCAATGCATTATACATTGAAACATGTATAATATCATATGTGAAATGAATTGCCAGTCCAGGTTCGATGCAGGATACAGGATGCTCGGGGCTGGTGCACTGGGATGACCCAGAGGGATGGTTTGGGGAGGGAGGTGGGAGGGGGGTTCAGGATGGGGAACACGTGTATACCTGTGGCGGATTCCTGTTGATGTATGGCAAAACCAATACAATATCGTAAAGTAATTAGCCTCCAATTAAAATAAATAAATTTAATTTTTTTTAAAAAATGCAGATTATCAGGCATGAGACCTAAATCAGGGGCCCCTGGGCTGCAGCCCAACAGGTGTGGTCCAACAGGATCCAGGTGATTCGTAAGCCCTGAAAGGAGGATGGTGTCTTCTGTCCATCCTTATCTCCATCTCAGTTCATGACATCGAGGACAGGCCGTGTGATCAGATGGCTCCATGAGACCCAAAATAAGTGAGGAAGCCCAGACTCGACTTCGGGTCTCCAGACCGTCATTCCTTGTTCTTTCCATCCAAATCTCACGGTTTCAGTATCTTGGCTTTCCTCTACCACCAACACACAGCCCATCACTTAATTTCTGCTCAGTCTGGGGGCTTGGCAGTGAGGCACACCCTTCCTCTTATCTGCTGAGCTCGGCATTTACAGAATGGCTTGGGGGAGAGAGTTTCTCAGGGCCCAACTTCTGAACCAAGTGGTTACTGCATATGGATTACCAGGTAGTGATAGTCACACATATATAATACATAGGTTTGCAAGATTCTGTTATAAATTACAGGGTTTTACATCCCTGGTTTTGCAGGCGGATGGCATGAATTGTAACAATGCAATATATCGCCATAGAAGATAATGCCACCAGCCATGGAGGCCTCATATATCATTACCAAGGAGGATATTGCATTTAGAATGTGCTATTTTTATTTAAGTGCCTTTGGTGTTTTAAAACTGTCAGTTCTGAGATGCCCCAAGATCTGACAGATTTGGGGACTATTCCAGATTTCCTGTAGAATCCTGAGCCCTCACCATTATCCCCGAGTGGCCTGCTGGAGCTGCCAAGGTGAATATGGGTGTGTGCGCCAGGAGAGAAAGAGAGGCCCTTCCCTTCTGCCTTAGACCCCCTCCTTATGCACACACACACACACACACACACACGCACGCACGCACTCCTCATCCCTCCAGCAGTTCATACTCTGTTCCTGTTCTCCCAGAAGTCTGTTTGGAGCACAAATAGGTGGGTCCGGATTTCCACTGTATTGCTGGTTGTTCATGCCTGAGTCCATATATACCGATGGTTAAGAACATATGCCTTGAAGCCAGACTGTCTTGGGTTCAAATCCCCAGTTCCCCTCCTTACCAGCTTGGGAAAGTTATTTAACTTCTCTGAGCTTTAGTTTCCTCTGCAAATCAGAGATCAGAGTATAAGGCTCGCTCTTTCTCTCCCTCCCTGCTCTACGTGTGTCTCTACCCCACTCCCCTGCCATCAGCTCTCTGGCTTCAACCACCAAGGCCTCCGTTTGTCTTCTGGAACACTCCAGGAATGCCATCTTTCATTCCTGCTTTGGGGCCGTGGCACACTTGCCCTCTCTTCTTCCAGGAAGGCTCTTCCTGTATTCATCTGCTGGCCCCTCACACTTCACTCAGGTCTCTGTACAGATGAACTCATGGGAGCATCCTTCCGTCACTCCCCTTCCTCAGACTTCTCACCCAGCCTCCCACCCAGCCTTATTCTCCATCTCTCGCTCTTATTTCCTTCATAGCTTGGATCACTCCTGACCATTAACTAATTGATGCTTTGGGGATCTGTGCCCTCCTACCCCTCCCTAGATTGCAAGCACAGAAGGCAGAGAGAATGTCAACATTGTGTATTTAATGCTGTTTTCCCAGCACCAAGGATCCAGCATAACTAGAAATTTAATAAATAACTGGTGAGTGAATGAATGCCATGAATGAATGGCACTTACCCGATGCCAGCTGAGAGGACTAACCGACATAAAGCAGATAAAACACTTAGCCCAGTTCCTACCTTACAGTCATCATACCCACTTACGTTTATTGAGCACTTACTATGTGGCAGGCATGGTTTCAGGTGGTGCTGGTGGTAAAGATTCTGCTTGCCAAAACAGGAGACTCGGGTTCCATCCCTGGATCAGGAAGATCCCCTGGAGGAGGGTACAGCAACCCATTCTTGCCTGGAGATCCCATGGACAGCGGAGCCTGGCAGGCTATGGCCCATAGTGTCGCAAAGAGTCGGACACGACTGAAGTGACTTCATATGCATGCGCCTATTAGTTTACTTAACCTTCAAACAAATCCTATGAGATAGATGGTATTATTATCATCTCCATTTAGCAAGTGAGGAAACAAGAGCGATAGAGGGAAAATAACTTACCCACGGTCACCCAGTTACCAAGTACTCAGCCATGGGTCAAAGCTGGGCTCTTATTCTCTGCCCTGAACACCTCTCTAAATGAGCGAGCTATGAACAAAGCTGTGGCTGTCATTGTTACTGTACCTGGTTCCACTGGAGGATAAGCACCTTGGTACCATCCACACACATGCCAGCCTCTTGCCTCACCCAGGAGATGGTGCCAACGAGGACCCAGCCCCTTGATTTTCAACCATCATCCAGTCTGGGGACCACCCTTGGGAGGCAGTGTAACACGCACTAGGGTGGGAGTTTGGTGCTCGGGGTTCTTGTCCTATCCCTGAGAATAGCTTGCTGTGTGATCTTGGAGGAAGTCACCTCACCTCTCTGGGCCACAGCCTCCTTATGTTTATGATGGAAGTGTGAGATAATGACCCTCCTCCCTCTATGGAGCTTCTTAGGATATGCGTGAAGAGACCCTGCTGGAAACTACTGTTGGACTGAGATGCTGAAAGGCAGATCCCACTGGGAAGACCCCACCCGTGAGACATCAGAGTGGAGGCTGCAAATCCCACCCCTGGCGTCAGGACCCAGATGGGCTGTGCGAACGAGGGGGTCCAGCCAACAGAGCCTGCTCGTCTGCTCAAGGCAACCTCGCCTGGCTGCCGCCCAGCATTGAGCTCACAAATACAGCCCTGGTTTTGCCAAATGTTTCCAGATAGACCAGGAATCTGACTTTTCTTGTGGGCAATCTTTTTCAACATTGACACCATTTTTTACTGCAGTCTGTGATGATAACAGACATATCTGTGACCAGGGCCTGACAGACAGGCCTCCTGCCCATCTCTGCATCTGTCTGTCGGGGGAAGACCTGCTGGTAGGGGAATCACACAGGAGGTCAAGGCTGCCCACCTGGCAAACCCCTGGGAGACCGGGAATGACTTCCTTCCATATTCTAAAACCACAGGGATGCCCAGGAGTGGGATTGCTAGATCATATGGTAGTTCTATTTTTAGTTTTTTTTTAGGAACTCCCATACCATTCTCCATAGTGGCTGTATCAATTTACATTCCCACCACAATGCAAGAGGGTTCCCTTCTCTCCAAACCCTCTCCAACATTTCTTGCTTGTAGATCTTTTTGATGATGACCATTCTGACTTGAGTGAGGTGATACTTCATTGTAGTTTTCAGGGCAGGAATAGAGACCCAGACGTGTGAGCACTGAGTGGGAAGGGGGCAGGGTGGGATGAACTGGGAGATTCGGTTTGACGCTGATACACTGCCGTGAGCTTCCTTTGGCTCAGATGCTCAAGACTCAGACTGCAATTCGGGAGACCTGGATTCGATCCCTGGGTCGGGAAGATCCCCTGGAGAAGGAAATGGCAGCCCACTCCAGTACGCTTGCCTGGAACATCCCGTGGATGGAGGAGCCTGGCGGGCTACAGTCCATGGGGTCTCGAAGAGTCGGACACGACTGAGCAGTTTCACTGTCGCACCACCATGGGTAATATAGCTCGTGGGAAGCTGCAGTGTAGCACAGGGAGCTCAGCTCAGTGCTCTGGGATGACCCAGAGGGGTAGGATGACGAGGAGTGGGGGAGAGAGGTGTAAGAGAGAGGGGACATATGTATGCATAGAGCTGACTCACTGCGTGGTACAGCAGAAAGCAACAACGTTGTAAAGCGATTATACTCCAATAAAAAAAAAATAAAATTGAAATAGAACCAAAAAACCCAAAGAGATGTTCTAAGAGGGCGGGCAGACAGTTTTTCTCTTACAGTAAAAGTCTTTTCATGACAGTTTATGTTTTTATTATCATGATCGTGGAACATTCACATGGCTAAAAGATGCAAATGGTGTAAAAGAGTATAGAATAGTATAAAAGACTCCAACCTTCTTCCTAGAAATAGTTTCCTATGTCTCTTTCCAGCATGCATCCCTTTTTTCTATACCCTGGGTTCATATTCTACACACGTTGTTTTGCACTTATTACCTAGTGTACCTTAGACGTATTTTCAAAGCATCTCACAAATTCATCTTCTGTTTCTGATTGTTCCGCACGAGGCATTGCATGGATTTGCCATCATTTATTTTATATTTTATGGGCTTCCCTCATAGCTCGGTTGGTAAAGAATCTGCCTGCAATGCAGGTTTGCCAGTTCCAGTGGTCAGATCCTTTAATGGGATCCAGTTTTCCTCTGAGATGGGCAATGCTGCAAAGAACAACCTTGTCTATATATATTTTGGGGGTACATACAGCATGTCTGTAGCCTAAGATATAATACGTCTTTTTCTAAGGTGACCACTCAGACCCATGGCAATTCATCTGACCTCAAATAGTGATTTATCAACCTGTGATACTTCCTTTCCTAGGATGAATAAACAGGACTCTGAGAACAAATCATGAAGCAGTTGGGACACACTGGTGATGTTAGGGGACTGTGGGTAAAGATGATGTGGGTGTTCTTTGTCGTATTTCTGATGCTTTTCTCTAAATTGAAAATAATTTCCAAACTGAAACTGTTAACAAGTTCCTATTATGAAGCCACTTTGTGACTTGCCTGAAATATTCTATTGTTAATTAGAAGCCCCTTAATTCATCCTGGTATTTAGAGTCTTTTATTCTCTATTTTGTTTTTACTGTTTGATGTTTGAAAATATTCACAGTAGCAAGCCATGCTGACATTAGCGAGTGAAGTAGTACAAAGATGGACACAGGCAAAGTGAGTCTCCTGCCTGGTCCACCCCCTCCTGCCCCTCCCGTCCCCTGAGACAGCCAGCATTATCAGACTGCTATAGATGTCATCAGCTTGCTCCTTGTTGACACATGGATATATTAGTGTATATTGACCTCTTTTTGTATGTTTAATGAGAAACTATGCACAGCAGTCTAAAATTTGTTGTTTATACAGATGTAGAAAACGGATATGTGGATATGGTGGGAGGGGAGAGTGAATCACATTAGAACTGACATATATATACTACTGAGAGAGTAAAACTGAGATATATACACCACCCTCCTAAACAGACACTCAGCAGGAAGCTGCACAGCACAGGGAGCTCAGCCGCGTGCTCTGTCATGACCTCCAGGGGTGGGATGGGAGAGTAGGGTGGGAGGGAGATTCAAAAGGGAGGGGACATTTGTATACATATAGTTGATTCATTTTGTTGTACAGCAGAAACTAACACAACACTGTAAGGCAATTATACTCCAATAAAAAATTTTTAATTTAAAATAAAATCGGTTCTTTAAGCCTCATCACTTATCACAGGCATCCCCCAGTAGATTTAAATCTTACACTCTCTTTTTTTAAAATTATTTCTTTACATTCAAACCCAACATTCAGTGCAACTATTTTTTCTTGAACATTTTATCTAATTATAAAAGTAATCCAGTAGTTAAATAAAATACAGATAATTTGTAAACATCAAAGCAGGAAATAAAACTCACCCCTAACCCCTCCACCAGTGGTAACCCCTGTTAGCTCCTGTACGTTCCATTTGGGTGTCTTGGTTGAACCTGTTCACATGTCTGCATGTCTGTCTGTGTGGGGAGTGATTAACAGAATGGTGCCATTTGGTGTGCTTTCTTAACATCCTGCTCTTCTGACTTAACATCGTAATGTGAGCATCATTCCCATGAATTAAGTTTTCTTTTAAAATAGGAAGTTTGAAAGGAATTGAAACTAATTTTGTGAGGTTAGGTTTGTCATGGCTGTGAAGTGGGACAAGCAGTCAGGGAAGGCTTCCTGAAGGAGGTGGTACCTCAGCAGAGTGCTGAAGGATGAACGGAAGTCAGCCAGATGGAGAAGAAAGGGGAATAAGGAGTCTTGCCTGGTGGTCCAGTGGCGAAGACGCTATGTTCCCAATGCAGGGGACCTGGGTTTGATCCCTCATCAGGGAACCAGATCCCACAAACTGCAACTAAAATAGAATACCATGAGCTGTAACTAAGGCCAAGCGCAGCCAAATAAATATAAATAGAATATTTAAAAAAAGAAAGGACATTAGGTGTGCCAGGCAGAGGGAACAGCATGGGCCAAGAGGTAAAAGAAAGTTTAGTGCATTTAAAGCCTGAATGAGATTTGATGGGTTGGGGTGAGGAAGGGAGACAGGGCCAGCTCCTGGAAGGCTGGAGCTGGATTAAGGGACTTGAATTTTGTCCTAAAAGCAAAGGGGACCTATTGAAAGAGGAAGGGGAGAGGAGATGGTATGATCATGCCTGAGATTTGCATTTGAGAATGATCACTCTGGTGACCGTGTGGGAACAGGACTGGAGAAGGTGCGACAGGAGGTGGGGAGAGGGGCACAGACATGCCTGGACCTTTTCACTATGATGACCTAAAAACTCACCTGGCCCTCCTTCTGCCCCCACAAGCCAGTGGCACTTCTGGAAGAGTTGCCTGAGTCTTTTTGGTGGTTGTGATGTTCTCAGCGGGTGCACATTGCCTCCAAGTCCCAGAGCGCCCCTTAACAGAACCACTGACAATTTGATGGAAATGCTTTTGCAAAACCTGCACCAAGAAATCTGCTCCTGTCTTGTACAGCTGCCCCTCCCTGCCCTGTATTTCGGAAAACAGAAGTTCAGGGGAAACAAGAACCTGGGAACCCAGGTAATGATAGAACCTGACAGGTAGTCTCATTGTCCAAACCACAGCCGAGTCTGAGGATGCTTGCTCCTCTGATGTTCCCCAGGGCAATGGTCTCAGCTTCCCGGAGCTGGAACATCTCCAGAGATCAGACCACCTCCCACAGGCTACAGTTGGGAGACCCAGGTTTCTTAGAAGAAGAGACTAGATGTCTCACTTATTTTAAAATATCCTCTTTTTATTTTTATTTTTTTCAGAAAAGGCTTTACTGGGGCCCCTGCTTTTAAAAAAAAATTATTGAGGTACAATTATGATGTTGTGTTAGTTTCTGTTGTACAGCAAAGTGAATCAGCCATTCATGCACATAGATCTCTCTTTTTTGGATTCCCTTCCCATTTAGGTCACCACAAGCATGATGTAGAGTTTCCTGTGCTATACCGAAGGTTCTCATTAGTTATCCATTCATACATAGTAATGTATATATGTCAGTCCCAATCTCTTAATTCATCCCACCTAAAATCCTCTTTTTAATCAGATCCTCACTTTCTTTTTTTTTCCTTTCATGAAAACCAGAGTCTCAGGTACCAGATGATCACATCTGTTCCGCCCAAATCCTCCCCAGCCTCATCCTCAAGGCCCCTGGCTGGCTCATCGAAAGGCTCTTCCTCCAGCAAATGTCAATCAATGCTGCCTAGGCAGAAACGGTGGTTTCTTCTTGTAAACATCTGTAACATTAAGTGGGAAAAAGAAAAAGACAAAGAAGTTCAGGAAAATCCATCAACCCAACTGTTTGGAAGTGGAATGTTTTCCATGAGGCATGAATAATGCCGACCCACTAGTGATTTTTCATTTTCAACTCTGGTCTGGTTCAGATAACTCCCAATGACAGGAATGAGGGCTGGGGTGTGTGTGGGCACACACACACGCACGTGCTTGTGTCTGAGTACACTCAGGACTTAAATGAAGCTAGAAACCAGTCAGTAAGGCACCCGTTTGGTCCTGAGTTCCTGAAGCAAGGCTTAACTAAATGCAGGGCTGTGTTGCATGTAACTAAGCACCTGTGAACCTTGAACCCCAGCTCTGTCCCCTGTGAGCTGTGTGACCTTGGGGAGGTATATATCCTTTCTGGGGCTTCCCTGGTGGTTCAGCAGTAAAGAATCTGCCTGCCAGTGCAAGAGAGGCAAGTTTGATCCCTGGGTCGGGAAGATCCCCTGGAGAAGGAAATGGCAACCCACTCCAGTACTCTTGCTGGGAAATCTCACGGACAGAGGAGCCTGGTGGGCTACTGCGTTCATGTGATCTCAAAAAAGTCAAGACACAACTTAGCGACTAAACAATACCCTCTCTGAGGCTCAGTTTCTTCTACTGCAAAGTGGGACTATTGTAATAACTGTCTCACGGGAGTGTAAAGCGCTGTCTGAGATAGAAAGTAGCAAGCAAAGGCACATACCATAGATTCCAGCCCTCAGTCAATGGTAACTCTTATTTCTTTTGGAGCATAACATGTGAATTTTGAGGAATCTGAGTGCATCTGCGTTCCACCCACAAGAACAAGTCAGACCTAGTAGAGACAAAGAGTAGAGGACGGGAGGGTCCTCAGTAAATCTAAGAGGCCAGGGGACCCTGTGTGTGTCTTGCTAAAATAGAGAGATACAGCCATTGCCCAGTGAAAACCAAGTTCTTAGAAGAACACATAACAAGCCCAAGATCTAGACAAAGACATTCTAGGAGGAAGAGCCACAAAACTCCAGCTATGAGAGCCGGGAAACAGAGCAAGGTGTAAGGGACACACCTTCGGGGTAGTTCAGGAAGTAAGGCCAAGAGTGAGAGGGTTGCTGGGACTTCCCTGATAGTTCAGTAGCTAAGACACTGCTCTCTCAATGCAGGGGGCCTGGGTTCGATCCCTGACCAGGGAACTAGATCCCACAAGCTGCAGCTAAAGATTCCACAACTGAAGATGCCACCTCCCACAGTGAAAATCGAAGATTCCACCTGCTGCACCTAAGAGCCGGTGCAGCCACATAAATGTAATTAAGAAAATGAATAAGGGGGTTGCCCCAGGCAATGCTATATGAGCAGCACTGGACTGCTGCTCTATCACTGTGATCATATATGACCATATATCACTGGTCCCCGCAAACACATTTCCCCGGCACTCGGGGAAGCTGTGCGCTGGACTTTGACCAAGGCATCAACCTCGGGAACGGTTGACCAAACCAAAGCACGTTCTTACCATTGTTCTCTTGAGGCAGGCCGTCAGCAGGAAATCGGGTCTCCAGGCTGGGTCTGTGTGAACACACCCCGAGAGGTGTGTCGGGTCCTTGTAGACCAATTTGTCCTAGAACTGAGCAGACTGTTTATAGCAGAGTCTGGCTGTATTATGCATGCCATTCACTTGCTAATTTGCATTTCCTTTACCTCTTAAAAAATGAAAAGCAAAAGCAAATAAATGATGAACGGGAGGGAAATTGAATGCCTAATAAATGAAAAGCCTGCCGCGATGAAAAGATTGGGAGCAATTTGAAAACAAAATGAAGTTCTGCTAAAGAAGGGGACATGAATTCCCTGAGCAAGGGAGCCCTGGGGTTTCTGGCTCTCCCTCTGGTTGGAGAGAGGATTCAGAAGGGAATAGCAAAACCCCCATTCTTCCCACACTCTGTATAACCCTAGGCAAGTCCCTCCAGCTCTCCCAGCCTCAGTTTTCCACTCTGAAAAATGGGTACGATAGTACCTGCTGCTGACCTCCCAGGATTCTTAGGAGATCAGCGTTAGTAATGTAGATGGGAGAGCTGGCGCTGAACCAAGAACTTGGAGGTCAGTAAAAAGGATTGCTTTTTATACAACTCAATGGCTGTACTGAAATCAGAGGGACTTTTTGCCCTCAGAAACCATGTGAGGTGGGAAGAGCACAGCCTTTGCATACAGATCCCAGTTTGGGTCCTAACCCTACTAGCCATTATGACCTTGGGTAAGTCACCTTTCCTCTCTGAGAGTCAGTTTCCCCATAAGTGGAATAGAAATAAAGATGCTTGCACCCTTGTACCATTGCCTCAAAGAATTAACCAGCTTAAGGTATAAGATGGTACCTGACACACAGTAGTGCTCAGCTAAAACCAGTTTTACTCTCCTTCCTGCCATGATTGTTGAACAGCAGCATTTGCCCTATTTTCATTATGAACCCAGAACCTGCTTCATGAAATGGGAAAGATCGACCACAAGGAAAAGTTAGGATTTTTGAGATTTTTTTTTTTTTTTTTTAGCTATGAGAGACCTTAGAAATATTTAGCTCAGGATCTGTTTATTTCTATCTCAGAGTCAAAGCATTTTTAACTGGCTACCAATACTAAGTCAACCCCTTCAATATATAAGAGTGCAGCAGATCTGACATCAAGAAATTAACAAGCGGGCATAAGATACCAAGAATCTGGCTGGCGAGCTGCAGGTTAAAAATGGAAATAAAGCATACACACAAATACATTTTTACACTTAACCACTTGAAATACATATTCATCAGCACCAATTCATCTAACTCCAATCACATATAGCTTTAAACTCAGAGTCGCTAGCAAATTTTGCCTTTAGTCAGAATCTTTCAAAGTCTGTCCCCTGGGAAACATAGGGTTTCCTGGAAATGCCTTGGGCTGATAAAGAGGAGTCCCCTCCCCACTTTAACAAGAGCATCTTTAATCTATTTTAAACAGCAGGATACTATGTAGGCTTTATAAAAAATAAAAGCTTTCTGCTATAAAACAAAACTGTGAAAATGACTAATGGAGCTCGAACCTCTCACCACCCAAGTTGGAACAATGAAGCTTCCAGGGAAGTGGTGACTTACTGAGGTCACAGGGAATGAGTAAAAAGCAGCAGGATTGAAGGCCAGACCGGTGCCCCAGGCCTCTCCCTGTTCTGATCAGAGAGCGTTCTTTGAGTCTAGAGGCAATGATTGCAGTGAATCAGCAGCTTGCTCTCCCACTGGACGTGTGTTTGTGACATGGCCACGTGGTGCTGGGCTGGCCTTGAGAGCGGAAGCAGGAGGCCAGCAGCCCACACGAGCAGCAGGCTCCTGGCTCTGGTTTCCAGGTTCATGGACTGGACACCCACCCCATACTGGCGCCTCTAAAAAGAGACCTGTCCCTTTGGGTGGGGGCTATGGCAAGATTGACTCACATCATTTGAAATCAAGGCATTGGGTGAGAAAACAGACTCTCTGAGCACCTTCGATGTCCTTGGCAGTCTCTAATTAATTCCCTGGGAAATAGATTCTTCAAATGTTTAAAAAATTTTTTATTAAAGTGTAGTTAATTGACAGTGCTGTGTTAGTTTCAAGAGTACTGCAAAGTGATTCAGTTATACTGTGAAAGTCTCTCAGCCGTGTCCGACTCTTTGAGACCCTGTGAACTGTAGCCTGCCAGGTTCCTCTGTCCATGGAATTCTCCAGACAAGAATACTGGAGTGGGTAGCCATTCCCTTCTCCAGGGGATCTTCCTGACCCAGGGATCAAACCCGGGTCTCCCGCATTATGGGCAGATTCTTTCCCATCTGAGCCACCAGGGAAGCCCCAATTCAGTTATATTAAATATATATATATATATGTGTGTGTGTGTGTGTATTTATATATATAATATCAATACATATATTTTTTCAGATTCTTTTCCATTATAGGTTATTACAAGATGTTGAGTCTAGTTCCCTGTGCTATACAGTAAGTCCTTGGGAAAGTAGATTTTTGCCATCCCATTTTACGAATAGGGAAACTGAGGCTTAGAGAAGATAGGTGACGAGTCTGAACCAACACAGCCAGCACGCAGTCAGAGGCAGGATTACTTCTGGTCGGGGTGAGGGGTGGTGAGCAGAATCTCTGTTTCAAACTCAACACATGACTTCTGGCTTGACCACACCCACTGTGTTCTGGGTCCTCTTTCTCATCTCCCAGTCATCACACCTCCCCAGCTACAGCCTGACAGCCCAGGGTCCCAAGCTGAAGGCTCATTAACTACATTCTGAGAGGCTGGAGGGTTTAGACTAACACCTCCTGTTGGATGCAAGCCCACCACGCCTGTGGCAGAACTAAGTTTCCACGACCAGTGTTTTGCACGGGGGCCTGTAAGCGGCGCTCCAGTACTCTTGGCTGGAAAATCCCATGGATGGAGGAGCCTGGTAGGCTACAGTCCATGGGGTCATGTAGAGTCGGACACAACTGAGCGACTTCACTTTCAGTTTTCACTTTCGTGCTTTGGAGACGGAAATGGCAACCCACTCCAGTGCTCTTGCCTGGAGAGTCCCAGGGACAAAGGAGCCTGGTGGACTGCTGTCTGTGGGGTCACACAGAGTCGGACACGGCTGAAGCGACTTTGCTGCTGCTATGAGCGGCAAAGGCCTCCTCTCTAGAGTGAGTGCTCCACTGCCAGATGTTCCTGCTGGAGCAAAACTGGACAGAGTTGAGGGCAGGGAGGCAAGCAAGTAGGCGAAGCCATGGTTCTTTGTCTTGGTTGAGAGGTTGTGTTATTCCCCAGCCTCCTTGATATACTTCTTCCACTGGATTCTTGGATGGGACCCTGTCTCTCTCCTTCTCAGCCTCCTCTACTGGGACATCTCTGCTGCTCTTCTCCCTGACCTCCTGGTGTTGGGGACGTCGGGGCTCAGTCCATAATCCCCCATCTCTGCACTGGCTCCCAAGCTAAGCCACTCTAAGTCCTACAGTTCTGAATATCCTCTGTGCCAATGCTCCCAGCCCAGACCTGTCTCCAAAACCCCAGACCCTCCTGCCCAGCCACCTGCTTCATTTCTGGGACAGCATCTGACACCCCACATTTCTGAAACTGAATTTCTATTCCCCTCCCCCAGAAACTACTCCACTCCCAGCTTTCTGTATCCCAGTGAGGACACCTGCACCCTTCCCCTTGTTCAGGGGGAAAGTCTGTCTGGAGCCCTTTCTTTCTCTCTCGCCCCACCTCCGGTGGGTCAGAAAATCCTGTTGGGTCTACCTTCAAAATATGCCAAGAATCCAAGGATTTCACACTACTTGCACTGCACCCATCTGGTCTAGACCATCGTGATGCCTTGCTTGGATGACTTCAAAAACCTTTTAACACTCTCCTTACACCCACACCCACAGAGGAAAATGAATTAATGCACACACACACACCCTGCCCCCGCCGGAAGATAGCAGGTTCCAATCCCTGGAATATATATTAATAAATGTTGCCTCCTTTGGGAAAAGAGTCTTTGCAGGTGTGGTTAAAGACCTTGAGATGGAAAGGTTATCCTGGATTACTTAGGTAACCCTAAATGCTCCCACAAGTGTCCTTATAAGAGACAGAGGGCGATTTGATATTCATACACAGAGGAGATGCTGTAAGCATGCAGACAGAGGTTGAGTGATGTGACTACAAGCTAAGGAACACTATAGACTACAGAAGCCAGAAGAGGCGAGCAATGGACTCGCCTCAAGAGACCCCAGGGACTTCCCTGGTGGTCCAATGGTTAAGACATTGCCTTCCAGTACAAAGGGTGTGGGTTCAATCCCTGTTTGGGATCTAAGAACCCACATACCTCACAGTCAAAAAGCCAAAACATAAAAGAGAAATAATATTGTCACAAATGCACTAAGACTTTTAAAATGATCCACATCAAAAAAACTTAAAACAAAAAAAAAAAGAGAGAGAGAGCCTCCAGACAGAATATGGCCCTAACATACCAATCCCAGCCCAGTGACACTGATTCTGGGCTTGTGGGCTGCGCAACTGTGAGGAAAGAAGTTTCTGTCATTTTAAGCCACCCTGTTCATGGTAATTATTTACAGCAGCCACAGAAAAGTGATACATTCCTCTACAGTCTTTCCTTATCACATTCTTTTAAACAGAAGTGCCATGCCAAGTTGCTTCAGTCATGTCTGACTCTGAGACCCCATGGACTGTAGCTCACCAGGCTCCTCTGTCCATGGGATTCTCCAGGCAAGAATACTGGAGTGGGTAGTCATTCCCTTCTCCAGAAGGTCTTCCTGACCCAGGGGTTGAACCCAAGTCTCTGGCATTGCAGTCGGATTCTTTACCATCTGAGCCACCAGGGAAGCTCCTTAAATAGTAATAAGATCACATTAATCATTTGCTCAAAACCCTTCAGAATCTCCCCTCTTTTATTCAGAAAAGAATGGTCATCACAGTGGCTAGATGTTCTTGTCTGCATTACTGTCCTGACCTGTTTTACCAGCATATGCTCAGCCATTCCAGCTACACTGTGTGTGTATTAATCTCTCAGTCATGTCTGACTCTTTACGATTCCATGAACTGTAGCCTGCCAGGCTCCCCTGTTCATGGGATTCTCCAGGCAAGAATACTGGAGTGGGTAACCATTCCTGTCTCCAGGGGATCTTCCCAACCCAGGGGATTGAACCCAGGTCTCCCACATTACAGGCAGATTCTTTATCACCTGAGCCGCTAGGGAAGCCCTCAGCTGCACTGAACTCCCTGCTGTTTCATGAACAGGCCAGCCATGCACCCACCCCAGGGCCTTTGCACTTGCAATTCCCTCTTCCTGGAATACTCTTCCAGAAGATATCTACATGACTCACTCCCTTATCACTCTGCAGTCCTGAAAGCTGAGACTGGGACTTCCCTGGTGGTCCAGTGGTTAAGAATCTGCCTTCCAATGCAAGGGATCCCTGGTCCAGAACTAAGGTCCCACATGGCAGGGCAACTAAGCCCGAGAGCCGCAATGAAAGATGCCTCAATGAAGATCTAGCACGCCGCAACTAAGACTCAATGGAGCCAAATAAATAAACATTGTAAAATAAAATAAACATCACTGAATTGTGCACTTTAAAAAAAGAAGCAGCTGAGAATTAAATCAGATCTCACTTTCTCAGTGAGCTCAACCATAATCACCCTATTTAAGCCACAGTCTGTACCCCTTCTTTCCGTGGCATGCCCAGTTCTCCTCACCTGTCTCTGATTTTCATTTTATCCATAGTTTTCTACAACCCTAATATCATTTTCTCATTTATTATGTTTATTGTTTCCTGCCTGTCTCCCCAACACCATGTGACTGTACCTAGAATACAAGTTCCCTGGGGCACAGGGACCTTTGTTGCTTTTGCACACTGATATATTCCAAGCGCCTAAAGCAGAGGCTGGCACGGAAGAGATGCTCAGAAAATATTTGCTGAATGAACAGGTGCATGTGTGATCTATGAAATGTATCTGCCTTTGTTCTTAGGTAAGACTCACCCCTCCTTTCCTTAAACCTTCCTGTGGGAACCTACTCTTGGCTTATAGTAGACTCACTCCTTCTGCCCCAGGGGGCTCCAACAAAGCTCCTCCTGTTGAGTCACCCCCCTACTGATCTCCTGATTCCTAGGGGACACAAGTGGCCCCTCCCACCTTGGTTTTTTGGAAGCCACTCTGGTCTCGCTTATCTCTGCTTCCTAGAAACACTCCCTCCAAAATGTTCTGGTGGGTTCAAAACCTGAGGGACCATTTCAGGTGTATTTCTGGGTTCGCGGAAACTAAATACACTTAGAAGAGAGATCCAAGGAGGCTTGACAGCTGGACACCTACGGTCTCATAGACTCTGGATCTGTCTTTTTTTTTTTAATCGAAGTATAGTTGATTTACCATGTTGTGCCAATCTCCGCTGTATAGCAAAGTGACTCAGTTTTACACATATATGCGTTCTTTTTAAATATTCGGTTCCATTACAGTTTATCCTAGGAGATTAGATAGTGTTCCCCGTACGACCTTGTTTATTCAGTCTAAATGTAATAGCTTTCACCTGCTAATCCCAAACTCCCACTCCAGCCCTCTCATGACAACCACAAGTCTGATCTCTACATCTGGGAGCCTGTTTCTGTTTCATAAGTAGATTCCTTGGTGCCGTGTTTTAGATTCCATATGTAAGTGATGTCAGATGGTATTGGTTTTATTCTGACTTGCTTCACTTAGTGTTCATCTCTTGGCTCATCCCTGCTGCTGCAAAAGGCATTATTTTGTCCTGCTCTAGACCTTTCTGTTTGGCACCTCACCCCATGTTTCATCAAACACACTAACACAAACCCCTTATCCCACAGGAAACATAATCTTTTGCAGTAATAGAGTTTGGAAGGATTATTGAAGTTCTGCCTTTGTGGTTATTTGACTACAAGTTGTTCATCTCACTCACTACTGGCTATGATTACTTAACAACCATCTTGTGTACTTTGGAGTTCTTTTTTTATTGAAATACAGTTGATAGACAATATTATATTAGTTTCAGGTGTGCAACGTAGTGATCTGGTATTTTTATAGGTTATATTCCATTTAAAGTTATTACAAAATAATGACTCTATTTCCCTGTGCTGTACAATATATTCTTGTTGCTTATTTGTTTTATACACACATTTATTTTATACACAGTCCTTGGTATCTCTTAATCTACTATCTCTATCTTGCCGCTCCCCCTTCTTTTCCCCTACAGGCAACCACCAGCTTGTTCTCTATATCTGCACGGAATTCTTGCAGAATGAGGAGAATCTAGCCTACACCTTATTTCCCAACATAATGAAATTTTAATACACGCTCTATGGAACAGTTAATGAAGTTGACTTGACATTGCATTTTGTAGACACTTAAATAAACATTCATTCATTTCTGCCCTGTTTGTATTTTGGAGCCCATCCATTTTTCCAGGCCCCAGTATTATTTTTTGTAGGCTCTTGCAAACCTCTAAGGTCCCTGGGACTGCATCGGTGGTGACTGGTGTATAAACTGGCTGTGCTGGGGAGCCCACAATGGGAACCAGAATAGTTGGGTGCTACCCAATATGGACCATGTCAGCTTGAACAAGTCCCTCAAGCTCTAAGCCTAAGCTTCCCTGATCCTAGAATTGGGGTTTGGGCTCTGCTTCCATGTTGTTGCAGGAATCAAATGGGATAGTGTCTGGCACAGGTGCTTTGTAAACAGGAAAGCAATATACACATGCTCTTTATGGCCATCATTTTTACCAATCTCTCGGCTGACTTCACCTGAGCCCAGGTGTGGAGGGCTGCAGGTGTGAGCCTGCCGCTGCCTTGCAAGGCTCCCTGGCCCAGCTCCTGCTGTTTGCCCAGCTGTTCTTCGCTCTAAATCTGCCTGTCAATCTGGCTGCCAGATCTGCCTGGATTTTAGTAAACTTGCCCCTCTGCCTTGAAAGGACCAGCACTTACTGAGTGACTACTCTATGGGAGGTATTCTTTATATTGGAGGAGGTATATATGGGAGGTATTCTGAGCTGGTGAGCTCAGAAGTGTTCTGTTTCCTCTCCCTGTCTGTACTCTCTGGGTACCCAGTACCTGCCTTCACCCCATGCGTTAAGCCAGGACCTGGGAGCTGTTCTTTATCCCTTCGCCCGCATCTTTTATTCATCAGCTAAGTTGGCCAAGTCCACATTCAACTCATTTCCAGAGTCCACTTCCTTCTCTCCATCTTGACTGCCACTATCATTTCTCCCCAGGATGGAAAGAGTCTCTAAACCAGCCTTCCCCCATTCACAGGATCCTCCTCCATCCCATTCTCTACTGGGATCTAGAGTGCTTCTTAAAAAAGGTGAATCGGATCAGTGCCTTCTCCTGGACTCATTATGGGATACCAGTCTTACCCTTTGACCTCATTCTCATCACAAGCCCTCTCCCTCTGAACACTGGGCCTCCTGGATTCTGGAGCCCACCGGGCTCTTTGCATCTTTACCCTAATTGCATCTAATGCTTTTCCCCTTCTCACTCTTTGGCTCCCAGCTCAATAGCCACCTCCTCCAGGAAGCCTCCCCAGATCTCTAAGTCTTTGTGTTCTCCTGTATCATTTCTGAGCTTCCTTCATAGATCTGCACACAATTCATAACCCACAGTCTTTCTTTCTTTCTTTTTTATTGTTTTGGCTGCCCTAGGTTTTTGTTGTGGCATACAGGCTTTCTCTACTTGGGGTGCAAGGGCTTCTCTTATTGCAGCACACAGGCTCAGTAGTTGAGGCGCATGGGCTTAGTTGCCCCACAGCTTGTGGATCCTAGTTCCTCACCCAGGGACTGAACCTGCGTCCCACGCATTGGAAGGCGGATTCTTAACCACTGGACCACCAGGGAAGTCCCCATAAACCACATTCTTGTGCCTTTAGTTGCATGATGCCTGCTTCCCCAAAGTCAGTAACTCCAAGAGGGCTTGCAGGGAGGCCGGCACAGTGCCTGGGACTTCATGGATGTTTCACAAACAGCTGTTGAATGAATGAAGATTTCCATATTGACTCCGTGTGGGAGAACAGATGTTTAACCCAGAGATGAGCCAGAATCCCAGCCCCTCTAGGATCGTTGCAGACGCCTCTGGACTCCCCAAGCACCTGTTCTTATCTCCGTAATAGCTCTTGCTGCACTTTAATTGATCTTTTTTATGTCTCTTCCTGTAGCCGACGAGCTTCTCAAAGCCAGGAACCATGTGCCCCAGCATCTAACCCTGTGAAAATGCATTTAAGGAGTGTGTGTGTTAGTCGCTCAGTCGTGTCTGACTCTTTGCGACCCCATGAACTGTAGCTTGCCAGGCTCCTCTGTCCATGGGATTTCTTAGGCAAGATCCTGAGTGGGTTGCCATTTCCTTCTCCAGGGGATCTTCCTGACCCAGGGATTGAACCCACATCTCCTGCATTGCAGGCAGATTCTTTACCGCCTGAGCCACCAGGGAAGCCCCTATTTAAGGGGTAAATAGCAGTCTCAGAAATCGGGGTCTGACTCAGATTCTATGCATTGCATGTGATTATTATTATACATTGTCATCATTATTATCTGTATTCATATAATTATTATTATTATATGATAATCATCATAGAATAGACTATGTTCCTGCTAAAAACACCCTAAGACACAGTTTAACTGTTTGTTATACACGTGAAGCCAAGAGCGCTATGAAGAAGGTCTTGTCCCTAATTACACGATAATAGAACCAAGACTGAAATTCGGAGCTTCCAACCCTGTCTTGTTCTCTTCTGCTCCCTCTGGCTAGCAGCCTGTACCACCTCATTTTCTCTGCAGAATTCTCACCTGAGCAGAGATGCCGAACCAGTGAGAAGGCAGAGCCAGTGCTAGGGCCCTCGTTGTCATCAATGCTGAAGGCTGTGTGTTGCGAGGATAGCAGCCGGTGTTCAAGGCCATTCTGAGAGCTCACGGGGTGGGGAGGTGTGGTCAGGACCACAAGCACTCTTTGGGATAAAGAGCCGCTGATTTCCTCCCTGGGTGCTGTTCAGGTACATAAGATTATCCCTGCAAAGTAGATTATTATGCCTTTGTTTGCTCTTTTGTTACCAAAGCTGAGTGTGTGTGAGCTTTATATGTGTCTGCTTAAACCCTTTAGTTCAGTATCTGCATGGAAAATAGAAATCATAAAATTGATGTTTAATACCTATTATGTCAGGCACTGTGCTCAACGTCAGATACGTGTTTGCTCATGTCAACACTGATCTGATTCATTGGACCAACAAAGGCCAACCATTTGTGTTAATCAGGATTTCACAGGCTTCCTGGGGACCTCATTTTCCAGTCTGGTGGTCCACATGGTTTTCCCAAATCCAAGGATAGTCACCTACCTTACCTTTCCAGTGTGAATTAGAGATAAACACAGACGTGTCCCCAAATACGGCCAATACAAAACCTCTATTATTCCATAACACTTCATAAAATGATTTTTTCCCCTGCTAATTCCTTCATTTCAGGTGAGAATATACATGTCTTAGCATATTTGACGTGCTGAGCGTCTGTCCTAACAGGGTCACTTAGCATGTCCCCACATTTTAAACTTTTCCCATGGGAAAGGTTATACAAAGAGCGCAAGGATAGGAGAGGATCCTCAGTGATGGCTTGGTGATAAAGAATCTGCCTGCCAGTGCAGGAGACTTGGGTTCCACCCCTGGGTCAGGAAGACCCCCTGGAGAAGGAAATGGCAACCCCACTCCAGTATTCTTGCCTGGGAAATCCCACGGACAGAGGAGCCTGGTGGGCTACAGTCCATGGGGTTCCACAAGAGCCCAACATGACTTAGCAACTGACCACACGTGCCAGAGGACGGAAAGATCTGGCCAGTTTAATTGGCTCAGCACCACAGTTAGCCTAGCATTCTGCATTTTTATTGCTATTTTATGATGTTATAGAAGTGGGTTGGGGTGATAGGAAGCTCCGGGGAGATCTAGCTCATCTCCCTCGTGTTCTAGAAGAGAAAACAGAGCCTCAGAGAGGTTAAATGTCTTGTCCAAGGTCACACAGCTAATTTGTGGCAGAGCCATAACTAGAACGCAATTCTCCCAACTCTCAGTTAGTTGGGCCTTCCTTTAGCTGGTTAAAAATGATCAAGAAGGGGCGTCGCTGGTCATTCAGTGGTAAAGAATCCACCTGCCAATGCAGGAGACATGGATTCGATCCCCGATCCAGCAAGATCCCACATGCTGCGGAGCAACTAAGCCTGTGCTCCACAGCTACTGAGCCTGAGCTCCAGAGCCCGAGAGCCGCCCCTACTGAAGCCCACTCGCCCTAGAGGCCATGCTCCACAAGGTAAGTCACCACAGTGAGAAGCCCACGTGCCACAGCTAGAGAGTAGAGCCCACTCACCGCAACTTGAGAAAAGCCCAAGCAGCAACGAAGACCCACTACAGCCAAAAATAAGTAAATAAGTAAAATTATTTTTAAACATGATTAAGAAGAAATTGGGAAAAGGTAGATGGGATTTTTTTGTACTACTCACTAGTCTCTTTACTTTTGCTTATGTTTGAAACTTTTCATTAAAAAGTTAAAAAAAAAAAAAAGCCCTAGGAGAGGGTTTGATTATCGCAGGAGTGGGTCCTGTTTTCTATAATCACCTTTTCAAAGAAGATTTGTTTCATTCTTCCCGAAGGGATCTTTCCTCTACTTTGAATTTCTCTAATGTTACACACAGTCTGTTCCACACCATGTAATTGCTAATGGTGAAGAAGACTGGGGTTTGGTTTTTTGTTTTTTTTTCCCCCTTCTGCTACCAACCAGAATGCAGGCCTTCCCATCTCTGAAGGTCCAGATCCATTCAGGAGGGAGCCGCAGGCCTCTATTCCAGCCATATCTTCTCAACCTCCTGCCCACATAGTAACGTCCCAGCCAGGATATCTCTAACTTCATTCACCCACAGACTACCCTTTGGCCATCACCAGATACCATGGCACCCACCATTTACTAAAGATTTTCCTTTGTTGTTGCTATTCACTCGTTGTGTCCTACTCTTTGCGACCCCATGGACTGTAGCACGCCAGGCTTCCCTGTCCTTCACTATCTCCCTGAGTTTGCTCAAACTCATGTCCCCGGAGTAAGTGAGGCCATCCAACCATCTCATCCTCTGTTGTCCCCTTCTCCTCCTACCTTCAGTCTTTCCCAGCATCAGGGTCTTTTCCAATGAGTCAGTTCTTCGCATCAGGTGGCTAAAGTATTGGAGCTTCAGCATCAGTCCTTCCAATGAATATTCAGGGTTGATTTCCTTTAGGATTGACTGGTTTGATCTCCTTGCTGTCCCAGGGACTCTCAAGAGTCTTCTCCAGCACCACAGTTCGAAAGCATCAATTCTTCAGCGCTCAGCCTTCTTTATGGTTTCCTTTATATTTTCCTTTGGCTGTCTCATTTTTTTACTTCAGTATATTTTTCAGAGGAAACCATATCATGACTATGGATGGAAAATCAGCTGTATTATCTATGAAATCAGGGTTTGCTGTATTAGTTACACTTATTCAAATAGTCATTATGAAATGCACAGTTATTTCAAAAACAGAATGTCTGTCAATGTACAATTTAAAATCTCAATTTACACCTAGCTTCAGGAAACACCAGTGCCCTGCTGTCTCCTGGGATCTGCCCTGCTTAGTATCTCTGCCCAGAAGGCTGCAGTGTGTGATTGTGGAAGGTCAGGCAGGGTGGGTATGTGTGTGTATTCAGCAGTGGTTCAGGGCCATCTAACCACTGTGACAGACACATCTTGTTCTTAAGCTCTCTGCCCGGTGCTCCAGGAAACAGGGCTGGCGTGTGGCTGGTGGAGGACCCCAGCAGACAGTCCTGCGTTCACTTCCTGACCTGGCCTCCCTGATCTCTGCTCACCCTCCTTGCACAGCAACCCTTGCCTCAAAGCAAGTCTTAACGGCCACCTCTGACAATGGAGTAAGACTGAGAAAAGATAGGTCTTAGCTAGAAAATAGATGTTTTATGGAGACGATTACATGCTAAAGTGGAATTTGTAAATCAGGAGCTCCCAGAGGTCTCAGGATTACTCTCGTGAATGTCAAGGATTTAATGCTCTCCTGTTTATAGAGAGGCAGCGTGATATGCTGGGATGGACTTGGCGTTGGAACCACACAGGCTGGCTTTAAATCCAATTTCAGTCTGTCCTGAGAAGTTATTGAGGTCCTCTGAGCCTCATTTTCTTTATCTGCAAAATGGGGATAATAAAACCTCCTTGAGCAGGGTTGCACCAAAGATTAACTGGGAAAGAATTGGGTGCAGAGCCCGGCTCTGCAATACAGGCAGCTGTGATTTCTCTAAGTTCCTAAAAGATTACGAAAGCCTTTCTGATTCCTTGAAGAAAGAGTAAATTTCCTTTTGTATAGGTTCTGAGTTATAATGGAGAGTATTTATTATTGCATTTCAATATTTTGAACTTGGGTTTTTCATTTCTAAATGGCACCTATCAACTGGGGCAGGGGTCCCCAACCCCTGGGCCATGTCCTGGGGGGTTATTAGGAACTGGGCTATATAGCAAGAGGTGAGCAGCGGTTGAGCCAGCGAAGGTTCATCTGCATTTACAGCCACTCCCCATCGCTCACAGGACTGCCTGAGCTCCACCTCCTGTCAGATCAGCGGTGGCATCAGATTCTCACAGGAGCACGAACCATACCATGAACCACGCCTGTGAGGGATCCAGGTTGCAGGATCCTTATGAGAATCATCCCCAAACCATCCTTCTCCACCCAGTCTGTGGAAAAATCATTTTCACAAAACCAGTCCCTGGTGCCAAAAAGGTTGGGGACCGCTGAACTAGGATATTGATTTAATGGATTGCCCCATGGTTTTCTGATGGCATAGTGGGCACGGTCTCCTGTGTTGTCTGAGATTTGCCAGACGTGTCTTGTGGCTCAGCTGGGCGTCCCCAGCTTGGTTGCGAAGCCCAGATTGTTACCCAGTCCAAACTCGCTCTGCTCGCCAAAAGATAGGTCAGTAAATCCAAGACGAGATGTTGGGACGAGGAAGGGACTTTGTTAGGGAGCCGGCTGACTCAGAGCATGACAGGCTAGTGCCTCGAAATAGTCATCTTGTTGGGGCCGGGTTGCCAGGTTCTTTTATGGATCAGAGATGGGGTGGGGTGAGAAAACAAAGAAAAAAAGACTATTCAGTCCTTGCAGATGTCCTCCAGAATGGCAAGCCTCAGGCAGGGGAATGTGTTAGTTTCACTTCCCGACAGTCATTCCTTGGGTGGTGTGAAATGGAACATCTCCTGTCATGTCCACAAACAAAGATGCCGTGTCTGTCTGAGATTCTGGCCTCCCCAAATGTATATTTCTGGGCCTCGCCGCTGAGCAGCATAAGCAGCAGAGAAGGGGCACCGCACCAGTTACCACGTGCAGGCTAAGTCGCTTCAGTTGTGTCCCACCCTTTACAACCCCATGGCCTGTAGCCCACCAAGGTCCTCTGTCCGGGGGATTCTCTACTCAAGAATACTGGAGTGGGTTGCCATGGCCTCCTCCTGAGCATCTTCCTGACACAGGGATTGGACTCAGGTCTCTTTCGTCTCCTGCATTGGCAGGCAGGTTCTTTAACACTAGCGCCACCTAGAAAGCTCTGGCCATTTGCCAACAAAGACTTTAAGAAAGTCACAGTCCTTCACAGATGGGCAGGGTCAGGTTATCTCCCTGGGGCAGGCCATTATGTATGCCTAAATTAACAAAGGGCTTCCCAAGTGATGCTCATGGTTAAAAACTTGCCTGCCAAGAGCCACAAGTTCAATCCATGGCTCAGGAGGATCCCCTGGAGGAGGGCATGGCAATCCACCCCAGTATTCTTGCCTGGAGAATCCCACGGACAAGGAGCCTGGCAGGCTATGGTCCATAGGGTTGCAGAGTCGGACACGACTGAAGCCACTTAGCACGGCACATAGCACATGGCAAGATAAGGATTAAAGTCACAGAGCAGATCCAGTGTGAATTCAACACCAACCCTTCCCAGTTACAAGAAGAGTAGGGAGCGTGCTCTGTGGCATGGGCACAATCTGTGTGCATGGCGGCTTCACAGAGCAGGGGTCCTAGATTCAATCTCATGGAATTCATTCAGAGGATCACCAGGGTCTTCCAGAATGTCCAATCAATACAGGCCTCTTTCCTGCCCGGGTTCAAAGCCGTTTGAAAAATAAGAGGAAAAGAGTAAATAAGACAGAGGCCAAAAATGTCACCTTTGTGACCAATAAGGTCTAGATGAGGGACGGTTTATATCTTCAGGAAGATGACTTCCTGAACAAACGCTGAGTGCTAGAATTATATAGACTCTCCCACAACCAGGCAGCAAGCTCTGGACGGGCCTCCCTGTGTAGTGAGGAGAGGGCGCCCCAGATGGGACCCAGGAGAAAAGCTGAATATTGCAGGAATGAAGCTTTTGGTGTGTGAAGACAACAGCAGAGAAGAAACATCCCCTTGACGAGGGAGAAGGCGGTTTGTTTGTGTTTATTTCCTGCCTGTCAAAGACCCAACATCCTTAAAGTCTTATTAATTGAGGGCTCATGCCCAGCTAACCTTTGCCATGCATAAAACAGGTCATGCTAGAGAGACAGTGGCGGCTTAAGTATGGAAGGGTTGGGGTGAGAGGGGTGTATTTAAATACAGTTCAGCCACTTTACAAGCCAGATGATCTTGAACCACTCTCTTGGGCTACCTGAGCTTCAGTCTCCTGGTCTATAAAAGAAGATCTATGATTTCTCTGTCACAGAGTTGGTCTGGGTGATAAATGAAATGATCAGGTGGCTTATTACTAGGTATAGAGGAGGGACTTCATAAATGGTCAAGTCAGCTGAAGAGGTACACAGCCCAGATTCTGGTATGCCAGAATTCTGTTTTCAATGCTTTGTGTATATGTGTGTGTGTGTGTGTGTGTGTCTTGAGAGGGCTGGCCAATAAAGAAGATAAAGAGCATGGCTCTAGAGCATCTTGATTTATGGAAGGAGGCTGCCTGAAGGCAGAGGAGCAAGAAACACCAGCAGGGCAAGGACCCTCCAGGAAGGGGAGGTGGGAGACCCATCCCACTTTTTCTGGTGTTTCAGATCCTTCCTGTCTCACTGCCTGGGGTGTGACAGCCCCTGGTGGCCTCCTGTAGCCCCTCAAGCAGATCAGGTGAGGAATCTAGTGAAATGGAAACTGTCCTTTCAACAAAGAACTCCAGGCCTGAGCTCTAGGTAGGCCCCCAGGAGATGAGGCTGGTATTTGCTTCCTGACCAATTGCCTAGTGCCCAGCATTTCCTGTCTCCCTGGCTGCAAAAAGCTTTTCGCTTTCCATCCTCAACAAATGGTGGTCACTCAAGTGACCTGGACCTAGAAGAGGAGCGCCAGGGATGGCTGGCCTGAAAGAAATCTTTAACTATGAGCTGGGGTCCAGAGTGAGGTCAACAGGGGCCTAAGCTTCATATATGAAGCCGCTTGGGCCTGAGACCCCTATCTTGGGAAGGATGTAGGGGAGACTGAACTTTTTTGGAGCACCGTCTGTGCTCCTCCAAGACTCAGTGGACATGAGTTTGAGCAAGCTCCGGGAGATGGTGCAGGACAGGGAAGCCTGGTGTGCTGCAATCCATGGGGTCGCAAAGAATCAGACACGACTGAGCGACTGAACAACAGCAAGACAATCTGGGGCTTCTCTCATTTTGCAGGCTGCAAGTCAGGGTGGGGATGGAACCAACACCCGTAGGCTTGAAGGATCCAGACCAACTATCTCAGGAAAGACGTGCTCATTTGGAAAATTTTGGGGGGCCTGTGTCATAAACTCATCCAACGAGCCTTTACTGTGTACCTACTATGTGCCAGGTCCAGACCTGGTGCTTATCTTACAGACTGGTAGGATAAGCAGGCAAATTAACAGGCAGGTATGGAACAGAGTGGGATGTGTTGTCCTGGGGGAACACTGATGAGGGAGACTTGACTTTGTCTGGAAGTCAGGGTGGGCTTCCTGGAGGAAGGGACACTTAAGAACGAGCACATGCCTGCACTTAGGGGCTGGGGAGAAGAGAGCTTACGGAGAAAGCACACACTGCTGATTGTAGGTGAACACCAAAGACTGCTCAGTACTCACATCTATGACAGCTTGCAAATGTCTCTGCAGTTGTGTCCCCAGGTATCAGCGAACTCTTGTTTTATATTTATTTATGGAGTTTTGCCAGGTCCTCGTTGAGGCATGCGAGATCTTTCTTTTGCAGCACATGGTATCTAGTTCCCTGACCAAGGATCGAACTCTGCATTGGGAGCGAGGTGTCTTAGCCACTGGACTACCAGGGAAGTCCTGGCAGGCTCTTCTTTAAATGTATAATCATCGGGTGTTTTGGAGGGGAGGATAGTAATATTCACGGACCACCTGCTATGTGCCATGGCAGTCGCAATTACCTTGTACTATCTTAAGATCATCCATTCATCATCTGACAAATATTTACTGAACACTTACTACACACCAGAGAGTGTTCTAGGCCCTAGATTGAACAGCAATAAGCAAAACAGACAAAAAAGCCTGCCCTGCAGAAATTTGACTCAAGCTATTGTGGATATAAGAGACACAAATATATATGTGACCCACATGGAATACTGGGTGGAATCAGTGATATGGAGAAAAAACAAAACAGAGCTAATAGCAGAGATGGTGTTGTGGGGTCAGTGTGGAGCAGGGCGGTTATAATTCTAAATAGGGTGTTCAGGAAAGGCCTCACATTTGAGCAAGGACTTGAAAAGGGAAGATCAGGGTTCTTGGTGGATATCTAGGGGAAGAATACTCCTCACAGAGGAAACAGCACATGCCAAGGCCCTGTGGCAGGAATGAGCCTCCTCTGTTTAATAACGGCAGGGAGGCAAGAGGGACGGAAAGGAGTCAGATCTCAGGGAGAAGGCAGTCAGGCCACAGAATGCATGCAGCTTTGCTAGGTGTGAAATGAGGAAAAGAGTCAAGTTTGAGCAGAGCGGTTGTGGGTTAAATTTGATGGCTCTGTTGTCAAGAAGAGCCTGGAGGGAGACCACAGGGGAAGCAAGGAGGCCGAGGAGGAGGCAGCTCCCTGCAGCCAAAGCCTTAGCATCACCTTGGGCCACGCTGCCTGGCTCCTGGCAGGGTCCCCAGTGCCTTCTCCCCTCTCTCGGGATGAGTAAGTCAAAGGAGCAGCCTTGAGTCCAAAAACCTGCCAATGTCAGGAAGCAGCTCCCAGGAGAGGCAGGCGGCATCCAGGTTTCTCCTTCAATTATAGCAGCAGGATTCTTCACCACCAAACTCTCCAGCAAGTGCCTTTGGGCTACAGTCGCAGTAGAATCAGGTGGAGAACCCAAACTTTCAACAGAAACAAAACACCAGCATCTATTAAGTGGCAATGTCATCAAGTCTAAACTAATTCAAGAGGCCAGTCCTGTGGGTCTCCCCACACCCAACCCTGCTATGGCCCCAGCTGAAGGCCCTCCCCAGGCCCAGCCCTGGCTGGGGCTTGGCTTCCCCTAACACACCTCACCAGCCACCACCTGGCCTCACTGGGGGAATGCCACCAATCACCTTCATGACGATGGCTCTGACAGTGCTCTGCTGCTGGCCCAGATGACAGGCCTCTAGGTAGCACCCTCTTTAGCGTGATTTCTCATGTCCCTGAACCACACTCTGTTCATTCCCTAGGGATGTGATAACAAATCGTCTAAACCATGTGGTTTAAAATGACAGAAATGTATTCTTTCACATTTGGTGCCAGAAGTCCAAAGTCAAGGTGTTGGCAGGATCACAATCCCTGTGAAGCTCTAGGAAAGCCCACTTTCTTGCCTCTTGCAGCTTCTGGTGGCTCTGTGTGTTCCTTGGCTTGTACAAGGCAGAGTAATTCCTGCCTCTGTCTCCGTCTTCACGTGGCCTTCTTATCTCTGTGTCTCTCCACCTTCAAGTAAGTCTTCCTCTCTTTTCTCTGATAAAGACACCAGTCCAGTGGCTTTGCTAAGTCTCTTCAGTCGTGTCCAACTCTGTGTAATCCCATAGACGGCAGCCCACCAGGCGCCTCTGTCCCTGGGATTCTCCAGGCAAGAATACTGGAGTGGGTTGCCATTTCCTTCTCCAAGTAAGTCTTCCTCTCTTTTCTCTGATAAAGACACCAATCCATTGGCTTTAGGGCTCACTTTAAATCCTGGCTAATCTCATCTCAAAATCCTTAACTAATTACTTCTGCAAAGACCTTATTGCCACATAAGGTTACATTCTAAGGTTCCAGGTGGAAACAAATTTTAAAGGGACACTATCCAACCCACTTGGAGAAGGCAATGGCACCCCACTCCAGTACTCTTGCCTGGAAAATCCCATGGGCGGAGGAGCCTGGTAGGCTGCAGTCCGTGGGGTCGCTAAGAGTTGGGCACGACTGAGCGACTTCACTTTCACTTTTCACTTTCATGCGTTGGAGAAGGAAATGGCAACCCACTCCAGTGTTCTTGCATGGAGAATCCCATGGATGGGGGAGCCTGGTTAGCTGCCATCTATGGGGTCGCACAGAGTTGGACACGACTGAATTGACTTAGCAGCAGCAGCAGCATCCAACCCACTACAGTCTACCTTCTGGCCTCCTTCTCCCAAAGCTCACCTCCTTCCCACATGCAAAATACATTCACTCCTATCCCATTGATCCCCAAAGTATTAACCCATTCCAGCATCATCTCTAAATCCAAAATCTTATTTAAATCATGTCAATTCAAGAAATTCCACTATCTCATCATCGCAATCAAGTATGGATGAGACTCTGGGTCTGATCCTTCCTGAGGCAAGATTCTTCTCCATCTCTCACTAGGGAGATCAGACAGACCACGTGGAGGCCACTGGCTATGTGGAGGCCAAGGCTGGGTACACAGCGGGCCGGCTCCTTTCCCGAGCAGAGCTCAGTAGAAGGGCTACATAGAGGACCCCTCCCAACCAGGTCCAAGAAGGGCAGGTGACCCCTGTCCCTAAGGGAGCTGGACTAGGGTCACTCATCAGCTTTCCAAGCCCCTAAGCCACCCCTACCATCACCACATATGTCTATGTAGAATCTGCACTTCTGCCCTGACTCATTCCAAACATGATTTGACTTAGAAATAGAGCAGAGACTCTCAAAACCGAACGGGACCAATTCCCATCCCATGTTTGAGTCATTGCTGCCCGCCTCTGCTCCCGCAACTCTCAAACTCCGCAGCAACAGGGAATTCCCTCCCACATCAGCCGGGGAGGCAGGGAGTCACGCCTCTTATGGTTTCCTCGGGTTAAGACTGACTGCAGGACCCTGGAAAGGAAGAAGGCAGAGAGCAGCGGGCCCGCTTGGTTTTACCCACGTATACAGTCATTGCCAGACATGGAGACAGAGCCGGTGAGCCTCGGCGGCCTGCATTTGTGGTTATTTGTCCTGTGACTCTCACTCAAGCTGGGTCCAGCAGTGACCTCGCTTTCCAAAAACAGAGGCTGGGAAGACAAGCACAGTATAGGGACCAGAGCCACATGCCCTCAGGAGAAAGAGAATGAAGAAAGCCAGAAAGGGCAGGGAAGGATGACGTCACAGCTCTGTATCTACCCTCAGCCTGATCCCACGGGGGTGGGGAACGCAGGAGTATGACTAGCATCACAGACTAATCTGATTCTTCTGCGTCTCTTTGAGATGGGTGACCCCAATGTCTGTGGCTGGCAGACCAGACTCACTCTGAAACACTCTGAAACTGCTCCCCTCCCATCACAGGCCTAATTGCTCCAGCTCAACAAACCAGCGTGCCCTCCGGACACTGCAGGGAGCTGGCCGGGACAGCCTATCACAGCCTTTCCTGAGTCAAAGGGAAACTTATTAGTAAGAACTGGTGGCCTCTCAGACCCCCATTTTTAGTAAATTACAGGAGGGCGCCCCACCTTCCCAAAACCTCATAAAAGATGGATGGTGTATTTGTAGAACATCCCCAGTTTTTACGAACTTCACCTTCCCTTTTAAAAGCTGCTAACTTCAAAGAAAAAAAATTGCTCCAGGCATTTTGGTGGTTGTAATAAAATGCATTCCCCAGGAACTTGGTTTCCGTTTCAGCCTCACAGAAGGAGACAGAGCAGCCGTGTGGGTGCCACGTGTCTGCCTCCTTGTGGGGGACAAGTTTTATCTCCCTGCAAAGCAACTGATTTATGCTGAGAACCGCCAGCCTGTGGCCATGACCTACTTTGGTCTTTACGATACAATATCCAGGGCTTGGCAGGGCTGCCCCGCTTGAAGGAAACCCAAGAGTACAGAAACCAAATCTGTGAGCGTGTGTGTGTGCACGGAGGGTGTCCTTTGACGATCCACTTTAACAAAAAAATAAAATAAAAATGCGTGTCTGTGTGTGTGTGTGTGTGTGTGTGTGTGTATAATTTCTTATTCAGTGACCTAAAGTGTCGTTACGGTTTTGAAATTCTGGAAAGAGCTCATGTGTGTATGAATTGGGTCAGATAGTAGATTTCAAACTCGGGAGAAAATAACGTGGCATAGTATGTGAGTTTTCTGTTTCTAGAGTAGAACATCTCTGTAGGGGAGGAAGAGTAATTTTCCCTCTGTCTTTCCTAGTTCTTACCTGAGACCCCTGTCATAAAAGACAGATGAACAAGAGAAAAGCAAAGTTTATTAACATGTATATCTCACGTTAATCATAAAAGATATCCAGGAGACAATGAGTAACTCAGAGGTAGCTTTAAATTAAATATTTACTACCACCTTAATGGGAAAGAGAGGGGGGATGTAGACTTCTTAGGGGAGAGTAAACGATCTCAAGTTAGGATGAATGTGCCCTTAGAAGAATGGGTAGGAGGTATGGTGGTTTGCAGCGAAGCATGTCTGGGTATGGGGTCAGCTTCACGTCTCCCCTCATGTGACAAGAGTCTATCTTCCTCAGTTGGTGACATCCCCAGGAAGGGGATTTATGACAGTTGAGTTCCTTTCAGAGAATTTATTTTTAAACAAATAAGGAGAGTTCAAAGAAAGCCTTTTCCTGTGTTTGCTGTTTTTCAAGTGCCAACAGCTCCAAATAATCCGTATGCCAGGGCCTTTCCTGGTGGTCCAGTGGCTAAGACTCCGTGTTTCCAATTGACCAGGTTCAATCCCTGGTCAGGGAACTAAGATCCCACATGCTGCAACTAAGACCCAGTGCAGCCAAATAAATAAATAACAATGCATTTTTTAAATCAATGTGCCAAAGCAGGGAATTTGGGAGTGACATGTCCTGAACTCCTTCAGTCGTATTTTGGGGTGACACGCTGTGCTGCCCTTCAGCTCTGGGGCGGCGGTGTGAGCACCTCTCTCTGCCCAGGGCACTGTCCTGGATGTACAAGGGGTAGAGATTGGAGGGTTGGGGGTTTCAGTGGAGCCCTGACACCAGCATGGATCCGAGAATGCTAGGACTGACGATCATCTCGTTTGGCTGTCCTCAATCCAGGGACCGAGATCGCTGTGGCTGTGGGTGTGGGTGCAGGAAGCTTTCTGAGGGGTGCATAGGCACAGAAAGGGGTAAAAGAATCAGCCTCCAGGTCCTCAACTTCCATACAGTCCCCACGTGGGAGGGACGGTGCCTGGAATCTGCTGGTGGCCCTCTCTGCTCCCCTCTGGTGACCCCCGAGAAGAGTCTCCCACTTTACAGAGAAAGGCAAGCCTCACACCTCTGGGGCAGGGGGCACTGTCCTGAGTGGCACAGTTCTCTTGGTGCCATCAAAGGGACAAATCAGGAATATGCAGCTACAGAAGGAGCGATACCTGAGACAGAGCAAGGAGGGCTCAGTGAGAAGTCGGGATGGGGCAGCCAGGTCGCCACTGTCCATCGACCTCCCCATTGTCCTCTCAGTGTTGGGAAGTGGCCACAGGGATGCATATTAAAGGGTGAATTGAAAAATGATGTCAGGTTTTGTGGGTTGAAAGTAAGTCTGATTTGGCTGAATCATTTGACAGCAAGGATGACTTTGCCATTTAGGTGTGATAGGGTTCATGACATGATCCCCCCAAAATATGGCACCCTGGCCTATCAGATATCTTAAGCTGAAAGAATTCGAAATGAGAACCTACTGTATAACACAGGGAACTCTACTCCATGCTCTGCGGGAACCTTAATGGGAAGGAAATTCAAAAATGAGATATATGTGCATGTATGGCTGATTCATTTTGCTTCACAGCAGAAACTAACACAATACTGTAACGCAACTATATGCCAATAAAAAAACTTTTTTTTTTTTTAAGTAAAACCGGGAAAAAAGAATTTGAGAAAACAACAAAAGCAGGAAGTTCACTCTGACCTCCCCCACACCCTTCTCAGAAACAGGTCAAAAATTCCCCTGTGACAGTGGTACTCCCTGAACCAGGAGGCATCCTTACCACCTGAGAGAGGAACATAGAGGCCAAAAAGGCTGCATAAACAGATCCTGTTAAACTAACCCTTGTCTTGCTAGTTATTTCTTCATCACTAACTGCCAGCCCAGACTCCTTTGTCTCATCCATTCTTCTTACCTGTATTGGTTTTTTTGTCTAAAAGGTTTGTAAACTTCCTGATCATGTATTCGGGTCTCCATTCTCTTGTAAAGGCTCACATATCCATCTAAAAATTAAAAAAAAAAAAAAAAAGAGCGTGCTTTTTTGCTGTTAATCTATCTGTGTCAGCTGAGTTCTCACACCCCGCCAAGGACCCTAAAGAGGCTTGAAGAAAATGTTTTTCCTTCCCTACTGGTTGTAGAAAGGACATTTTCCATAAATTCCTTGAGCAAAATTTACAACCCAAGGTTGTGGTGAGAATATACTTAAACCACAAATATAAAATAAATTACATTTAGACGCTGCTTTAAAACGTTCGCATGGTTAAGAGTTGTTCAAATTTATTGTAGGAGTACCTTAGCAAAACTGATCAAGTACCTAGCACGGTGCTGGCAATGCCGTAGATAATAAATATTTGTGGATTGGGGGGGGGGGGAAGTAAGTAATGGATATGAATGAGGAGATTAAAGCTGCAGAGGATGCTTGATTTGTCTATTAAAACAGAAATAAGTGGCGCCAAATTGTACACTTGAAAATGGTTTAAATGGTACATGTTGTGTTATGACTATTTTTATAGCAATAAAAATCCATTAGTGGTAGAGTTGGATGGCACACAGGGGCCCAGAATCTTATCCAGTGGCTCCTGCTTGCCTCCCTCCTGGTTGCTAATCTTAACTTTCTGCAAATGTTGTTATCAGGATTTCCTGAAAGATGTCTACAATGCAGGGGACTCTGTTGATGAGAAATGCTGAAGCAAGAAGCTAACTGGAGAAGCAGGCTGGAAAGGAGAGTCTCTTAACCTGAGGAAACAGTGGGGCCAGGGGTCAGTGATCACAGGACCCTGATCGCAAGGCACAAAAGGATCTGTCCGGCCTGGATCTGCCAGGCAGCAGAGTCAGTCTCGGAGGCTCCGATCTGCGGCTTGGGACCACCATGGTGGTCCATCAGGGAAGGGAAGGGAATCCTGCTAGCACCCCTGGAAGATGCAACAGAGTCCGTCTGTGAGGAGACAGGGCTACCACAAGCAAGGGCAGCTGGATGCCCTCAGACGCAGGCTCCAGGCTTTGGAGGGTTCATTCTGGTCTTCAGCTTGCCGTGAACCTCCGTACAGAGTGAGCAGTGTGAGCTCCAAAGGACCATGACCACCAGGAACTCCACCTCTCCACCCACCCCTGGCCACACTCTGGAATTCCCTTCCCCAAGAGTGCCAAGCCCCACAAATTAGCATATGTCACACCTGTGTGCAGGCAGACCCGGGCATGGGCAGATGCAGGGGTGAGTTTCCTCCCAAAGCTGAGGAAGGCAAGTGCCTGGCTGGCTGATGCCACGCCCCCATTCCCGGGAGGAACCATCAGCCTTTCTCACCTCTAGTGCTGAGCACATAGGTTGGCCTTTGGGCCTCAGCTGACTCTTCACTCCAGCTCTTTCCTCCACCAGGATGCTAAGCTCCCTGAGGACCAGAGAGCCCTGTCAGACTCCTGAAGTTGGCCGACTCTTGGGTTCCCCCTTTGTTTAACAGAGGGGTGTCTTCTGTTTCTCTCCCGAAAGGCACCTGTCACAGTACTGAGCTTTATAGCAGGCATTTGACAAAGATTTCATTGGTATAGACTATTAGAAGTGCATTTAGACCCACATCACAAATGAATGTGAGATCTCAGGCGCACAAGATTGGCTGTTCTCTGGAACGTCTGTGATATTTCATTGGTCAAAATCCAGGTAACGCTCTGTGTGTGACTTACTGCTCTTTTTAAAAGATTTTTTCATATTTATTTTAATTTATTTGACTGGGCCAGGTCTTAGTTGCCGAATGTGGGATATTATTTTTTTTTAAGTTGAGGCATGTGGGATCTAGTTCCCTGACCAGGGATCAAACCTGGGGCCCCTGTGTGGGAAGTGTAGAGTCTTAGCCGCTGGACCACCAGGGAAGTCCCGCTTTTTGCTCTTTAGTAAGTGCTCTTAGCACCTTTTTGGAGTGTCCGTCTGTGCCAGGCACTGCACTAGGTGCTTCGTCTCATCGTTGCCGATTCTCACAGCACCACCGTAAGGTTGGCAACGCTGTTCCCCATTTTACATGAGAGGGATTATGGCTTAGACAGGACAGTTGCTGCAGGTCACACAGAAAATAGAGGGCACAGCTGGGATGGGACCACAGGGCTGCCAGACTCCAGAGCCTTTGCCAGCGTGTCTGTGGCTTCTGTGACTGGCTCTGGGAGGAGTGTGGTTTACCTTCCAAGGAAATTAACTGAGTGACCCACTGGGTCTTCCCAAGACCAACTTCCGTGGTCCTGGAAGTTTTCCAAGCATAGTGGCCTGTCTGTCTACAAACTGGGCTCCTCAAGGAATGGGGGAATTGACACAGAACCCAGCTGAAACCTCTTCTGTGACTTAAGCAAGATACAGATTCCTGAAAATCCATTCACACATCAATATTTTTACATCCAAAATATATTTTTTAAAAACTCGTACAACTCAATAGCAAAACAAAAACAAACAATCTAATTGAAAAATGGGCACAAGATCTGAATAGATGTTCCTCCAAAGAAGACAAGCAGATGGCCAGCAGGCACATGAAAAGATGCTCAATATCACTAATCATCAGGGAAATGCAAATCAAAACCACAGTGAAATATCACCTCACACCTGTCAGAAGAGCTGTCATCAAAAGGACAAGAAATGTGTTGATGAGAATGTGGAGAAAAAAAGAACCCCTCGTATACCCCTGGGCACTGTCGGTGGGAATGTAAATTGGTGCAGTCACTATGGAAAACGGAATAAGATTCCCCCCCAGATTAAAAATAGAACTACCATATGATCCAGCAATTCCACTTCTGGGTACTTATCCAAAGAAAATGAAAATACTATTAATAACTTGAAGGAATATATGCACCCCAGTGTTCCCTGCAACACTATGTATAGTAGCCAAGATACGGAAACAAGTTGTCCGTTGATGAATGAGTGGATAAAGAAGATGTGGCACATACATACAATGGCATGTTCCTCAGCCTTAAAGAATGAAATAATGCCATTTGCAGCCACATGGATGGACTTACAGGGTATTATGCCGAGTGAAATGTCAGACATAGAATCTCTCATATATGGAATCTATAAAAAGAAACACGCTCATAAATACAGAGAACAGATTGACAGGGTGGGAAGGGAGAAAATGGGGGAAGGAGGTCAAAGTAGAAAGGAAAAAAACTATACCATATAATATTCATAGTACTATATAATACAGCGTGCATAGTTGCTCAGTCATGGCTGACTCTTTACTACCCCATGGACTGTAGCCCACCAGGCTCCTCTGTTGATGGAATTTTCCAGGCAAGGATATAATACATATATACTTACATATCAAAACAGCCCCCATCTCTCTTGGACTTATTTTCATTGGCACATCACCTAGAAATGGGACCTTACCATCAACCTGGGTATCCACACTGGTGAGTCAGCTTACAGAATCCTGTTATTTTATTTGGTACATATGGACATGGGCTTCCTTGGTGGCTCTGCAATGCAGAAGCCACAGGAGACCTGGTTCAACACCTGGGTCAGGAAGTTTTCCTAGAGAAGGGCATAGCAACCACTCCAGTATTCTTGCCTGGAGAATTCCATGGACAGAGGAGCCTGGAAGGCTACAGTCCATAGGATCACAAATAGTCGGACATGACTGAAGTGACTTAACACGCGTGCGTGCACATATGGACATGATTATTTACACTGTACAGGAGGGGAAACAAAAGCCTCTGGAGAGGACACGATGACCCCCAGATCACCCAGCTGAGACGATGGCAGAACTGAGCTGGAAGCCCATCCCAAAGGGTGCCCTCCCCATAGGCCATAAGAAGATGGAAGGGGCAATAGATCTCTGCCTTGTTCGTGGTTTCTGGACGGGCAGGCAGGGCTTTGTGTTCCTTTCTCTTTACCTGCATCCTTTTATTGAATATAGCCTGTCCCTGGGCACTGGCTTTCACCAAAGATGGGCTATCACCAGAGGGACTTCTGAGCCCAGAAAAGCAGAAGCTCTGATACATATGTAGTTAATACATCAGAAGCCAGGGCCCTAGTCTTCTGCTGTCTTTTTGAGCACAAAGCTGCCAGCTTTTGGCCTTGAGGGTCCTCTGACCATTGTCAGACAGAAGTGAAGAGTCCTCCTCTGAGTCACTCAGTGGTCAGCCTGTGTGGGCTCGTCAGACTTTCGTGAACTAGCATGAGTCCCACCTGGGATGTGGAGAAGGGGACAGATGCCCTGCATGACCGTCCTCAGCTACCAGGCACAGCCCCACAGGCCCCATCTGGGGGCCAGAACCAGGGTGGCTCAGGGCTTGAAAGGACCTTCAAGGTTATCTGGTCCAAGCGCCTATTAAAGACCACAATCCCACCTGGGTGACATGACCTCCTCCCTGCTTGAATATGTTGGGTGACAGGGATCTCAATGCCCCCAGAAGCAGCCAGAGTTGCAGAGGCCCCCAAGAATCATCTCATCTGATCCCCTCATTGCACAGACAGAAACGTTTCTCAAGCCAGAAAAACAGCTTGTCCCAAGGTCACCCAGTTAGCCAGCAACAAGGAGATGTCTGTTTACCATGTCCTGCATGTCGAACGCTAGGGCCATATTTCAGTTCCCATAATGAGCCGTGTCGTTTCATGGCTGCACGTCTTTGCTCACCCTGTTCTCCCTCCTGCAACGCTCCTCGAGCCACATCTCCCACCTGCATGGGAAGACACACCTGCCTTATGAGGTGCAACACGGGCGGTTTCTCTTCCATAAGGGCTTGCCCGAGACTTTCCTTCCATAGTTAGAATACTCCGCATCTCCCACTCCTCAGGGGGAGCCTGTGTAGACATGGACCAGTGCCCTTGTCACCCTGGAAACCCATTTCCATAGTCATCCTATCCTCCGCTCTTCTGTGAGCCTCCTGAGAGCAGGGACCACGTTTCTTGTGTCTTGTGTTCGCTTCCACAGCTCTCGGTCCAGAGAGGTTTGTTGAATAAAGACAGATGAGTGATTGAAAGGATGAACACTGGATAAGCTGTGAAAATGCTTTTAGTAATCTCTATGCCTCCTTATAGACTCTCTTTCATTTCCGTTTACCTTTTCTCTCCTCCTCTTGAGTCCCCTTCCCCATCAGAGCCCTTGCTGGGTATAACTCATCCCACTGTTAGAGAAGCTAGGTGATTTGCCCGAATCGTCCTGTTTTAAGTAGCCTCTCAGAGTCTATGAACTTGAATTTCCAAGTTCAAGGCAAGTGTTTCTCATCTGGAGGAGAAACCCCTCTGGGGAGTAGTGGTTAGTTGTGCCACTCCCCAGAGGGGTTTCTCCTCCAGATGAAGTCTCTCCCTCCCCTGCTCAACTTTCAGAGACTATCTTGCGGACCTCTGTCTTCCCCAGCCTCAGCTCGGGGGTCCCCATGTCAGTCTCTTGGATTCTGCATCCGTATAGCTGATATCCAGCTCCTGGAGGGCAAAGGGGGACGTAGGATGCAGGTGTGTCCCTCTCGCGTGATGGAAAGAGCTGGGGGGTCAGAGAGACCTTTGTTCCAGGGCAGGGAAGGAGCATGGATAAAGGCTGCCCCTGGCAGCGGGTAGATGTGAGCATTTTTTGGCTGCAGCCCCCGACACTGAGTGGTCACCTGTGCTTCTGTGTGATGGACCCTCACTCTTACCTGTTAGAGGTTTCCAGGCAGGTCTGACCCGCTGCTGGGATCTGGCTGTTGCTCACCCACGTGAGAATCATGAGGAGAGACTTGTTTGTTTATTTAGCTGCGCTGGGTTACATAGTTGCAGCATGCAGGCTCTTTAGCTACAGAATGCAAACTCTTAGCTGCGGCATGTGGGATCCTAGCTCCCCGACCAGGGATCGAACCCACATTGTAAGGCAAAGTCTTAACAAATGGACCACCAGGGAAGTCCCAATTTCCCTTTTTTAAAATGGCAATTTCCCCCTTTTTAAAAAAAAATAAATCATGGCAACCATAACAAAGCATAAAATTTGCTATTTTAACCTTTTTTTTTTAAGCGTCCATCCAGTGGCACATGGTATACTCCCAGCTTTGTGTAACCATCATCATTCTAGTTCTATAAGCTTTTCATCTCTCCGTAGCCGTTAAGCACTCCTTCTCCTTGGCCATTTTATCAGCAGAAAATGCGAGCAGCCCTGGGGGCTTCCTGGCTGTAAGTGGTGAGGACCCCAAGAGCCTTTCAGAGGGAGAAAAGCAAGGACCCCACATGGGAAATGCTGTCTGTCATCCCTGTAGGTTCAGTTCAGGTCACTCCGCCAGGTCCCCACCTGCTGGCTAGGCGCATCTTCTCCATGCTCTCCCCACCAGCAGGAAGCCATCCCCATATCTCCCCCCACCCTGTTCCCAGAGTGTTTTCTTTGCCCCTTTCCTATAGGGCACAGCGGTCAAGGGCACAGATCGTGAGCAAGGCACACGGGCTTCCAATCCTGGATTGACCTCCCACGAGGTATACATCCTTGGGCAGCTTATCTAATCCCTGTGCTTCAGTTTCTGTATCTGTAAAATGGGGTGAACAGCAGCACCTGTCAAGTAGGGTTGCTGTGGGGTTTACACAAGTGAATCCAGGCAAAGCTCTCGGAACAATGCCCGAGTGGGTGGAAGGACTGTGGCCCGCTGGTCCTCCCTGCCTGTTACAGGAGGGCTTTGGTGCTCCCAGACCACAGGCCCCCACAGTGCAGGGGAGCCTTGAAAAGGTTGTTTGAAGGGGCTCAAGAGTGTCCAGGTACCCCTGGACACACCGCACTCCCACCCCAGATCTTCACTCATTTAAAATGGCCTGGAGGGACTTCCCTGGTAGTCCAGCGGTTAAGTCTTCGCCTTGCAATGTAGGTTCAATCTCTGGTTAGGCAGCTAAGATCCCACATGCCTGGTGGCCAAATATACCAAAGCATGAAACAGAAGCAATATTTTAACAAGGTTAATAAAGACTTTTAAAATGGCCCGCATTAAAAAAAGAGAAACTTTAAGAAAAAAAAATTTTTTTTAATAAAATGACCTGGAAAAGTGGGTCTTGCTGTCACACTTGATCAATGCAAATATGCTGTAAAAAATGCTGGGCTCTCTGCTGAGCAGGAGGAGAAGGCAGCAGAGAAGGGAAGGGACTGAAACTGTAGTTGGGAGGGGATTCAGCCTCTGCGTGGAGGTGTCAAGGGGCTGGCACGCCAGAGTGCTGACATAGAGAGGGGGCCAGAGTGCACGTTCCATGATTTTAAGAGGTTTTATTCCCATTCCCTCACCTCCCCAGAGCAGGGTGACGAGTCGTGCAGGGTCCGTGCCCACCCCACAGTGGGCGGCAGGGTGGAGGCCTCAGGCCCACCCTCTACTCTGGCAGCCACCGGCCTCCTGTGACTACTGAACACTTGAAATGGCTGGTTCCGACTGAGATGTGCTTTAAGTGTAATCACAGGCTTTTGCTGTTCGTTGTTGTTCAGTTGTGCCCAACTCTTTGCAACCCCTTGGACTGCAGCGCGCCAGGCTTCCCTGTCCTTCTCCCAGAGCTTGCTCAGACTCATGTCCATTGAGTCGGTGATGCCATCCAACCATCTCATCCTCTGCTACCCCCTTCTCCTCCTGCCCTCAGTCTTTCCCAGCATCAGAGTCTTTTCCAGTGAAAAGGCTTAGATTAGGGAAAAGAATATCAATAATTGTTATATTGACTGCAGGTTGAAGTCATACTATTTTGGATGTAATGGGCTAAATAATTACTTTCGTCTGTGTGTGTTTTTTCCTGCTTTTTAAAGATATTTATTAATTGACTGTGTTGGGTCTTGGGTGTGGCACGCAAGATCTTGGTTGCATCACGTGGGATCTTTCGTTGTTGTGCACGGACTCCCCAGCTGTGCTGTGTGGTCTCAGTAGCTGTGGTGTGGCACCCAGGCATGGCTGCTCTGCTGCATGTGGGATCTTAGTCCCCTGACCAGGGATCAAACCCACACCCCCTGCATTGCAAGGCAGAGTCTTAACCCCTGGATCACCAGGAAAGTCTGCTTTTTTTTAACTTTTTTTCAAGCATAGCTTCTAGAAACTTTGAAATTGCATCGGCGGTTCCCTTTATATTTCTGTTGAACCATGCTGCCGCAGACCCATCCACCCTGGGAGGGAGTCCTCGGCTGTGGGTGCCCAGGGCCTGATCTTTCTCCTCTTCTCATTTCCCTCACTTATTAATGGACTCAGTGAGCATTTATTGAGCTCTAAGCATGAGGCAGACGCTGTTCTAGGAGCCAGAGAGACAGGGACCCAGACAACACGTGAGCAGGTAAATGGATTATGTATCACTATGATAAGGGTTATAGAGGAAATGAAGAAAATGAACAGAGTGACCGGGGCTTAAGGGGAGGAAGCTGTTCATCACCTCTTGGCCCTGTTTCTTCTGCATTCGTTGATGTGAGAACGTGTGCCGTGCCGTTTTCCCGTGACCTCAAAATTTATCATTGTAGCTGTTGACTGAAAAGCTTACACAACCTTAAGGTTAAGAGTTATGTTTTATTCGGGACATTATCGAGGACTGTAGCCTGGAATACAGCCACTTAGATAGTTTTGAGAAGCTGTTCCAAAGCAGTAAGGGAGGAGCCAGAACACATAGGAGTTCTTGCTGGAAAAAAAACCAAACATGCAGTTGATCATCAAAAGACTACTGCTAATCATACCAAAAAAGACATCTCAAAGTAAGGCATTTAGCGCTTTTCTCTGTGTGGGAAGATGCAAGAGTCTGGGCTCATTCAAACTACGCCTTTAAAGTGCACCTTAGCTATCTAGAGCCAGTGTTCAGTTTTTCTAACTCCTGAATCCCCTCAGGGTGCACTTTTTCAGGGTTGCAGTAGTGGCTGATGACTTTTACGGCTGACATACTTTTTCTGCTGAAAAGGCAGGAGACGCTCTTTGTCTACACAACTTCGTCTTGGACATCTTAAACTGCATGCTGTGTCAAACTAGCAAACTCCTCTTCATCTTCCAAAACGCTGTTCATATGTCATTTTCTGTCTTAAGACTTTCTTGCCTCCAAAATAGAGTTGGTTGGTATGAATTCTGTAACTTGTACACATCATACTGTTGTGCATAACCATTCCATAAATATTAATTTGGGTTTACTATGTACTTGACACTGCTTTAGAAGCCAGGAATCAATGATAAACAGATGAAATTCTTGTCAAAGGATGTTTGACTCCTTGAAAGATGGCCATTTTCTTTGCCTCTGTGTGCCCAGAATCCTTAGAATGCTGCCTGGCACATGGTGAGATCACTACAAATTCTTAATAAATGAATGGGGGAAAAGGAAGGAGGAAGGAAAAAGTCAGAAGTGATGACATTAGGGAGGCTGTTAGTAATGACATCAGTGCCTGGGACCATGGAAACTTCTTTTCCCTGCAGGAAACACAGGTCCCTATACTTCCTCACCTTTCCTTGCTGCTGCTGGCTGAGATCAAGGACTGTAGCCAGTGGCTTCTTAGCCCTGGGTGCCAGAGAAAGCTTGCTGCCTAATCCTGCTCCCACTGAAGCCTCGACTGGCAGCTCAGAGCTATGTACACTATGGGCTTCCCTGGTGGCTCAGTGGCAAAGAACCTGCCTGTCAGTGCAGCAGATGCGAGAGACTCGGATTAGATCCCTGGGTCAGGAAGATCCCCTGGAGGAGGGGGAAATGGCAACCCACTCCAGTATTCCTGCTTTGGAAATCCCATGGACAGAGGAGCCTGGTGGGCTATAGTCCATAGAGTTGCAAAAGAATCGGACACGACTTAGCGACAAAACAACAATGTATACTATAGCTATACTATGCTTTTGACTGTCTGAGTTTTAGGATTGGACACAGTCCCAGTCCTTAAGCTCCATGGGGTCAGCTGTCCCTTGGAACCAGAACTAGCTCAATGGCCGCCTGCCCAGGGGGAAAGACTTGAGTCATAGGGGGCTAGGGGGAGGGAAATAAGAGGGAATCTTATGAATGAGGACATACTTACAGAGTACTGTTAATTACTAAGATTTATTAACTCCTGACTATATACCAGGCTCTGTTCTAAGCACTTGGCATAGATTAATTCTTACAATCCTTATAAGGACCCTATGAGCACTATTATCCCCACTTTACAGATGAGAAAACTGAGGCACAGAAATATTAGCAACTTGCTTCAATCACAGAGACAGTAAGTGTCAAAGCAGGGCTCCAAATGCTGCCTTCTAACTTGTACACTGCCTCTCTGTACAGAGAATTATATTTAATCACCTCCCTGCTGGTGAACACTTGAGTGGTTCTTGTTTTCTTGCTGTAACAAACATTGCCACAGTATGTGCGTCAAGTCAAAGGTGTTAGGCATTTTTTCATTTTTATAGAGAGTGCCAAGTTGCCCTCCAAAAAAGGCTGACCGTTTTACACTCAGGAGGCAGCTTTTCTATGCCAGTCTGGCAAACAGCTGCAGAGGTTGCTTTAGATGGTGAGGACCAGAAGGGGCAATCAGTTCCCCATCAGACTCGGGCTCAGGGGCTCCATTTGGCAGGGTTCCCAGCAGAGCTCCTCCTCCTCCCAAGGCAGGAAGGCTTTGACAGCCCCTCTCAACTGCACCTGATGTTCATAGGGGTGCCCTATCCTCCAAACCAGACTCTTCCCGGTGGATATGGGACAGCATGTCCTGAAGTCCCCGTGACTAGCCAAGGAATGGCACTAGCCCCAGCTTCCAGCATAGCAAAGCAGCTAATGCCCAAATCAGAGAGTCGTGGGGAACTAAGTGAACAGGTGTGTGTCCAGACCTGAGAATTAAATAAGATGTCTCAAAGGATTTCCCTGGTGGCTCAGTAGTAGAGAATCCTCCTGCTGATGCAGGAGACACAGTTTCAATCCCTGAGTTGGGAAGATCCCCTGGAGGAGGAAATGGCAACCCACTCCAGTATTCCTTCCTGGGAAATCCCATGGACACAGAACCCTGACAGGCTACAGTCCGTGGGGTCACAGAGAGTCAGACAGTACTGAGCACACACGCCTCCCTTCAAGCACAGATCTTTTAAGCAAGTATGTATTCACTTATTCATTCCTTTGACTTTTACCCAGTACTTCCTTCCAGTTCCATCAGTTCTCTTGCTCCCCACGTTTTAGCCCATTCATTATTCAGCTCACAACCACCTTCTCTGAAAGCAACATCGCTTTACCTTTCTCCCACGGATCTCATTTCTCCAGCTTCCCTCCTCCCCTCCCCACCATCTCGTGCTCCCCCAAAGCCCTGAGACCCGTGAGTCCCTTCCCTCAGTCTCTGTTTCCTGGAAACAGAGGCAACGTGTACACACTCAGGTGCCACAGCTGGAGACTGCCAATCACCATCATATTTAATATGTGGCCTCATGAATAATTCAGGACCCAGAAAGCCAGAGCGTAATAATTAACATTAAGCGGAGGGGGAACTCCAGTTCCAACAGCCCATCCGTTTTACGGGTAGGATTTTGCCAAGTTTAAATGCACAGCACCTGACCCCTTGTTCTTGGCTTGTGTTTGCAGTTGTTTTCCGTATCGAGACGATGTTTCCAAGTCTCATGTAATACAAACAGGAGCTCTATCCAAGAAGCTGGTCTATTAGTAAAATCCTCGAAAAGAAACAGAGGTGTCTGCAGAAATACCCAGACCTCTCCCATGGAATGTCCCATGCAAAAATCACATGTTTTGTGACCAGCATCTTCTTTGTCCCTTGACTTCTCTTCTCCCCCAGCAAATTATGAACTCCAAGGCAGACCCCAGGTCTGTCATCCGTGACCCACTTCTACCTGGGTTCTAGCATAGCATCTGTCACAGAGGAAGCCCTAAGTAAGATTTGGGGCACCGTCCCTCACTTGCATTATCTTTTCGGGGACACTGTCTCCCCATCTCTGAGAGAACTTTCGTGTGTGGTTTCCTTGAACTTTAAAGTTCTAGGCTTCTTTGTCTTAGAGGTCTCCTCTCTGGGACCAAATATTCTATAAAGAAACATTTAGGGACTCCCCTGGTAGTCCAGGGGTTAAGACTCTGCACTTCCACTGCAGGGGATGTGGGTTCAATTCCTGGTTGAGGAAATAGGATCCTACAGGCAGCATGGTCAAAAGATAAAACAAATAAGTAAATAGAGCCAAGATGAACCCAAATCTCTTCCACAGGCAGGTTCTTTACCACTAGGGCCACCTGAGAAGACTATATATATATATATGTATATATGTACATACATTAAAATGCACCAGGCAAGTTCTGTCTTTGAAGCCAGGCTGGAAATCTTATCATAAAGTACACTAATCAATTTAGCTGATAACCTCAAACATCTGGGTGTTTGTTTTCTTTCCTCTTAAAAAAATCTGTTGCCAAAGAGCAAACATTTGAAAGAAGAGAGGAAGGGAGAAGGATAATTCAATATATTTTGGTTGGGTTCTGTGAGATGCAGGTTGGCATGGAAAAGAATTAATTAGGGCTTTTAGCACATCAGAGTACTTTTCATGGATCCCTGTAAGAACCTGGTTCTCTGGTGAGAATCTCATATTTTTTTTTTTTTTTGGTATGAGCCTGGATGCCTCATATGAACCTGATTCCCTAGTGAAATCCTGGCTCCCAGATACAAACTTGATTGCCTGGTGTGAACCTGGATCCCTGGTTAAAATCTGGTTGCTCATAGAAACATGGTTCCCCGATGTGAACTTGGCTATCTGGTACAGACCTGGTGGTCAGGAGAAGTTTGTTGGAGGAAGGAAGGAATGAGTGAATGAATGAATGAATACTGCTAGACTGTAGCTTTATTGGATAATATTTTACAAAAGATGCTCTCTTAAGAGATGTGTAGAAGTATTGTCTAAATTACAGATCCTCGCGCTACAAACATTCCAGTATATTTATGTGATCAGCAGCCCAGCACCAAGCCACAGGGTGGAGAAAGCTCTCTTTGGAACACAGGAAAGGGAAATAGTGCTCCAGTTGCCTTGCTTAATTCTGTTTTTAAAGGAACAGCTTTATGGAGATATAACTCTCATGCCATACAATTCACCCATTTAAAGTGAGTGAGTCAGTATTTTTACTGTATTCACAGGGATGTACAATCATCACCATAGCTGCAGATTAGAATGTTCGCCCCCACAAAACAAACAGGAACTTGTTACCCGTCACTGTCTGCTCTCCCAGCCCTAAGCAACTACCATCTCTATTCTCTGTCTCCATAGATTTGCCTCTTCTGGATATTCCATATAAATGGGATTATACAGATATGCGACCTTCTGTGCCTGGCCTCTCTCACTTCGCATGATGCTTTCGAGGTTCCTCCATGTGGCAACATGTATCAGTACTTCATGACTTTTTAGTACCAAGTAACATTCCACTGTATGGGTATATTACATTTATCTATCCATTCATCAGGTTTTTTTAAATTTAATTCTTGCCAGAGGGAATCATAAGCATCTTCCTCGAGGTACCGTATTCTCTTCTTGCTGCTCTGCAGGGATCCATTTATCCTAGAGAATAATTAGGTTCCCGGGACAACCCCCCCAAAACACACTTCATTTATAACAGAGCCCCCCAAGTGTTGGGAGGACCACAGAGGCAGTGACAATAAGAAAACAGAAATCATTCCAAAGGAAAAATATAAATTATTAACAATTGTGAATAGGTAATTAGCATCTGTGATTCTAGTTTACCGGACTGCCATTTGTAACTTTATTTTTGCAGAGAAATGAAATCCAAATTCTAAATAATTATCTTTAAGATTGAACTTCCCAGGAAAAAAAAATATGATCTTCCTATAAAGAGTTTGCATTTCAAAGCTCAAAATAAATTCTGTGTTTGGGTCAAATCCTAAACCAATTTGATAGACTCTTCAGAATGCAAATTATGGCTATTTTACCAAGTCAAATCTAAAAGAATTGAATTTATTTTATTTGGCCCTCTTTAAAATAAGCATTTTTTTAAACTGTTTGATTTTTTTTTCAGTACAAAAACCAGAATCTAGAAGCCTAAAATTTTTACCCGAATTCCAATCAACCAGATTTCTCTTTGTTTCAAAATTAGTTGAAAATGAACTCAAAAGTTCAAGTCTTTCAGAAGGGGAAAAATACGAATAGTAATAATGTTTTCCAGTCCTTGAAGATTCAACATTTTTTGTTTACCCAGGGAAATCACAAGCATGTTCTGCGAGGTACCATATTCTCAAAGGGGCTTTTGTTATATTTTCTTAAAAAAAAAAAAAAAAACAGATCATTTGCTGGCTTTTTATGTAATATAAAAGAGAATTTGAACACTTATGAACATCCTCAGAACACCAGAGTTGGACCTCAGATGTGGAAACAAAGGCTCAGAGAGGGGAAGTGCTTAGCCAAGATCACCTTGGGGTTCACAGCAGAACCAGGGTATCAACTGGTTTCTGGAATAAGAGAAATGATGCTACAGTGTAGGGGAGCAATTCTGGAATTGCTTGAAGCCTGGAGATGGGGACGGTAACAATCTGAAACCTCTACACAGGAAGAGGGGAGAGTCCAGAAAGATGGAGGAGGCAGCAAAGAAAGATCAATAATGTGTACTGATCACCTCCCTAGTGCCAGGGACCGTGTTGGGTGCTTTGCATGCATTATTTCATCTCATCCTCAAACAGTTCTACAGCAAATTCCATAAAATCCTCCAGGATTTTTTTTTCACAAATAAAGAAACTGAAGCTTGGAGAAATTAAATAAATTGCCAAGGTCATTGGAAGGACTGATGCTGTAGCTGAAGCTCTAATACTTTGGCCACCTGATTCGAAGAGCCAACTCATTGGAAAAGACCCTGACGCTGGGGAGGATTGAAGGCAGGAGGAGAAGGGGGTGACAGAGGATGAGATGGTTGGATGGCATCACCGATTCAGTGGACATGAGTTTGAGCAAACTCTGGGAGATAGTGAAGGACAGGGAAGCCTGGTGTGCTGCAGTCCATGGGGTCGCAAAGAGTTGAACATGCTTGAATGACTGAACAACAACAACACAGCTACTAGTGAACAAGTCGGAGACTTGACCCCTCAAAACTCCAAGGCCCATGCCCTTTCTCAATTTGTCTACTTCTTCCAAAGGAGCTAGACTCCAAGTCCATGGGAAAGTGGAGAGGTTTAGCCTGGAGAACAGAAGACTCTAGGACAAATGCTAGTGGTGTTCACCATTTTTTAGAGTTTGCAGAAGCAAGAGGAACCACAGGATAAGAACTGCTGGGAAGTGTTTCATGTCAGTGAAAAGAATGACTTTCTAACAGCTGCTATCTATGTAGGACAGGTTGCTTTGCAAAGTAGCAAGTTCGCTGTCCCTGAAAGTATGTAAACAGAGGCTGGAAGATGACTTGGGAAGGCCAGGGTGGAGTCAAGGCTCTGGTGGCTATCACAGAGTTAGACCAGAGGACCTCTTCAAGCCTCTTCAACAAGAAGTGCCAGATGAGACTTTAGCAAGGTTGATAAATCACTGAGTATTCAAGAACATGGCATTCACTTTTTATAAGTGATTTCTTACACTTTTTCCTCCATTGGATGTTTTCTCCCCCAAGAACTGACTCCAGTGGGAACACGAGGGTAAAATTGCACTGTTTTTGAGTCCTCTGGCAGGGATTATAGCCCTGCTCCACTGAGCCCAGGGGTCCATGAGATGGTAATAAACACTCTGGGAATGAGTGAATAGCTACATGACCAATCAGGTTAGAGAAGTGACTAGGCTAACAAAGTCCGCAAATTTCTTTAACACACACTCTCTCAGGACCGTTAGGAAGTAACATATGTGCTGACTCTAATAGGCAGGGTGTGCAAGCAAAAATTCCCAAACTGGGATCTCACTTGTGATCCAGTGGTTGGGACTTCGCCTTCCAGTGTGGTAGGATGTGGGTTTGATCCCTGGTCGGGGAACTGGGATCCCACATGCCTCAGCACCAAGAGACTAACTCATAGAGCAGAAGCAGTGTTGCAGCACATTCAGTAAAGACTTTAAAAATGATCCACATCAAAAAAATTCTTTAAAAAATAATTCCCAAACTGTTTGGGCCATGGAACCCTTTCTTGCCCCTGACAGCATCTCAAGAGACCCTGCAGTTCCTCAGGACACAGTTTGGGAAACACAGAGTTATAAGACTATAGGCTTTATAAACTGGGAGACCTGGCCTCAATCCATAGCTTTGAGCTTCGGTTTTCTTGTCTATGAAAGTAAAAGAGCAATAACTATGTCCTAGGATTGTTGCAAGGATTCAAGGATATACCATGTGGGGAGTGGGCCAGACACCTCTGCAGGCGACAAATATATGTTGTTGTTCAGTTGCTAAGTTGTACCCAACTCTTTGCAACCCAGTGAACTGAAGCACACCAGGATCATCTGTCCTCCATTATCTTCCAGAGTTTGCTCAGATTCATGTCCATTGAGTCAGTGATGCTATCTAACCATCTCACCCTCTGCCACCCCCTTCTTTTGCCTTCAATCTTTCCCAGCATCAGGGTCTTTTCCAGTGAATTGGCTCTTTGCATCAGGTGGCCAAAGAATTGGACCTTCAGCTTCAGCAACAGTCCTTCCAATGAATATTCATAGTTGATTTCCTTTACGATTGACCGATTTGATCTCCTTGCAGTCCAAGGGACTCTCAAGAGTCTTCTCCAGCACCAGAAATACATATGGGGCTGTTATTCATGACCTCATAGAAGTTCCATGCATTACCTCATAAGGTCATGGCAAATATGAAATGCACTGAGATATGAAGTCATGTGTGCAGAGGTCTTGGCATCCAGAGTTGGGTGGGGGGAGCCTGTGAAGGCTGCTTCTCCTCGGCCTCTTCTCTCTGGGCGCTAGTCGCCTGCTAGCAGCAGGTCTCCTGTGCCAGGAAGGCAGAGACTACTCAGAATATGGAGTGTTTCCCATCTGCTCTGGCTTTTCTGAAGAAGGTGACATTCTAAGCTTCATCAGGCCCTTGCGTTTTTAAGTAATTGAAGAGCTGAAGTGACTCACCCTACGCTGTTTATTCTGGTCTCGTTTGCACAAAAGAAAGGAAAATCACCAGCTCGAACCACCCACTACAAAATGTTAGCGATGAGAATAGCTGGGGAAAATACCGAAAATACTTCCTGGGGCCTGGTTTGGTTCTCCCTCCAAGGGCGGGATTGGAAAATAGGTGTGTGGGGTCCTGAGTGATCCAGTACAGTAGCCCTCCCCCCTTCCCACTCCCCAATTCATCCCTGTGGCCCCTGGAGTGGTGAGAAGGGGAGGGGAGGGAGGGAGTGGGGGAGGAGAGATACTCTGAGCAACTGGATCAGAGTCACAGTCCACACTGGAAGCAAAGGGGAAAAACGGGTTTAAAAATCCTCCATCATTTGGGACTTCCCTAGCAGTCCAGTGGTTAAGACGCCAAACTTCCAGTGCAGGAGGGTGTGAGTTCAATCCCTGCTTGGGGAACAAAGATCCTACGTGCCACGTGGCCAAAAAGTTTTTGAAAATTATAAAACTAAAATGTTTCATTAAAAACAAAATCCTCCATCATTGACTGAACACCTACTCTGTGTGAGGCTTGCTGACAGATTTGGTGGAAGTGACAGTTGAGCCCAGAGGCAAAACTCAACAAATATTCATGATAAGAAGGGACTTCCCTGGCAGTCCAGGGCTTGGGACTTCTCCTTCCAACGCAAGGGGTGTGGGTTTGGTCCTTGGTTGGGGAGCTAAGATCTCAAATGCCATTTGGCCAAAAAACACTTTTTACAAAGATAAATAAAATAAAAATAGGTCTTAAAAAAATTTTTTTTTACTAAAATGTTTCTTTAAAAAAAAAATCTTCTCCGTGGCAGATTCAAGTTGATGTATGGTGAAACCAATACAATATTGTAAAGTAATTAGCCTCCAATTAAAATAAATAGATTTATATTAAAAAGAAATATTCTATTGTAGATTGAACACCCACTGTGTTTGAGGTTCACTGCCAGCCTTCAGTGAAAGCAGCAGTTGAGCCCAGAGGTACGGCTCAACTAATACTCATGATAAGAATAATAACGTAAGAGCATCCACCGTGCCCCAGGCACAGTACTTGGCATTTTATATTCAGTAGCCCTGATACAATTCTTCCAGCCTGGAATTAGTATCCAAGTCTTCGGGAAGGTGAGGCAGAGTCTCTGATTCCTTAATTCCTTCACCCAGGGGACTCTGAGGCCCCCACTGTGCCAGCCACTGGACTGGACCCTAACGATGCAACAAAGCAGAGAACACAGGCTCTGGGCTGAATACAGGGGTCTGTGTCTTTCCCAAGGTCATGAGCAAGTAGTTGGGGAGCAGGGGTAAGGAGCCAGTTCTCTGCACCCCAGACCGAGCCCGGCTTTCAGCACCAGGAAAGCCACCTTTCAGTCCAGCCCCAGCTAGGATCCCGGATTCCCAGGAATTTGGCACAAACCACACTTGAGACAGCCTTGTGGTGCTGTAGGGCAGACTGGGGCACAGCCCCACGTGGTTCTGGGCCAGCGTCAACAGCATGGCTAATTTATTTTAAGCATAGACAGTTGAGTTGCACTAGTTAGTAAAGAGGACTTTGTCTTTATCATTACAGAAGATTTCACTGCAGAAATTACTGTATTATACAGGGATATCCCTGGGCTAAGGTTATCCCATGAGGGCCCCTGTGCACAGCATGTCACATTAGACCTGTCTCACATGTCCCTTCTCCCAAGATACAGAGTGTTAGTCACTCAGTCACATCGGATTCTTTGTGACCCCATCGACTGTAGCCTGCCAGGCTCCTCTGTCCATGGAATTCTCCAGGCAAGAGTACTGCAGTGGGTAGCCATTCCCTTCTCCAGGGGATCTTCTCAACCCAGAGATCAAACCTGAGTCTCCTGCGCTGCAGGCAGATTCTTTACTGTCTGAGCCACCAGGGAAGCCCCACGATACAGAAAGGAGGCTGTAACTCGTCACACCCGTAGGCCATGGGCTGTCCCTCCCAGCTCTGAAACAAGCACTGAGTGCCCACCTCGTGCCAAGCACTTTGAGTTCGTCTTACTCGATCCACTGTCTGAGTTCGTCTTACTCAATCCACAAGGCAAGCTGACAAGGTGAGGCTGTTGTACAGAGAAGAAACCTGAGGGTCAAAGAGAAGGAACCGCCTCCCCTGGAAGGGAGAGACCCTGCATTCCAAACAGCTCTTGTCTGCAATTAGAGTCTGGGCTCTTTCCACTTCACCAAACTGTGGGTTTCAAAGTGCTTTGGGGAAAAAAACAAACAACAAAAACGAAAGTGCTTTGGGGGAGCGGTAGATACAGAATGTTTAAACGGGTTCCACAAGACAAACAGGAAAGGGCAAGCACCCTGGAGCCAAAGACTCAGGTCTGGGGATGGCTCAGCCCTAGTAAGCATCACAACGGAAAGTAGTCGGCTCAATCCTGCCAAGACTCTTCTCTAACATGTATATGCGTTTGTGTGTGATGCCGTTCACAGATGCATCAGAGCAAATCACAAAATTGTGATTCCTTTCTGCTTTGCAAGGAGGAAAGGTCACCTGCAGAAAGAAGGTGACCAAACCAATGTACTCTTGTAACCCTCTCACTTTCCACCCCCATACCTTGCCTCGATTTGGGGGAGCCACCTGAGGCTCTGTGCAACAGGGCCTTATGGACTGTAACCCTCTAGGCTCTCTGTCCATGGAATTCTCCAGGCAAGGACAATGAACTGGATAGTCATTCCCTTCTCCAGGGCATCTTCCTGAGCCAGGGATCGAACCTGGGTCTCCTGCATTGCAGGTGGATTCTTTACTTTCTGAGCCACCAGGGCAGGTATATAGGAGCAGTTCTCCACCAGCCAGCCAGCGTCCTGACTCTGCTCCTCAATGTGAAGCATCTCAGTGCCAGCCGAGGACTTTCCAGAGCCGCTAGAAAGGAGCTGGCCCTTGCATCTTTCCAGGGCGTGTGGATAAGATATGGGCCTTTGGTCTGTGGATGCAACTATGTTTTCAACAGCAGTATGTATCCCTGAAAAGTCTTGTCTAAATGATATTTTGTTCAATCAAATTACCTTTTAATGTACCCTGAAATTAAAGCCTGCAAAAATACATAAATCAACAATTATAAATATTCTGACAGTCAACTCAGAAGATTCTGAACTCCCAGAAACCTGGAAGTTCCTCCCTCTCCTTAACTCTCCACATCCAATTAATTTGCAAGGCCTGTAGTTGTTGATTTACTGCCTAAGTGCCCCTTCTATCTGTCCTGCTCCCTCCGCTGTTTCTCACCTAATCTATTCCAAACATCCTGGGCTAGTTCTTAACACACCCAAACACTCTCCCGGGATAAACCATCTGCCATCTCGCCTCCATTGTGGACCCAGAGTGGTCGTTGTTAATCTCCAGTCTGGTCATGATGTTTCCCCCTCTTTGAAACCCTCCTGGGGGTCTCCATCACCTTTTCAATAAAATCCAAACCCCTCAGCATGACATCTGCAGCCTGTGAAGATCTAGGCTGTTCTCAACTCATCTCTTCCTCCCTAGACATGCCACCCTTGGGTCAGACCAGACTGGGGCGGCTCCTTGAACCTACCATGCTCTCCATGTTTCCCCTTAGAGTCTTGGCAAACACTGCTTAGAGCTCCATCTTGTCCCTTCCTTATCGAACATCTCTCTCCAGTTAGGCTGTCTCCAGCAGAAGGGGTCCCTTCCACCTTGTCTCCAGCACACCCCACGCTACTCGACCCTGAAGTTCTGCGCTCTCTGGACTGTCAGAATTGATCTGTTCCTCTCGCCTTCCAGTGCTACTGCTAAGTTGCTTTCCATCCTGTCCGACTCTTTGTGACCCTATACCCGCCGTGTTCCTGGCCCATGGGATTTTTCCAGGCAAGAATACTGGAGTGGGTTGCCATTTCCTTCTTCAGAGTATTTTCCCAACCCAGAGATCAAACCCGCATCTCTTATGTCTCCTGCATTGGCAGGTGGGTTCTTTACCATTAGCGGCACCTGGGAAACCCATGGATGCTGAGGTGACAGTTTGCCTGAGTGCATGCTAAGTCGCTTCAGTCATGTCCACAGCAAGAGAAGCCACTGCAATGAGAAGTCTGTCTACCGCAAAGTCTGTGCACCACAATGATAAGTCCGTGCACCACAACTGCAGAATAGCCCCTACTCACCGCAACTAGAGAAAAGACTCTGCAACCCCATGGACTATACCCAGGCTCCTCTCCTCAGCCTCCATAAGGCCCAGTCTGTTGAATGAATGAGTGATCACTCACAAGATCCTCTTAACGTATCACTCTCATGATGACTTTTGAGTGCTTGTTTAGACATTGTGACATTTTTTCATATAATTTTATTTATTTATTTATTTTTGGCTGTGCTGGGCTTTTGTTGTTGCATGTGGGCTTTTCTCTAGTTGCGGTGAGTAGGGGCTATTCTGTAGTTGTGGTACACGGACTTCTCATTGCGGTAGACAGACTTTTCGGTGGACGGACTTACTGCAGTGAACAGACCTCTCTTTGCGGTGGCTTCTCTTGCTGTGGAGAACTGGCCCTGGGGCTCTAGGGTGCTCAGGCTCAGTAGCTGTGGTTCTCAGGCTCTGGAGCACAGGCTCAATTGTGGTGCATGGGCTTAGTTGCTCCACAACATGTAGAATCTTCCAAAACCAGGGATCAAACCCATATCTCCTGCATTGACAGGCGGATTCTTTACCATTGAGCCACTAGGGAATCCCTGGCATATTTTATCCCTGATATATTTAACCATAGGAGCTGGGACAGAGAACCCAAAGCTGCTACCAATCAATGATCAATCAAAAGTAAAGTTCACTTGTCTCTGAAATCATCATGTGAGTCAATGAGAAAATAAAGAATAATTTATAAAGCCTTTTGTGTGCATTTGACTTTTAAGTTGGATTAAGAGCAAAGGACCTATGCTCATTGAAAGGACATTTTTACAAAATCACTATAAAAGTCAACTCCTGAGAAACATTTTGGAAAATACATTAAAAAAATCACTACCCATAGTTCCACAACTCAGACTAATAAATTGGTTTCCTTCCTTTCAGTCTTTTTCATCGGTATAGGTAGAAGGGAATTTTTTAACTATAAATTCGGGATTATTCCCTATGTATCATTTTGCAAACTGCTTTTCTCCTTTATGACATTAGTATTTTCATGGTGTTACATACACATCATTCAGTGGCTACATAAAATTCCATTGCGTGGAATTTTGTAATTACATCTCATTCCTCTCCTGTTAGATGTTTAAATGATTTCTACTATTTCCTTATCCTGAATGATACTGGGACAGACATATTTCAAGACGTGGTTAGAACACATTCCCGGAAGCAGAGACTGCGTCAAACGCTAGGAACATTTCTAAGGCTCTTGATAAATGTTGCTACTGGTTTTCCAATCAGTCATTCCCCCGAGAAGTGTATGAGAATCCCCATCTACCACACACACCTTGCCCCACCTGCAATCCTTATTTTAAAATGCCTGTTCTTTTATTATTATTATTTATTTGTGTGTTTTTGGCTGTGCTAGGTCTTTGCTGCTGCACGGGCTTTTCCCTAGTTGCAGCGAGTCGGGGCTGCTCTCTAGTTGCGGTGCTCGGGCTTCTCATTACAGTGGCTTCTCTCGTTGCACAGCACCGGCTCTAGGGCACACGGGCTTCAGTGGTTATGGGTGTAGTAGTTGCCATCCCAGGCTTTAGAGCACAGGCTTAGTTGGGGTTCATGGGCTTAGTTGCTCCCCAGCCTGTGGGATCTTCCCAGACCAGGGATCAAACCTGTGTCTCCTGCATTGGTAGGTAGATTCTTTACCACTGAGCCACTGAAACCGTCTCTTCTGTTTTGACCAGTGAGAAATCATTTCACACCGTTTTGCTTTGTATTTATTGGATGCAGAATGAGACCAAGTGTTTTCCATATGTTTATTTGTGAGAGGTGTTTCCATTGGTGAGTTGCAAAAGGGCTTCATCTTTATTTATAGGGAAGCATCTTAGTAGAGAAAGAGAGAGGATGAACATACGAACTCCATCCCAGCCTGTTTTTGCCAGCTTTGTGCCTCTGGGCGTGTGTCTATAGCTCCCTGACCTTCTGTTTCCCCTTCTGTGAAATTAGGATGCTAACACTTAACTTTACTAACTTGACGTAAGGATTGCACAGGGAGCAACTTTCAACCACCTCACACAGTCCCCAGCTCACAGCTCCCATTTAATTCCCTTCTCCCTCTTTTTGAGCCTCGAGCTCTTTGTCATTGCCTCCGATGATCCTTCAGGGCTCCTGCTGCTTGGATATCAGCAGTACCAAAATTCTCAGTACCACTGGGGAACTTTCAAGAAATGCAGAGCCTTGGGCTCTGACCCAGACCCATTCCAGCAGAATCTGCATTTTAACAAGATCCCCAAGTAATTCATAAGCACATTAAGGTTTGAAGAGTCTTGGTTTAGGCTTTGAGATTGGAGGAAAATGGGTGTGTTCTCCAGACATGACCAACTCAGAGAGAAAGAGGTAGATGATGGACCTGTCACTGGGAGACCTGGCACACACCCCCCCATCCTTCTGCCAGCCCCTAAGGCAAGCAGATCCCCTCCACTGGAAAGTCAGCCTCACAAGGCAATCTCTTGGGAAGGCAGCCCTCAGCCAGCAGCTCACTGTTGTACTTCTTGCCTGAGAAAGGGTTGCATCACAGGGAAGAATCAGCCAGGGTGCGGATAAGAGGTGGGGGACTCCATGAGATGGAACTGCCTGGCCCCCTATCGTGTTAACTTTCTGAAAACCTGGAGCTGATAATGGAGGCCTCGGATGGGAGCCAGGGATGCTCCAGAGCTTAGAGAGCAGGTGTGTGTGTGCGTGCTCAGTCGTGTCCAACTCTTTGCAACCCCATGGACTATAACCCATGAGGCTCCTCTGTCCATGGGATTTTCCAGGCAAGAATTCTGGAGTGGGTTGCCACAGACCTTTGGTCATTTAAGCCCCACCCTTTGTGCATATCATGCTTACTTAGGGATTGAGAGGTAGACAGGAGTTTTGCTCGGAATATGGGAGAACAGCAGCTGGTTGGGGACAAGGAGGCAGGCACCCTTCACCCTGCTGCATAGATCCAGCCACCCACAGAAGGAACCGCAGCACGCGCACGCGTGCACACACACACACACACACACACACACACACACATCTGGTGTCCTGCTGTGTCTCGTTCTCCTCTCGACCTGTGAGAGAGCCTGCAGGGGCAGGGAGGAAGTCGGCACTCCAGGGCCTGTACCATTTAATATCTCATCCATCAGTGCTCTGATAAGAAACCCCATTTTCCAGCTGAATAAACCAAGCCTCCAAGAGCTTGGCAGCTAGGAAATCTGGCCTGCCAGGGATGAAGCAGGGACTCCAAAGAGCTCTTTATCCCTCACCCACTTGGCAGATCAGGAAGCTGAGATTGAAAGTTAAGACACTCAAAATCCCCAAAAAGGATGGTGGCAGGACTTGCATTAGGGCTTGGCTTTTAGAAACATGGGTCACGATTCTCAGTTAAGCCATGCTGTATCCCACTAAGCTCTACTCCCAGGCCCAATTTCACCACGTGACCAGACCCAGCCTTCTATGGCTAAAAGAATAACCTCATTAGGACTCCACCACTCAGTTCTCAGGTTCGATCCCTGGGTCAGGAAGATCCCCTAGAGATGGAAATTGCAATCCACTCCTGTATTCTTACCTGGAAAATCCCATGGACAGAGGAGCCTGGCAGGCTACATGGTCCGTGGGGTCACAAAAGAGTTGGGCAGGACTCATCAGCTAGAAACCCACCACTGTGGGCAGATGTAGCATGCTTTCTCCTGGACCACCAGCATTCCCTTCTCAGCCCCCAGACCGCCACTCCTCTCATCCCTGCCAGCTCAGCTGATGCTGGGCACATTTCATTTATTTGCAGACTTCCAGGAGGTGCTTCTGATCTTTACAAGAAGGGTTTTTTTTCCCCTCCCTTTGGTTCATAGGACCAATCTGTGCCCACCCTCTGGCCATGGCAGCCAGAGACATATTCCCAAATTAATATGCACTAGAGCATCTCCCTGAGGGTCCGTTCCCCAGCCTGCAGCTTTGGTAGGCCTCCACCCAGAGCATCGGCACCCTGTTTGCATACAAGATGAATAGGACGGAGCTGCAGGGACGATGTTTCAGATACTCCTTTGGGGGGCTCAACATTCTACCCATTCTGAGCTTATACAAATTAGTTTGCTTCACCCTTAGAAGAATCTTAGAGCTGGATCAGAGAAGTGGAAGCATCTTAGAAGTTCAGAGAAATAATACACTTCGCCCAAGATCACATAGTGAGGGGGCTGGCAGACTGAAGCAGAACCCAGGACCCAAGCCCAGGGTGCTGTCCTCTGTCAATCAGCTGTCTCCTTCCCTTCCCCTGTGAGGGAGGTAAAGGAAGGCTTATCTTAATTACCAATTGCTTTGGTTCAGATTGAGGTCAGTGTGGTTAAGAGGGGTGGGATGACAGGAAGGGAGCAGGGCCCTTCTGTTCAAATCCTATGCTTAGAGAAAGCCAAGGACAGCTGGAGGTGCAGCCTCACCCTGTTCCTTCCTTCTGTTGTCATCTCTGCCCCATTCTCTTCCTCCTGCTTTGGGAAGTATAAGGTTCTTATTGCTGCTGTAACGAATCACTGCAAATAGTGCCTTAAGATAGCCGAAACAAATTGGCTTGCAGTTCTGGAGGTTGAAAGTTCAAAATGAGTCTATATTATAGAGTTAAGATCAAGGTGTTGGGGGAGCTGGTTCTTTCTGGAAGCTCCAGGGGAGAGTGATTCTATGCCGGTCCCAGCTTTGGCGGCTGCTGGTATCCTTGGCTTGTGGCCGCATCACTCTGATCTCTGTCTCCACTATCACATTGCCTTCTTCTGTGGTAAGATCTTCCTCTGCTCTCTTTTTCTAAGGACCCTTGGGATTACATTGAGTTTTCTAGATAATCCAGGATAATCTCCTCACCTCAAGAACCTTGGGGCTTCCCTAATAACTCGGTTGGTAAAGAACATGTCTGCAATGCAGGAGACCCCTGTTCGATACCTGGGTCAGGAAGATCCACTGGAGAAGGGATAGGCTACCCACTCCAATATTCTGGCCTGGAGAGTTCCATGGACTGTGTAGTCCATGAAGTCGCAAAGAGTCGGACATGACTGAGCTAATTTCAGTTTCACTTTCAAGAACCTTAACTTAATTGCACCTGCCAAGTTCTTTGCATCGTATACGGAAATAGTCACAGGGTGGATAAATTAAGGGCGGGGGGTACATTGTTCAGCTTACTATAAACAGCAATAAGGAGTATTTAAGAAATTGAGCCTTGGGACTTCCCTGGTGGTCCAGTGGTTAAGACTCCAAACTTCCAATGCAGTGGAGAGGGGATGGTGTCATTTTCAATCCCTGATCAAGAAACTAACAGCCCACATGCAGCACAGCCTGGCCAGAAAATAAATAAATAAAAATAACTGAAATGACCCTGAATTGCTGATTAAGTATAAAAATGACATCCAGTTAGGAAAACTGTTTTAAAAGACAAACAAAACAGAATCTGAGCTGACAGACAAGCACGGGCTCATATTTGAACTCTGACACTTGCTAACGCATGACCTGGGCCCTATTTTTTCATCCTTCCTAGGAATCCTGTTTCCTGTTATAAAAAATGGAAGTCATGTTACCTGCCTTTCGGGGCTGTGATGAGGACCAGGAACCAAGCACCCAGCATTAAACACCCAGCACTGTGGCAGGTGCCTTGTATGTCTGCCTGCTCAGTTGTGCCCGTCTCCTTGCAACCCCGTGGACCGTAGCCCACCAGGTTCCTCTGTCCATGGGATTTCCTAGGCAGGAATACTAGAGAGGGTTGCCATTTCCTGCTCCAGGAGATCTTCCCAACCCAGGGATCGAGCCCACATCTCTTGCGTCTCCTGCATTGGCAGGCAGATTCTCTACCACTGATGCCACTTGGGAAGCCCAAGAGGTGTCGTATAGGTATTCAGTGTAGGCAGCCAGAGATTTCAGGAGATCCTAGAACTCTGCTTCTCCTCTCTCAGAAGGAGGGTCTGTTGAGCTGGCACAGCCTTCCTGATTTGAAGGAGTCAGCAAATGCTTTAAGGATGCGAGAGCCAGCGGATCGTGCAAATGGATGGGGCCTCTATTATCCTCAAAATTAAGTTTGCACCATGTCCATTTGGATTAGCTAGTAATGGAAGAGCCAAAGCCCTGATCTATGGTAAGAGAATTCTGAATCAGTGAGTTTGGGATAATGTAATATCGGTGGTAAACGGAAGGAACTGCGTGCTCTGCCTGATTCCCTGCTCAGAAACTCCAGCAGGTCAGATCTTCACTTTGAATTTTTTTTTCATTTAATGGGATATTTTTGCTGTTGTTTTGTGTGGTTTTGAATTTTTATTTATTTTTTAATTAATTTTTATTAGAGTATGGTTGCTTTACAATGTTCGTTTCTTTGTGTATAGCAAAGTGAATCAGCTACGTGTATGTGCTCAGTCGCTTCAGTCGTGTCTGACTGCTTGAGACCCCATGGACTATAGCCCTCCAAGCTCCCCTGCCCATAGGATTTTCATGCAAGAATACTGGAGTGGGTTGCAGTTTCCTTCTCCACGTGCATATACTTATATCCCTTCTTTCTGAGATTTCCTTCCCATTTAGGTCACCACAGGGCACTGAATAGAGTTCCCCGAGCTATACAGTAGGTTCTCATTAGTTATTGATTTTATACATATTATAAAGGGATGTTTACTTCCCTTTAGATGAGGCATTTCCATTTTGCCTGGGAAAGGAGTGGGGAGGGAAGCAGGCACCTCTGGGTTTCTAAACGACAGAGATCTGAATTTCCAGCCACTAGCGTCACCTTCCTGGAGCATCTTCATCCATAGCATCACCAACTTGCTGATTTTTGACATGTGGGTTTCTGGAGTCACCTTAGAGGTAATGCTCCCCAATTCTCAGTGTGTACTAGTGAATGTTTCACAAGTGACTTCCGGGGGGAACATCCTCTGTCCATGTCCCTGGTGTGAATGTTCCCATGGCTGATTTCAAGCTGCTAACCTGACCTCACTGAGCACCTAGGTGGGCAGGATGAGAGGGTCAGCTCTCTTGAGCTTGTGCGGACTGGTCTCAGCACACAGCTGTACCACGTGCACCCTCATCCCTCTGTTAGTAGCTCTTCACACACCCTAGCTCCATGGAAGGGCCGTGCAGTTCTGTGCTTTTGCATACATTTCAGCCCTGGGAATGTTTCAGTTTCCACCCAGTCAAAACTGTCTTTGTTCTTCAAACCTGGACCCATTAAATCCTTCATGCGATTTAACCCTGTCTTCCTCTGCTTCCCAGCGGGGCACCTCATGTCTTTATTTGGCACTGTCCTCATCCTGCCCCGTGTACAGCTCAGTCACTAAATGTCCATCTTCCCAGCCATCTGGCTTTGGAAAGACACTGGCTTTGGTCAAATTCCCCTCGTAGCTCTGTGACTTAAAGCACATGTGTTTCTCAAATATGAAACAAGGGTTTCACAAGGGTTTTTCTTTCTTTCTTTCTTTCGTTCTTGTTTTTTTAACAACTTCAATCAGAAAAACCTTTAGGATGACAGAAGTGCTTTTACTGTCCTGTGAACAAGCAGACCAAGGCCCCGCCATCTGGCCGGGTCAGCATGCAGGATTCTGGGGGCAGGTGGCCCCTTGGGCATCGTGGGACCCCTGGAGCAAGGAAACCAAAAATGCAGTTAGAGCCCCCACCACGGGCACCCAGGGACTCATGCATACACACGTGGACACACTGAGGCATGTTTTCAGTGCATACATGGGTGTGTTCACCTTCGTTCCTTGGGATGTACACACACATACTCACAGACCACTCACCCCGTGTACAGACATGTCAAGGGTTGGGTGCGTACCCATACACACCACAGGCAGAATCCTTCCTTTCCTAGTTTGCTCAGCCTCCTGAAAGTAGCCAAACCCCAGAGCTAGAAGCTTCTGGAGGCAAGGGCTGTTGTTGTTGTTCAGTCACTCAGTCATGTCCAACTCTTTGTCCAACCCCATGAACTGCAGCACACGAGGCTCCTCTGTCCTCCATGATCTCCCGGAGTTTGCTCAAATTCATGTTTATTGAGTCAGTGGTGCTATCTAACCATCTCATCCTCTGCTACCCCCTTTTCCTTCTGCCTTCAATCTTTTCCAGTATCAGGGACTGGCTCTTCACATCAGGTGACCAAAGTATTGGAGCTTCAGCATCAGTCTTTCCCATGAATATTTAGGGTTGATTTCCTTTAGGGTTGACTGGTTTGATCTCCTTCCTGTCCAAGGAACTCTCAAGAATCTTCCCCAGAACCACAATTGGAAAGCATCAATTTTTTGGTACTCAGCCTTCCTTATGGGAAAGGGGTGTAAATTAAATGTTTCCAGTTGGGCTAAGAGGACAGCCAGGGGAAGGGGGCTCCATGGCTGCAGAGACCAATTCACACCCTGTGTTCTTTGGAGGAGTTACTGTAAGGGTATATACAGAGCACACAGGAGGTGCTCAATAAATGCTGAAGCCTTTCCTGGGACAGCAGAACCAGCTCTCATTCCTTGCTGTCTACCCCTCAAGATCGCTGGGACTCAGAAGGTTCTCACTCAGCCAGGACTTGAAATGAAATCTCCCAGCATGTGCCATGCAAAATAGCCATGGGGAGGGAACTGCGCCCTAAAAGGTCTGCAGCTGGCCTCCAATCTCACCCATATGGGATAAGCTTTAACAGTCTAAGAGATTCTAGCTCAGCCTGGGTTGGGGAGGGGGTGTGGAAATAAGAGGGCAGATGGAGAAGTTTTCGTGGTGGCTTAATCTTGCAGGCATCATAGATAACTCGTAAATGTCAGAAGCAATGCACACAATTTAGAAGGCTGAAAGGAATCTGGAGATATTAAGATATTCACCAGCCCACATGAGGGAGCAGGTTTAGCCTTGGATGCCGCTCATATTTTCATTAGCAGAGGCTGAGTGAATCTGAGCAGCTTAAAGTCTAATAGAAGCCTCCCATTTTCTTATTTGGGATGTGAGTGCGGTTGCTTCATTATTCAGTGTAATGTTCCCTGATGGATGTCTGCTTCTCTGGTGTCTGTGAGATGGAGAAATATGGGGGACATATTTATCAGTAACTTCCTCTGCTGTAGCATCTCGGTTTGGCTCCCAGTAGGTGTGAATGACCCCCCAGTTGGTGGGGGCATCTGTTGCAGACGCTTCCAAGTTCTGCACCCTTTCCCTGTTTCACTGGAGGGTTGTTGGTTTCTGGATTCTGTGCACAAGTCTGAGACAGACCAAGTTGGGAGCTGCTGCCTACGATAGTTTATAGGGAACCAGATGGAGCAACTGTGCCAGTGGCTAGCACTGATGGGTCAGTGAGGCTGCTGGACATGATGTCAAGACGATGGGCAAGAGAGAAGCTGCTGAGATGGGATGATTCAGCAGGCTCAGTCCAAGGACACTGGCTGGAGTTCTGCACTCCTTTATTCATTTAGTCAGGGCTTCCCTGGTGGCTCACATGGTAAAGAATCTGTGTGCAATGCACAAGACCCATGTTTAATTCCTGGGTCACGGAGATCCCCTGGAGTAGGAAATGGCAACGCATTCCAGTATTCTTGCCTGGAGAATTCCATGGAAAGAGGAGCCTGTTGGAGTAAAGTCCATGGGGTCACAAAGAGTCAGACATGACTAAGTGACTAATGTTTGCTTGCTTCATCCACTTAGTCACTCAGGTATCCGTCTTTTCTTCCAACAAATCTTTATTGGGCACTTAACTTGGGCCATGCCCTGGGGGCACAATCATAAGCAAAAGAGACATAGTACCTGCCTTCCTCTAGCTCAGGAGAATGGTTCTTAAGTGGGGGCAGTTTTGTCCCCAGGGTTGGTGTCTGGAAATATTTTTGATTGTCATAACTGGGGGTGGGGTGCTGTTGGCATCAAGTGGACAGAGGCCAGGGAAGCTGCAAAACCTCCTAAAATGCACAGGACAAATCCCCGCAGCAAAGAATTGTCCGACTCAAAATGTCAGAAGTGAGGGGGTGGAAAAACCATGGTCTAGAAGCTTTGCAGGGTTGGGAATGAAGGTGGGCGTCTTTTTAATGTGACATGTTTTCAAGGGCAAATTACTTGTATGGTTGACCTTTATATTTGTTCATAAACCAACAAAAGATAAAACTGGGTACGGACTTCTCTGGTGGTCCTGTGGTTGAGACTCCCAATGCAGGGGGCATGGGTTCGATCCCTGGCTGGGGAAATAGGATCTTGAATCCTGAGCAGTGCAGCCAAAAAAAGAGATAAAGCTGGGACAATTTCTAAATAAAGTTTTACGTATCACAGTAACAAGAATAATACCTGTGCCATGGTAGGAGACTGGGCTATGTGGTCAGGAAGTCTTGTTTCAGGTGCATGGGGTGACCCTTAGACGATGTTTGTTCTTTAGTCTCTAAGTCATGTCTGACTCTTTGCAACCCCGTGGACTGTAGCCCCACCAATCTCCTCTGTCCTTGGGATTTCCCAGGCAAGGATACTGGAGTGGGTTGCAATCCTTTCTCCAGGGGATCTTCCCAACCCAGGGACTGAACCCAAGTCTCCTCCTTGGCAGTCAGATCCTTTGCCACTGAGCCACCTGGGGAGTCCCTACAAGATGGTAGTTGAGGTCAAAAGCCTAGGCTTTGTGAGCAGGACCCAAGGTTCAGGCTCTGACCCTCCTACACCTGCCTGAGTGATCCTAGGCCATTCACATCACCCCTCCCTCCAGCTTACATACCCTTAAAGACAGCCAGTTGGTCCAAATTAATATTAACCAGGGCATTCCTTCAGCCAAAGGCACTAGCCCTCACACTCCAGAATTCTTACAGACCTCTGCCCACTGCCATCCTCTCCCTACTTCATCATTCATTCATTCTTTCATTCATTCACAAGTATTTATTGAACATCTTCTATGACCAGGCTCTCTTCCAAGTACTGAGGTTGCATCAGTGAACAAAATAAACCAGTTCTCTCCTAGAACCTATACTTTATAAAGAGAACAGGTTTAATAATAATGATGATGATGATGAAATATTCCACAGGTACAGATTTTATGAAACTAGAACAAGGTGATGTGATAAGGAGTAACTAAGTTGATTGGTCAGAAAAGGCCTCTCTAAGGAGGTCACTTTTAAGCTGAAATCCAAAGGAAAAGGAAAATATGAGTCAGGCCAAGCTCTGGGGGAATGATCATTCCAGGCAATGAGCCAGGAAGAATAGAGGTGCCCCGAGGGAGAGATGAACTCCATGTGTTGAGGACACAGAGGGTATAAAGCTCGAGCCCCCAAATGAGACCAAGGGGTCTGGGATGGGGAGGGTGTCGGGCCTGAGTAAGGAGCTGGGACTGAGAACGGGGCACCCAGGGAGGGGACCGAAGTGCAGGCATCCTGTGCTCCTGATACACTGACCACACAGCTTGGGAATCACGTTCCTGACCCCAACCTTGGCAAGGTGAAGGCATGTTTTCTCCAGCATAAGATTCTTAGCATGTTTTCTCTGCTTTTTTTCACCAGCACAGCAGGCATGATGCAGGTCCCTCCCAAGCCCACCTCAGTCTCCATGAAACAAACACATCAAGGCCCGAGCAACGGCCCCCCTTCCCTTGACCTTCCTAGGTAGGGGGCACGGGTGGACACAGCCTCTCACTTCTCCGTTCACTCACTCCATAAACTGTTACTGAACCCATCTCTTAGTCCACTTCCCCTAGCAGCAGACCCTGAAATCAGGATACATCGTTTATTTGGGAGATAATCCAGGAAACACTGCTAGGGAAGCTGAAAGCAAGACAGGGAAGGAGAGTAATGAACACAAGTGCATTATTAAGCAAGTTAGCACTATGGGCACTTGGACCTTAGTCCTACAGGGAACTCTGGGAGTCATCCCACCTGAAGGGTGAGGGAGGGCAGGTATGCAGGTGCCGACTCCTGCCGTGCTGGTTGGTGTGGCTGCCAGGAAGCATTGATCTTCTGGCGCTTCAGGGTGGCCCTGCGGGTGGGCAAAGAGGGCTCCTGCCGTCAGAGCTTTCTCCTGCAGGCAAAGAAATGCAGGTGCTGGTAGGTGAAAATTGGGACATCCCACATTAAAATCATTAAGTGCAAGGGGATGTGGTCAGGGCACTGAAAGCACCTTTTCTAAGCACTTGTTACACTTATTTATTTTTATTAATATTTCTTTATTTGGCTGTGCCAGGTCTCAGCTATGGCATGCAGGATCTTCCATCTTCATTGTTTTTTTTTTTCTTTATTTCTTTTCTTTATTTTCTTTTTAGTTGTGACATGCCGGATCTTTAGTTGCAGCATGTGAGATCTAGTTCCCTGACCAGGGATCAAACTCAGGCCCCTTGAGTTGGGAGAGCACAGTCTTAGCCAACGGAGTAGCGGGGAAGTAAGTCCCTATTTTATTGTTTTGAAGAACACTGACCCTGAGACCCTCTTAACAACCTTTAAGCGTATAATCAGTATTGTTGACTCTAGGTACAGTGTTGTTACAGCCGATCTCTAGAACTTACTCATCGTGCTTGACTGAACACTTATGCTTGTCGATTGGTAACTCCCCATGTCATCCCTCCCCTCAGCCCACCATTCCACTCTGATTCTGAGACTCTGACTGCTAGAGCAGTGCTTGTCTTTTGGTGACTTGACTGACCTCACTTAGCATAATATTCTCTAGGTTCATCCATTCTGTCTCCCATTGCAGCATTTCCTTCTCTTTAAAGGAAAAATAGTATTCCGTTGCATGTACAAAGCACATCTTCTTTATCCATTCATCTGTCGATTGATGGACTCTTGGGTTGTGTCCACATCTTGGCCAGTGTGAATAATGCTGCTATAAACATGGGAGTGCAGATGTCTGTTTAAGACCCTGATTTCCGTTCTTTCAGATAAATACCCAGAAGTGAAGTTGTTGGATCGTATGGTAGTTCTTCCCTCATAGCTCAGTCGGTAAAGAATCTGCCTGCAATTTGGGAGACCCGGGTTCGATTCCTGGCTTGGGAGGATCCCCTGGAGAAGGAAATGGCAACCCACTCCAGTATTCTTGCCTGGAAAATCCCATGGACAGAGGAGCCTGGTGGGCTACAGTCCATGAGGCTGCAAGAGTCGGACACGACTGAGCGATTAAACCACCACCATGGTAGTTCTATGTTAAATGTTTTGAAAAAGCTCTAAATACTTTCCATGGCAGTTGCACCCTTTTACATTCCCACCAAGAGTGTACAAGAGTTCTAATTTCTCCACGTCCTCCCCAACACTGGTTGTCTTGTGGTTTGTTGATAATAGCCATCCTGAGAGCTGTGAGGTGATGTCTCATGGTGGTTTTGATATGCATGTTCCCAATAATTAATGCTATTGGGCATTTTTTAACATGCCTGTTGGCCATGTGTATGTCATTGGAGAAATGTCTATTCAAGCCCACAGCCCATTCATTAACTGGGTTATTGGTTTGCTTTCATTGCCAGACTTCATGCTTGGAGCTGAGAAGATGTAGGTGAAGATGGTGCGTCTTTTTTCTCTCCAGGAGTTGACATTCTGACCCTGCCTCTTTTCTTATCTATGTGCTGTGCGTGCTAAGTTGCTGCAGTTGTGTCCGACTCTTTGCATCCCCATGGACTATAGCCCACCAGGCTCCTCTGTCCATGGGATTTCCCAGGCGAGAAAACTGGAGTGGGTTGCCATGATCCCTCCAGGGGATCTTCCCAACCCAGGGATTGAACCTGTGACTCCTGCATTGCAGGTGGGTGCTGAGTCGCCGGGGAAGCCCTTTCTCGTGGGACTTAGTATTAGACAGATCTTTCTCATCTATGAGATCTGTCTAATGCTAAGTCCTACCACTCAGGGATATTTTGAAGATTTGATGACAAGTCCCATATGAAAAACTCTGTACAAATGAATTGTGGGCACAGACTTAAGATATTATTATCACTACTCTGCAAGTCACTTTACTTTGTATAACCTTAGCTTCCTCCATCTGTCAAATGAGAATACTTGCTCTGCCTACTTCAGACAGCCATCATATGCTTTTAAGTGAAGTAGTAAATGAGAAGGCACTAGAACACCATTGAAATATAAACCCTGGTTCATCACCTCCCTTCGTCCTCTTTGCACCAAATGAATCACTTAAGAGCAGGAAGCTGACGTGATCCACCTTCGTAAGCCTCTCTCCTCAAATCAGGTAGAGTACCTGGTGTGTGGTTAGCGCTCAATAAATCCTAGCTGAGTTGATTCAACCTGAAGGTCTCTGGATAACCTTGGAGGTTCCCCCTGGTTCCAGTTTATTTGCAGATTCTCATCTGTTGTCACTGGGAAGTGGGCAGGGAAGGCATGATTAAACCCAGTTTACAGATGAGGAAACTGAGGCTCAGAAGGAGAGAGTTGTACTGGAAGAGAGGAACAGAGCCAGGACCAGGATTCCAATCCAATGAGCTGTTGACTTACCACCCATTGGAATAACTGTTTGGGGATAATGCCAATAAATAAACAAGGACTTCTCTGGAGGTCCAGTGATTAAGTGCTTCCATTGCAGGGGGCCAGGGGTTTGATACCTGGCCAGGGAACTAAGATCCCACATGCTGTGTGGCGTGGGCAAAATATAAATAAATAAATGTAGATGTTTCCAGGGGACAGACCAGCCTGCTGGCTGTCTGGTGTTACTCATCTCTAATAACTTACCTAGAATCAGTAAGAAAGCAGCTTCTCCAACCTTGAGGTATCTGGATCACCTTGGAGTTTCACCCTGCATCCAATTTATTCACATCTCCTCAGATGCTCATGTTCCCCCATCAGAGAGACCAGAACCCATAGAAGCATATTTCTATCTTGATTGGGATTCACAACTGAGAGGCTGTCAAAGGATAGGAAGGGGAAAACAACCCCACTCAAGGGACAGACTCACAAAGTCTGAGATGTCTCTCTACCATAAGACACCAGTGAGAAATCCCTTCCAGGGATAGGTTTAGGTGGCTGTCAGACCTGGATTCAAATCCCAGGGTCTCCATTAAGCAAAAGGCTTCAATATTCTGGATCTTAGTTTTCTCCCCAGTAACATATAAGCACTATCCACCTGATTGAATTTTACAAAGATTAAAAAGGATCATGAATGCAGAGCAGCTAGCAGAGGGCTTGGCGCATAGTAGGTCCTCACTCCTCCCTGCCCTCCTTCTGCCCAATCTCAGGACTAATCCTGCCTGGACCCCCTGGCTCCTCCTACCCCCTTAGGTCATGAGGATTTATGAGGCAATACCTGGCAGGCAGTTCCGTTTCCTGGGAAGTACGAGGCTGCTGTTTTGAGAGCAAGATATACTAAAATGTAGCTCTTTTCCTGTCATCTAGCTTTGAGTCTCCCTGGGGCCCCCTGTGGCCATCCTGCATTTTTATGACCCTGATGGGTTTCATTACTGGCCCTGACTTCTGTAAACTCATCTACCATCCTGACCCCGAGAGCGTTTGATTTGAAACATCAATCACAGTTCAGAGTTAAGCTCCCTGTTTACATGTAACTGCAGACACCCTCAGTGCCAGATCTGAACCGTGGTCTCAGAATGGAGTACCAGAGAGTCCACATGGCCCAGAAAAGAATGACTCTTGTCAGCCCAATCTAATTGTCCCCTGCCACCATTGCGGGGATGCTATGATCAGAAACAGCTCAGACCAGCTGGCCCCAGCCCTGCAGCATTCTGGGGGATCAGGTAGAAAGAAATAATGTCAATATCACCAGTCCAGGATGAAGATGTCAAGCCCCAATCAGGACTGAATGGCTAGCCCCCTCCAGAAAGAAGCCAGTTATACAGGCATCAGGTCCAAGGGCTTCTGAAAATTCTAGTTAAGGTTCCCTACAACATTTTCAGGATGTTATAAGTATTACACCTACAACCAAGAACATAGGTGTTCAGTAATCAAATATATTTCAAAAGGCTAACTTATGATATGTCAAGTACTTCTCTTTAATGCAGTACTTATCAGAGCCTTTAGTAAGCAAATGTGCTTGTGCATCTCAAGATAAATAAAACACAGAGCTTTGTTGGTTTTTTTTTTAATTGCAAACTTTTTTTTTTTTTAATCTCCAAAAACAGCATCCAGTGGTACCAGTGTTCCTCAGAACATATTTTGGGAACTGCTGATCCAGGCTGGCAGCATTTTCATGGGGCACAAGGCAGGAGCTTGTAGGTTGTGCTGTTCTCAGTATCAGGTGATATAAGGACAATGGGGGCCAGACTTTTAAGGGACAGTTGAGAGGGACCAATCGCCAGATTGGTGGCCTGGCTGAGCATCGTGTCCAGAGAGCTAGACTCCATTCCCAGCAGTGGTTCGAGTTGATCACTGCTAACTGAGGGTGGAGAGAAAAAATTTCTGACACCACAGAACAAGGGTAAGAAGAGTGGGATTGCTAAACCGTGATCGGTGGGGACAGAAGGCTCTGAATCAGTGATGATACTTTGGTTACAAGTGAGCAAACTCCAGTCATATATGCTTCTTGGGTCATGTAACTGACCAGTCCATCCGGGTAGATTGTTTGGCCTTCAGGCATGGCTCATTCCAGGAATCCAATGCTGTCACCTGGATAAGGCTTCTCTCTCTGCATTCCGGCTCTGCTTCCTCTGTTTTGGCTTTATTCTTGGCCAGACAATCTCTTTACAGTGGCCGCAGGAAGTTCTATCTCCTTCCAGCTTCATACCCAATGGAAATGAAAGCCCTTTTCTCCAATAGCGGGCACGTGTGCACATGCTCACACACACACCCGTGCACACTAGAACTGAGCTTCACTGGCTATCATTCACCTGACTTGGATCATACGCTCAGCTCTGAACCAGCTGTGCTGGGCATGAACTGTACCTGTTGGCCTGGCCTTGGCCATGGGTACCACCCTCAGAGTCTGGATAGAGTCTTTATCTGACATCCATGGGCTGTGTGGGTGAGATGATTCCCCAAAGGCAGGGCTGGTGCTTGTCACCAGGAAGGTGCTTGGTGTCTGGCAGTACACACAGGGAATGTCCATGATGGGCTGCATTTCTGGCTGACCCCTGGGGTGGCAGCCGCTGACCACCCCATCCTGCCCAGATGGCATGAAGGGACGCCTCACACTCTGCCAGGCTGGCCTCTCATTGGTTCAGTGGCTGGACAAGGGCTGAGCCTGCGGGTGTCAAGAAGAACAGAGCTGGACAAGGGAGGGACAGGTAGACTCTGCCCAGAAAAGTGACAGGCTAAGTCCTTCTGGAAGAATTGATATTTCAGGAAACTAAATGTCAGACACTTACCAGACTTAGGAGAAACCGAACACAGGGGCCCTTCCAGCCTAGCTCTCAGAGGCGAGGGGACCCACATCTCATCCTGTCTCCTCTCCAGGTCTGACCAACACAAGGATCACCAGCCAAATGCCAATAAAATACCAACTTGATTCAAGGCAGATGTTCATAATACCTCCCCAAATGCAGGGCTCTCTGGCATGAGCCAGATGGGGTAACATGACTTTCCTGAGGCTGAAATGGGGGTCTAATAACCCTCCACACTAACTCAGACCTTGACACCTGCCTTGGCCAGTTGAGCAGATCATGAAAGCCAGACCGACCCCTGCCGGCCCCACATAGGCAGGGAGAGTATCAAGCCTCTCCCAGTCTGAATCCCACCCTAAGGGGTTCAGCCTGCATGACCGGGGACATAGGAGCAAGTCCCATGGTGCAGGGCAGGTTCCCAGAAAGAACAAAGGCAGGCAGAGGCCATGGCCCACTCCCAACATGCACAAGTCCCGCTCAGAGGAAAGAGGCCCCGCCCATCAGATGAGCCTGCTGCTGCTGCTGCTGCTAAGTCGCTTTAGGCGTGTCCAACTCTGTGCAGTCCCATGGACTGCAGCCCACCAGGCTCCTCTGTCCATGGGATTCTCCAGGCAAGAACACTGGAGTGGGGTGCCACTGGCTTCTCCAATCAGATGAGCCACTTCTCTCTAATTGGGCAGAATTAAGAAGGAGCGGGGAATGGGTACCCCCGCCCTCAGCTCACCTTCCTCAGAGGCGGAAGTACTGTGGGAGGCCCTCCTCTGTGCCAGGAGTGGGCGCTCCGGGAGAGAAAGGAAGGGCTGTCCACATCGGTCCAGGGATCTCCACTTTCCTCTTCGTGGCTCCAGTTAAATCCTTTGGCCATGTGGGCAGGACCCAGGATGAGACTTGGAGTCTGACTGGATCAGAGGGTTTGTTACCTGGAAGAACCAGAAAATATGATTTTAGAAGGCATGTGGATACATACATAAACACACATGCAGTATATGTATACAAACATATGTATAGTTATACATATATAAGTATATGTGCTTTATACATAAATATATGCTTTATATATTAAATATATAAGGTCATATAAAACATGTAAGTATATATATGCATGTAAACATATAAGAACATACATATATGTGTGTGTGTATGTACGTGTGTGTGTGTATATATATATATACATATATGATATGTGTCAGACATTGGGCAAAGCTTTAAGTACTAGTTGCTCAGTCATGTCCCACTCTTTGCGACCCCATGGACTGTAGCCCTCCAGGGAGTATCCCTCTGTCCATGGGATTCTCCAGGCAAGAATACTGGAATGGGTTGCCATTTCCTTCTCCAGGGAATCTTCCCGACCCAGGGATTGAACCCGTGTCTCCTGCACTGCAGGCGGATTATTTACCCTCTGAGCTTTGGGGCCATGCAAACCCACTGAATGTGGTCCCTGCTTTCATGCTCCTTTCAACCTCGAGAAGAAGACTTGGAAACCATCGCTTCTACCGTACGGTGATGTATGCGCTAAAGGAGCCCCGGGTGAGGAAGGGGCTGTGGGTACACAGAGGTCAGAGGACCAGTGCCTCCATGAACAAGTCAGAGGAGATGGCAAGAAGGGGGCTAAGACAAGATTTCCAGGCCTAGAGCCCTGACGCCAAACCGCTGAATCAGAAGGGTTTTCCCAAATGTTCTCTCTTATTCCCTGAGCTCTGCCTGAGGAATTCGTTCCTCATCCTCCATCCTGTGGCATCAGTGCCCAGCTGCTCCAGCTGTTGAATAGTGGTCCTTTAGGCCCTCTGGCCTTGGCTTTTCCTAACAGTTGTCTTTCCTGGCTCTTTGGCCTGAAGAAGCCCATGAATTCTCTCAGCATCTGAGAAGATTCTGAGCTCACTGGGGCAGGCACCACATGAGACGCCAGCTCACAGTGTCAGGGCTGTTCCTTGCTTTTTTCTCTCTGGCTTTTGAAGTGCTACCCATCCTGGGAAGGCTTCAGGGATCAAGTCACACATACAAGGATTAAGCTCAATAAAACAGGGAGGAGAAATTTTGATAACAGCATTATTTAGGAAGGTATTATAAGAACAGTGAAACCGCAATTATATCTTAAAGTCACATTTTCTTTCCACAGACACACTTATCTATTTTTTTTTAATATATATGTTAATGGAGGAAGGGAATTAGCTCTGTGTGCATAGTTCCTTTTACATTTTGCCAAGTTCAGCTGGAGCCCAGCTCTACCCTACACTGGGCCCCAAAGAAGGCACAGACCTGCTGGCCAAACCCTGGGTAAAAATGAACCCAGGGTGTGGACACCAATCTCTCAGGGTGGGTGGGGTGTCTGGGCCCCATACATACTGCCTCCATCTCACATTTAATTTATTCATGCTCTGAAATCCTCTTTAGAAGATTCCTTAGAGAGAAAACCATTCCTGCTTCTAGCAGCCCTGGGACACCACACAGCCCATGGTGTGTGCACGCTTGCTCAGTTGCTTCAGTCGTGTCCGACTCTTTGCGACTCTGTGGACTGTAGGCCACCAGGCTCCTCTGTCCATGGGATTCCCCAGGCAAGAATACTGGAGTGGGCTGCAGTGCCCTTCTCCAGGGGCTCTTCCCAACCCAGGGATTGAACCCACATCTCCTACATTGCTGGCAGATTCTTTAACCACTGGGCCACATGGGAAGTCCAAGCAGCTCATTATCTCCCTCCAAAACCCAGCATCTAGAGAGTTTTTCTTTTTTTTTCTTCTGAAGTATAGTTGATTTACAATATTGTGTTAGTTTCAGGTGGACAGCAAAGTGATTCCATATGTATACATATATATGTATATTTCTAGATTATTTTCCATTACAAGTTATTACAAGATATTGAATGTGGTTCCCTGGGCTATATAGTAAGTCCTTATTAATTATCTATTTTATGTATAGTAGTTTGTATCTGGGTACTTCCCTCATGGCTCAGATGATAAAGAATCTGCCCTCGATGTAGGAGATATGGGTTTGGTCCTTGGGTTGGGAAGATCCCCTGGAGAAGGGAACAGCTACCCATTCCAGTATTCTTGCCTGGAGAATCCCAATGGACAGAGGAGCCTGGCAGGCTACAGTCGAAGGGGTTGCAAAGAGGTTTCTAGTCACATGCTCCTAATTTGTCCCTCTCTCCCTCCCTTTCCCCACATGGTAACCATAAATTTATTTTCTATTCCTGTTTCTGTTTTGCAGATGGATTCATTTGCATAGTTTTATTTGTATAATGCAAATAATATTTGTATTATTCCACCTATAAGTGATATCATATAATATTTGTCTTTGTCTGACTTACTTCACTTAGTATGATCATCTCTAGGTCTATGCATACTGCTGCACATGGCATTATTTCATTCTTTTTATAGCTGGGTAATACTCCGTTGTATATATGTGCTATATCTTCTTTATCCATTCCTCTGTTGATGTATGTTTAGGTGGCTCTCATGTCCTGGCTATTGTCAATTGTGTGGTAATGAGCATTGGGGTGCATGTATCTTTTGTAATTATGGCTTTCTCTGCGTATGTGCCCAGGAGGGAAATTGCTCTGTCATATGGTAATTCTAGTTTTAGTTTTTTAAGGAACTTCCATACTATTCTCCAGGCTTTCCAGGTGGTGCTAGTGGTAAAGAACCCACCTGCCAATGCAAGAGACATAAATGATATGGGTTCGACCCCTAGGTCAGGAAAATCCTCTGGAGGAGGGCACAGCAACCCACTCCAGTATTCTTGCCTGGAGAATCCCATGGACAGAGGCATCTGGCAGGCTATAGTCCATAAGGTCGCAAAGAGTCGGACACAACCGAAGCCACTTAGCAGGCACATACTGTTCTCCATAGCGGCTGTAATAGTTTTTAAGTCTCTGAGATTGGACAAGATTCCCTAGGGAGTGAGAGTGAAAAAACTTTTAATAATAGTTTTGTTGCCTCTGTGCCCGGCACCACAATGACTGCTTCACACACGGAGATGAGACTCTCTGTAAGGCCCAACAGAGACGAGAACACAACATCAAAGCAGTGGTCATTGCCAGAGGAGGGAAGCTCGTGGATCGGAGGGAAAGCTAACCCTGAGTGGGCTGGGGATGTCAAGGAAGGCATCCTTACAGAAGAAACCCTTGAGCTCCCTCTAAGGGTAGAAGAAGTCATTTAGGCGGAGAGGGTGGAAAGGTTCTCCAGGAAGAGGAAACAGCAAATGCCAAGGCAGGAAGGCGGCACAGAGCATTGGGCTGGAACGGGAAGAATGCGGGATGGGCAGGGGCCGTGAGGCGGGGAAGTGGGAGACAGGCACGGCAAGGTGCTGGGGAGCGTGGTAAGCAAGGAAGGGCCACTGGACGACCACGCTCACGGGAATGTCATCCTCGGTTCACTTCATTAACAATCGGAATCTGGTTCCTGTAACTTGGATCCAGGTCACTTATGGTGGCCAGTGTACTTCAGTGAAGCAGTCCTTTGCCAGGGAGAGGAGCTATCAGTTTCAGAGCCTGTTCCTTTGTTCTTGGCACAGTACCTGCCCTGAAGCTAAAGGGGTGCTTTCCCAGATCAGGACCACCGCATTCCAGCTCAAGGGAAGGAGGACGGGAGCTTCAAACGTATCGAAGCTGCTAATCACTTTATGCACCCCCAAACCACCACACAAGAGAAGTATGGATGTCTATTTTTTTTAATGTATTTCTTTTTAATTGGAGGTTAATTGCTTTACAATATACTGCTGGTTTCTGCCGAACATCAACATGAGTCAGCCATCGGTCTACATGTGTCCCCTCCCTCCTGAACCTCCCTCCCACCTCCCTCCCCACCCCACCCCTCTAGGTGGTCACAGAGCACTGAGTCTGAGCTCCCTGCGTCATACAGCACATTCCCACTGGCTCTCTGTTTTACATATTGTGATATGTATGTTTCAGTTACTCTCTCAAGTCACTCCACCCTCTCCTTCCGCCACTATATCCACGAGTCTTTTCTTTATGTCCGCATCTCTGTTGCTGCCCTGCAAATGGACAGCAAAGCCTCAGAGAGGTTATGTATCAAGTCCAAAGTCACTCAGTGCCAATATGGGGAGGCAGGATTTGAGCCTAGGTCTGGAGGTGCCTCCTTTGATAACACATTTCCTAGTGAATATCCTCCTACCTATCAAGAGCAGGACGCCTGATGATTAAACAAGTTGGCTAAGTGTTTCTCACGCCTCATCCACCTTGTCCTTTCCTTGACATACTGTGGATAGAGCTTAAATATTGTCTTTGCAATCAGTGCTCATTTTATTATCAGGAAGGATTTAAAATGAGCCATTACCCCATCATGGAGGCTTTTATGATTGGTCCTTAATAAATGTTTGATGCTCAGAGTGGTTCTGAGACCACAATGTGGGGAGGGGGGTCCCACCCATTCCCTCGGCTCTCTCTGCCATAAAATTAACTGAGGTGTTCGTTAACAGACTTATCATTTATCCTGCTTTTGGCTGGCGTGATGCCAGAAAAATAAAATAAGTGTATCAGAGGAACTACAGAAGGCTTTTTAATGATAGCGAAGTTAAATTGAAAGAGCAATCCTTCCTACTTGCTTTGTTATCACCTGTCAGGTCTCTAAGCAGAATGGTTAATGACATGGCCGAGGGCTGGCGCCTGTATTTCAGGCTTATTTATTTGCTCTTTAGAAGAGGGATTGTTCATTTTGGCTCCCCATGCGTCTTTCCCTAGCTGGGGTGGTTGACATTTCAAGAAGCTTTTATTTGCCTGTTTCAGTTTTGCCCCACTGACTTGAGCCATGCAGGTGATGGGTCTTTTGTTCCCTGGGATGGGAGCTTTCAGGAGAGGTAGGGGGAGGTTCTTCCAGGCTGGGGGACTTAGAGGAGGGTTGTTACCCAGGCTGAAGGTGACCTCTAGAGGTAGGAATATGCCAGGCAGAGTTGTTATCTGGTTATTGTGGCAGGTGGCAGGATGGGATGACAAAGTGAAGCCTTGACGGGGGATGGGGAAGTCTGCAGAGCATGGTGGGAAGGATGCTATACCCAATGGTAGGAAAGTGCAACAGCTAGCATTTTAGTGACTGCTCACCGCACCCTGGGCAGAATGCTCATTCCCATGCACCAGCCTACCAGCCCGTATAATATTTCTATGAGGTTCGTTGCTGTGCAGCTGCTGTGTCTGACTCTTTGTGACCCCGTGGACTGCAGCACACCAGGCTTCCCTGTCCTCCACCATCTCCCAGGATTTTCTCAAATTCATATCCGTCTAGTCGATGATGCTGTCTAACTATCTCATCTTCTGCTACCCGCTTTTCCTCCCGCCTTCCCAGCATCAGGGTCTTTTCCAATGAGTCAGCTCTTCGCATCAGGTGGCCAAAGCATTGGAGCTTCAGCTTCAGCCTCAGTCCTTCCAGTGAGGTTAGTTCTGCTATTATTTCTACTTTACAGAGGGGAAAACCTAGTACCGAAAGGTTAAGCTATGGTCCCAGGGTCCAGACTCCCTGTTAACCTGTGTGCGGCTCAAGGCAAGTGTATATGGAAGTCCATAGACCACATGTCAAATATTCGAAAGTTAAGAATCTAGCCCACAAATTATTAAATAAAGTATGTTCTCTCATCCTATTTGACAAATCTACCCGTATAGTGACTGCAAAGCCCAATTTGTTCTTTTTTTCTTTTTAAAACATCTTTAATCCTCTTAAAAATTTTATTGGAATATAATTGCTTTAATATGTTGTGTTAGTTTCTGTTGTCCAGCAAAGTGCATCAGCGATGTGTATCTGTATATCCGCTCCCTCTTGAGCCCACTCCACCCGTCAGGTCGTCACAGAGCACCGAGCTGAGCTCCCCGTGCTGCACAGCAGCAGTAAAGTAGACTAGCTGTCTGCTATACACATGGTGGTGCATATATGTCATGCTGCTCACCCCACCTTCCCCTTCCCCACCCCATGCCCACAAGGCCATTCTCTAAGACTGCATCTCTATTCCTGCCCTGCAAATAGGTTCATCTGTACCATTTTTCTAGATTCCATATATGTGCATTAACATACATTTGTTTTTCTCTCTGACTTCACTCGTATGACAGTTTCTAGGTCCATCCACATCACTACAAATGACGCAATTTCATTCCTTTTAATGACTAAGTAGCATTCCACTGTGTATATGTACACATCTTCTCTATCCATCATCTGTCGATGGACACTTAGGTTGCTCCCGTATCCTGGCTATTGTAAACAGTGCCACAGTGAACACTGGGGTAGAGGTGTCTCTTTGTAAAACCCAATTTGAATTCAGATTTGTCACATGCCTTGGAGTCCAGACCAGGATTTAACCCCAGAAGAGCTCTCCCTGACCCACAGCTCATCTTTGTTCTCTTCCTATTCTCAGTTCAGTTCAGTTCAGTCGCTCAGTCGTGTCCGACTCTTTGCGACCCCATGAATCGCAGCACGCCAGGCCTCCCTGTCCATCACCAACTCCCGGAGTTCACTCAAACTCAGCTCTGTCTTAAACTTTGAGGGACTGTTCACATGTGCCTCTGGTCACCCAGCCCACACACATCCGAGCTTTAGACTTTCCACTGCAAACAGCCCTCAGGAGGAGGAGGTGTGCACACCAGCAGTGATCCACTCTCGGGAGGATGGACCCACAGCTGAGGGACTCCTGGGCCCTGGGAGCTGACATGGAGTCATTCAGGCAGAGAGATCCTTGGTTCCAGGGGACCAGAGTGTGTTCTAGGATGAGAAACACAGGTTCCAGTGGACACATCCTCTTGGCCCCTGTAGGGAAGGACACAGATGGAAAAGAGCCAGAGAAGCACTCTGTAAAGTGCAGGGCCCAGAGCAACTTCAGTGACATAGCTGATGTTTGAACCCAGGGTGTCTGGCTCCAGAGGCCAGGTGCTAAACCACTGGGCTGAATTATCTCAATAACCAAAACATCAAATCCAAATGGTAGATATGATTCCCAGAATGCCACGGGGTTAGAGCAGGGAGAGAGCTGGGCAATTTAAGACCTTCTAGTCTATCTCTCAATGGCAACCCACTCCAGTACTCATGCCTGGAAAATCCCATGGACGGAGGATCCTGGTAGGCTGCAGTCCATGGGGTCGCTAAGAGTCGGACACAACTGAGCGACTTCACTTTAACTTTTGACTTTCATGCATTGTAGATGGAAATGGCAACCCACTCCAGTGTTCTTGCCTGGAGAGTCCCAGGGACAGGGAGCCTGATGTGCTGCTGTCTATGGGGTAGCACAGAGTCGGACACGACTAACGCAACTTAGCAGCAGCAGCAGCAGTCTATCTCCTGGGGCTTCCCAGATGGCTTGGAGGTAAAGAATCCATCTGCCAAAGCAAGAGATATGGCTCTGATCCCTGGGTTGGAAAGATCCCCTGGAGAAGGTAATGGCACCCCACTCCAGTACTCTTGCCTGAAAAATCCCATGGACAGAGAAGCCTGGCGGACTACAGCCCATGGTATCACAAAAGAGTCAGACATGAATGACTTAGCCGCTAAACAACAAGTCTATCTCCTGCTCACTGTTACTTTCACTCTCCAGCCATGTTATAAAGAAACTGAGGCTCAGAAAGATGAAGTGATAGGCTGCTACCTCACTCTTGTCCCCACCCTATCACCCCAGAGCTCCCCACGCCACCTGCCAGCTTTCTACGGAGGACTCGGACATGCGTCCCTGCAGGGGACAGCTCCCTCCAAGTGACTTACAGCGTGTGTTCTAATGCTGAGGTGGTGATTTCTACTCCCATCTGTGCGTCATGCCGCCGGGAGCCCTGGGAGGTATCAGTGCATTCCAACTAGCCTCCTGAATCATATTTGTTGTCTTAAAATATTTATATCCAACCACTTCCCACCTGCCAGGACTGAATTTTAGCCTCAGTTCCTTGCGATCTCCAGCCCGAAGGCACACTCTTATCACTGGAGTTGTTTGTGACCTCAGGCGCTGCCACCAAGGGCAACGGTGTTTCCTAATCAGACTTAAGCGGGATGAATGGGGCCACGACTCAGGGCAGCGAGGGCCTCCTCGCACTTGGAGCTTATTGCTTTTGACATGGGCCCATTGATTTCACCGAGAGGGGCCATTTGCAATTCTATTTATTCCCTTCAGCGAGCTCCATGCTCCTGCCTGGGCTTTGGGAAAGCCCTGGCAGAGAGCTCCAGGGATGCCCCGTGGGCCCCACCATATATTTTTACCCTTCTCCATGGATGGAAAGAACTGGAGTATCTCCTGCTGTGGCTAACACTGACATGCTTCTTCCATCAGTGATAATCATTGTCCTCATCTCATGTGCTTTTAAGCAAGCAACATAGCCTAATGGAAAGAGCACAGATTTAAAGTCAGAATTTGTATCTGAGGTTCACCTCTCAATAGCTCTGTGACCTTGATTTCATTATTTAACCTTCTCCAAGTATCAGTTTCCCTGTTTGCAAAATAAGGATGAGGAAGGAATTATGGTAAAGAAATGATAAAATGAGCTGCTAGCGCTGCTTATAACTTTCCGGGAACATCCGTCCTGTGCCTCATTGCCTCCTAATCCCTTTGAAACATGTAAAGTGCCCAGCAAGAACCTGGCACAGGGCAGATGTGCTATTTGAGGGGTGAGGTGGGGCATGTGTAAGTGCCACATTTTTACAAAAGAGGAAACCGAGGCTCAGAAGAATCCGGTGACTGCCCAAACTCACCCAGCAGATAAGCAGCAGCGCCAGGACCCCCGCCTGGGAAGCCTGGCCACAAGTGCGGGACTCTCTCCTTTCGTCCTTAGAGAGGACATGCCTGCCCAAGGAAAGCAGTGTGGCTAAAAAGTTGTGTGGGTAGGTGACACCCAGACCGTGCTTTCTCTCCTTAGGCACCTGAAATTGGGCAGCTGGGAGTCCCAGGCAGGGTACCACACCCCAGTACCCCAAATGAGAGCAGGGCAGCCTCCTCCTCTCCAAAATATTGCTTCATCTCATGGACTATAATAGGTATTTAAATACCTATACCATTGCCATCATTTGCGATTTGTTATCCTGTCCAATAAGATTTTGGCAGGATTCAAATCATTTGTCTTCCTCCAATCCCTCGTCCATTCCCAACCATTGATCTCCAAGTCCACTCACTGTGTCCCAGAAGACAGGTGAAGGCAGCCATCCTCAGGATGTAGTGTAGGGTCAGACAGCTGGGCTAGAGCCATGACCCTTCTTCCTCCTAGCTGCGTGACCTTGGGCAAGTCATTTGATTTTCTGATCTTCAGTTCCCCCTTCTGTACAGTAAAGATGATCACAGGTGTTCTCTGACCGAAAATAATACCTTTTAATGATTGGATTATAAATCTGTTTACTCTGACAGCCTGCAAACCTTGAGGACAGGGTTCATTTCTTAATGTAAAAAAAAAAAAAAAAAGCTGAAGACCAGTAACCTTTTACTATAGTGGATTGAAAAAAACTTTAAATACTGTAAGACATCAACCCAACCACCATTATGATCATCGCTGGTAATAATGGTCATAGTCTTACGAAGGTTTTGGCACAGTGCTTTTCCGTCCATACTCGACTTAATCCTGAAAGTGACTCTTTCCTACATGATTATCCCCATTTTACAGTAAGAACACTGAGGTCTAGAGAGGGTAGAGGAATGTCCCAAGGTCACGCAGATACTAGGTGACAAAGCTACACTTATACCTACATCTCTGTGATTCTAAATAGGCTCTCTGAGTTTTTCTCCCCCACATTCCCATCATCTGGGATTTTTTATCCTGTGCAGAGGCTGCTCTGTGCCAACTGCCTATGCTTAGGAAGGTTGAGGATGAGGCTGACATCTCACTTTTTAAATTTCCTTTCCATTTTAATAAATAATATGTCACAACGCAGGCAAGCTGGCTGAATAATAATTTTTCAAGCTCGGAACCCGACTTAGCTTGTTCCCACATTCATCTTCCTACCTCCTACCTCTCTTGCTCAGTCCGGTCTTCACACATCCCGCTGAGCTCCAGATATTTCTGCCTGGGTGCTGTCATCATTCCTGGAGAAGTGGCAAACAGTAGCTTTTTGTCTTTCCCCAAAGTGCTCTGCTCAGCCTACTGTGATCAGCTTTGAAGCTTGGTGTGTGGATGGCGAGAAAGCTGACGGTCCTCAGGAACCCTGCTGAGACATCCCAGAAGCTGGACTTCACCCCGTATACTACCCTAGAACCTGGCCCCCTTTGACCTTGGTCTTGATTTTACAGAATGTAATAGGTTGAGCTGTGCTATTAGAAGTTAGCAGTGGGAGCTCCCAAGTAACAGATTTGTGCTGCAATCTGGAAACTTTAAGGCTTAAGTTTGTACATAAAAAATATGTTCTCTACTTACCAGTGCTATAAATCTAAATTTTCATATATAGATCCCCAAAACAAAAACTATTTTAGAAAAACGCTGCACACGGAACAGGTGCTGTATTTTTTCCCATATAATACTCATCGTCATTGCAGCTGGCACTCATACAGACCTTTTCAGCTTGGTGAAAAATTTCACATCTATCCTCTTGTTTGTTTGTTGCAACCATTCTGTGAGAGCAACAAGGGCAAGTATCAATAAACCCATTGTTTGGAGTAGGAAACCAAGGCACAAGCAACAAAATGGGAAAATGCAAGGGGAGGAAGGGCTGATTCGGACTCTAGAGATCAAAAATAGCTTCATGGTTAAGTTGACTTTGGTTCTTAGTTGGTGCTAGTGATAAAGAACCCACCTGCCAATGCAGGAGACAGAAGAGACACCAGTTCGATCCCTGGGTCGGGAAGATCCCCTGGAGAAGGGCACAGCAACCCATGCCAGTATTCTTGCCTGGAGAATCCCCATGGACAGAGGAGCCTGGTGGGCTACAGTCCATAGGGTCACAAAGAATCGGACACGATTGAAGTGACTTAGCACACACTTATGCACAGTTGGCTTTAGTCTTGAAAAATGAGGACTGTGCAGAGAAGTGGAAAGCAATAATTCCAGCTTTATGGACCAGCATAAACAAAAGTCAGGAGGCTTGAGAATTTCATGGTATGCCTGCGATCTGAGTAGACGCTTTGTCACAGAGCGCCTTAACTAGCATCCTCCACCCGCCAACGTGCTTATTTTCTATTGCCTTAGGGTAGGATCCCCAGAAGCAGAGCATGAGACAGGGATTCATGCGAAAGTGATTTATTAGGAGTATTCCCAGGAAAAATCAATAGGGAAACCTTGAAGATGACTAAGCCAAGCAAGGCAACCAAAGTCCCTGAGAAGGAAACTTCACTCAGTCCTGGGCAGGGGGTGGGTAATTCTGGAAACAGCGTAGACCGGTGAGACTCCAAGCATGGAGGACCAACAGCATCACCAATCACCAAGGAACTTGTCGGAAATGCAGAGTCTCAACCCTGGCACAGAGTCTCTGCGTCGGATCTCCAGGTCTTGTGCAGACCGTCTCCACAAGAGAGGATCACGCCTCAGAGTTGATCCATGGGCACACAAGGGAGCCAGAGTACTTACACACGCTGCATCTGCCTGTCATTGGTTAAGGGCTGCTCTTCAAGGAGATGTAAATTCCCAGGTACCTCCAGCTTCCACGTAGTGGATGCAGATTCAACAGGCAGAGGAGAGCCTATGGACAGAGGCTAGCAGCTGGGACTGGAAGTGCACCTGGCCAGGAGCCACGCGCAGGAAAGTGAAGGCTCCAGGAGGTGTTCGAGTGCAGCTCTGTGGGGTCTGATCACCCCCGTAGCCCAGGGCAAGCGCAGATTCAGGACAACATCTTTAGCCCAGCACCTGTGAGCACAAAGTCACTCAGACAGTCAGCTGGGGAAGAGTGTTGGAGTGTTGCAAACTATCCAAAATGGGACCCACTGCAAACTAAGTCGCTGATCTCCAGATTCATCCTCGGGAAAGTTTTATTAACAAAGGGTTCTAAGTAGAGTTAAGTAGGGCTACCCTCATTGAATGAGAAGATAAAACATCTTTGTAATTAGAGCATTAACATGTAAATGCACTTAGCAATGCATTAGTTCTTTCAAGTAGGTTAAACAGTTCCCTGAAAACCGGGGTGAGCTCTCCAGTTGGTCAGCAAATTCCTGCCCTGTAGGCCACTGTGGTGAGCAGTGCTTCTTGAACAAGGGCCAATTCAGAACAAATGAAAAATACCCTATGTGCAAGGGTTTTTTTTTTCCATTCAGTCCAGAAATAGCTATAGTGAATCACATGCCCCCCCCCAAAAAAAATATTATTAAATTTTAATTTATCTGCTTTATTGTCTAGGACCATGTCAATTAGAAAATTGGGCACTGCTTTTTAACCTGTAAAATATTAATATCTATGCATTTATGAGAAATAGCCCCAGAGGCAGCCTTCCAGTTCTTGCCTCTTGAAATCAAGTCACACACCGTATCATCACAGAGCTGGATGGATAGGGACTCAGAGGTGAGGATCTAGGAGCAGCGGCGTGTCTCTGTTCCCTGCCCATCCGAGAGACCCCAGGGCGTGTGGATGGTCCTCAGTGAATGTCACCTTAATAACAGAGCAAACCCATCTCTTGTCCCCACTTATAGCTTCATCTTTCATAAATATATCTAAACACTATTTTAAATCTGTGAATTAATGTGACCTATGATGTGTCTTTATTAAGAAGAAGGGGAAGGGGAGGAGAAGGGGGAGGAGGAGGAGGAATAGAAAGAAGGAGGAGGAGGTGGAGGTGGGGAGAGGAGAAATGGAAGGAGAAGAGGAGGAAGAAGAAAAACAAGATGAAGAAGAGGAAGGAGGAGACAGAGAGAAGGAAAAAGAACTGTCTTTTATGGTGAGGAGAAAAATATCTTAGAGTAAGATCACTGCAGCGAACTCTGGGATTAATTCCTCAACGTGCAAGCCCCCTCTTCAATCAAAGGTTCGGGAAAAGGCATGTAGCACCATTCTGGCCAAAGAGATATAAGGAGTACTTTGCTGGGCAAGTGTTTTCTGTCTTAAGAGGAAACTTTAGGGAGTGTGTTTATCCTTCCTGCAGACATGAACAAGGACGTTAGGAACAGTGATCCTGGGCAGCTACACAGGGAGACAGCCTGAGTTCTGAGAAAGCAGTGCTGTGAGCGGCAGCCTGGACGGAGTCCTTGCGATGTTGCCTGACCTAGCTCTAGGTGGCCGGCAGCCTCCCTTCCTCTTCTTCCTCCTCTTCATGCGCCTTCTCCATCTCTACCTCCTTCTCTCCATCCCACCTCCTCTCCCCTCCCCTTCTTCTTTCCCCTTCCTCTTCTTTTAGCATCTTCTCCAACTTTATTGAGATATGATCACTGCACAATAATATGCACATATTTAAAATGCTCAGTCTGATGAGTTTTGACAAAGACGCCTGAAACCCATCAACACAATCAAGAAAACAAACATTTCCATCCCCTCACATCTCTTTTGTAATCCCTCCTTCCATCTCCATCCGTAGGGAGCAATTGATCTGGTTTCTGTCACCCTCCTTTAGTTTTAATTTTCTAGAATTTTATAGATATGGAGGCTGACAATATGTTCTCTTCTTGTCTGATTTTAACCAAGCATAATAACTTTTAAACTTCTCCATATTGTTGTATGTATCAACTAGACACACTTATTGGTTCTGGTCGCTTTTTTTTTTTTTTTTTTTTTTTGCAAATTGCTTGCAATCTCCTACATAGATTATTGTTTTCTCTGTGACTAAAGTCGTTTTACTTTTTCCTTTCCAGTTGATATGCCTTTTGTTTCTTATCTCATTGCACGGGCTAGGACCTCCAATACAATGCTTAGTAGAAGTGGTAAGAGCACACATTCTTGGCTCGTGCTTGATCTTTAGGGGAAAATCATTCACTCTTTCTCCATTATTATTAAAGTCTTCCATGCCCTTACTAATTTTCTGTCTGCATATTGTATACATTATTAATAGAGTATTGATGCCCCCAGCTGTAACTATAGTTATGTCTATTTCTACTTTCAAGTCTATCTGTTTTTGCTTCATGTGTTTGGAAGCTCTGCCATTAAATGCATAAATATTTATTATTATTATTCACGTTTTGGCGAATTAACCCCTTTACCATTGTGAGGTGAACTTTTTTGTCCCTGATAATATTCTTTGCTCTGAGATTTACTTTATCTGATAGTAAGAAAGCCACTGTCCTGTCTTTTTATTAGAATTAGCGTGGTTTCCCTTTTTATATACTTTCATCTTTGTTTTTATGTTTAAAGTTGTTGTTGTGAACAGCATATAGTTGGGTGTTGCTTTTTTAATATCCAGTCTGACCATCTCTGCCTTTAACTGAGATGTCGAGACCATTTGATTTAATCTGGTTTTTGACATGATTGAGTTTTCAGTCTATCAGCTTGCTATTTATTGTCTATTTGCCCCATCTAGTCTTTGTTTTCTTTACCTACTAGTCTGGTCTTCTTTTTGATTTATCTTTTTTTTGATTCCACGTTCCTCTCCTTTGTGGGCTTCCTAGTTCCGTCTCTTCGTTTACTGTTTTCGGTGACTACTCTAGAACAGGGTTTCTCAACTCTGACACTATCAGGATTTGAGGTTAGATAATTGTTTGTCACAGGATGCTGTCCTGTGCATCCTGGTGAAATATTTAACAGTATCCCTAACCTCGACTCGCTAGATGCCAAGAACCCCTCCCTACATTGTGACAAATATCCCCAGGATAGGCAACCCTGGAACCACAACTCTAGAGTTACAGTATAAATCTTTAACATCACAATCTATCTTCAAGTGAATATTTTATCACTTCATACCAAATAAAAGAAACTTACAAAAGTATACTTACATCTTCCCCACCCCACCTTACTGCTATTTTTGTCACATATTTTCTGCTACATGTGCTGTAAACCCCACAATACATCATTTTTTTACATGTTAAATATCATCTTTCAAAGAGTTTTTAAATAAGAAAGAATATTTTATATTTACTCACATATTCTTTATATAAATTCACATATCCATCTGGTATCATTTTATTTTCTGCTTAAAGGACTTGCTTTACCATTTCACTCGGTAGTTGTCTGCTAATGATGAATAGTCACTCTTTGTATGTTTGAAAAGAAAACCTTTGGTTTACCTTTGTTTCTGAAACACATTTCACTAGATACAGAACTCTAGATCCACGGTCATTTCCTTTCAGCACTTTAAAGATCCCACTCCGTGGTCTTCTGGCTTTCATTGTTTCTGAGACATCTGCTCTTGTTTTCATATCTGTTTCTCTGTATGCAATGTGTCTTTTTCTCTGACTTGAGATTTTTCTCTTTGTCACTGCTTTCCAGTCATTTGATAACTGTGCTTTGATGTAGTTTTCTGTGTTTCTTACATGTGCTGTTCATTGATTGATTTACATCTATGGATTTATCCTTTTCATCAAACTTTTAAAAAATTCTGGCCTTTATTTCGTCAAGCGCTTCCCTGGCGGCTCAGCTGGTGAAGAATCCGCCTGCAGTGCAGGAGACCCGGGTTCAATCCCTGGGTTGGGAAGATCCCCTGGAGAAGGGAAAGGCTACCCACTCCAGTCTTCTGGCCTGGAGAATTCCATGGACTGTATAGTCCATGGGGTCGCAAAGAGTCAGACAGACTGAGCGACTTTCACTTATGTCTTCAAGTATTTTTTCTTTTCTCCCTTCTCCTATTGCTCCAGTTCCATCAATATGAGGTCATCTGATGCCATACCACAGTGCACTGATACTCCAGTAGTCTTGTTCTGTCCTTTCTCTCTGTGTTTCATTCTGGACAGTGTCTATTGCTGTGTCATCAGCTTCAGTGATCTTTTCTTCTGTGCTACCTAATCTGCTGTGAATTCCACCAATGTATTTTTCACTGAAGATATCATACTTTCCGTCTCTAAAATTTTGCTTTGGATCTTGTTGATATCATCCCTGTCTCTCCTTATCATGCTCAGTTTTCCCCTATATTTCTTGAACATGGTCTATACGTATATCAACTGTTTTAATGTCCTTGTCTACTAATCTGATCATCTTTTTCATTTTGGGGTCTGTTTCATTGATTGGTTTTTCTCATTATTATGGACGGTAGATCTCTGTTTCTCTGTATGCCTTATCAGTTTTGACTAGGTGTTAGACATTATGAATTTTCTGCTGTTTGCTGTTGGTTTTCAATTCCTTTAAATTTTGAGAGGCTTTGTTCTGGGATGCTGTCAAATTATTCAGAGACGATTTTAATGCTTTAGAACAGGGATCAGCCAGCTATATTCTGCATGCAAAATCCAGCCCACTTTCTGGTTTTTTAAACGAAGTTTTAATGGATTACAGTCACCAGCTCCGTCCACTCATTTATTCATTTATGTGTGGCTACTTTTGTATAAAAACAGGAGACTTAAGTCACTGAGACAGAAACCATATGGCCCGTAGAGCCTAAAATATTTACTATCTGACCCTTTACAGAAAATGTTTGACAACCCCCTGCTTCAGAAGCTTGCTTTTAAGCTTTATTAGGTGGGTCAAGACAGCCTTAGTCTATGGCTAATTTGTCTCCACTACTGAAGAAATGCCCTTCTGAGGAGTCTGCTTGAAGCCTGGCATGTTGCAAAGTTGTTGCACTCTGGCTAAGAGAAACATATAAGGTTCCTGGCCCTGTTTGGTCTCTGGGGAGTCTCTCAGCCTTGGTTGTTTCCTTATAGGCATGCCCTCATCAGTTCTCAGCAAAGACTCCAGGGAGACTTTCTGCACATCTCCGGAACTCTTTCTTCATACAACTTTATCCCTTAGGTATTCTACCCCATGAATTCTAGGCATTTGGAACGCCTGAATTTTTCAACTCTGTCACCTCAACTCACGAACGCTGCCAGCCTCTGCTAAGGTTATCCTTCCCTGTCCTGCAGCCTAGAAACTCTCCTGGAAGTAGACAGGGTGACTGTGGGGCTGACTTTGTTGGTTGCCCTTCTCCTGGGGAGCACCATCCTATGCTGACTGTTATCCGGTGTCTGAAAACCATTCTAGGTTTTTATGCAAACTAAACAGTGCACTGTTTGAGCCAGACTGGAATAGTTTTTCCATGTGCAGCAACCCCCCGCCCCCACCACTGATCTTCCTCAGTCATCCAGGAGGGTGGACGGGGTGCTGGTTTTATAGAGACTATATTATCCCTTCGAACCGTCAAGAGCCATGTCATGAAGGAGACGGTGAAACAAGCAAACAGAACTCAATCAAAAACTGAAAAACAACATACTGCCCTAGGAAGGAGATATTTCAAACTCACAGAGTCAATTTTTACAAATGCCACAGGCGTGATCAGTTTGATTTCCGGTTAGACTTCTCTTATTATTGTTGCTTTGTTTTGCTTTAATAAGAGATTCCGGAGAAGGTGCTAGAGGGTTGGAATTGAATCAATCTTGAAGGCAAATTTCTCTCTTTTATTAATTCCACAAAAGGAGTGGTGGGAGGTGATTGCTTCTGAGATATTTAATGAAGATTCCAGGTCTCATGAATTTAACACATTTGCTTACATTAAGCAGGTGCTAAATTTGATATAAATCTATACTACTTTCTGGGGGTAATTAGTGCTGGGAGCTTAATACTCTCTGAAATAGGACTGCCTTTCATTGTCTGACACTGTTGAATTGGAACAAACCCAGCAAGGCCACAGATGACATAGGCCAATACTTAGGATTAGCAGGTCTGCTGGTGGTGCTGGGTACTTGCCACAAAGAGGACAAAGATGGATGGAATGCAGGGAGCTGTGTAAAAGGGTGGGGGGCAAGGGAAGGGAGTTTTAATGCATATGTGGGGAATCTAGAAAAATGGTACAGATGAACCTTGCAGGGCGGGAAAAGAGATGCTGACGTAGAGAACAGACATGTGGGTGCAGGGCAGAGGGCAGGGATGAACGGGGAGATTAGGATTGACGTATGTGCATGTGTGTGTAAAACAGATACCTAGTGGGAGCCTGCTGTACAGCATGGGGAACTCAGCTCTGTGCTCTGTGGTGACCTGGTTGGGTGGGATGGGGGTGGGGGTGAGAGGGAGGTCCAAGAGGGAAGGGATATATATATGCATGCAACATATATATATCCCGGTGTGCTCAGTCATGCCCGACTCTTTGCAACCCCGTGGACTGTAGCCCACCGTGTTCCTCTGTCCATGGAATTTTCCAGGCAAGAATACCAGAGTGGGTTGCCATTTCCTCCTCCAGGGGATCCTCCTGACCCAGGGACTGAATTCACATTTCTTATGTCTCCTGCATTGGCAGGTGGATTCTTTACCATACCATGTGGGAAGCCCAGATATGTGTATGCTGCTGCTGCTGCTAAGTCGCTTCAATCGTGTTCGACTCTGTGCGACCCCATGGACGGCAGCCCACCAGGCTCCCCCGTCCCTGGGATTCTCCAGGCAAGAATACTGGAGTGGATTGGCATTTCATATAGCTAATTTGGGCTTCCTTGGTGGCTCAGAGGTAAAGAATCCGCCTACAGTGCAGCAGACTTGGAGTCAAGGTTCAATCCCTGGGCTGAGAAGATCCCCTGAAGGAGGAAACGGCAACCCACTCCCGTGATCTTGCCGGAAAATCCCAGGAGAGGAGAGGAGAGGAGAGAGAGGAGCCTGGTGGGCTAGAGTTTCTGGGGTTGCAAAGAGGTGGACATGACTGAGCGGCTAAGCAACAACAATGATAACCTATTCACTTTGTTATATAACATTGTAAAGTAACTCTACTCCCAAGAAGATAGCTTCAACCACAAATGTAACAACAGCAACAAAAATTAAAAGGGGTCAGAAAAAGCAACAAGACTCAAATGTCAGGATAACCAGGAGCAGGTAGGGTATTCGGGATGCCGATTATGAAGAATGCAGAGGACCAGAAATCTAACACATTTGGGAATAGACCACATGCCATGGGAGAAAGTTTCACAAAGACATAGGTTAAAGGCATAAGACTAGGGAGCCTGTCCTTCCTTCCGAAGTCTCAGACACCAGCATTTTAAGGAAATTTGGGGGCATTCATGACTTTCCCACCCCTCAGCATATCTTCTCACAGGCTTTCTAGACTGGCATGTTCCAGGTGGAGAGATTTTACGATGGCTATGTAGGAGGAGATGTTGTTCAGTGTTAACATAATGGTTGATGAGGTATTGCGTTGGAGGCAGGATACCTTGCTTCTGCTTTTACATCATCTTGTCACTAAATAGCCAGGTAGACTTGGGCAAGTCACTTTAACCTCCTGATATTTTGGTTCCTCCTCTTTAGAGTAAAGGGATTGGGTTGTATGGCTCAATTACAGTGAGAGATTCCTTTAACTCAGCACTGTGTAATATGCCAGTTACCATAGTCAGCATTTCAGATACAAAGCTCAAATCCTCAAAATAGCCCTACGACACAGACATGATCATTAGCGTCTTTTTTTTTTTAAATTGGAGTGTGGTTGATTTACAGCGTTGTGTTAGCTTCAGGTGTGCAGCAAAGAGATTCAGTTATACACGTACATATGAACTTTGAACTTTCATTGCTCAGTTCAGTTCAGTTCAGTTCAGTCGCTCAGTCGTGTCCGACTCTTTGTGACCCCATGAATCGCAGCACACCAGGCCTCCCTGTCCATCACCAACTCCCGGAGTTCACTCAGACTCACGTCCATCGAGTCGGTGATGCCATCCAGCCATCTCATCCTCTGTCATCCCCTTCTCCTCCTGCCCCCAATCCCTCCCAGCATCAGAGTCTTTTCCAATGAGTCAACTCTTTCGCATGAGGTGGCCAAAGTACTGGAGTTTCAGCTTTAGCATCATTCCTTCCAAAGAAATCCCAGGGCTGATCTCCTTCAGAATGGACTGGTTGGATCTCCTTGCAGTCCAAGGGACTCTCAAGAGTCTTCTCCAACACCACAGTTCAAAAGCATCAATTCTTCGGCACTCAGCCTTCTTCACAGTCCAACTCTCATATCCATACATGACCACAGGAAAAACCATAGCCTTGACTAGACGGACCTTTGTTGGCAAAGTAATGTCTCTGCTTTTGAATATGCTACCTAGGTTGGTCACAACTTTCCTTCCAAGGAGTAAGCGTCTTTTAATTTCATGACTGCAGTCACCGTCTGCAGTGATTTTGGAGCCCAAGAAAATAAAGCCTGACACTGTTTCCACTGTTTCTCCATCTATTTCCCATGAAATGATGGCACCGGATGCCATGATCTTCGTTTTCTGAATGTTGAGCTTTAAGCCCACTTTTTCACTCTCCACTTTCACTTTCATCAAGAGGCTTTTGAGTTCCTCTTCACTTTCTGCCATAAGGGTGGTGTCATCTGCATATCTGAGGTTATTGATATTTCTCCCAGCAATCTTGATTCCAGCTTGTGTTTCTTCATGTCCAACTCTGCAGCCCATGGACTGTAGCCCTCCAGGCTCCTCTGTCCATGGAATTCTCCAGGCAAGAATACTGGAGTGGGTAGCCATTCCCTTCTCCAAAGGATCTTCCTCACCTAGGGATGGAACCCTGGTCTCCCACATTGCAGGCAGGTTCTTTCCATCTGAGCCAGAAGGGAAGCCCTACATGTACATATATTCATTCTCTTTTAGGTTCTTTGCTCATATAGGTTATCACAGAATATTGAATGGAGTTCCCTGTGCTATGCGGCAGGTCACTGTTGGTTATCTATCTTATATATAGCAGTGTGTGTGCGTTCACCCCAGGCTTCTGACTTATCTCCTCTCGCCTACCCATGTTTCCCCTTTGGCAACCATAAGTTTGTTTTTGATATCTGTAAGTCTATTTATGTTTTGTAAATAAGTTCATTTGTTTCCTTTCCTTTTTCATTTAACTTAGATTCAGCATATGCGTGATATTATATGATACTTGTCTTTCTCTGTCTGACTTACTTCACTTAATATTTTATCATCTCAATTTGATGAAGAAACTGCAGCTCAGAATGTTTAAGGATGTGCCCAAAATTTACACAGCAAGGTGACAGCCAGGACTCCATGGCAGGTCTTGACTCCAAAACTGTAGGCTCCCTTCTATCTCTAACAAATGATAATTTTGCAAAGTACCAATGGTTTCTCTTGGTGGCTCACAATAAAGAATCCACCTGCCAATGCAGGAGACAGGGGTTCAGTCCCTGGGCAGGGAAGATCCCTTGGAGAAGGAAACGGCAACCCACTCCAGTATTCTCATCTGGGAAATCCCATGGGCAGAGGAGCCTGGCAGGCGACCATCCATGGGGTCGAAAAGAGTTGGACATGACTTAGCACCTTATTCAACAACAATAGCAACTGAATATATGTAGTTAGAATGCAAATGTTAAAATCTGATATAAGTCCCAGGAAAACAGATCAGGAGAGTGTGGATGGTGCCCTGTTGTTCCATCACTGCTCTAACCAGGGCTTGATGAGGGGCCACTGATGGAAGATTATTAAGGATCCAATAAGTGCTTCCTAATTTGAGTCCCATTCGTTCACACTTTGATATAAAAGCAGATCCAGTGTCTGTGGTCTTTTTTTTTTTTTTTAGTAAATCATTTGAAATTACCTCTACTTCTGAGAACTTTGGGTGTCTCAGTAGGTATGGGAAATCCATTTAAAAATCAGTATCCTTTTTCTAAAAGTAAGAGCTTTCAAATTAAGCATTCCTTTCATGCATCAGCGACTTCTGAGTCTTGCAATTAATTATTGTAATGTTAAAGGTCTTTCGTGTTTATGATACACACTGCGTTCCACAGGCTTATTATGAATTGTAATTTTTTCATTAACTCCCTTCATAGTCACTATTTGCACTCTATTATATCTTAGTTGATCATTTATATAACATTTGAAAGTAATAAAACTGTTTTTCATTAAAATCACTCTATGGTTGTGACATTTCACTAAGGTTAATAAAAAAAATGTTTTGCAAAGGGTGAGGTGGGGGGGTGGGAAGTAAAGGTTGGTTTCAGTAAAACCAGTTACTTTGAAAACCCACTACTTAGTGTGGTGGTCACGCTTTGAAGTGAAGAGGTCCTTGGTTCTCGGGTCCAGGCCTTGCTCTTATTAGCTGTGTGGCCTTGAGCATGTGAGTTTCACCTCTCTGAATGTCAATTTCTTTATCTGTAAAATAAGGATGATGAAAATAATAGCTTCGTGTTAATAAGCATTGTGAAATGTCTGAATGAAGGAATTGAAGAAGCAATGGAAATTCACCGGTACACTCATGGATCAAATGTGGAACACTACTCTCCATTAAGAAAAAAGTCAACAGAAAACTGTCACATTGATAAGAACGTTGCCAGAAACCTGGGCACGTTGGGAGGGAAGGAATTTATCGCTTCTAGAACAGTAGCCAGTCATCGCGTACTTTACACTTCAAAGAGCAAAAAGCTTGCAATGGTTCCATTTACATCCAGAGGCTCAGGGGAGAATGATAAGGATCCGAAGGAGATAATTTCCAAACTGCCGCTGTTTCCTTTGTCTCTGCCTATATTGATATTGTCTCGTCCATTATGATGGGAGAGCAGCATCTTGAATCTCAAATATGCACTGAGCACAGGCAGGGAAGACAGTGAGGGACTTATAAAGGACAGTTTAAAATTACAGTCAGATAATTATATTCTCTCGTAATTCAGACAGCGATTTGCTTGACAGTTTTTCAGCCCAGTCTGGCACCTCCTGGCAACCTGGAGCTGGAAAAAGTTTCAAATCGCAGAACAAATAATAATAACCACCACCACCAGCAAAGGAAAGTACTTGGCAGAGCTTCAGGGCAGCATTTTCCCGCTTGTTACTACATTTGATTGCTACAAGTATCCTGCAGGAGAAGCAGAGGAATCAAGGGCAGCTCTAGCTTTCCAGGTGCTCAGGTCAAAAATCTGGGCATCCTTTTTTTTTCTTTTTTACAAAGCCCACATCCAACCCACCAGCAAATTCTATTGGCTGTTGCATCAAAATATGCACAGAATCTGATCACTTCTCTACCACCACTGCCTCCCTACTCTGGGCATCCTCATCTCTTGCCTGGACCTTCCAGCTGTCTTCCTGTTTATGCCTTGGACCCACAATAGTCACTTCTTAACCCACTGGTCTCTCTGGAGTCCTTTAAAGACACGAGGCAGATGCTGTCACTTCTTCCCTCAAACCCCTCTATGAGTTTCCCATCTCATGTGAGTTGAACATGGAAATCACTAGAAGGTTCTATAAATTCTGTCACTGTCTCCACTTCAGCCACTCTGGCCTGCTTGCTGTTCCAAGAACAGTTTCAGCATCTGTTTTTTTCCTCTTTTCTTTTTCTGTACTATTGCATCTCTAGCATCTACAACTCTACTCAGTATTTGTCTAATGTAATGATTTCTTAAAATGAGCTCTGGGTTCTTCCCTGGCCATCCAGTGGTTAAGACTTTGCCTTCCAATGCAAGAAGTGTGGGTTCAATTCCTGGTCTGGGAGCTAAGCTTCCACATGCCTCAAGGCCAAAAATTCAAAACACAAGGCAGAAGTAATATTGTAACAAATTCAATAAAGACTTTTAAAATGGTCCACATTAAAAAAAAAAAAAAAAACTTAAAAAAAAACAAGTTCTGAAGTCAGACCACATGGGTTTGCATTTCAGATCCATTACTTCCTCACTGTGTGACCCTGATTGGTCTCCTCATCTGTAAAATGGGCATCAGAGAGATACCTTTGTCCTAGGTGCCATGAGTTGAGTCGTATCCCAAAAGATATTTCCAAGTCCTAACCCCTGGAACCCACGAATACATGAAAATAGTCTTTGAAGATACGAATGAGCTAAGGATCTCAGCATGATATCATCCTGGATTTTGGGTGCATCCTAAATCCAGTGGTTGGTATCCTTGAGAGGAAGGAAAGTAGGATGTGAGCCCCAGGGGAGAGAGTTGTGGAGGCTGAGGAGTGCTGGGAGCCATCAACGGCTGGAGGAGGTAAAGATGGATTCTCCCTACCTCCCTCCAAGGGAGCACAGCCCAGCCAATGGTGCGCCTGCTATGGCGGCTTCCCTGGTGGCTCAGTGGCAAAGAATCCACCTGCCAATGCAGGAGACACAGGTTCGATACCGGATCCGGGAGGATCCCACATGCTGAGGAGCAAATGAGCTTGTGCATCATACCTACTGAGCCTGGGCTCTGGAGACCCGTAGCCGAAACTACTGAGGACCCTGCACCCTGGAGTCGTGGTCTGCAACAGGAGAAGCCCCCGCTGTGAGAAGCCCGCACACCTCAGCTAGAGGGTAGCCCCCACCAGCTGCAACTAGAGAAAAGCCTGAGCGGCAACGAAGACCCAGCACAGCCAAAAATAAATAAATAAATGGTTTTTTTAATAAAAATCATCCAGCTAGATTTCAGACTTCTGGTCTCTGAAACTTTGAGACAATAAACTTGGGCTGATTTGTTACATCAGCTCCAGGAAACTAACACAATAGGGTCGTTGAAAGGCAGTAATGATCTTATCTATATAAAGAGTGGTACAGTAAGTAGCTCTCTCAGTGTCAGCTGTTAGTATTAGCCCTATTTTACAGACAATGGAACCAAAGTGCTGACAAAATAAATGACTTATCCGAGAGCTCTCTGCTGCTGTGTGTTGGGTCAGAGGTCAGAATTCAGCTTCTGCTGGGTTGCCTGGCATTGTGATGCAGATGACCTCTGGCTACTAGTAGTCCCAGTGAAGTCTCTCCTTTTTTTTAGTTTTTTAAAATAACTATTTATTATTTTTGACCGCACTGGGTCTTCATGGCTGTGCAGGCTTTTCTCTAGTTGCGGCGAGTGGGACCACTCTCTGGTTGTGATGGGGGTGCTTCTCATTGCGGTGGCTTCTCTTGTTGCAGAGCACAGGCTCTAGGGCATGCGGGCTCAGGAGTTGCGGTACACGGGCTCAGTAGTTTTGGCTCCCGGGGTTTAGAGCTCAGGCTCAGTACTTGCGGCACACGGGCTTAGTTGCCCTGAAACATGTGGAATCTTCCCAGATCAGGGATCGAACTCATGTCTCCTGCATCAGCAGGTGGATTCTCTACCACTGAGCCCCAGTGAAGTCTCTTCCAGCTCCTAATAGTCTATGAATTGGCCAGATGCTTGCCAACAAAGGGATTTGTCTTTTTTCCTCAGTCAACCAAAACTCCCCAAAGAGGCTCTGCATTGCTAAAGTATATCCAGATGTGAAACAGGGCACGCCCTGGCGACCTCACAGTTCGCCCACAGAGACCAGAAGGAGCAGAGCATTTAGCCAATCAGACTTGCCTGGTAGGGTCCCCAGTGCCGCATGACCATGTGAGCCTGCAGGCTGGTCGCTTCACACAACTCCCCACACAAGGGCTCAGGGAATATGCCTGGATGTCGTCTGGAGATGGGATTCTGGCCAAGAGTCGGGGGCTTCAAGAAGCATGATTTCTAGGGGCTTTCCTAGCGGTCCATTGTCTAAGAGTTGGCCTTCCAGTGCTCAGGGCATGGGTTCCATTCCTGGTCTAGGAATTAAGATTCCACATGCTGCAAGCCCAAAAAACCAGAACATAAACAAAAAGAAGCAATACTGTAACAAATTCAATAAAGACTTAAAAGAAGCACAGTTTCTAAACATCATAGGGTCCCCCAAATAGCTGAATGAGTCCTCCCCATCATGGTTTCCAATAGAAATTTTCCATGAAAAATCAGCCAGCCTGAAATCACTGCCAAAGACTTGTGATTCCTGGACCAGTAGACAGAGAGCGAGATGGGGGAATGAAGGGAGATTTCAAATGAAACCATTCCCTCCGCCCACTTGGCCAGCACCCGATCCCGGGAAGGGATGTTGAATTTCTTCAAGACGTACTGCCTTTGTTCAGAGCGTGCTGGGAACAGAGGGTCTAGCCGAGGGGAGGGACCCGGCAGGAATGAATGCAGGGTAATGCTCTCCACCTCCCACCTGGTCACTGTCACTCAGACAGTGCTCCCCGCCTCCTCCTTTGTGAGACCTGGGATAGACGGGGGACTTCACTGAGCTCTGGAGGCTAACAATATAGCTAGCAAACTACCTTTTGCAAGAGAAGTGCACCTCGTTAGGAAAACTGGCTGCATGCCAGAGAATCTTGCTTCCTTGACAGGTGGAGTCTGATCACCCTCTCCTGATGGAGACATGGTGCTGGGGGTGGGGTCTGTTATCCAGAAACGCAGTGTGTAGTTCTCAAGCAAAAGTACAACCAGATTCTGAAAGAGAGCCTCTAAGACAAACAGAAAAGCATTTCTCAGCCTGTGCCAAAGGTAAAGCTGAAATAAGGACCAGGGCGAAGAGCACTGGGCAAAACAGTTGGGTGACTAAGAGGTGGTTGGAGGGGGTGGGTGATGCTGGGATGCTCCAAGGTAAAGTGTTGATACAAAGTAGTTACACTTGCAATTCTGGAGTCAGATATCCTGCTTGGATTCAAATACAACCTCAACCATTTTGTAGCTCTGTGACTAAGGCAAAATCTCCTAACGGCTTAGCTTCCATTACCTTACTCATGAAATGAAGTTTGCAGAGATTGCCTGAGTGCTGTCACTCCAGTTAGGTCTGTCTCTTTGCCACCGCATGAACTATAGCCTGCCAGGCTTCTCTGTCTGTGGAATTCTCCAGGCATGAATACTGGAGTGGGTACCATTCCCTTCTCCAAGGGATCTTCCCAACTCAGGAATTGAACCTGCGTCTCTTTACTGTCTGAGCCACCAGGGAAGCCCAGAAACTACTTAGTGCCTGGCATATAAAAGGTACTCAATGAATATTGGCAATTACTCCTAACACAGTTATTATTGTGAGTAGATCCATTGAAAGGCTTGGGATGGGCTGGATGCTGAAGCCTGACAATCAGAAGCATCCTTGCTTCTGCCTAAACTTCTTGTTTCATCTTCCCACCCTGGGCGATGGCAAAAAGTCACTATATGGAGAATGCCTACCAAGATGGAGGACCAAGACTGAATAGCGAGGATGGTGATGGGGGAACAAGAGAAGAAGCAAGGGCATTTTGTATGTTGAGGGCATTTGTATGTTGGTCTACTGCTCAGTGGTCTCAAGTGATGTTTCTGAAAGTTGGAAATTAGTAGAACTATTGTTAGCCAAGTCCTGTTTTCAGTGAATGGGGATTTCAGGTCAAGATCTTATAGTCAACCTTTAAATAGTTTTCTGGCCATTCTTTTCCAGAATATGTTTACTCCTCGGAGAATGTGAGGGGAGGCTAGGCTTCTTAAAGCAGAGGTGGCCTTATTACTTGGGCTTCCCTGGTAGCTCAGACAGTAAAGAATTCTCCTGCAGTGCAGGAAACACAGGTTCAATCCCTGGGTCAGGGAGATCTCCTGGAGAAGGGAATGGCAACCCACTCCAGTATTCTTGCCTGGAGAATCCCATCGACAGAGGAGCCTGGCCTTATTCTTTATCTAGAAAGCCACGGGAGGCAAACAAGGAAATCTAGGAAAGAGTTACAGATACACTGAAAATTGTTGCAGATTAGCTATCTCTGAGGAAATCTATAATCAATTCCTACTTTTTTTTTTCTTTTTGCTGTACCATGCAGCTTGTGGGATCTTAGTTCCTCAACCAGGGATCAAACCTGGGCCCTGGCAGTAAAAGTGCCAAGTCCTAACCACTGGACCATCAGGGAATACCCACCAATTCCTACTTTCATTCCACAAATACTCCCTGCATTCCTCCTATGGGAGAAGAAAACTAGACCCTAAGAAGGCCATGATGATACCTGCATCAGAGCCCCACCAAATGGAAAGAAAGAACCGGTCAACAAATGCTTAAAGTGGATGTGACTTATGATCAAAGTCAGAAGGGAAGGAGCTTCCAAGCAGAAGAACTAACTCAGCAGCTGTTTGAACAGAGCATGAGTTTTAGCATCAGTTCAGTCCGGGTTTCAGCCTCTGGCTGCATCACCTATGAGCTTTGAAAACCCGTACAAGCCTCTTCACTTCGCAGCCTTCCTTTCTTCACCTGTAATACAGCACAGCTACCATCTCTGGGGTTGTAGAGAGGATGGTTTGCGATAACATATAATGTCGCTCAGACAGTGGCACATGGTAGAGATGCAACAAAAATCTGTTCTTTCCACTGGAGGGGATCCAGAAAAGACTTTCTAAAGAAGGAGCCATTTAGGCAGGATCCGAAGGAGGAGTACGGGCCTTGCCAGGTAGAGTGGGATGCTTTTCGAGGATGCTTTCCACAATATTGTGATTTCTGCCCAACTTTTCAGGAACCCATATGCCCACTGACTGACAGTAATTTTACAAAGCCAGACGTGTCTGTATTCTTTCGTGATCCAAAAAGAAAAACTCTTTTTATTTTTTGGTACTTAACGGTTGTTTTGTGGTAGTTACAAAACGTCCTCTAACTGCCAGCTACGCATCCGCCAAAAATATCACTGGGGGCATTATACGTGCCAAGAAACTAAAAGGAAGGCAGGAACTGGTTTCCTTCCATTAAAGCCAAGCGGTCTTGAGGTGGAAAACTAGCACTGAGGCTGAAGAAGAGGTACCCGAGCGGACAGCTGCGCGCTGGGGTCCCCTGCCGCCTGCATGGATGGCTGTGCACCAAGGCGCTGGTGCTTTGCGGACTGCGCTCGGCTGCAGGGACCCATTAGTATCCAAGCTGCCCGTGAGCTTCTATTTCTCATGCACCTGAAATTCTGACCAAGGTGAGGAAAGAAATAAGAGAAAGCTCTCTCCCGGGGTTCGGGGCCGAGATCAGGGAAGCAACCTCAGTGGTGTCTCGGGCATGGCAATCCCAGGTGCGGGCTGTGGGTGCTACTGCAGGGAGGCCAGAGGGAAGCGTGGTCCACGGTGACAACGAGCTGATCGGCTCATGCGTGTCTGTGCGTGCGCAAAGCGCACATGCATGCACGCAGTCTCCCAGCCCTCCATGGCGCTATCCCCTGCTGGGCTGTGTCATCTTCCAGAGTGAGCGCTGGAAACTCATCTCACCTCTAGTTGGTGGGGAGCATCAGAGAAGGGGGTGGTGCCTGTCTGCCTGTCCTCCCAGATCTCAGACTGGTCTCACTCTGCCTGGACTGCCCTCCCCCATCTCCTTTCCTGAACTTAAGGCTCAGTTCAAATGCCACTGCCTGGTCAACTGGACTGTAAGAGCCAGAGAATAGGGATTCTACGGTCTTATTCACCATCTGTCCCTGGTGTTCAGCGCAGCTCCTGACACATAGTAGGTGCTCAGTAAAACTCATGTCAAGTGAGTGACATGCCCAGTCTTCTCTAGTTCCTTTGTCCCATTAAGGGTGGAACTTCTAATTTCTCAGCCCCGTGTTTCATATCACATAACTGTTTCCATGCTTGTCTTCTCATCTAAACTAGGGACTCTTAACCGAGGGCCCACAGGTAAGTTTCAGGGGAATTCAGACACCCTGAAATGTACACAGAACGTGTGTGTGTGTGCACACACACGCATGCACCTAGGTTCATCTTTTTCTGGAGGGAAAGTCCCAGCTCTGACCAGGTTCTTGTGATTAGAATAAGGTTGGAAACTAGACTAGTCTGCAGAGGCCTGGGCTGTGCCCACTCGGAGGCCAGGGTCCTGGCTAGCACAATGCTTGATACACAGTAGGTGATCAGGATGTGTTCGCTGAGTGAGTGAGTGAGAGAATGGTCTTAAGCCCTGACTCCGGCCTCCACCATCACCAGATTCCCAGACATGGATTCCTCCAGTCACACCACTGCCAGCACCACCCACCCATCAACTGATGGATGATAACTGCATCACAGCAAGTCAGAGCAGGCCATGTGTCTCTGAGCCTCGGTTCCCTCACCTGTGAAATTGGAGATAAGTCTTGCTCTGCCTACACTCCTAAATGGTCATCATGATCAAATGAAATAATAGGTTCTTTCACTCACATTCCGGAGAAGGCAATGGCACCCCACTCTAGTACTCTTGCCTGGAAAATCCCATGGACGGAGGAGCCTGGTAGGCTGCAGTTCACGGGGTCGCTAGGAGTCGGACACGACTGAGCGACTTCACTTTCACTTTTCACTTTCATGCATTGGAGAAGGAAATGGCAATCCACTCCAGTGTTCTTGCCTGGAGAATCCCAGGGACAGGGGAGCCTGGCAGGCTGCTGTCTATGGGGTCTCACAGAGTCGGACACAACTGAAGTGACTTAGCAGCAGCAGCAGTCACCCACATTCAAGAAATCCTTATTGAGCCCCCTCTGCACCAGGCTCTGGAGGTATGAAGAGAAAGGAGATATACAACCTGCCCTCAATGAGCTCATAATCTAATGGGGGAGACCGACAAGTGACCAGTTTCAACATGATGTGGAAACTGTGACCGCACTAGAGGAAAGCTCACAGGCTGCCAACCTGAAAAGTTAAAAAATGGAGACCTCTCAGGGACTTCCCTAGCGGTCCAGTGGTTAAGACGCCATGCTTCCGCTGCAGGTGGCACAATCCCTAGTCAAAGAATTAATATCCAGCACACCACATGGCTAGAAACATTTTCTTAAAAATGGAGGCAGCTCAGAGGAGAAACAGAGATCTGAAGGATGAATGAATGTTAGCTAGAGAAGGAGAGATAAAGCGCATTCTAGGAAGGGGAAACAGCCGGTGCGAAGGCCAGGAGGCAAGAATACGGCACCTTTCTGGGGCTCCCAGCTTGCTCAGCACACAGTAGGAGAGTCAGAGAGACAGGCTGGAGGCATGATCAGGGACAGGATCATACAGGGATGCCAAAATTGGTCTTTTTCCAGAAAACAGTGGGGAGGGCTTTTGAGTCAAGGCATTGAAAAATGCAGATTTGTATTTTAGAAAGCTGACTCTTGGCTACAAGATAGAGAGCTCATTGGAAAAGCAAGATGCAGAGGACCAAGACTAGTCAGGAGCAAAAGGTAGCCATCCGGGGAAGAGGTGAGGGTGGCGTGCAGACTCGGGGCACAGAATGGAGTCCGCAGACGCCAGGTCAGTGGCAGCAACCAGACCTGATGAATTAATGAGAAAGCGTTTATAGATCAAAAGGGCGGCTTCTTCAATATAGTAGCGCTTCCTCATTCTGTATGTGGGAGCCACGTGAAGTCATTTCAGCCTGCCACAGGCTCCACACGGCTAGGCTTTCTAGTTTCAAAAGAAGGGGAAGGGCCTTTTCTTTCTATCTGTGAATTCTTTTATCTCTATGGTCATACAGAGGCAAAACCACTTAGGAACAGTCAAGAGGAAAGGAGTGCTTTTGAAAATAAAGTGACATTAACTCAGGACAGTGTTTGGAAATTGGGGGACCTAAAAGATGCACAGAAATTGCTTTTTGCCAGCAGCTTGGAAGAAGTGCCTAGAAATGCCCCCTAAACAGATCGGGAGGAAAAAAGCATTTCAGCCCAGATCAGACCATGGGTTAAAAATGATGCAAAAGATCAGTGTCAGAGAGAAAGAATTTGAGAAAGAAAAATGCCTAATCAGTATCAATTTAATAGGCCACTTAAACAGTAAAAGAAGAAATGTTGATGTTCTATGGTGGCGATTTTATAATCACTGGAGTACTTAGCTTCATGTAAGCCATCTCATATTCATTAGAAATAAGAGGAATTTTATTCATTGGAAAGAACTCTTCAATTTACAACATCTTAATTGCTCAGGGGTTTAAATTCTGATAAAGGAAGCTCATTGTTTGTAAAATTTCCTTTTTAATTAAAAAAATTTTTTAATTTATTTATTTTGGGCTGCACTGGGTCTTCGTGGCTTCGCACAGGCTTTCTCTAGCTGCAGCGAGCAGGGACTACTCTCTCATTGTGGTGCATGGGCTTCTTCTTGCTGTGGCTTCTCTCGTTGCAGAGCACAGGCTCTAGGGAATGCAGGCTTCAGTAGTGCTGGCTCACAGCCTTAGCTGCCTCACTGCATGTGGGATCTTCCAGGACCAGGGATTGAACCTGTGTTGCCTGCATTGGCAGGTGGATTCTTAACAACTGGACCACCAGGGAGATTCAGAAGCTCCATTTTCTGTGGGTGTGGGGGAGTCAGGCAGCGGGGAGAATTTGTTCATTATGATAAAGACACTGGGGTTGGTATGGAGCTTGGTGGCTGCATCAGGAAGAATGGGCTGGATTATGGTTGGTAAGAAACAACCCCCGAATCTTGGTGGCTTAACGCAACATAATCTGGTTTCTGGCTCATGTTTTGTGTCCAGTGTGGCTCCACAGCAGGTCACTCAGGGATCCAGACTCCATCTCCGTGTGACCAAAAGTCACAGTGCAGGGGCGTGCAGCCCTACCCTACCACATGCCTGGGAGGAGAAGACTGTGGAGAGGCCCACTGACTGCCCAGCGGCACAAAGCCATCGAGCCCTTCACACCCCCACTAAGACGGCAGCACTTCAAAAGCAGGGCCCAGCTCATGAGTCTTGGTCCCACCAAGACAGTGCCTCTTCCAGAGTACATGATGGTGGATTTTTGACAAATGTGTGAAGGAATGTATTGACACGTGGATCTGATTTTCAGAACTTGTTGAGCTTTTCTAAATGTGTAGGTCCTGAGAAGTCTGCCTATGTTCTTTCAGCCAATTTTCCTTCAAAATTTTCTGAGTCCCCAGAAGGGAACACATCTGGTTTCCTGAAGCCTCCAGAGCAGACGCCCGAGGCAAGGGAGGGACTCTGAAGTCTCTACTTCCACCAGGCTAATGGAGCAGCTAGCCTGTCAACGGTTTCATCACCGGGTTGTCTGGGACTCAGGAATTAGCCATCAGAGGCCAAGAGGGAGGAAAAAGAGTAGCATAGATGATGTCTTTATTTTGTGTTAGGCATGGTGCTGCCAGCTTTGCTGAGCTTTTCTCCTTTAAGCCTCACAGCCGCCCTGGAAGGAAGATGTTATGCTTCTCCTCCCCCACCCCATTTTCCCATTGAGAGAACTGATACTTGAGAAAAATAAGGCATTTGCCCAAGATCTCATGGCTACTAAGTGACTTAGAACCCAGGTCTGCCCTGCTCTAAGCCAGGCTTTGAACCACTGGGCTGACATCTGTCTTCTACAACCAGGTCGCACACAAGCTGCAAACCATTTTTTTTTTCTGAATTTCCAGCCATGTGTTGACAGGAAAAAAAATAATAATAATAATAAGGATTGAAATCTGAGAATTCTGTCTTATTCGAGGCATTACTGAGTTGAATGTACTGAGTTGGAAGAGCCTCTAAAAGTACTGAAACACGATATGGAATAAGCAGTGGGACTTCCAGATCTGGAGTCCTGAGAAGACATTTGAACTAGTGACAGAAATGTGCTAGGCAACACAAACCATGGCTTCAGTGAAATTTCCTAGGTAGGAAAAAAGATGTTCGTTTTTGCTGGCTGTTAGAGAGAACCAGGAGCAGAATAAGATGAAAAACTTGGGGTTTTCAAAACCTGGCACCATCTTGCTGCCCCTCAGGCTCAGAGATGATACATCAAACCATACCTGTGTGTTAAAAGACTTGATGCCTTCCTGGGCATTTAAATGCTGGCCTTTATGGAGCCAGAGCTAGCCTTGACTCTTGGGTATGTTGGTTGGGACCTATAAAGTCACACATCTGAAGTCCTGTGGAGTGGAAGAGGGAAAACCTAGAAACCCAGATCAAGTGGATGGTGCTCCATGTGTTGGGCTCATCACCAACAACTCCCAATTGGTCAGGGCTGTGCAGAGTGGGATGGGTTGCCTTAGGAAGTAGAGGGCTCCCCATCACAGCGAAAATGGGGTAAATATTTGACACCAACATTATAGAAAGGTGTATGATGATTGAGCCATCTGATCTTGAGTCCATTATGATCTGTGAGATCTTTGAATTCTTTCAGGCAGGAAGTTCTTAAGCTCTTCTGTTGGATTCCTGGATGTATTTTGTGTTTGTTTTTTGAGGGGTGGGGGTACAGGAAACACAGGGCCTCTTGTAATGTGTATGTGAGAGCTACACAAACATGCAGACAATTGCCTTGGTGGAACCTGCGTGACAGGAGACAGGCAATGCTACAAAAACAAAGTCTTAAAGGACTGAGGTCCCTTTCCCTCCTGTCTGCATTTGGAGAGCTGTCCTAAAGGACTTTCAGTTGACAGATTTTTCCTACTTGTGCCTTTAATTTTTCGAACTTATGCTCCCCCATCTCCTAGTCAAATAGTATTCTGCTTTTCAAATGACAATGGGAAGCCATTTCCTACTTGTAGGTAATTTAGAGATGAATCTTTTTATGACAGAAGCAACCTCCGATGGGTTCCAGATATCTAGACTTCTGCGTACTGAGTCTTCTAAATCAGGGTCCTGCCATTTGGCTCACCCACTTCCCCCATTAGATTTAAATCACCCTGCCGGTCATTTATACGAAAAAAAATTTTTTTAGGTGAATAAAACTAGAGGAAGAATGTACCAAAAGGATGTCTTGGCTACACTTGGTCCTCTTGGAAGGGCTCCCACATTACCACGTAATGACTGTGCATGTTTCCAGCGCTGCTGGGAGTATGGTCTTCTTTGTCAGTTCCATATTATTAGCTTCCAGAAAGCTCTCTCTCCTCCATTGCCTTCCTAGCACAGGACAAGATTGGCTCTGAAGTGGATTGACTCATCTTGGGGGTCTTGTGCATTTCCTGGTACAAAAGGGCACCAAGAGGCCCACTCAAGCCTGCAGAAATTATTCTTTCTGCACATATTGTTATGTATTATGCTTCTTCAGTGGTGTCCAGGAGCCTTCTTTCTGAGTGTGTGAAAAGACACTCACTTGGGACACAGCATGGGTTCTCTGACCCCAGGGCTTCCTGGGATCATCTCCATCAGCTGGAGGAGCACAAGAGACACTTGGGTTCTCTAAGTCCGGGTGGCGTTTTGGAAAGAGAAGAGCTTTGAAGGCAGACAGGCTTGGCTTCAAAGCCCAGCTCCCCTGCTTACTAGCTGTGTTATTCTGGGTCCATTATGTAACCTCCCTGAGCCTCTGGTTTCTTATTTGTGATAATAATAGTTAACTTTGAATGAGGGTTCGCTGTCTGCAAGGCCCTAAGCTAAGTGGTTTATATGCCTTGTCTAATTGAATCTTTACAGCAGATCTTGGGGTGATGTAAAGCATCTTTCTCCATTTCATTGCTTCAATCAAACACTGTCTCAGCATCACAGACTGTGGGAGAGGATTTGGAAGGAAGAGACACAGCAGAAGCTGATCATCCCTGGAGGTGGGGGGTGGGACCTGGGTGGGGGTGGGAGCTGGGTGTGTGTGGTCGCTGCAGAACCACCATCTTTGAAGATGGAAGACACCGTCTTCACCACTGGCCAAGGCTGGGTGAGGGGCCCACCTCTGTTCTCCCATCACCCCCTCTCTCCTTGCCTATTGCCATATCCATCCCTTCCACCCAACCAGACTGTGAGTCCCTTCAGGGCAGGGACTCTTTCTTATCTCTGAGTCCTCAGGACCTCCTGCAGTACCTGGCAGGTATCTGATGCTCAGTGAAGGAAGTTGAACAGAGGAATAAATAAAGGAATGAATCAGTCCATTTAGCTAGAAATACCTCTGACTAAGTCACTAAGATTCCAGTCCCAGCCCAGCCTTACCCTAGATAAGTAACTTCCGCTCTCTGTACCTCAGTTTCTTCTTCTGTGAAATGAGGGAATTAGAAAGGATAAGGTCTCAAGGTCCTCAGAGCTTGGCAACTTGGTAACATCTACAACCGCTAATCAGTACCAAGGGCTTCCCAGCTGGCTCAGTAGTAAAATCCACCTGCCAATGCAGGAGACACCTATTCAATCCCTGGGTCGGGAAGATCCCCAGAGAAGGAAACGGCAACCCACTCCAGTATTTCTGCCTAGAAAATCACATAGACAGAGGAGCCTGACGGGCTACAGTCCACGGGGTAGTAAAGAGTCGGACAGGACTAGGTACAAAGCACAGACAGACTGAGAAGTTCAAGAGCTTGCAGGTTCCAGGAAGTCTCCCTCTTTGAACAGTAGATAGCACAAGCTTGACCCAGGGAGGATGGAGAAGGATTCAGATGACCCACCCACTCAATGGGAAATCTCATTTTCCAGCTGGCACTCACATTGTGTCTATAGTGTAGACAGCCCTGCTCAGCACTATAGCACATTCAAAAGAACTGAGTTCCATCCCTGTGCTTTATGGGACATAGGACCTGTCTACAAACATCCATCATGCAGGGTGCATCAGGGGAAGAGTCTCAGGAGAGGTCTGAGCCATCGTGTTCTGCTATTCATAGGTAAATAGTGATAACATCTGGTTGGAGATGAGAAGGACTTCTTCCTCTAGGAAATGGCATTCAAAGGGCCCCAGAGGATGAGTTGGACTTGCACACATAGAGATTGAGGAAGACGTGTCAGGCAGAGGGCTTGGAGGTGGGCAAATGGGCCAGAAAATCCTTGTTTGGGAAATGGTAGATGATCTGGTTTTGCAGAGCACAGCATTTATCCAGGAGAGATGCCAAAAGAAGGCTGTGAGAGCTCAGCCCAAAACCCTATGGAGTAAGAGCTTAAACACCAGAGTGAGGAGTTTGTATCTAACGCAGAAGGCAGTGGGGAGACATTTAAGATTTTTGAATCCAGGAGTGAGAGCCAAGGTACCTTTGGAAAAATCCATTTGGCTTCATAAGTAGCAGTGTTTGGAGAGAAGAGATGCAAAAACTGGAAGTGGGAGATGGGGGACAATGCTGAGACTGTGGCAATGGTCCAGGGAGAAATTACAAGGAACTCAACTAGGGCGATGGTCGTGGTGCTCAGAAGCTAGAAGCAGAATTGGGAGCCACTGTGGGAGGAAGCCCTGTAGCTTGCTAAGTGACTCCAGAGGTCAAGAGAGGAGTCCCCAAGCTTCCCTGGTGGTTCGGTGGTTAAGAATCTGCCTGCCAGTGCAGGGGACACCAGTTCGATCCCTGGTCTGGGAAGATTGGACATGCCACAGGGCAACAAAGCCCCTACAGCACAACTATTGAGCCCACACTCTAGAGCCCGTGAGCTGCAACTACAGGGCCCCGGTGGGCTGCAAGTACTGAAACCCACACACCTAGAGCTTGAACTCTCCACCCAGAGAAGCCACCGCAGTGAGATGCCCAAGTGTAACCCCCACCTCATGGCAACTAGAGAAAGCCCATGCACAGCAACAAAGATCTAGTGTAACCAAAAATAAAATTAAAAAAAAAAATTTTTTTTTAAAGGAGTCCCATCTACCTCTCAGGCTTCGGTTATGGCTGACTTGCCATTTGTGTGCAGAAGTACAACCAAGAGAAATGACGGAAGGAGGAGAGGCTGATTCAATGGCATCAGGGCTGGTGAAGGCGGAGATGCAGATGGCAAATGTGTTTGGGACATGTTAAGTGTCACGTGCCAGACTGATGCTTGGAGCTGGATCATGTGATCAGGCAGTGCGCACCTACTATGTGCCTAACTCCATGGGAATCTTTGTAGGCATCGGCTCACTTAGTCCTCCACAACCTGCCTGGGAGACAGGCACTCCTCTCCCTTCAGCCGTAAGATACTGTGATGCTGTGATTCCAGTCTGTTACCAAATGATGCTCTTTTCATCAGAGCAAGTCAAATTCTGCCTCTTTCTTGAGCTCTTCGGAGGAAACAAACAAATCGCTGTCATCTCTAAAGCTTTAGTGAAATCTGACATCCCCTGATGAGTTGTCAAGATGCTTTCTGCAGAGCTGGCTCTGTGCTATGCCATTCTGCTCCCCTCGTGCAGGAGAGCAGAGTTCTGTTTGCTCCGACTCTGGGCTCCGCCGGCTGTCTTAGACCTCACTGTATTTCCTTCAGCCCATCTCCTTCCAGTCACTGCAAAGATGAGGCCAGGAGGGGCGGGCCTTACTTGAAGCCCTAGGGAAGCAGGTCCTGATTTCACTCAGGAGTCTTGGGGCATGTGGCGTGCCAGGACCTCAGTGATCCTGCAGTTGGGGCGAGGGGACAGGCTTCTAGGGCCCCAGAAACAAGGAGGGGGGCAACCACTTCTTCATTTTCCCAGCTAACTGTCCCCCACAGTACTTGGTCACTGTCCTTTGAAACTATTTTTTAATATTAAATATTTTTAATTTAATATTTTACAATATTATTTTATTTGGCAGCCCTAGATCTTAGCTGCAGCACACAGGATCTTCCACCTTTAATTGTGGCATTTGAACTCTTACTTTTGGCATTTGAGATCTAGTTCCCTGACCGGGGATTGAAACCCCAGACCCCCTGCTTTGGGAATGCAAAGTCGTAGCCACTGGACCACCAGGGAAGTCCCTCCCCTTTGAAATTTGACCTTCAACTTTGCGTTCATTAGCTACATTCTTAGATCATTTCTCCCTCTAGACTATGAGCTACTTGAGAGCAGAGAAGGCAAGGAAAGGAAGTAATGTTTCATTAGCACCTATTAGGGGTCGAACAAAATGCTGTCACTTTACAGCTCTTAGAATATTTCATCCTTACAACAACCTGATGGAAGGAATTCTCATGCCCACTTTCCAGATGCAAAAATTTAAGATTAAAGCAATTGAGTGAATTCAGAAAAGCTATTAGACAAGTGCCTGGCGCAAATGTTCTATCAATTATAGCAATTATTACTGAATAGCTTGTCACAGGACTCGGAGCCTGGAATTCAGTCCCGTGTGGACTGTGTCCAGAGTCCATGCACCCTTCATCCCTCAGGGTATCTCAGTGTCCACTGTAGGAATTTAGAATGTGCTTACCAGTGGACCCTTTATCTTTTTCATGTATATTCTTGACCCTTCCACACCCTGCACAAGGCTTGGAATATCTCATCGCATCTCCAATAATTCATTATTCAGTGAATGATTCGTTGACTGAATGAAGGTGTGCATGTGTGTGCAGCTGGGTGTGTAGTTGTGTGTGTGTGTGTGTAGTTAGATGTGTCACTGTGGGTGTTGGGGGATTGTGTGCATGTGTATGTGTGTTAATGGTTTGGGACAGCTTTTCTTGGAGAAGCTCATGAGCTCTCTTCAATGTCACTGCCACCCCTGCTAAGATTTGGGCCACAAGGCGTTGGGTCAGTGACTGGAGGAAGTTCTGCCAATTACCCTCCAATTACACCCCTGCCCCACCACTACCACCCACCATCCCTGCGGTAAGTCCCACTGGAAAGACCTCAGTGAGCCCTTGAATCAAGGGGAGAGCCTGGAAGACAGCAGCTCATCAGAATCCCAGCAAGGTTACCGAGTCGCCTAAATATGGAAACTGCCACCCTGCCAAAAGGGAGATGAGCTCATGTCAGCTACAAACACAGAGCCCAGGGCGGGCAGGCCGGGAGGAGACATGACGGGACTGGTGACCAGACACGTGTGCTGGGCTCAGACTGGCCCTGGGCCAGGCCCAGGTGAGAAAAAAGCCTGCTGGGAATTTGGAAGCCAGCCTCCGGAGAGCGGGGGTTGGGGGGTGGGGAGAGTGGTGCAGGGTGCAGGCTTTGTGGCCAGGACGCGTGTGCCCACCAGTTCTACTTATGTGACCTTGAGTAAGGCACTCAGCCTCCCAGAGCCCTGGTTTACTCCCCTAGAAAGTGAGGTCAACTGCAGTTGAAGGTCTAAGGATCCTCCTACCAGAGGGTTTTGCCAGGCTGTTCCCTCTACACTTTTCCCCAAGGCGTGAACATGGGCTGTTCTTCATCCCCCTTTGAATCTTTAATTCCCTGGGGTCTAGTGGTTAAGACTTCACCTTCTAAAGCAGGGAATGTGTGTTCCATTCCCGGACAGGGAGCTAAAATCCCACATGCCTTGTGGCCAAAAAAGCAAAAGATAAAACAGAAACAAAACAAATTCAATAAAGATATTAAAAATGGTCTACATATTAATTAAAAAATCTTTAAAACAAAATAAGAAATGTGACCTTCTCAGTGAGTCTGTGCTAAGCATCTACTTAAGACTGTGACCAGCCCTGACATTTTTGGGTCCCCCTTCCCTGCCTTCGCATGTTTTCATAGTCCTTTTCTCCCCATGGCATTTATCATCTGATGTGTTATATATCTTACTTGTTCTTTATCCCCACTAGGATGTGAATCCCATGCGCTCACATCTGTTTGTGCGATGCTATGTAATTCCATACCTAGAGCAGTGCCCAGAATCTAGTAGGTATACAATAAATATATGTTGGATAAACGCATAAGTGGTTAAATGAGGAAAGGAAGGAAAGAACGAGTGAGGGAGGAAGATGGTGCATGGAAATCAGTTGGTGCTGTGTGCCTGGTGGTAGCTGGTGGGTAGATGACATCTGGCGAGGGATCCACCAGAGGTAACATGGGAGGGTCTCCGAGTGTGGGCAGAGGATGGCAGCACGTTCCACTGAAGGCTAGAACGTTCACTGAGCCAGCTCCCGGTCTCCCACCGTAACAGTAGATGTTACTACTTCTCTGGTGGTAATTGTATTCCAGGCTGGTGATGAGATTTGGGGAAGCCCCTCATTCCTGCTGAAACCCAGCTACAAGCATCCCCCAGACTGGGTCTCTGCTGTCGATAGCTTCATCTCCCCCATCTTTATGTCCTTTTTATTGGCTGTGATTTCAGAGCAGTGTTTCCTGACATTGCCCCAGATTTGCTCCTCTGTGCACATGAGCCAAGCTGGGGCCAGGGCTGCAGAGATGCCCAACGGCCATTCCTCACCCACAAGCTGTGTTCGCAGCTCACGGTCCATGGGGAGGCTTGCAGTCTGTGCGGCACCTGTCAGCGCCTCCTCACCCAGGCCCCACCCCAGCCATCTTCCCATCAGTCAGGCAGATGGAACCTATCACCGGAGTTTTTCTGCTCTTGGCCACCCTCTCTCGGATGTGTTCTACAGAAATAGCAGACAGCTTCTGCTGTTCCTGCTAAGGTCACCTGCATCTAGTTGAGAGACTCTCTCCATGCAGAATGAAGAGAGAACGATCTCCAAGTGGCCTAGACATGTGTAGACAGCTCCTCTGGCATTCCCATGACAGAGCAGAGCGTTGGTGAGGCAGAAGGAAGTCAAAGTAGGACCTGAGTGCAGAGCTGCCAAGGTCACCCTGAAGCCAGGGTCGGGGTGGGAGGGCTCTAGTTGTTAAGCCACAGGACTTGAGTTCAGAGTAAAGATTCTGCATTGCATTTTTGAGGCTCAGTTTTCCCATCTATAAAACAGAGATAACAACCTTTGCTTTGGGGTTATTTTGAGGATTAGATAAGATAATATAAATGAAGTTACTTGATCATCTTAAAAGCTATACAATGTTTTCTTTCTCATAAGAGGCTCCAGGTGGGAGTGAAACATCAGCTCTAGACATCCAAAAATGTTAGCAATAATCATGATCCACGGAGCGTTTTTTTTTTTCTGTGTGTAGGGCATTATGCTAAGCCCTCTGTGTGAATTGTCCAATTATATTCTTCCAAACTTAGGAGTTTGATGCTGTCATGAGCCTCACGTAACAGTTGAGGAGGGACTTCCTTGGTTGGTCCAGTGGCTAAGACCCCAAGCTCCCAGTGCAGGGGGCCTGGGTTTGATTCCTGGCTAAGGAACTAGATCCCACGTGCCACAACTAAAAGAACCCGTGTGCTGTGACAAAGATCAAAGATCCCACATGCACCAATTAAGACACAGTCAGACAAATAAACAAATAAATATGAAAAATAAATAAATAAAACAGTTGAGGAAATTGAGCCCCAGGGAGATTAAGTAACTTGTCTGAATGATACAGCTAGAGGAAATTGAGCCCCAGGGAGATTAAGTAACTTGTCTGAATGATACAGCTAAAAAGAAGTCTACCTCCAGAGCCCCAGCCCTTATGCCCGGCATATGTGTGCTCGCTCGCTTCAGCCATGTCCTAACTCTGCCACCCTACCAACTGTAGCCTGCCAGGCTCCTCTGTCCATGGGATTCTCCAGACAAGAATACTGGAGTGGGTTGCCATTCCCTTCTGCAGGGGATCTTCTCAACCTGGGGATTGAACCTGAGTCTCCTGCGCCTCCTGCATTGCAAGCAGATTCTTTACCTGCTGAGCCACCAGGGAAGCCCGATGTGTGGCATAGATCTGCTCAGACCACCATATGGGAAGACCCATGAGGAAGTTCTAACCCAAGGCTGGTCCATTTCAAGCCACTTTTGGGGGGAACTCAGCATCCTCCATGGAGGAAGCCTGAAACAGATAATTAGGAGAACTCAATTTTAGTGATTATGTATGACCTATGACCCTTCACCTCTCTGGGCACCAATTTCCACATCTATAAAACTGGAGGAAGAGGGAAGATTGGATCTAGAAGAGCCTCTCTCGCCCTTTTGCATTCTTGCCCACTAAGGCAGGGTTAAAGGACCGATAGCCTCCTGCCCCATCTGCTCTCAGTTCCATCAGGAAAGATGGAACTTTCCATCTGAAAGCATTTCACTGCAGACCATTTGGGGGTAACATTAGAGATGGATCTTCTTTAGGAAAGGGGAATGGATGATTCATTGTTGAACTGCCCTACACATGTGCTATAAAACTCAGCCATTGAAAAATCATAAGCCCAAATTACTGTTGTTAAGCAAACAACCCACAACAAATAAATTGGTCATGATGAAACTGAACTAATGGTAATTTATAATTAAAAAGCAAGATTGGTGGCAATTGGAAAGCAGTACCAGCTCAAGAGAGTATTGCCAATGTTCTCAAGGATAACAGCCCCCCTCTCCTGATCTCCGCAGGGCTTTTTAACTCTGGGAGGGGTTCAAGTACATGAGAGTTTGAAGTGCCACTCATGTGGCTTGGGACTTGAGGACAGAACACCAAATGGGAGTCTTTGGTAAACTCTGATGACACACTCATTTTTACCTTAAATGCTGTTGTTTAATAACTCACTGCACCTCGCTAGGTAACATGGGCGGCTCTCTATCAGCATGCGCTTGTCCCTGCATGAAGCCCTCTGCAGGCTTCATCTCAGGGTCCAAGGTTGGTTTTTGTCTTACAAATAAGATCCAAGAGATGGAGCAACTTCCCTCAGGACACATGGCTAATAAGTGGTGGAATTCAGTTTTGAATCCAGGCCATCAGGCTCCGAGTCTGCTGAGCTATCCTGTGCATGGTAGACCACTGAGAAGTAAGTCCAGTAACAGGTAAAAGTGGATGTCTTTGGCGATGCCTGTCTTTCATCTAAAAGAACCAAGAGAGGACATTGGTTATTGGGTGCATTCAGAGCTTGCCAGATCCTTGGAGTTTGTGGTGATCCACAGACCACGGTCCTGCCAGCAGCTAATCGTCCACCTGGCAGCTAATAGGCCTCCTGATCCACCTCACCACTCAGCCCTTAGACAGTGCTTCTCAGCCAAGGGTGGTTTTACTCCCACAACAGACACCTGGCCATGTCATGGCTGTCGCAACTTGGGAAGATGGAGATGCTGCTGGTGCTTGGGGCTTACCTGGTGGCTCAGCAATAAAGAAGCCACCTGCAATGCAGGAGATGCCAGTTCGATCCCTGGGTCAGAAGATCCCCTGGAGGAGGGCATGGCAACCCACTCTAGTATTCTTGCCTGGAGAATCCCATGGACAGAGCAGCCCAGCAGGCTACAGTCCACAGGATTGCAAAGAGTCGAACACGATTAAAGCAACTTAGTACACGTGCACTGGTACTTAGTGAGTGGAAGACAAAGATGCTGCTACACGTGCTCCTATGCAGAAGACAGCCTCCCAAAACACAGAACTATCCAGCCCCAAACATCCAGCCTGACCGCGCTAAGGCTGAGAAGCCCTGCCCTAGACTCACGGCTCCAGACAAAGCAAGGTGCCCTTGGGACGTGTATACAGAAGATGGCTTCGGGCTGAGTAGAACATAAGGGATCTTGAGAATCTTCCAGTTCATGCATACCTGAGGCAGAAACAGAGTGAGCAAGAGAGGCAGATTACCTGGGTGGAATGTTGTGTTCATCACTCTCTAGCTGGGTGACCATGGGCAAGTTGCTTAACTCTCTGAGCCTCAGTTTCCTCATCTATAACCACAATATCTTGCTGGAGAGTTGTTGTGACATTTCAGTGACATAGGGGCATTTCCTGGGCTTGCATAGTGTCTGGTACGCGGGAGGTCCCTGATAACTATCATTTCTGGAGGTGATGGTGATGCAAGATGAGGACAGGGCAAGGTGAGGACATAAAGAAGAGGAGGAGCTGAGAGAACATAGCAAGGAGTAGAGCTCAGAGCCACGGACAGGACAAACAGCAAATGGGTAGGACCACGTGTCCACATTCATGTACACACCCCCGCCCCGGATCCAACACCAAGGAGGAAAAATGTAGCAGACCACTGGGACACACCCCTCCCTAATATGACCCCCACCCCCAGTCTTTTTACTAGCTGTGACTCAGAGTGCCTCCCACCTTTTGCAAGAGGCAATGACTGGATTCATTCATTCAAGTACTTCCTGGAACACCTCCTATGTGCTAAGCATTGCTCTAGGCGCCTGAGATGGAGCAGTGAACCAAACAAACAAAAATCTAGTCTTGAAAGGCAGACAGTAGACATCAGTAAGTTTATACAAGTGGTGTACCAGATGGCGATAAGTACCACGGAGATAACTAGAGGAGCAGAAACAATGGGGTGCACCAGCAGGTTCGTTTCCGTTTTAAACAGGGTGGCATTTGAGCAAAATCTTGCAGAGGGGAAAGGACCAAAGTGGACCCTGGGGGAAGGACATCCCAAGCAGAGGGACCCACAAGTGCAGAAGCTGGAGGTGGTAGCAAGCTTGGAGAGTTTAGGGGAAAACAAGGGAGGAGCAGTAGATGAGATCAGAGAAGAGACCGGAGGTATCAGTTACACGGCGCAGCACAAGACACGGTGACCCAGAGTGAGAGGGCAACCAGCAGAGGCCGATGTGGAGGAAACACTGTATCAGTGACTCCAAGGACTGTGCTGCAAATATGCAGTATGGGGAAGGGGAAGGGCAGGGAGATCATCCACTGTCCAAGTGAGACTTGGTGGTCCTTGGACCAACGTGGCAGCAGGGAGGTGGTGACACGCTTGGGTTCTGGACAGATTGTAAAGGTAGATCCAGTGGGATTTCCCAGTGGGTTAGATGTGGGCTGTAAGGGAAAGAGAGGAGTGCCTCCAGGACATCCGGCCCAAGAAACCGCAAAGACGAAGTAAGCCATGTACTGATAAAAGGAAAACTAATGTGGAGGAGAAAGATGAAGAATTTTGAAATGAGACAGACTGAGCTTGCTCCTGGCTCTGCTACTTAAGGAGAAGAAAGGGGGTAACGGTGGGTGAGTTGGTTGGATGGCATCACCAACCCAATGGACATGAGTTTGAGCAAACTCCAGGAGATGGTGAAGGACAGGGAAGCCTGGAGTGCTGCAGTCCGTGGGGTCTCAGAGTTGGACACAACTGAGTAACTGAACTGAATGGCTACTTAAAGAATACAGAGTCAGTCACTTAGCTCTGCAGAGGCTCAGTTCTTTCATCTGTAAAATGGGCATCACGGTACCTCTCTTGCAGGGATGTGATGAGGATCCAAAGAGATGAGCCGTGAAGGCTGGCCCAAAGTAAAATAGGTGCCATTTCCTCAGTGATGTCATTCTTGGCCTTCTCATTGTTATAGCCCCTGACTCTGCTGATGGGCTGGATTCCTGAGTTGCCTGGGGTTGGAAGAACCACTGGAGTGGTAGCCTCTCATTTTGATTGGCCAGGGAGAGGATGGAGCGGCTGGCTTTGTGCCTGGACTAAGCCTCACCTCGTGAGCTAGCACCACCTTGGGTCTCTGTCCTGCCCTTTGCAGGGAAGATCTCTGTCTCAGTAACCTTCCCAGGACCCCCAGCTCCTCCCAGACCCACTGTGACCCGGAAGCATTCCCCTGAAAGGAAAGGGGAGAATTGAAACCTGTATTTCCTCAGGAGCCCAAACAGTTGTTCCCAGTGATTCATAGAATCACCCACGGAGTTCTTTATATATAATGCTCAAGCCACCACCCCAGTGCCCAAGCTGATTTAATCAGCCCTAAGTACAGTCCAAGGACTGGTCATTTTCTAAAGTTCCCCAGGTAATTTCAATGTTATAGCTAAAGTCTGTGAAATGGCGAACCAAGTTACGATTCTGTCCATTTTATAGATAAAATACTGAGGCCAGAGAGGTTAAGTGACTTCTCCAGGGCCTCTCAACTGCTAAGGGGTTGAGCCAGTATGCAAAGCCTGGTAGGTCTGACTCCAAAGTCTTTCTACCACATCGAGCCATTTACTAAAAAGGGCTTATAATATAATAAATATCGTGTGGCTCATTAACTCCTTTATAGGAAGACTTGGGATGGCAGAAATGGTCAAAGAAGTTTCAATCTGAAGTGTTAGGAAGCCCCTGAAAAATAAAAGCAGGTATCCAGAGTGAGTCAGAAGTCAGTAAGGGGGTTTCCTCGGTAGTCCAGTGATTGCAAATGTGCCTTGCAATGCAGAGGACACGGGTTCAATCCCTGGTCCAGGAAGATCCCACATTCTGTGCAGCAGCTAAGCCTGTCAGCCACAACCGCTGAGCCCACGTATCCTAGAGCCTATGCTTTGCAACAAGAGAAGTCACCACAATGAGAAGCCCACACAAAGAGTAGCCCTGCTTACTACAACTAGAGGAAGCCCTCTCGCAGCAATGAAGACCCACCACAGTCAAATACATAAATAAATCTTAAAAAGAAGAGATCCGTAAGGGAAATGGATTCAGTCTGCAGAAGTTCAGTTTATAGACAACTTCTAGAGACACATCTTCGGGGCACTTTCAAGAGTCACTGCACGGGTGGAGACTTCCCTGGTGGCCCAGTGGCTAAGACTCCACACTCCCAATGCCAAGGGCCTGGTTTCCATCCCTGGGCGGGGTACTAGATCCCACATGCTGCAACAAAAGGATGCTGCACACCATAACTAGGATCTGGTGGGACCAAATAAAAGAAATTAAAGGAAAAAAAGAGCCATTGCCTTGGAGACTGGAGATGCCAGCCCTTAGAGTGCCCACCTGCTGCTTGGGGCAGGAAGCTGAGGGTTAGGTTAGAAACCGCTCAGCCAGCATCACTGAGCGCTCAACCAACGCCAGACTGGAGGCTGGGCACGGGGGTCCTTACTGACTTAGAGACCCTTCCCAGCAAACCTGGGGCAGAGCGGGCCCTGCTGCTGCCCATGTGGATGGGAAGTCCCAGGACTGCAGCTGGAGCCGCTACCTTCACAGGTGGTACCTGGAGAAAAGACAGAGCCACGGCTGCCAACAGCCAGTGGAGGTGAAAGACAGCCAGGAGACTGGAGGCTTGGCCTTCCGTGTCCTCCAGAGCAATTAGAAATGCAAATAAGACACACAATAATTACACACAAGTTCACTTCTCTTCCAGCCTCACAAACCACCTGTTATGAAATTAAAGAGGATTTATTTTTTAATTAATGTGACAGTAATTAGCGGAGAGTTCAGATGCTTAGAACAGGGCCTGCATGGGGGAGGAAGAAATTGGAAAAAAAAAAAGAGTGTGTGATTTTGTTTTGCAAAAAAAGTTCTGAGCTAGTTTGAGATTCTGTAAGCGCTCCTCTCTGCATTCAGAGCCACCCACAGATGTGTTTGGAACAGACAGCCAAGGAACACATTTTAAAACAAAAGAGGGCTGTGGGGGGAAAGCCCAAGCGGACTTAATCAGGCCTGGGTTTGAATCCGATGGCTACTGCATGGCTGTGTAGCCTAGAGAAAGTTACTCAACTTGTCTGAGCCCTGGTTTCCCTTCAAGATCATAATACCTGCCTCCCCAAGATTGTCATGAGATTGTTGGGAAGAGTTAAGGGGGAAATGGTACCTGCCTCTCCACTCATTTTTTTTTTTTTAATATTTATTTATTTGGCTGCCTAAGGTCTTAGTTGCCTCATACGGGATCTTTCGTTGTGGTGCATGGACTCTCCAGTTGTGTCGCTGAAGCTCGGTAGTTGTGGTACAGAAATCTAATAGTTGTTCCAAGGCATGTGACATCTTCCTGGACCAAGGATGGAACCCCTGTCCCCTGCATTGGCAGGTGAATTCCTCACCAGTGGATCACCAGGGAAGTTCCTCCATCCATTTTTGAAAGAGTAAAAAATAATTATCAATCACCATGAAAGCATAAGAATATACAGGGTCACATTGCCAGAGGCTGGATGTGCTGTGGGGCGCCTGTGTGCCCAGGACTGTCTTGGGTTTAGTACTGGAGGTCCCATGTCTTGGACTAATTGGGATGCGTGGTCATCCTGGTTTTGGGAAAGTGGACCTTGAGGTGAAGCTTAATGCAGAGTGTCCATTAGGGGGCACCCTCGGGACCCACTGGCGCTAGTGGTAAAGAACTTGCCTGCCAACGCAGGAGACATAAGAGACTTGGGTTCAATTCCCGGATTGGGAAGATCCCCTGGAGGAGGAAATGACAACCCACTCCGGTATTCTTGCCTGGAGAATCCCCATGGACTGAGGAGCCTGGCGGGCTACGGTTCACAGAGTTGAAGGCTGAGCGACTTAGAACTCATTGGGACCGACACTTGTGGCTTGGAGGGGAATCAGGACCTGGTAGCCAATCTGTGATGTAAACCCAGAAAGAGGGGACTACCCTGGCCGTGCAGTGGTTAAGACTTCACCTTCCAATGCAGGAGATGCGGTTTTGATCCCTGGTTGAGGAGTTAAGGGGCTTCCCTGGTGACTCAGATGGTAAAGAATCCACCTGAAATTCAGGAGACCCAGGTTCAGTCCCTGGGTCAGGAAGATCCCTTGGTGAAGGGAACAGCAACCCACTCCAGTATTCTTGCCTGGAGAATTCCATGGACAGAGGAGCCTGACAGTCCACAGTCCATGGGGCTGCAAAGAGTCAGACACGACTGAGAGACTGAGCGTGCAAGCACAGTAGGGATAACTATCACCCTGTCCCGGGGTTACCATGTAGACCAGGTGTGTTAACAGTGGGAGAGGATTTTTTGAGCCACAGATCCTTGGAAATCAGAGAAGAGAAAGGCTGGGAGGGGCTACAGGGGAAAAGCACCTCAGCCATCCCAGTCTCCAGCAGGTGATTTCTTCTTCTGAAGGTCTCACCTCCTCCCCAACACCATGGTGGGGTGGGGAAGGGGCACGACAGAATTTCCTACCAGCCCAGGAAGGGAGATTTTCCATCACCAGGCTGCTAGGTTCTATTTTTGTTGGTGGTAGTCAATCGCTAAGTCTTGTCCGACTCTGCAACCCCATGGAATGCAGCACGCTAGGCTTCCCTGTCCTTCACCATCTCCCAGAGTTTGCCATCCAACCATCTCATCCTCTGTCATCCCCTTCTCCTCCTGCCCTCCATCTTTCCCAGCATCAGGTCTTTCCCAATGAGTCACCTGTTTGCATCAGGTGGCCAAAGTATTGGAGTTTCAGCTTCAGCATCAGTCCTTCCAGTGAATATTCAGGGTTAATTTCCTTTAGGATTTATTTTTACAAAACTTTATTTAAATTTAGATTTTTCCCAGGGAAAGAGTTAAAAATAAATACCTTCTGTGTCTTTCTTTTCTGCAGGACTGCTCAGACCCTTGACCACGCTCATCTGAGTTGTAACTCACCAGGAAAGGGGTGGTTTGCAGGGAATCCTGCTTTATTCTTTCCTCTGAGGCTCTCCCCAGAGTCAATGCTCTATGGCTACTTTGGGAGGCCAGGTCTCCAGAATAATTTATAAATCCAGACCCCTTGACCTGACATTGGAAATCCTCCATGAGCCATTGGCTAACTGCCGTTTCCAGCAGTCTCTCTCCCACCGTCTCTTGTAAACCTCGTGTTCCCGGGCCTCCTCGCTCAGTCCTCCTTGCTCTCTCCTCCTTTTCTGCCTCTGTTGTTCTCTCTTCCTTCCTTTTGCTTTGCTGTTTATCTAGGTGATCTCATCCTCTGGGACCAAACTCAGACCTGCCTCTTCTGTGAAGCCTCCTCCGGTGTCTCAGTCTGGAGAGAATCTCATCTATCTGTGAAATACTAGGGCATTTAGCATTCATGACCTTGCAGGGTAAGGCATCTCGTAAAGACCTCTTGGCTCTTCAGTGGGAGGATAGGCTCCTGCAGTTTCCTGCTACTCCTTCCCCTAGACCAATCCCACCATGCCTAGTGCAGCCTAGGAATTCTCCACCGGGCAGCGGGAAGAGTGGGTGTACCATTGCATCTGTATCTTGAATGAGAATTAAACCCTTCTGAACATCACCTTCCTCATCCATTCCACATGACCACTAATTAAAGCCAATGACATATGGAAAGTCCCCAGATGAGGTGCCATTTAGATGTCTGTATGTGCTCCATTGTGTTCCAACTCTTTTCTACCTCATGGATTGTACCCCACCAGGCTCCTCTGTCTATGGAATTTTCCAGGCAAGATTTCTGGAGTGGGTTGCCATTTCCTCCCATAGGGGATCTTCCCAAACCAGGGATCAAACCCGAGTGTCTCTTGCATCTCCTGCGTTGACAGGTGGGTTCTTCACCACTGTGCGACCTGGGAAGCCCATTAGATGGTAGATCCTTAATCGGTGCTGGTTCTCGTCTCCCCTCAACAGTGAAACAAAACGCCCTGCAGAAAGGGAAACATTTTTAAAGCAACCCTCACGCCTGTAGCGCTTTGCTTACATCTTGAACTTTAGAATTACGACTTGACACAGTCATTACTCCAGGACCATCATTCTAGAAATGAGAAAGCTAGAAGCCAGAGGGCTTTCCAAAGTCACAGATGAGTAAGTGGCAGAAATTAAAGCAGCAATGACTTCACTCTGATTAAAGAAAGAATGTCTTGCTCGTCAGCGACAAGACAATGAAATGATGGATTATAGGTAGATGTGAGTCTTTGGTTTATGAAGATGTTTCAGAAGAGAATGGGCAACATCTTTCCAGGAGGGTTTGGACATTCCCCTGGAGGTGAGGGATCGAATCTCCTGACCTCTCCAGTTCTAGAATGTTCTTTGATTCTCTCTCTGACCCCTTGAGCAGCAGGTAGGATGTCTGTACCAACAAAATGTGAACCTGTACCAGCAGGTGGGTGGGAGGGAATCTGTTGTCATGATAGGAAATAAAATCCATTTTTCTTCCATTGTCATCACTTCTCAGTAATTAACTGGATGCTAATACCTTACATGAAGCTTCCTCCAAAACTGTAATTGAACTGTAATAAGGTGTGCATGGGATTACAGGAAAACAAAATGGCAGTCTAAGCTGAAATGTCAGGGAAGCTGATTGACAACCCACAACTCCCTAAGTTTGAGTGAGAAATTCATGAATACCTTGAGCGCTGTCATGGCTTCCTCGGAATTAATGAAGAGCTGAATTTATTAATGCAGGTACTTTAAAATAATTAACAAGCCCCCAATTCCTTGTCATGAGCCTCATTGAGTACCTGGAAATGTGAAGACATCTAAGAGAAATGTATCAAGAGCGCTGGGTTGATGCCTGTTCCTTCAAAAGTAGGGCTTTCAAAAGAAGGTGGGGAAGATGAAAGGAAGAAAGAAGAAAGGAAGAAGAGGGGGAGATACATTAGTGATAGCTAACTAAGATATGAATAAAGTTCAACGTCACTATAATCAAAGAAGAAAAAGATTAAGACAATGAGACCCCATATTTTACTTAGCAAGTGATAAAGATTTTTTTTTTTATTTTAAATCCAATGTGGATGGGATTGAGAGGAGAAAGACACTCATACAGCAAATGTTGGAATGTAAATTGGTGGGAAGTCTCTGAAAGTACCTATCAAAGTATGAGCTTTCATTCACCCACATTAATGAGCTACCTACTGTGTGCAAAGTCCTGTGTCAGTGTCAGAGAGATAGCAGTAGGCCAGACACAGCCTCTCCAACCAACCAAGAATAAATGAATAGCCAACCTCACATGATGTCATGGGTACCTAAATGATGCCTCACCAGTAGAATGGCATCATTTGGGGGTGACTAAAAGTGATCTTTTAAAAACTATTTAATAGCATAGAGAAAGGCCCATGGGATAATGCTGACTTTAAAAGATTGATTAAAACTGTCGGTGTGTGTAGTTCTGTCTGTGTTTAGGAAAAGGTGGCTGGAAAAATATCAAAATATTGTGATGATAGCTGCATGCTGGGTTTATAGTGATTTGTTTTCTACTTTATGTTTATATTTTCCATTTTTCTACCAAACCAAACGCGAACCTGAGGCTGAGATGTCAGGAAAGATATGTGTCAACTTTTAAATGTTTCTTTTAATTTTTTAATTTTTATTAAAGCATACTTGATTTACAATGTTGTGTTAGTTATAGCAACGTGATTCAGTTATACTTACATACATCATACATATATATATATGATTCAGATTCTTTTCCACTATAATTTATTATAGAACATTGAGTATAGTTCCCTGTGCTATAAAGTAGTATTGATTATCTATTTTTATATACAGTAGTGTGTATATGTTAATCCCAAATTACGAAGTATCCCTTTTAATTTTATTTCTTACTACTGTCTTATTATTTTATAACAAGAATACTACTAGATGATATTTTTTTAATGCCTGAGCAGGACATTGACCTGAATGCTTTATGACCTGGTTGTTTAATTCTTGCAAGAAAGCAGTAAGGAAGTACTTATTATCTCCATTTTACAGATGAGAAAACTGAGGCACAACAAGTTTAAGTATATGGCATGACCCTAGAAGGAACAGAACTGAAGTTTGAACTCAGGCAGGTTGACCTCAGCCCCTAGGATCTTAATCTCCATGTACTTTGTAAATGGTGTTTTGGTATTTAAGTGGTTTTCTTCTAGTTCATCCCAATACGTACAAGGAGGGCAGCGTGGTAAGACTGAACAAGACCTAACTTCAGTCAGGCGACCTTGATTTAAGTTCTAGCCTTTTCACTGCCCGCTGACCTTGGGCAGTTCACTTCTTCTTTCTGAATCCCAGTTTGCTTGTCTGTGAGACGAGTTTCATGACTCCTGCCCCAGGTGACGTGGCAAGTACATGTGTTGTTGTTCAGTTGCTAAGCTGTGTCTGACTCTTTGTGACCCCGTGGACTGCAGCACACCAGGCTTCCCTGTCCTTCATCATCTCCCAGAGTTTGCTCAAACTCATGTCCGTTGAACCGGTGATGCCATCCAACCATCTCATCCTCTGCCATCCCCTTCTCCTCTTGCCTTCAGTCTTTCCCATCATCAGGATCTTTTCCAGCAAGTTGGCTCTTCACATCAGGTAGCCAAAGTATCCGAGCTTCAGCTTCAGCATGAATGGCATGGGTCCAGTGACATGGTCTATATATCTTTGCACAATATGACATTCTCTAGAAATTCAAGGTCCAGTTATTTCCCTGCCAATGTCACAGGGCTGTGGGGCAAATGAAATGGCACAGCGGTTATGAAAAAACCTTATCGATTGGTATTATTTCACATTTCACACTCGTCTGTCTTGTTGACCATGGTGGGAGGTCGAGTTCTCCTCCTGTCTCTACCCTGACTCCTGTTCCAGGTCTCAGTTTCCCCATCTGTTTAATAGAAAGAAATAGACTCCTTGATCTCCAAAGTTCCCCTAACTTGGATCTTGCAGGAATCCAAGCGAAGCTACAGAGCCAGTCATGGCTGGTCCCCATTCTACAATAAAAACCGCAGCCCCAAGACAGGTAGCTCCAACCAAGAGGGGGATGCCTCTGAGTCAGAGCTGGATTCAGGTCCACAGTCTTGTTGAGAACATTTGAAAGTGATGATGGATGTACCATGCTCAATAAATATTTGTTCTTCCTTCCTCTGCACGCCAACTGAGTCAACGTTGGCACTGACTTTGGATTCCACTGTCGTAAGGGGTCATTTTGACTCATTAAAAAAATCATTAGCAGTTCCTTCCTCAATTAAAGTCTACAGTGGAAACAACAGAAAGATTGCTTTGCCTCCTCTGTGCTGCTACTCCACAATTTCTCTAGGACAATCCTGCTGTGTCTCATTAAATGTAAAATTAAAAAAAAAAAAAAGACAGTGAATTGAAGCTCGTTAGAGAATCCAGCACTTCCTCTGGCTCAAGCAGAGGTGTGTATTAATGTCATCAAAGTTGCAATTGCTTCTCTGCAGTAAGATATCACCAGCCCACCTGTCCTTCTAGATTCAAACACCAGCTGTATCTGTACATTATCTTCTATCAAACAGTGAAAATCAGTTCTCTTTTCGGATATTGCTACCAGAAATTTCAGATCTGAATTCCTTGTTCACATGTAATCACTAACTCATCCCAAATGTTGGCTTCAACTAGCTTCTCTCCTCTTTCACTTGCTTTTCAATCTGCACCTTTTTTGATCGTTTCACTGCTCAATTTATATGTACTAAGGTAGTTATCTAAATTCCCCCAGATGCTCTACAATGTGAAAATAATAGCCCTCGTCCCATCTACAGTTCTGTAATGTTATCCAGTTAACCTAGCATTACCCAGACTGGGGATGTTATCAAACACTTACTTCAATGTGAGTTAAAAATAAGCAAGCATAGTTTTCAGAGTGGGGAGAGACATCAAGAAGCAAAACAGAAACAGCAGCAATAAAAAAAAAATAGAAGGATTTGATTGGACATGTCAGTTGTTATCAGCATAGGAGGACCCCCCCAAATTTGATTTGCTGAGTGTGTGTGTGTGTGTGTGTGTGTGTGTGTGTGTGTGTGTTAGTCGCTCATTTGTCTCCAAGTCTTTGGGACCCATGAATTGCAGCCCGCCAGGTTCCTCTGTCCATCGGATTCTCTAGGCATGAATACTGGAGTGGGTTGCCAAGCCCTCCTCCAGAGGATCTTCCCGACCCAGGGTTTGAACCCGGGTCTCCTGCATTGCAGGCAGATTCTTTACCATCTGAGCCACCAGGGAAGCCCTTAGATCCCCCTTGGGAGTGATCAAAGTAAAAGAGCTCCCAAACAGACAGCCCTGGTATTTACTGTGTGGACTTCTAGATCCTTCCAAAATGCTTCCATGCACACACACACACACACACACACACACACACACTTTCTTCCTTCCAGTGGCTGCTCTTGAGAATCCAGCCAGGTGAGGGCAGCGGGTGATGACACAGGCAGGATGCAGCCTTCTGCAGGCACAGAGAGGAAGGTTCCCGAGGCATGGGCTGGGGGCAGCACCCTTTGTCCGCCTGACCTGCACGTCCGATCTCATTTTAGCCCAGTTCCCACTGTTTGACCCTGAGCCAGTTAGGAGCTCAGGGTCTGAGAAATGATATCTGAATGTCACCTATTCAGATTGCAGAACCCAACTGTGTCCAGTTTTTGACTGTGGACAGCTGAGTCAGGTGTCCACAGGGAGAACCTAGAGGGCAGATCTCACCCTCCACCTGGCAGCCCTGCAGCCAGCCAGGTGGGGCTTCACATCCCAGCTCTGACACCTGGGCTGAAGACACTGGATCCCCTCCTTAACCTCTCAAGTTCCTCATCTGTAAAATGGACATAACGTAAAACATAACCCATCCATCCCCCTGTCTTGTCAGTGGTTGTACGGATTGAACAAGAGGTGAGTCCCAAACACAGAGCCCAGCGCCCAGGGGTGTTTCTGCAGTCATCTGTTCCGCTGTCATAAGGAGAGGAGCTTTTCCTCCTTCCTTGCTCGGTAGCTTCCAGGGATCAGTGATTGACTCGAGGAGGCAGGATGGAAGTTGAGCTCCGTGTACCCATCCATGGCGTACCACACGACACTTGCCTGGGGCCGTTGAAGGATATTTTCGAGACCAAATTAGAATCTGCTCGAGTGACTAAAATAGGGGATGCTAAGAGGAGAGAAGGTTTTCGCAAACACCATTCTGAACGCTTGATGTTCTTACTGTGAACCTGCTCTGGCCACGACAGTGCCAGAGCCATGCCTCGGGGTTGACTGCTGCAGGCTGGGGAGGGGGCCCTGCCAGACAGGGCTTCTAACCACCTAGGGCGCCGCTCCTGGAGACCGGGAGGTTCAGCAAATCACTAAGAGGAGAAAGCCTTCCACAGACTTGAGTTGACTGTTTCAGTCACAAGGTGAGAGGGGGAGCCAGCATTAATAAGCACTGTGCCAGGCACTGGACTGCCTTTATTTCATCAAATTCTCCCAGCATCTTCATGAGTTAAGAAATTAAGATTCCAAAAAATGAAATAAGGTATGTATTATTGGGGGCACAGAAATAAGCAAGGGATTTCAGACAGAGGGTATTTATTTTTTTTAATTTTTATTTCTGGCCGCACTAGGTCTTCACCGCTGCCCTTGGGCTTTCTCTAGTTGTTGCGAGCAGAGGTTACCTAGCTTCCGTGCACAGGCTTCTTCTTTGCGGTGGCTTCTCTTGTTGCAGAGCGTGGGCCGTGGAGCGCACGGGCTTCAGTAATTGCAGCACCTGGGCTCTGGAGCGCAGGCTCAGTAGTCATGGTCTATTGGCTTAGTTGCCCTGTGGCATGTGGAATCTTCCCAGAGCAGAATTTGAACCCATGTCCTCTGCATTGGCAGGCAGATTCTTAACCACTGGACCACCGGGGATGTCCCCAAGGGCATTTAATCTGGGAAGTTAGTAGCGAACGTTTTGGAAGGGCTGAAGGAGTAAAGGCAAGGATAACCCAGATATCAATAACCACAAGAATCAGCCACCACCCTCTAGGACTGGGGAAGCCAAGGGAAGAACCAATCAATATGCCTGATGTCACAGTTCACTTCATTTTCCCAAAGAGGAATGGAACTCTATCCAAACTGCTCAAAAATTTCAGGAAAGGAACTGGTTGGCCAGCTTGGGTCAGGCGCCCACCTATGACCCATCACTTGGACCAAGACAGCAGGGCCACATAAAACGGCAACCACCCCTCTACTGGAGTGGGCTGTCATTCTCTTCTCCAGGGGATCTTCCCGACCCAGGGACAGAACCCGGGTCTCCCGCATGGTGGACAGATTCTTTACCGTCTGAGCCACCAGGGAAGCCAGCCACACACCCTCCACCGCACCCTCCCCCCCCCCCCCCCGCCACCAGGAGTCATCACTTCCCGGAAAATGGGAGTTTCAGTTCCCAGAAACAGAGAGAGATGACCAGGCATTAAGTGGGACCGTGTTACACCTGACCATGTGTATGACCCTGGACGCCAGCACCACACCGACTTTAACTGTTTCCCTGCTGTTGAATATTTCTTTTGGGTACTTTTTTTTAAGGCTATAACTAATGTGTTGGAACATTTCTTTGTGCACAGATCTTTCCTGAAGTTAGAGTTATTTCCCTTGTATACTTTCCCAGATGTGGAATATAGCTTATATAGAGTTTAAGTGGGTTTTTTAAAACTCAGGTTATCCAAATATCAACACTGATTTTACTATTGTTGCTATGGAAACTATTTTCTCTGTTGCTAGGCAAATGGCAAAAGATTAGGTAGTTTAGTAAAAAGCTATTGTCTGTCCGTGGAGCCAGCAGTCTGGAGTTCATCCACTGTTTCCTGGCTCTGCGACCTTGGGCAGGTTATTGGACCTCTGTGGCGATTCTCTGTTCTTCCAAAAGTGGGATCAACACAGTTTACCTAACCAGGTTATTTGGAGGAGTAGGGAGAATATATGAAAAGCAAAAACAACCGTCATGGGGCTTGGCATGTAGTAAGTTTTCAATAAATTGTACTTTTAAATTATAGCTTAAATATTGAAAGGGTGTAGTAGTTTTCAGCATGCATGTTCGGGTGTGCTCAGTCATGTTTGACTCTTTGCAACCCCATGGACTGTAGCCTGCCAGGCTCCTCCATCCATGGGATTTCCAGGCAAGAATACTGGAATGGGTTGCCATTTCCATCTCCAGAGGATCTTCCTGACCCAGGGATTGAACCCACGTCTCTTGCGTCTCCTGCATTGGTAGCCGGATTCTTACGACTGCACCACCTTTCAGCATGAGATTAATACTATTCAAAATAGGCCGTTGATAGCCTCACAGAATGCAAGAGACCTTAGTCCCACCTGTAGCTATCCCTAAATGTTGTCTAAGGCTGAGGTCCCCAAACTTTTTAGCATCTGGTACCAATCCACAGCCAGGGGGTTGGGGACCCCTGGTCTCAGGAACTTCCTGGTGGTCTGGTGGTTAGGACTCCATGTTTTCACTGCCAAGGGCTCAGGTTCTATCCCTGGCCAGGGAAGTAAGATCCCACATGCTGTGCAGTCCAGCCAAATTACGTGTCGTCTAGCTGAGGTGTCTACCTTTCAAAACATACCTTTTCCTGCCTAGCCGGCACACGTGAACTAGTAAAAGGCTCAGAGGTCTCAACAAGCCGCCCGCCTTGCTCCTATTGCTGTTGACTGTAACCAGGTAGCATGCTGTCAGCCCCTGGAGTCACTGGGAACAGGCAGGACTCATCACTTCCCACTCTTCCGGGTCACCCCAGACAGCAGGCTTTCTTCTCTCAGCCCCCTACCAAGCTCTGATTCAGCTTTCTGGTTTATATGCAGAGGAGGAAGAGAAGGCTCCTATATTCCAGGGTCAGAATGACACCCCCCACCCCAACCATAAAAACCTGGACAGGGATGTGCCCGCCCAGGGTGAGGGGACCTAGACACCCTGGACAGGCCACACTAAGAGCTTAAGGCTCTCACCCCTTACCAGATACACATCCAGGACAGCCACCAAATTTGAAAACACCGCTGAATCCATAATAAATGGTTTATTAAGCTAGTACATTTAGATACAAGATAAAATAACATCTATTTTTCCAGTGATGCCCAAAGGAGAGATGGTCACTTTTACCTGAATAGAGAGAGGGTGTGATCACTGAACCAAGTCTTGAGAGATGATGAAGCCAAGTGGGCTGGGAAGGGGATGCGAGCTGGACATTCCAGACAAGAGAAGCCACAGGACAAAGACCCCAAGAGAGTCCCAGGGTCCCAAGAGATTCCCAGCCTCCCTTGCTCTCTCTGCCTTGTCCAGGGAGAGAACTTGCTCCAGGTCTTTGAGGATGCCAAGGTGGGCATGAGTGGACCTGTCATGGGTCCATATTCTCCAAGCAGGAGTCTAATCCTTTATCAAAGGAGACGGCTGATCCGTTGAAGACAAAGAATGATCTAGAAATGTTAAGAAGAAGTTGCATGATGACTGTATTCATCTCCATATACTGGCCCTCAGCTTCCCACCTTCATCTCTTTTATTACAACCCAAGTCTCCAGGTGGAAATTCTGTTGGGTTGGCCAAAAACTCATTTCGGATCTTCCATAAAATATTACCTCTAGACACCCTGGAGGGCCTGGTGAATGACCCAGGCATCCCAAACACCTGGGCACGTTCTCTGCAAGCCCACTTTTTGAGTTCTCGATTCATTTCATTGCCATCCCCATTCCCAAAATAAGCCTGGCCATTCATTTATTCATTAATTCATTTAACTGATACTTAATGAGTTCTCACTACCTGTCAAACACTACACAGAGGGCTAGGCAGGCAACAGAGAACAAACTTCTGGTCCTTGTCCTCATGGAGGTTACCATCAGATGAAGGAGACAGATATTTATCAAATACTCTTGCACAGGTAGACATATGCCAACAAGATCTGGAAACATAGGTACCATTTTATGTTCTACCAGATTAAAGATGGCTATGTTGACACGATATATAGTCACCTATGCTTCCAGGCTTCAGGGACTCCTTGTGTCATCACAGACTGTGTGAAGGAAAAGCTGGGAGGATGCTTAACAGAGATACTTAGAACAAGGATTCTGGAATATTAGGGTTACGAGGGACTTCAAGGTCATTAAAGACTAAGGCTTAGTGAGAGTGAGGGATGACCCAGGTAACACAGGTAGTTAGCTGGGAGAAACCAAGGTCCTTTCCTCCTACCCGAGCTCCTTCCCTAAAGCTCAGCATAAAATTTAGTGAACAGAAGTTGGAGCCCAAGTAAGGGAAAGTGTGTCTGCTACGAGCAGGCACCACCCTGCCAGCCCCCTCTTCTCCTGGCCCTAGAACCCAGCCGTCCATCTCTGCCTGTCATCTTCTGGGAAGCTCAACTCTGCCCCCCAAGTATTTGGGTCAAATCTGCAGTCACAACTCCAGCACTAACCCATCCCCAAAGCTTCTCTTTAATCACGGGTGTTTGCTCTGCATTTGAAGGGCTGGAGGCCGCTGAGTGAGCACTTAGCAGGACGTTTTATGCTGCTTTCCCTTGCCAGGAATACCGGCCCCTCCTTCCTCTCTCTCCGTTTTTCCCCCAGAGCAAGATATAAATTATTTTAACTATCTTTACTTAAAAGCCAACAACCTGTAAAAGAAAGCTGTTTGCCTTCTGTTTTTTAACTGCTTACAAAGCAAAGGACAGAGCCCCCAGGGCAGCAGGGCTGGGAAAAGGAGGGGGGACGTGTTCTAGGACCTCTGGGACAAAGGCCAGCGAGCAGCCTCCACCCCTGGGGATGGGACCTCAGTCTAACAGCAGAGAAGTAGCGCTGCCCAGGAAACCTCCTACTCTGATGCAGAGATCACAGTCCTGCCCTAATGGAAGCTCCAGTCTAATGGAAAAGACACGACCCCACCCTAGAGAACCCCAGTCTGATGGCAGAGGCCAAGCTATGTCCAAGGCGATTCCCCAGTCCAATGAGAGAGGCAAGTGGACTGTCTTTCTTTGCAGCTGAAAAGCTGCAACTCAGTGCCATTGCCAAGCTCAGCACAGATTATCTAGGATCACGGAGCTTTACTGAGGCCAAGGTGCCGATCGCTCAGGCCTTGGAGCCCCCATCCTGACAGCTTCAGTCCACATGGGTGGATTCCAAGAGTTGCGCCCTTGCTGTAGTTTAAATCACTTTTATGGGGCTTTATTCTGGGTTTCCTTTGGCCAATTATTTTGATCTGCCTGGTTTAGAGTTCATGTTCGGTATGTCTCAGGATGTTCCCACGTGTGTGTGCACATCTTAGCCAAGATGGATTCTACTGATAGAATGACAGCTACCCACACCCTGTCATGGGGTCTTCCAGCTCTGCCCCACAGCCTGGCCCACACCCCAGGGGAGCCAGCCCCGCTCACTGGCCGTGGCCCCAGCTGGGTTTAACAGCCAGTCCCCAGCATGGCTTTAAAAATGCATGGCACACAGAGTTGCTAGTTAAACTTTAATAGTCTTGTGCAGGGAAAGAGCGGTGTGTCTCACTTAGGACAGGACTTGAGCTTTGGGGAGTTCAGCCAAAATCTTCAGCTGCTGCTGGGTTTTCAGAATCGGGTCCTGCATGGGTTTCAGTTCAAACATGCCGTGTGGAGTTGATCTCAGGTGGCCTTGGCCTGCAGTGGCTTGAAGTAGGGCTTCAGTTTCCAGCCAGAGACGGAGGTCAGATCATGGCAGTGAGAGAGCTGAATTCGAGCCACCAGACCAGTGGTCAATGACCAGGCCCTGGCCCTTTGGCTTTGCAGAAAAAGAATTCTGACAGAGACAGAAAGTAGTGAAGCAAAGTGTTTATTAAGAGGAAAAAGAGTAAAGGACATGTGGATAAACACACTGGTGGACTCAGAAAGAGTCCTGTCCTCGTGGTAGTTTAAATCACTTCTATGGGGCATTTCTTCCGGGTTTCCTTTGACCAATCATTTTGATCTCCCTGGTTTAGAGCTCATATTTGGTATATATCTCAGGATCCTCCCACATGTACACACACATCTCTTAGCCAAGATGGAGCCTACTGAAGAGGCCTATGGGTAATTAGCATCACTTAGCATCACTTCTCTTTTGACCTCCAAGGAGCCTTTCTGCGCATGTGTAGTTGGGGAGGTCTCTTGACTTTGAGAATGAGAAATATATGGCCTCTTATCTTCTATCTGGACAGGGCCCAGCCTCCTGCCTTGATGGTCCTGCCATTTTCGTCTTGGAGTATCAGTCCACAGAGAGTGAGCTCCAACTGTTTGCCCCAGGGGCCCATCTTGTCTTCTGCCTTTGGGTGATATCCACAAACCAAGGCAGATCTCCAACCCTTTGGGTGGAGGAACTAGCTCTTTGTGAGCCTCTACAATGTGGCGGCTGCTTTATATGTAAGCTTATGTCCCGTCATCCTCATCACACCCCTGCATTAACAGGGCAATCCCCATTATAGAGAGAAGAATGAAGAGGCATGGAGCTAGGAGATCTGCCTAAAGTCACTTAGATGATCAAAGCAGAGCCAGGATTAAAATACTGGTCTAATTCAAAGCTCCTGCCTTTTCCACCTCACGGTGATGCCTCTTGGACACACTCAAAAAATATCCTGGAGTTGGAAATTGGGAGAGAAACTCCTCAGGCAGGAGGGTCCAAGGAGCTCAAGGGAGAGTCGAGAGTTGTGCGATCTGGGGCTTCTGATGTAATAAAAATAAGCCGGGACTTCCCTGGTGGCCCAGTGGTTAAGAAGCTACCCCCTCGATGCAGGAGACGCTGGTTCAATCCCCTCTTGGGGAACTAAGATCCTACATGCCGCAGGGCAACTAAGCCCACGCAACAGTTCCTGAGCCCGCAGGTTCTGCAGCCTACGCTCCATAAGCAGGGAAGCCGAACACTGCAACCCAGATCCCGTGTGCTGCAACTAAGGCCTGATGCAGCCAAATAAATTAACTAATAAAAAAATAATGATCCTTAAACGTCAAAAATCATGAGAATCCCCTGGGAGGCTTATTTGTTTATTTTTGAACCACAGTGGATTTACAATACCGTTAGTTTCAGAGGCACAACTTAGGGACTCAATATTTTTACAGATTATACTCCTTTTACACTATTACAAAACAATGGCTGTAGTCCCTGCACTATACAATATATCCTCAGTGCTTGTTTATTCTACATATAGACATTTCTACCTCTTAACCCCACACCTCTATCTTGCCCCTCCCCTCCATCCCTCTCCCAACTAGTAACCGCTAGTTTTTTTCTCTATATCTGTGTCCACTTCTGTTTCGTTATATATGTTCGTTTGTTTCACTTTGGAGGCTCCACATATAAGTGGTAACACAGATTGTTTGTTTTTCTCAGTCTGACTTCTTCCATTAAGCTTCACCCTGGCAGGTAGGCAGGGCAAGACCTGTTTGTTCCATTTTGCACACAGGAGAAGTGCATTTCTGGAAAGTAAAAGACCGCATAAGAACACAGTAGATCGTGGCAAGTCCAAGTTACCCTGCCTCAGAGTTTCATACTTCTTCAAGCATTCGATCTTACCACCCTAAGCCGAGATGGGAGTGGAGTGTGCAGGTACTCTTGAAGACAGGGCCCTTGGTGAGGGTGTGGTCCCTTGAGCCCAGGGGCCATTCTGTGGGGCCTGCAGGGGGAGAGACAGACTGATGTAGGGCTTTGGCAGCATAAAAGCCAGAAGGGAACAGGACTAGGGTGCAGGGGGTCCCCAGTAACCCAAGTGAGAGACAGTGGACACCCACCCAGGGCAGTCACTGAAGTACTGGGAGACAGCATCAAGGAAGATGTGGAAGTCCATGCCCAGAACAGCATTGCCCTACAGTCACCAGTTAAGTACTAAATGAACTAAAGGCAGATCAGAGTTAGCAACCTATTGGCCATAGAGTCAAAGACAGAATGAACTCAATGATTTTCCCAAGAACCCTTGTTTTGGGCATCGGAGAAAGGATGGATTTGGGGAAGGGACTTGAAGTAGCTCCATCTTTATCATATTTAACTCCAGTTGGGGCAGAAGTGGACTCAGGCTGAGAGGTCTGGAAGGTAAGACCCAGGGAACTACCAAGTAGGCAGGAAGAAGTATGTTCCCCAACACATAAGTTCTAGAGTCAGGAGAGAAATGGCACTGCTGCCAGTCCTGGGATGCTGGTCATGGATGCTAGGAGGAAGGCAAGAAATGTGTGGGACTCTGGAAGTCCCCAAATCATGGGAGGTTAGATCTGGAAGGAGCCACTGGAACTGTCAACTCCTACCTCTTCACTTTCCAGCTAAAGACGTGAGGCCCAGACATAAGAAGTGACCTGCCTGAGGTCACATACTTAGCCACTAGATGCCAGGGCTTCTGATTCCCAGGCCAGTACACCTTGCTAACCCAGCCAAGGTCATCTCACCATCTCAACCTCCACCATCCCACTTACTAAATACAATATGAACCTGGACTTGGAGATGGAAGAGGCAGCCAATTAAAGTGTGCCGTTTTAAAAATGTCACTTCGGGATAGTGTATTAACATAATCCCCAGATGGAGGCATTAGCATTCGCGCTCCCTTACACTGCCTGGCGAAACTTGCTGACATCCTAAAACTGCAAATGCTATTGCTACCTGAGGTGGCAAGGAACCCTCCAGGGAATACACGGGCTGAGATGAAGACTGGAGACGTGATGGCCGCTCCGGTCCGAGTCAGAAGTGGGAGGGGACTGAGTAAAAGGGGAATTGCATGGGGTTTCTTTCTCATCAGAGAACCCATATGCACGCTCAGTCACTCAGTCGTGTCGACTCTGCAACCCCATGGACTGTAGCCTCCAGGCTCCTCTGTCCACGGGATTCTCCAGGCGAGAATACTGCAGTGGGTTGCCATTTCCTCCAGGGGGATCTTCCTGATCCAGAGATCGAATCTGTGTCTCCTGCATCGGCAGGTGAATACTTTACCACTGAGTCAGCGGGGAAGCCCAGAGAACCCATGGGTGATGGTCAAATTCTTGGCAGGAAGGAGCCAAATTAGTCAAGAAATCCAAAATGAAGGGCTCACTAGTGAGCAAGAAGCATGCATTCTGATCAGGCTCTGCTCCTAAATCGCTGGGTAATGGTGATGAATTTTCACCACTCTCGTCTTCAATTTCCTATTCTCTAAAACAAGGGTTTGGGGGTTAGATGATCCCCAGGGTCCGGGACCTCCAGCTCTGGCATTCTGTTTGTGGCTCCTTAAGACACCAGAACAGACACTGAGCTAGTGTCTCACATAAGGAACATTCGGGAACATTCTGGCCTGTCTCCACCCACCCGTTGTTTCTCACTAACACTTTGTACCCAAAGCTTGGGTCTGGCTTACCAGTTCTCACTCCTGGCTTCTCTTAATAAGAATTCTGGCGTTCTCGATGCCAAATACTCTGAGTCCTTACCTTCCAGAAGCTTCCATTCCCTGCATTGCTTGGCACCTCTGCCCTACAGTAAATCCCAGGCCCTGTTCCAGGAGGTATATCCAACATACACTCAAATTGTTCCAAATTGTCCCAGGAAGGTTCAAATTGGAAGAGACGCTTATTTTCACCTGGCCCAATTCCTCTCCCGCTGTAGTAATCCATATAGTGTGTCCTTTAGATTCAAAGGAAGTAGAAATGGATAAACTGGAAAATAGATTAGGGCCAATCTGTGGATGCATTGGGCTTCCCAGGTGGTGCTAGTGGTAAAGAACACATCTGCCAATGCAGGAGGCATAAATGATGAGAGTTCAATCCCTGGGTGCGAAATCTCCCCTGGAGGAGGGCATGGCAACTCACTCCAGTATTCTTACCTGGAGAATCCCATGGACAGAGGAGCCTGGCAGGCTATAGTCCATAGGGTCATAGAGTCGGACACAACTGAAGTGACTGAGCATGCTCCCGCAGGGATGGATTTGTATGTTACCATGTCGGCCCATGTTAACCGAAAAGAGGTCTATGGACCCATAATCCCATATGGTGGTCATGGATCCAAACATGGACGTGAAGGTCCAACTAAGGAATTTCTGGAGATGCTCTCAGTGCTCTGTCCACACGGCCTCCACACTCTCCTTTCCTGTGTCAAGCACTTCCTGCAAACACCTGGGACTCTGCTTGAGAGCATTATCTGGACACAGGGACATCCTAGGCCTGAGCCTGGGGCAAGCAGAAAGTTCAGGGTGTTGACATCCCAGAAGCAGCTCTCAACCAATGATAAACAAGAGCAAACACATGAATGGCCAGCTCCCTCCCCACTCTGATGTGATAACCCTGCAGTGTTCTCACCATCTCTAGAAGTTCCTCCCCTCTCAGTGGTGAAGAATCTGCCTATCAGTGCAGGAGACTTGGGTTCAATCTCGGGTTGGGAAGATCCCCTCAAGGAGGAAGAGGCAACCCACTCCAATATTCTTGCCTGGGAAATCCCATGGACAGAGGAGCCTGGAGGGCTGTGGGCCATGGAGTCGCAAAGAGGTGGACACAACTGAAGTGATGGAGCAGGCAGCAGGCACACAGAAGGTCCCTACAGGGCTAAGCCCTGGGCACCACAGCAGGAACTGGCTCCAAGTTCACCATATTTGTTGGCCTTCCCTTCCCTGCCTCAGTTCTGCAGCCCCTACTAAGACTTCCTGAAGTGACTCCACAATGTACCACCGCCCTTAAGTCCTAGCCCCTTAAGGAGGGGTCCAGTCTAAAACAGAGATGGTGTTTGCTCTGCTTGCTCTTGGAGATTCACAATGCATGTTGGTATATTGAAGGCTCTGAGAAGGCCGGCAGGAAATAAACATGGTTAACTCTGTTGAGCCCAGCATTTTCTAACCTTTTTGACCACAGATCTTTTATTCCTTCCAGCATCTTGTAGAAATCGTATTTTTTTGGAAAATACTTTGGAAAGTGCTGTGTAGGCATTTTCAGGCACTAGTGGGGTCTTATTTCAGAAAGGCACACGGAAAGGCGGCTTGGCTACGGTAGGAACAATAACTATTAGCCATGGTATCTACTGCCCACTTTTGTATGGATGCACCAGGTGGTGGATGGTCACAGTGATCTTGTGATGGTTAACAGGGACAGTATTCTCACTCTGACTTACAGGGGAAGATTCCGAGACTCAGAGAGACTCAGAGACATTCGGAAGGTTATACAGCTCCTACGCGGCCGGCTCAGGACTCCTAACTCCACGCCCGCCCTTTGCAGTGGATTTCCTATGAGCTGCTGCACTGCGAATAGACTCCATGTCCCCGTCACCCCAGTCCAGGGTTCTCCATCCACCCAGCAATGAGGGTCAGCTACTGGCCTCTGAGCATTCCTGTGACTGATCAGATGAGCTTGAGGAGAAACAAGACGAGGTGGGAAGGCCATGGGTTGTGCACAGTCCTTAGGTATTAGGTCCCTTGTTCTGATTCAGATGCCCCTGATGACCTCAGTTCGCTCTTGTGTCTCCCCCTCCCCACACACATCCCACTTTATTCATGCTATTCACGCACATGTGTTCTTAGCTTTCCAGGCCTGCATGCACTCAGATATTCAAGCACGCGTGTGCACACCTGCACCCGTATAACATTCGATATGCTTTGTTGTTATTACTCGTTTTGTTGTCTCTTCTCCTCTCTAGACCTCTGGACTGTGTAACCCAGAGGGAGGAGCTGAGACTAACTTTTTCACCATGAAAACCCCAGAAGCAAGTACAGCGTCTGGCACACAAAAAAGTGAAAACAAAGTATTAATCGCTCAGTCGTGCCTGACTCTGTGGCCCCATGGACTACTGTCCGACTCTTTGTGACCCCACGGCCTGTAGCCCGCCGGACTCCTCTGTCCATGAATTCTCCAGGCAAGAATACTGGAGAGGATTGCCATTCTCTTCTCCGGGGGATCTACCTGACCCAGGGATTGAACCCAGGTCTCCCACCTTACAGACAGATTCTTTACTATCTGAGCCACCAGGGAAGCTCTTGGTGCCCAATAAACATGTATGGAATAAATGGATGAAACAACCCACAGATGTGCAGACTACATACAATGGTGCATACGCACAGATACAGGCATACACACCCCTAGTGCATGTAGGCAAACACACACGCACACGGGAACACATGCAGAGATCAGACGGCCAGTGCCCCGTCCGGAGCCCAAGGTCAGGACGTGGACATCACGCCGCTGACATGAGTCTCTTGGATGGAATCAGAGAGCCCGTCGCCTCACAGCAGCCGTTACTTTGCTATCAGCCTATCTGTCCCATTTATGGCTGAAATAAAATGTGTCACGGTTGCCTCACTGGAGACCGATGTAGACGTGGAAAGAAATGGAGAAATATCGGCCCAGCTTGCATTCTGGCCCACTGACTTGGGGGAGCTTAAGGCATAAACCAGTTTAGACTTAATTGACTTTTTTATTGGGCTTTAATTCACTGGTACTTTTCCAGAGACTGACTCCAACAGGCCGATGCAGGGTTGAACAGTCTCTGGGGTTGCCAACCCACCTTGCCCTCTCCCTACATCCTCAGGCCTCTTCTAAACCACTTCTCCATGCAGGATCACCCTTGGCCCCGCGGTGATGGGAGGAATCAGCTGTTGGCGCCTGTCTGCTCCCCCTTGGCCTCCATCTTTCACCCCTTCCCAGGCAGCCTCTCCTGTCATAACTCCCTTCCCCCAAGGGCATTTCAATTTAATGCAATCACATTGATGGAAAGCTCATTCCACGCCCGGCCCTGTGTGGGCTGCTGGGATACAGAGATGAACAAGAAGGAATCTGTGCCCTCTGGGAGCCTGGAATCAAAACGACAGGCAGACACATAAATTTCACAGTGTAAGAGATACCAAAAATTAACCCACCAACCAGGTCCTGCGATTTGGGTAAGCCTGCCAGGTGGGACGCTTCCACTTTGTCTCGAAGGAGGAGGGAGCTTGCCAGGCAGGGTAATCCCTGGAAGGACATGCCAGGCAGGTGGAACAGCGGGTGCAAAGGCATGGAGGCGTGAGAGAGTGGAACTTGTCCAGAGTACTCTCCAGAGCTCCCACGTGGTGTTGGGGAAGGAAAAAGGGCAGCAGGTTTCAGTGAATGAACTCGAGCGTGGCGGGGTCAGGAAACCTGGATTCCAGTCCCACTTTTTTAGAAACAAACCTCTGCAATGCTTTGTTTTTTTGTTTTATTTGCCTGTGCCTGAGTCTTAGTTGTGGTATGCAATCTTACGTGTTTCTATGCTCCTTTTAGGAGTGGAAAAATTAGACTCTAAGACATTACAAGAAATTTTACCATAGGCAGGGTATTATTCCCAAATCAGCCCTTTAAGCTCATAAGCAGAGATCAGTATTCAAACTTAAATCCATGGTCCTTCCGTGGCTCCAAGAATAAAATACTGTTGCCGTGATGCATTCAGGAAACAATGAGGGACTTTGGGAAATACAAAGGCTGGGATCAAACCGGGGGCCCCTGCCGTGGGAGCACAGCGTCTTAACCACTGGACCACCAGGGAAGTCCCTCCAGTCCCATTTTTGCCACTAATTAGCAGTGTGACTCTGGGTGAGTCATTTTCCTTCTCTTCATCTGTAACATGGAGAGTTTGAACTCACTGAGCTCAAAGATCTCCTCTCCCCCGACCCCAGCACCTTCTCATCTTCTTTGGGTTGGTGGTTCTCTGCTCTCCAAAGTCTCTGACTTAGTTGATGCTGGTTTTGAGTTTCTATGAAAGAAGCTGACCGTAGAAAGCCCAATATAGACCTTCTGGGTCTAAGAAGCCAACAGTCTTATAGAGCAAGTGTTGATGCCTGCCCTTGTCTTGGGGTAGGAAATGTACCAGAGACCCCCTTCTCAGAGCTCTGCTCTGAGTCCTGAAGGCTATAAGGAGCTCTCTGCTCAGCTGAGTTGGAGAGGGAAGTCAGCACAGAGACAACACCATGGAGCACTCACTCCTCAAGCAGGAAAACCTGCGTTGCATTTCCTTGCGTTTAAAAGGATGAGCTTTAGTTATCTGGGCAAGTTTACTCATTTCACCATATGATTAAGGCAGGACTTGAAAGTGGGGATATGCTTTGCAAAGCTTCAAAGTCCCGTGCAAATGTAAATGCTAATTCGCCTTTACAGTAGGGTGACCGAGCCTCCCAGTTGGCTTGGAACAATGCCAGATTCCGTCTGTTGTCTCAGGGTGATTACTGAGAGTGTCCCCACCTTTCACACTCAAAGGTGCCCTCCTTGGGGCATACATGATAGAACCACCCTGGAATGACAGCAGGGAGCAACGTGCTCTAGTGGAAAGGAATGGATGTTGGTATTATGCTGACCTGGATGTCAGTCCCACTCTTCCTCAGATAGCTGACTGGAACTTTCTGAGCCTGGCTTTCTCATATGTAACATGAGAATCTAACACCTTCCACATTGTTGTTGTTGTTCAGTCGCTAAGTCGTGTCCAATCCTTTCGATCCCATGGACTGCAGCATGCCAAGCTCCCCTGTCCTTCACTATCTCCCAGAGTTTGCTCAAACCCATGTCCATAGAGTCGATGATGCCATCCAACCATCTCATCCTCTGTCATCTCCTTCTCCTCCTGCCCTCAATCTTTCCCAGCATTGGGGTCTTTTCCAATGAGTCAGTTCTTCACATCAGGTGGCCAAAGTAGTAGAGCTTCAGCTTCAGCATCAGTCCTTCCAATGAATATTCAGGACTGATTTCCTTTAGGATGGACTGGTTGGATCTCCTTGCAGTCCAAGGGACTTTCAAGAGTCTTCTCCAGCACCACAGTTCAAAAGCATCAATTCTTTGGCACTCAGCCTTTTTTATGGTTCAATTCTCACATCCATATATGACTACTGGAGAAACCATAGCTTTGATTATACAGACCTTCCACACTGAGTCTCTCGGAGGAATAAAGGAGACATTGCCTGTAATTTCCTAACATTATGAGCTTGATATATGTTCTCTTGGCTTCTATATCCTTGGCAACCCCATACAATTCAGTGCCTGGTGTAGAGGAAATTGAATATTGACTGCACGAATGAATGAGTCCATCCGTCAATCAAGCACATAAGCAGAAGTTGGGGCTCCCCTCCCCGCACCCCAGCTCCCTCTCTGTCAAATGAGCTGAGAGGGAGCTGTGAGTAGAGGGTTTGATCCTTAACCAGCCTCTTCCCCTCTCCTGCATCCCAGAGGCTTCTCACAGTCCTTGCACTGATATCTCCCTGCTCGTGCACTTTCAACCTCCATTCAGCTTCTGGGTCCTTTCTCATTTCTTTCTCTTTGATGGCAGTGATGGGGGCAGGGCAGTTCTTCACCTCCATTCTAACCCCTGCCCTGAGACATCAATATAGACCTTACACAGCCTTTGTATTTCTCAAAGTCCCTCATGGTTTCCTGAAGGCATCATGGCAATAGTATTTTATTCTTGGGGCTATGGAGGGACCATGGATCTGAGTTTGAATACTGGCCTCTGCTTATGGGCTTAAAGGACTAATCTGGGAATAATACTATGCTTATGGTAAAATGTCTTGTAACCTCTCAGAGCCTAAGTTTTCCATCCCTAAAAGAAGCATAATAACACAGAGAATCACAATGAGGATTAAATATTATACATAACTGCCTGTGTAGGCTGTCTCACATAATGCTTGGCCCTCGCCCAGCATACGGTCTTCACATCTGGCCTGAACCACTTTCCCCATCTCAAGCTCTACTTCCTGCCCTCACCCCAGCCTCCCTTCCAGCCCCGCCAGCGCGCTCCCTGCTCCCAGAGCGCCCCAAACACCTCCCCATGCCTCTGTGCCTACGTGCCTCAGCGCGTGCTGTTTCCTCTGCCCTTCCCCACTTTGGGTGACCTGCATTTCTCCTCCTCCAGCCAGCCACAGTGCAGATCCATCCCTTCCACAGAGCCTTGTCAATCTCTCAGATCATAGCCTGTCCCTTGGTCCCACCCTGAGTCCCCCCAGAATATTCAACTGATCCCCCCGCCTCGTACCACATCCTTCCTTCTGCGATTGTCTATTGCAGCTGTTTGCTTACTCTCCAGTCTGCCCCCAAAGGGGTTATAGGGTCCTGAAGGTTAGGAACCTTACCTTATTCATCTCTGTATTAGTCCCCTACGTATGAACGTTTCAAGTTGCAAACTTTCAAAGATGTGAACGTGCGTTCCGTCAGTATCAGGCGTGAGTGAAACTGCAGCTTGCCCTGCATCTCCTATCGATGATGATCCTTCAGCTCTGCCATCTCCCACCTCCTCTCCTTCCTGCAGTCAGTAACTCTTCTTGCCTGTTCACTTGATGCCAGTCCCTGGAAGCAAAGTGTTGTATATACCACTGTACTTTTTAAAGAACTACTATAAGAGAGAGTGGAATGTTTTCTTCATTTTTTGTTTGTTTTTTATGTATTATTTGTGTGAACAGTATTATAAACCTGTTATAGAACAGTACTATATAGCCGATTGTATTAGTTGGGTACCTAGGCTAACTTCGTAGGACTTACAAACAAATTGGACTTACCGAATGTGCTCTCAGAAGGGAACTCATTCGTACGTGGAGGACTTACGGTAACTAACCTCAAAAACCTTGTGAAACAAGATAGGGCATGAGCAAATAAAATTACATTTCCAGCCTTGCTTTCTAGTTCCATCATCAGTGGACTAAGCCAACCCAGACCTGACTTGCAATCCATGCACAAAGACAAGCAGGACAACATGCAATTTTTTTTTTTTGAATTGTAATACAGAGCCAAGCTCTAAAGAAAGGGGAACTCCAGGTACCAGAAATGAGAAATCCCTGGAACCAAGACGCCTGCTTTACGCCAGAATCCAGGAATAGCCACTTCTCCACAAAGAGGTCTGGAAAACTCCATCTACCTACCAAGGAAATGGATCTCTGTGGGGGCTCTCGGTGGCATGTGTGTGTGTGCACGTGTGTGTGCCTGTATACCAGTGTGTATGCGTGTGTGCATGTGTGTGCCTGTGCTTTGCTCAATTCAGATAAAATCTCCTGAGTTCCTACTGTGTGCAGTCCGGCCCTTGGTCCCCTCCCTCTGCTGGACTGTGTGCATCCTAGGAGGGACGTATTCACAGCTGTTCTGAACACTTTCCCCATATTCTCACTTAACTGCATGGCAGCCTTGCAAGGTGGAGGGTATTACAAAGAAGAACTGAGGAAGGGAGATTAACTCCCAGGTCAGGACAGAGTCAGCTTTCGAAAACAGACACTCTGAACCCTTGCATTTAGATGCCTCGGTACACAACCTCGTGCCAGCAAGTAGATGTGCAAAAATGTTTATTGAATTAAAACTTGAATAAGTGGCCAGACGGGCTCTCGGAGCTGTTCAGGATTCTGCGGGCAGGGTGGGGTGGCACAGGCCCAGTCCAGGCATGAGGGCCCTGGGATCTAGCCCAGCTTTCTGTAAAGGGTGCCGATTTTATTTAATTTATTTATTTTTAAAGAGCGATTTTTTTTTTGTTTTTTGGCTGTACTGGTTCCTCGTTGCTACGCAGGCTTTCCTCTCGTTGCAGTGAATGGGGGCTACTCGTCATTGTGGTGCGCCAGCCTCTCGTTGCGGTCCCTTCTCGTGTTGTGGAGCACAGACTCTAGGGCGAGCAGGCTTCAGCAGTTGAGGCGTATGGGCTCCAGAGCACAGGCTCAGTAGTTGTGCTGCATGGGCTAAGTTGCACGGGGGATCTTCCCAGACCAGGAATTGAACCAGCATCTCCTGCATTGGCAGGCGGATCCTTTGCCACTAAGCCACCAGGGAAGCCCCCTGGTGCCCATTCTAAATGAAATGGACTCCTCGGGCCTGCAGATGCTTGAGAGATGGTTATCTTGTCTCGAGATGATTGCATCAGGCCCCATTTCCTCCGAGGCGCTTCTCGGTTTTTTTCCCCCTCCCTGTTGTGCATCTGGCTCTAATTCCTTTCCTGGGTCCCATTTGGTGGTTACCACTTATGTTCTCAAACGCGCCATTAGGCATCTGATGTATGGTGTGTTCAATGGGTGGCCACACTGGCGCTCCGAGCTGTTTGTGGAAATGCAGAGGCTACTGCCGCCTGCTGGGAGCACTGCCTGTCGACTGCAGCTGTCCACTGGCCTCTTGGGGGTCTATGAGCCCAGCTGGGGGAGGACAGACTGTCCCCCATCCTCACAGGTTCTCCAGGAACATGAGCCCCAGAGTGAACAGGTCTGACTAAGGCACCTGTCTCCACATTTAGCTCAAGCATCCGTTTGTTTGCCTGGAACCCATTTATCATCCCCCCGCCAACTATGTGCCAGGAGCTGGAGATAGTAAGATGAAAGTGCCTTACCTGCCCTGTGGGATTCACTGTGTGTGACTCCAGGCCCGATCAGGATGGGCTTAGCGTCTGGGGTGGGGTCACAGCTGCAGCCAAATGGGTCTGGGATCCCTGGGGGCTGCCAAGAGGCAACTGTGCCCTGGCAATGTGGACACACAGCTCTCCAGCACGGGGCATCTCTACAGCAACGTCAATGAATGGGGGTACCGTGGACACTCCTGGAAATGGCCTGGATCCCGACAGAATCCTGGAATGTCATCAGTGGAAGAGTTCTTGTAGATTTTTCCCCCTGCATTTTAAGTCAGGTTGACCCATTCAGACACCCCTCCCTCAGCCATCCCTAAAATGTGGCCTTAAGTGGTAGCTGATGAAGGAAACAGACCTTCAAGTCCATTCTCTTTTCCCCACGAGAGCCAGTCCTTACTTGGGCTCATCTCCCCGTTACAGGGCTTCCCTGATGGCTCAGTGATAAAGAACCCACCTGCCAATTCAGGAGATTCAGGTTCAGTCTCTGGGTCTGCAAGATCCCCTAGAGAAGGAAATGACAACCCACTCTGGTATTCTTGCCTGGGAAATCCCATGGACGCAGGAGCCTGATGGGCTATAGTCCCTGGGGTCGAAAAGAGTCAGATACACAGATCCCACAACATAATGACTAAAACAACCACCACCTTATAAGTAGTAATAACCCTAATGAGCATGGCTGTCTAGGTGCCAGGCACCCCAGGATTATTTAATCCTATGAGGTAGGTCTGATCTCCCATTTTCCAGATAAAAAGACTGAGGTAGAGTGCCTTACTCAGATTCACTCAGCTAGCAAGCCATGGCATATGGCTCAGAGCCTGAAAACTCAGACTGCTTTCCAAACCTGCAACTCTTCATCTTGACTTGGATCCTCTCTTCACTCTACACCCCTCTCCCCCCAAGTCTAGCAGCCTTCCTAGACACCTTGGGTATATTCCCGCCTCCACCCCCAGCATCTCCCACTGTCTGGAATGAGGGACTCTGGCTCCAGTTCATGGCTCTGGAGAGTCCAGCTCTCCTCCAGACCCTCAGCCCCCGTGGTACAGTCTTGACAATCCCCCTACCCAGGAGAAGGGTGAGGGTCCTGACCAAGGTTATCTGGTTCAGGATCCTGCTCCTCGTTGTTGTTCAGTCACTCAGTCATCTCCGACTCTTTGCAACCCCATGAACAGCAGCATGCCAGGCTTCTCTGTCCTTCACTGTCTCCCAGAGTTTGCTCAAACTCATGTCCATTGAGTCGGTGATGCCATCCAACCATCTCATCCTCTGTCACCCCCTTCTCCTCCTGCCCTCAATCTTTCCCAGCATCAGGATCTTTTCCAGTGAGTCAGGTCTTTGCATCAGGTGGCCAAAGTAGTGGAGCTTCAGCTTCAGCATCAGTCCTTCCAATGAATATTCAGGATTGATTTTCTTTAGGATCGACTGGTTGGATCTCCTTGCAGTCCAAGGGACTCTCAAGAGTCTTCTCCAGCACCACAGTTCAAAAGCATCTGTTCTCCCGGACTGCCCTCCAATAGCCCAGTTTCTTAGAGGGTGGGGGGTGTTGAGGATACACAGCGAATGTGCAAAATACTTCTAGTGATAGGGAGCTCACTGCCTCTCAACACAGCCCCATTGATTCACCTCTGCTCAATAATGAACATACACCAGCTTTTACTTATGAAAAAATTTAAACATATACAAAATCAACAGGAGTATACAATGAACCCTATGTGCCCACTATCCAAATCAAACAATATTGATACTTATATATTCTTGTTTCCTCTGTGCCTCTGCTCACCCCTCTCCCCCACTTTAGGACAATGATGATGATAATGATTTAACATTTCCTTTTGTTGTTGTACAATGTATGCATGTTGAAATGCACTGATCTTACCTGTATTGTTTTGACAAATAGATACACCTGTGTAACCCATAGCCTTATGATATAGAATATGTCCATCTCCCCAGAAAGATTACTGCCTGTATGTTAACTGGTAATTTCTTTCCTTATGTCCAACCCAGATCTTGACACTCTTCTCCATGGCAAGGCAGAGTAAGTCTATTCTCTCTTCCAAATGATATCCCCTCAAATATTTACAGATAGCTATTGTGATCCTCCTTAAGCCTGCTCTTTTCCCTTCTAAACACTCCCAGTTCCTCCATTTAGTCTTTGTTCTCAGAAGATGAGAGAACCGGCTGCCTTGTTTTGATAAAAGGAAGCCTGATTTTCTCCTCACCGAATCTCTCTGCAGCCCATCCAACCTGGAGCCAGGAGGAAAGACAGAGGTCTTGCCCCTTTGCTAAAATTCCTGCTTTGAAGGGAGCTGGTTCATGGGGGGAGCCATACAGGAGTCCTCGCTTCATACAGGTTTTGATCAGCTCCGCCGTGTGCAGATTTCTTTCTTTATAAGGCAAATTGCATCATTCTCTCTTAAGTTAATCATTCAACAAACTTCTACTGAGTACCTATGCTATGCTAGGCTTTGCATAGAGCTCCTGGATAAATAGTCTCAGAATTTGGGGATGGAGCAAAAAATAGACAAATAAATGGAAGTATTAATTTATTCGGCATTCATTGATTTCCTGCTAAGTCCCCAGAACTAGGAAGGACACAGGGAATATGGTAGCACAGAGGATGCTCAACGCTGCAGGATGGAGGCATTCACCCACCCAGCAACTTGCAGTGGAGGCAGCTGACAGCTCTCCCTAAAGCTTTGGTGGAATAGGGTTGTAGAATTTCAGGTGAATTTTGAGGACATAGCAAAGACTCATAGGCTTTCCAGGTAGTTTAGTGGTAAAGAATTCGCCTGCAATACAGGAGACACGGGTTCAATTCCTGGGTCAGGAAGATCCCCTAGGAGAGGAAATGGCAACCCACTCCAATATTCTTGCCTGGAGAATCCCATGGACAGAGGAGACTGACAGGCTACACAGACCATGGGGTCGGAAAAGAGTCAGGTCCAACTTAGCCACTAAACAACAAGAAGGACAACAAAGACTCAAATCAGTGACACTCTCAGGCCATCCGGGAAAGCCTCAAGCCATCGCTCCACCCATGCTTAGGAAGCAACTGGCACTCACAAGGTTTCATGCCCTGACTTTCATTGAGTCTAATTTATATTCAGGTACATTGGAGCATGCTCAGGTGCAAATCCTAGATTTTGCTCCATTGCTGAGAAACAGCCTGGATTTCTTCCTGTCACTGTTGCCTAATAGGACACAGAAAGCCCAGGTTTCTCCATCAGACAGATGGGTGGAGCTCCTGGCTCTTCCTCTGACGTGCTGCATGACCTTGGGTGAGTCCTTTGGCCTGCCCCAGATTTTGTTTCTTCTTCTCTGACAGTGGGAGTAGTAGGAGGGTTTCTGAGAGGGTTGAATGGAACGGTGCATTCAAGCACTTGGCGTGGCATCTGACCGGTAGCCAGCATCCCATCTCAATTATCCATCTAGAGAAGATCTGAAGCTATTATCTAAAAGCACTCACCAAACAGACGCTGACCTCCCTCCTTGCACCCCAGAAGACCAGAAGTTAACAGGGCTGGAGAGACAGAAAAGTCTATTAAGGAATTCACACTTGAGCCTCCAAACAGCTCTTCAGAACTCCCCATGGGCTGGCACGGCCATCATTTCATTTGGTCTCCAGGGCATCTCTGTGAAACAGGTACAACCAGTCCACTTAACATCTGAGAAAGCAGAGTCACAGAACCAGAAGCTGGAAGTGCCTGGACTTCATTCCCATCTGACCTTGAGAGATATTATTATCCCCATTCTTCAGATAGAGGAATCAGAAGGTCAGAAAAAAATAAGTCACTGGCCCAAAGTCACATGGCTCAGGACAGGCAGAACTGGGAACATGACCTGGGTCTGTCTCAGTAAAAATAAATAAATAAATAAAAGCCTCTGATTTTTTACGGCTCTGTGATGCCTCTGCAGGTAACTCACCCGTTCTGAGTTACTTCATCTGAAGAAACTCACAGTCTCTTCATCTGTAAATAAGACAATAGTGTCTATTTTGCAAGCTTGTAAGAACAGGCTGTCGTGCCACTTTCATCATGGATGTCTTTCTTCCTGTCTTCATCTGACTTTGTCTGGAACAGGGCCCAGACTAGGGTGTACAAGTTGGATACCAAGGTGCAAAATTTAAAGAGGCACTCACCACTCTCAATCCCAAGAATTGAATACCTCCTAAAATTCTGTGCCTTGGCACCTCACATTTCCCATCCTAATCTAGGCTCTGGTTTGGAGGTAAGGAGATGTGATGGGGCTCTTGTGGTGGAGGAGTGCAGAAAGGATGGGAAAGGCCTGAGTAGGTCATGCTGATGTCAGAGCAGTAGCTGACAGGCTTTCCTGGTGGGTCCGGTGGCTAAGGCTCCAAGTTCCTGATGCAGGGGGCCTAGGTTCGATCCCTGATCAGGGAACTAGATCCCGCATGCTGCAACCAAAACCAAAGATCTCGTGCCTCAACTAAGCCCCAGCACAGCCAAATAAATAATTGTTTTAAGTCACCGATAAAAAGTAATACAGTAGCTGGAAACCAGCCCTCTGCAAATGCACACAGGCTCAACAGGACTGAAGGGTTACAGCAAATACTACACAAGTGGACCTTGCATCCCGTTCATTGTCCCTCAAGAGCTGCATCCTGTAAATTATGTGCAGGAGTCAGTGATGGCCTTACAGCGGCTCTGTCTCCTTGACGGCCTGAAGCGGTTTTTTCCTCCATTTCTACCTGGGCAACTGAGGAGAGTGTCCATGTCTTATTTATCTCTGTATTCCCAGGATCTCGCAGAGTATTTGACACATGATAGTAGTTCATTAGATGTTGAAAGAACAAAAGAATGCTTTGTCTTTCATTTTGAAAGCCCCTAATCATCTCAGGCCCTTTGATCCTTCAATCCTAAGTCAAGGAACTGTGGTACCGTGAAAATTATTCCCAGTCGCCTGGGAGTCGAGTCCACCAATCTGAGACAGAAAAGCAAAGGGATGGTCAAGAAACATTAGCCCAATTTGAAAAACTCATGAATGGCAAAATTGGTACTTGGTTCCAAAGCTTATCGGAGAAGGCAATGGCACCCTACTCCAGTACTCTTGCCTGGAGAATCCAGGGACGGTGGAACCTGGTGGGCTGACATCTCTGGGGTCGCACAGAGTCGGACACGACTGAAGCGACTTAGTAGTAGCAGTAGCAGCAGCAGTCCAAAGCTTATATGTGCTCTACCAGAGTGCAGAGCGGCAAGTCTAAGCAATTTTCAACACTTTATTTATTTCTGACTGTGCTGGGTCTTTGTGGCTGTGCATGGGTTTTCTCTAGTTGCGGTGAGCAGGGGCTACTCTTCGTTGTGGTGGGAGGGCATCTCTTGTTGCAGGGCGCAGTCTCTAGGGTACATGGGTTCAGTAGTCAAGTACACAGGCTTAGCTGCCCCCAGTCATGTGTGGGATCTTCCCAGACCAGGGATCAAACCCATGTCCCCTGCATTGGCAGGTGAATTCTTAACCACTGGACTTAACCAGGAAGTCCAGCAATTTTTTTTTAGTATACAAAGTCCTACTTCTGCCTCTGTCACCAACTACAGTCCCTTCTGCCTAAGCCCCCAGAACTGTGCCCCTCAAGTTGCCCTCCAAGCCTGCCCCAACTATCAGGCATTGCCTCTTATTACAGAAATGCTGTCACCATCAGCAGTACATTCTTCCAGCACAAGAAGGGCAAATAGGATTCAACTCATTTGCCACCTCCAACAGTGGCAGCCAGAATTATTCGGCTTAAAAAAAAAAAAAAAAAAAACTGTGAGACTCAGAGGGAAAGAGTGTTGTGATCCATTAGTTATGTCTGCTATGGACCTAGGAAGGAGCATGGTATCATGCATGCTGTATATCTTCCAGCCAGGTCTTAATTCCACACGTTGGGAAAGCAATCTCACTGAACTGCCTCAAACCCTCTGCACTTGTGAATCTGCGATGCCTTTGAACATTCATAATGCAAGCTTTGCTATGGAAATTACATGCTGCTCAACCTCCTGGAGAAGGCAATGGCACCCCACTCCAGTACTCTTGCCTGGAAAATCCCATGGATGGAGGAGCCTGGTGGGCTGCAGTCCATGGGGTCACTACAAGTCAGACACGACTAAGCGATTTCACTTTCACTTTTCACTTTCATGCATTGGAAAAGGAAATGGCAACCCACTCCAGTGTTCTTGTCTGGAGAATCCCAGGGACAGGGGAGCCTGGTGGGCTGCCGTCTATGGGGTCTCACAGAGTCGGACACGACTGATGCGACTTAGCAGCAGCAGCAGCAGCAGCAACCTCCATGACCAGTGAGGGGAAAAAACTAGAAGACATTGACATTCTCTGAGCAATTCCTGGAGAAGGTGAAATATGTTTTTAATGAGAAAATATGAAATCAGAAAGAATGTGGTATGAGGATTTTTGTGCCATGTGGGTTGTTACCTATTTGACCTTTTCTTGATCAGCTTTTAGAATCAGCCTGCCTTGGGACTGTTTTCAGCCCTAGCATTAATTGGAACATCTGCTTTTCTTCCGTAAACATCATAAACCATCATTTGGTTTTCACCCATGCATCGTTTCTGTGCAACCCTGTAGAATAATGTGAAATTAACTAGGAACACAATAGAACACATTTCTGATCCCTACCTTTTTCCTCCCCCCATCCCACACCTGCTTCAGAAGATGAGTAGTGACGCAGCTGCAAGGAACAACCCGTGTCTTATCTCAGGGTGGATCACACAGGTAGAAAATGCAATGGGATAGGAAGCCCACACAAGCCCCCGGGATAGAGGCTGGAAAAGTGGGGGAAAGGTGAAATTCAGCTGAGCAGAAATACCCAGCTGGGGTGATACAAACTTCCTATAGAGGAATACCCTAGCAATGTTCCATCTGGGCATGGCCACAGGGAAACCAAGTGGGCATATATTCCTGTAAGTCCAGTAGGCAGCAGTCAGAAGTGGGCACAGGGCTGTAGTCACAGGATCAGGCAAGCAGTTGTAAAAAGAACTTGTAATATGGACCAGGAACCCAAAAATCACATCATGTAAGAGCTAAGATTTCAGAACTCAGGAGCAGAACCCATACATTATCTTAACTAATGTTACTGACTGAGTACTCTGTCGGGTACTTCGCATCCATTCTCTTGTAAGTAATCAGAACATAGACTAAGGTGAGCCTCGCCCCGAGGCTCTGCACCCCGAAAGAACCAAAGGTGCAGAACTCGGGGCTACTTCCAGTGCATCTGGGCAGCTGCACCTTGAACACACCCTGCCTTCAGAAGGTTCTGCGTGGGAACTGGCATGGGCTGGGGCAGCAGGGATCATGTCAGCCGGGTTAAGAAGGAGGGAATGGAGGCAGGAGATGGACATGGTGATGGGCTGTGGACAGTTTGTGCTCACTCTTTCTCCTTCACTTTTTCTGCACTTCTGCCCTCCCTCAAGGCAGGGAAGCCCTCCTGGGTCCTGCTCCCCACATCTGATGACAGCCAAGTGGATGGTCTTCACAGTCAGCCGTGGCTCCCTAAGAATGTGCTCTTTCTATTAACCCCTTGCCTTGGCCCCATATCCCCAGGGTTGGGCTTGGTGACCTCCTGGCAGTGGACAGATCAGAAAGCCAGGCTTGGGGGGTTGGCGGGGGTCCTGGGAGACTGACACTGGTTTCCTTGGAGAGAACAAGATGCCAGCTCCTCCGAGTCACTGCTTGTGTGTCCTGGTGATTATCAACTGGCTAACAGCTAAGCTCCACTCTTCATTGTGCACGGTGTCTGGCACATAGTAGGTGTTCAGCTGGGATAATCTGACTCCAAGGTCTGTCCTTCCTGCCTGTCTCTTAGTAGAGCCCATTGTTGTCTGTCTAAGGAGTGGAAACAGAAGGGAGCTGGAGTGAAGGGCTGGTAGGTAGGGCTCAGCAGACATCACTGGCCTCCCTGACATCAGCATGCCCCTGTTAAGACCAGGAGCCAGCCTAAGCAATCTGTCTCAGCCTGCTAAATACTGCTGGGGTCAGCAGCCCTGCCTCTAGAGAGAATTCTGTATCAGCCCCCCCAATCCTCCCATCCCTACCCACCAGACGGCTTCTTTCTATGCACTCCACACAGAATCACTCTGCAGGACCACCTTCCCTACTAGGTGGTCCCTAAAGAATCTGCAGTCTAAGCTGCAGATTCTTCTCTGCATCCCCAACACCTGGGGCAGTGCTAGAACACAAGAGATATTCTGTAGAGTTCACTAGGCAACTGAATGGATGAGCCACAAATGTGGTCCCAGATGGAACATCTCAGATTCCATTTCTACAGGCAAATAACAATGCTTTCACCTCCCCTGCCCCTACAGGGCTTAGCCATGATACTGACCACAGGCAAGAAAGTTCTCTGCCTGGGCTGAAAACTTTTTTTTTCTGCATAGAGTAATTTCAGATTCATAATGACCTTTTTGATCTTTACAAGAATTCTATTGGAAGTTACTCTTACCAGCATTTCCAGGATGAGGGATCAAAATTCAAAAAGATGAAATGACTTCCCTAAATCAGGGCAGAGCCAGCATTGGAAGCTGAGGCTGTCTGGTTCCCAGTTCCATGCTTGAGTCTTTTCTTGCATCCAGACACCTGCCCATTAAGTGCCTACTGTGTGCCAGGCATGGGGCCAGGCACTGAGATGCCAGGGGTGAAAAGGACACAGCCCTTACTTCTCACAGGAGACAGACAGTGGAGGACCCAGCAGAAAGAGCAACCAGCCTGTCCTGAAGTCTCCCTGGAAACCTTCATCACCCAGACTCCCCTCCCCGCACCAGCCAAGCTGGTCCACCTTGAAAGGCTTCTAGCTGCCCTCAGCCCATTTCATAACCCCAAGTCAGGCCCAATTTGGGATGTTCACATGAGGGCTCAGGAGGGATTCATCTGTGAAGGTCTGGAATTTCAAATGACCCTCCTGGCGCCTTCAAGTGGCCCCTCTGCCTCTGTGAGCCGTTCCCCAGGGGAACATTTGCTCACAAAACGTGTGACTTGGAGAGCGCTCAGAGTCACCCTTGCTCCCCTCTGTGCTGTTTTCCCAGCTGACAGATTGGCAGTCACCTGATGCTCTTTTCTTCTGCATGGGGCTTACACATCTCTTCCAGTGCGGTCTAAAACTCTCTGGACAGTTGCCCACCAGAAAAGCCCCGGGCTGTGTTTCAGGCTTGGAGGAAGGAGACAGGAGCGCTTCTTAGTGAAGCCAACACAGCATATGTCACATCTCTGCATAGAGGGGCAGGGACTCAGTGGAGGGGAGGGGCGTTGCAGTACCATATTATATGCTCAAATGATGCTATGGGTTCCTTTAGCGACCCATGAATATAAAGGGAAAAGTCAGGTGAATCTCTCTCTAGCTGGAGGATCTTGGATAAGGACTTAGCCTCGCCAAGCCTTGATTTCTCATCTACAAATTGGGAAGAATACCATCTACATCGGTGGGCACTGTGAGCCCTGAAAGACAGAAGGTCTACAGGGGACTTCCCTGGTGTCCAGTGATTAAAGATGCCCTGCTCCCAAAGCAGGGGGCCCTGGTCAGGGAACTAGATCCCACGTGCTGCAAGACGTCACACGCCACAAGGAAGATTGAAGATCCTGCATGCTACAACTAGGACCCAGTGCAGCCAAAGTATTTAATTAATTGGTTAAATTATTATTCAGAAAGATAGAAGGAGTATAAAGCAATCAGCACAGTGCCTGCCTCGTGGTAATGCCCAGTGACTGGACGTTCTTCTCTCCCTTCTGAAAAGGAACCCAAAGATGAATGATATTAATGACGTCCTAAAAGAGACTGTGGCCTCTTGGTTGGGATGCAGGGACAAGTGGTGGCCAAGGGGCTGCATTCCCCTCATCTCCTTGGTTCCCAAGGACTCCACAGCCACACGGAGGTGCTTTCCTGGGTACTTGTTGAAGTCACCTTTTAAATCTCCCTATGGGGTAAAAGCACAGTCACGCATCTGTCCTTGGAACATAATAGGCAGTCAAAAATTCCTGTTGCAAAAAAAAAAAAAAAATTCCTGTTGCAGGAAGAGATGAGTGAATAAGCATTTTTCCTAATAAGATGCAGGCCTCGCCTTCCAGGAGCTGACCATCTATAGCCCCCTCCTCATGCATGCATCCCTCTGCCATATTTAATTCTCAAACGTGTTGATTGACGACAACTTCAGAAAACAAATGGAAACCACCCCCCACTGAAACTCTCATACAGTGCTAATGGGAATACAAAACTATACAACCATTTTGGAAACAACTTGGCCACTTCTTAAACAGTTACAGACACACTTATGATGATATGATTCAGCCATTCAATTCCTATGCACTTACTTAAGAGAAATGAAAACTTATCCGTACAAAGACTGATCTATACCTGCTATAGTAGTAGCTTTATTTGTAATAGCCAACCTAATGTCTATCAGTAGTTGAATGAATAAATCCTGGTATAGCTGTGCAGTGGAATACTACACAGCAATGAAAAGGGTTGAATTACTGATAACCTTCCACCCCTCCTTCCAAGAAAAGAAAACAAAAAGCAGCTTCATTTTGTTTACTGAAAGCCTGGTAACCCATTTAACAGACTGTTTTCCTCCCTCTGTGCAAAATGTGTTAAAGCAGGGTCCTCAACCTCTGGAATCTAATGCATGATGTTCTAAGGTGGAGCTAATGTAATAATAATAGAAATAAAGTGCACAAGAAATGTAAGGCACTTGAATCATCCAGAAACCATGCACTCCCCTGGTTCCTGGAAAAGTTATCTTCCACAAAACTGGTCCCCGGTGCCAAAAATGTTGAGGACCGCTGTGTTAGGAGATTTTGATAGAGAAAGCCAGAGCAAACAAAACAGTGGGCTTTAACATGTCCATTATTTTGAAAACAGCCAAACGAGAAATTTCAGCAAATCACTGGAAGGAAAGTTCATTCAACTCAGCGGAGGGGAAAGGCTGAGTTTTAGAGGAGGTTTGGAGCAATAGGATTTCACTTCGTTCAAGCATAATAAGCAAGAAGAGACAAGGAAGCCACTGCCTCAGAAAAGCCCTAAAGGTCAGGATTAATGAAGGCTTGGAAGGTTTGAAGCTTACAGGCCCAGTCGTGTGCTGGTAAGTGGATATTTCTACAGTCCTTAAGGGAGCTTATACATAATTTATTTTCTTAAGTAGGTCCATGTGTAGAAATGTTGTTCGCACTACTAATTGGGCCAGAAAACTGTGTCTTCAGGGATATCTTCTGTCCCTAACCTTTTCCATTGTGCATTTCCTGGACTCTGAGGCAGGCTGCCCCAACAGGTCACACTGGGCCTGGATGCTGGTACCCAGGCCAGCAGGCATTGCTAATCTTTTTTATTCCTGGATGCAGGGCCCCAGGAAGGGGAGCTTAGCCATCATCTCCAACCCCCATCATGCACAAACAGAAGGTTTTAGAGGAAGAGCACAGACCCAAACCCAGATCAGGTCTCAACTCTGGCCCCGAACTAGCTGTGTGACCTGGGGCAGGACACTCTACCTCTCTGAGCCTTAGACTCTCCACAGGCAAGATGAGACATTTGGGCAAGAAGATTTTTTTATATTTATTTGTTTATTTGGCTGTGATGGGTCTTAATTGTGGCACATGGGATCCTCACTGCATCATGAGGAACCTTTGGTTGTGGCCAGCAGACTCTCTAATTGTGGCCTGAGGGCTTCATTAGTTGCTGGGCTCAGGTTTAGTTGCCCCACAGCATGTGGGATCTTAGTTCCCCAATCAGGGATCAAACCCGTGTTCCCCGCATTGAGAGGAGGATTCTTAACCCCTGGACCACCAGGGAAGTCCCCAAGAAGATCTGTGGTGCCTGCACTTTCCTGAGATTCTCCTGACTCTGAGATATAACCTCCGCTCCCCCCTACCCCCAACCATTACCAAGCTCCAGACCCCTAGTGTTAGCAAGGCACCAATTTTATCAGTCTGCCGGGAACAGAGTAGCTGTAGCTACGAGGAAGCAGCGGCAAAGAACACAGGCAATGGAGTGAGGCAAAGATGACTTACACCCTGGATTCTCTACTTACCAGCTCTGTGACCTGGCTCAGCCTCTCTGGGCCTCAGTTTCCTTATCTGTAAGATGGGAGTGATAAGACCAAACTCATAAGGCTGATGCAAAAAATTAATGACAGCAGATAGAATGTGAATGGTGCTCCAGAGAGGGCAGCCAAGCCAGTCTGTGATCTCAGGGCTGTTCTAAGAGCTACTGGAAGGCACAAGACCCTCTCCCCATCCCCACATCCAGATTTCTTGGCTTTAGATTGTGCCAAATATGAACAATTTATGCCAAAACACTGAATAACTTAGAAGAAGTGGACTGGTTTCTAAAAACACACAGCCCACCAAAACTGAATCAAGAAGAAATAAATAATTTGAACAGACCAATCACTAGAAGTGAAATAGAATCTGTAATTAAAAAAAAAAAAAAAAAAAAAACACCTCCCTGCAAACAAAAGTCCAGGGCCAGACAGCTTCACTGGGGAATTCTGCCAAACATACAAATAAGAACTTATACCGATCCCGTTTCAAAATCTTTGTTTAATATTTATCTTTATTTATTTATTTGGCTGTGCCAGGTCTTAGGTGTGGTGCTCGGGATCTTCCATCTTCATTGCAGCATGCAGGATCTCTAGCTGCAGCATGCAGGATCTCTAGCTGCAGCATGCAGGATCTTTTCGCTGTGGCATGCCAACTCTTAGTTGTGTCTAGTTCCCTGACCAGGGATTGAATCTGGGCTCCCTGCATTGAGAGCTCAGAGTCTCAGCCACTGGACCATCAGGGAAGTCCCTCAAACTCTTCCAGAAGACTGAATAGGAGGGATCACCCCCAAAGTCATTCTATGACGCCACCATCACCCTGATACCAAAATGAGACAAAGACACTACCAAGATAAGAAGAGTACAGGCTAAAACGTGCACACTTCAGACTATGGTGGCTGTCCACTGCACCAGTGACTGGTTGCAATTCTGTCCAAAAGTAGATTTCAAAGTGGATTGTGTGCATCAAAGCATTGCCCTCTCTCACAGAACTCTGTGGCCCCAGTAATCTCATCGGCTGCCCTGGGCTTTTAACAACAGGCTTAACATTCTTAAGGAATAAGTAGTCAGTGGCACACGGTGGTTTCCATCCCCTGTAACTACTTCAAAATGAGCTTGATGGGACTTGCCTGGGGTCCAGTTGTTAAAAATCCACCTTCCAATGCAGCAGACACAGGTTTGATCTCTGGTCAAGGAACTAAGATCCACATGCCTGGGGACAATTAAGCCCAACATGCCACAACTAGAGAGCCTGACAGTTACAATGAAGACCCGATGCAGCAAAGAGAGAGAGAGATGAGCTTAGTATTACTGAAACACAGAGAAGACAGGACCCCTCAACACCTCCCATTCTTCAGTTCATCACTGACCTCCCCCCATAACTCAAATAACTTCTCTCACTTCTGCTGAAAAGGACCTAGTATGGATTCATACCTCTTAAAGATGTCTATTATGTAATCTTCCAAACAAATCCACTTGCATGCCCTCATTTAGATGTTACAACCACGCGGCAAGGTTATCTTGCTCAATTTGCAAACACGAAAACTGACATTGGAAAAAGGTGTCATGTTCAAGGCCACAGACTTGACAAATAATGAGCAAGGTGCTCTGATGCCTTTCTGTCTGACTCAAAATCTCAGGGTTCCTCCCTTGGAACTTCCTTGGTGGTAGAGTCAAACCCATGAGTCCCAGCTGTACTACCTACCTCTTCACTAAGCCTCAGTCTTCCCAACTGTAAAATGGGCATGTGATAATAAGATGCCTTCCCATCAAGGTAGTCGGGACCATAATTAGGAAAAAGATAGTTCCTCTGAAAATGCCAAGCAGGGGCCAGCACAGAGTAGAGGCTCAGGAATTTTTAGTCTCCTTCCCTCCAACTTCTTGGGGCCATTGAGAAAGTTGAAGCTGTACACGTGTCATCTCTCAACTGCAACACGCAGTGAGCAATGAAAATGATGGTCTTGGGGTCCATCTTTATCTCAGGCTTCCCCCCAGCCCCCACCCCTGTCACTCCTGCAGATCCAGGTTTGATATGTGCACCATTAATTCTTACAAAAGGATTCAACTAAGAGCTATTCTTGATTCTTAGCAACCTTGCAAATTCAGCCCTGCCATCCCAGATGAGGCTGTCAGCGCTTACCAGGAGAGCAGAGAAGTGCCTCGGAGAATGGCAGGTCTGAAGAAGCAGCGAGCTCTGGCCTGACAGTCTAGACTTAAATAAATTGTCTTTTGTGGCTGGGGGCGATAAGGCCTACGTTTGAAGCGCCGGTTACTCTTACACGTCATTATGCACAGCAACGGGGAAGGAGAGCGGCATCTTGTCCTGAGTTTCTAGCAAAACTGAGCTGTGGGTAAATAGCTCTCAGCCTTTGATGTTGAGCAAAGAGGAAAATGATCCTCTCCGAGAAGCTAGAACTGATACAGGAGTGGCGGGCTGAGGCGGTGCAGGCAGGGAGGCCAGCGGAGAAGTGCGGTCTGTGTGCACCTGCCTGGCTCTGAGCCCCTTCTTCTGCCCCCATGAAGGTAAACTGTCTCTCCTCTAATACCCTCGAGGAAAAGCAAGCAAAAACACTTAGGAACAATTAAGCGGGAAGCTAAGAAGACCAGAGCAGAGAAAGGGAGGGGAGGGGAGTGAAACAAGATATCAGGTGTGAGTTCCCGCCATAACTAGCAAGGAGGGCCAACACTTAAGGGCGCCTCCCAGAGGTGGGCGAGGGAATGGGAGTAGCAACCCCTTGAAGCCCATTCATTCATTCATTCATCCAGCAAGACAGACCCAGCCCCTACTCTCTCCAACAAACAGTCCTATAAATCACCATCTAGTTATATACTTTGATATGCATGAAAAAGCAGCAGTCCCCAACCATTTTGGCACAAGGGACCGGTTTCATGGAAGACAATTTTTCCACGGACTGGGGTCGACACGGGGTGGGGTTGGGGGTGTGGGGGGTTGTATAGGGATGTTTTCAAGATGATTCAAACGTATTACATTTATTATGCCCCACTGATCTGATCTGACAGGCGGCGGACCTCGGGTGGTAAAGCAAGGGCGGGAGGGAGTGCATGCTAATTCGCTTCAGTTGTGTCTGACTCTTTGGGACCCCATGGACTGTAGCCCGCCAGGCTCTGTCAATGGGATTCTCCAGGCAAGAACACTGGAGTGGGTTGCCATGCCCTCCTCCAGGCGATCTTCCCAACCCAGGGATCGAGTGCACCTCTTACATCGCCTGCATTGGCAGGCGGGTTCTTTACCACTAGTGCCACCTGGGAAGCCCAAGGGGTGGGGAGTGGCTGTAAATACAGATGAAACTTCCATCTCACCACTCACCTCCTATCGTGCAGCCGGGTTCCTAACAGGTCATGGACCAGTACCGGTCCATGGCCAGGGTGCTGGGGACCCTAGCTACAAAGGGAAATACTGGGAGTGCAGGGCTTGTACCTCTTTACAATCTCCATAAGCCTTGCCTGTAGTAGGAGCTCATGCATATGATTATTGATTGGCTGATGGAAAAAGCAAGGCAGAGAGGAGGAGTATAGGGCTCAGAAACACCCCAGTGACAACGACAACATGCCCCAAAAGATGTTTTGAATCTCAGCTTTTCTACTTAATAGCTGTGTGACCTTGGGCAAGTTGCTTAACCTCTCTGGGCTGTGGTTTTATCCTCTGCGCAGTGGAAACAACAATACCCACCTGTGGTTACTGTTGCGTGTGATAGCTGCCCTGATGAAGGAGCAAAGGGGGAATGTGAGGAGGGATGTTATACAACTTGGTCCATGAGCTTGGGACGGCTTCCTGGAGGAGGCGATGCATCGATCCAGTCTTGGAGAATGGGCAGAGGTTGCCCAGGCAGAAAAAGGAACAAGAGCTGTTACAGGTAGTGGAAGCAGCAACTAGAAAGCCACAAGTAGGCGAACCAGCAGGGCACATCCAGAGGTGTGAGAGTTGTTTAATGTAGCTCCACTCACTCATTTATTCATTCACTTGTCCATTTGACATATATTTCTGGAATACCCCCAGGTGCCAGGCCCTGTGCTAGCCACCAGGGTTAGATTCCTCAGTGCACATGCAGAGGTAACCACCAAACCCATGAGCTTATCTTCCAGTGAATTCCCATGGACTCAGATGGGAAGAGGAGGATGAAGCAGACAGAGAGAGCATCATAGAAGGCTGGGTGTGGAAGGGTGGCCCTGGAGCTTACTCTCAGGGGGATGGGCAGCCCTGATGGATTTTAACCACAGGATTAATATAATCAGGTTTGCATTTCTGAAGGAGGGAGCCACGATTCACTTAAAGGATGGGCTGGAGAAGGTTGTCTGGAATCCAGCAGTCTAGCTAAGAAACTGCAGCAGCCCAAGCAAGAAATGACAGAGGTCATTAAGTTAAAGCCGTGCGGAAGAGAGAAGGCAGAAAGTCAAGTTGGATGCAGAGACAGTGTTGACGGGCCCTGCTGGTTGATTGGATGTGGGGTGAGAAAGAGGAAGAGGGGACACCTGCTCTGAGGGTCTGGTTTGAGCCCCTGGGCAGGGGACAGTGCTATTCCCCGGGATACGGTGCACAGGAGAGCCATCCAGTGGGGTGCGGAGGCTGAGGAAGCCTTGATCCCACTGGGACGTGCTTGCAGTCGGGTGTCTCTGGGTCCCCCTGAAATCATGCGTATCAGGCAGCTGGATCAGTGTGTCTGGAGCCCAAGAGAAAGCTCAGGGCTGGAGGCACAGATTACAGGATAGAAAGCATACAGACTGCTTGACACTTGAAAGTAGACATGGCTGCCCCCTGGGGGTGGGGGTGGAAAGGGAAGGATTAACAGAGGGAGAGACAAGACTGCATGGCAACAAACCCCAAAGGGTGTCCAGATGTGTTCTTTGATGACAGAATCCAGCCCATTAACCGGGGGTGAGGAATCACTGGTCCCCAAGAGGGTTGACTATGATGGGCTGTGGGGACGCTGGCCTGCTGTTGGATTTCTGGGGTTCCCAGTCTGCCTGGAGCCCAGTCCAAAGTCACCCACGTGCTTCTTTCTCTTCTCTCCCTCAGGTGTTTACAAAATATGGGAAGTGTTACATGTTTAACTCAGGCGAGGATGGCAAGCCTCTGCTCACCACGGTCAAGGGGGGGACAGGCAACGGGCTGGAGATCATGCTGGACATTCAGCAGGATGAGTACCTGCCCATCTGGGGCGAGACAGGTGAGCCGGGCCAGGGGCCAGGGCAGGGGGTGAGGGCGGAGGGGAGCGGCCTCTGGGAGACCTTTGCCTGGAGCGGTTATCTTGGCCCACCCGGTGAAGGGCTGCTCTCCATCAAGGGGTGGGTGATATGCTGGTGAGTCGGAAGGACGTCCCAGCACAAACTGTGATGCCTTGAGTTTTCCTTGGATTTCACTAGGTGGGAGGGGGCTGGTGATGGGATACTGGAAAGGGAAGGCGGGTAGGATGAGAGGAGGTGCGGAGGAAGCCTTGAATTAACAAGTCCGGTTGGAGAGGTGGGTGGCGCAATTTCAGAAGAGGAAGTGATGGACCAGCCCCTTCCGCTTCCACCATCTTGCATATCCCAACCCGGCTACAGGGCCCAGTGGAAAGGAAAGCAGGTTTCTCCCGCTGAGGGAAGGTGGAGGGGCTGCTGGAAAATGGAAAGGCACAGACTCAGCCTGCGTGAGCCCATGGGGGACCCGGGTGTACAGGTCCCAAAGCTTATTTAGTGCATCCAATTATTCGTTTATTTATTCAGCAAACTATTCATAAGCCACATATGCTATCTCGGGCTTTACACCAAAATAAGGATATTGAATTGAAAAAAGACCAAGCCCTTGATCACAGCCTAGAAGAGGAGACTCACAGTCCATTGGGACCCAAGGGTCCCCAGTGCTGAGGTGGGATGACAGCCTTCCCCTGGGAGGAGGGGGGTTTCAGGGAAAGCATTGCAGGGCATGGGGTCCCTGGAGTCTTGAGATTATCTCATGAGATCCTCATGAGAGGGGTGCAGGAAGGACAGGGAAGGCCTTGTGATGATGGAGCGGTGGTTGGAATGATACGGCGGGGAGGCCTAGGGAGGCTGGCAGCCTCTAGATCTCACCAAGTGAAGTGAAGAGGTGCCCAAGCATGGGATCCTGGATGCCAAGGAGACCCAAAGAGAGACTAACAAAGAGGGAATGGAAGAGGAAGTCTGGAGATGCGCCTGAGAGGGCCCCGAGGTAGCGGGAAGGGAGAGTAGAGTGCAGCAGGAAGGAGGCCTCGGCCCTCAGGTTGGAGCTGAGGAGGGGGTGAAGGCCAAACACCCCGGCCCTCATTTCTTGCAGCCCAGCCTCCATCCTGTGATTCCCATAGCTGTTCCCTCAGCCCGTCCTGAGGCCTGGCCCTCCCCAGTTCCAAGCCCTCCAGGCTTCTGAAGGCAGCAAGGGCCTCCACCCTGGAGAAGACTGACCACAAGCCCAGAGCTGTCTCCCGTCCACTGCACCAACTCTCCAGGCTCCTCGCCTCTGAGCACCCCTCGGGGCATGTTGTGGTCACTCCTCTTGCTCCTGAAGAGTGAAATGGCCTCACAAGCATCACCCACTCACATGGATCCAGTATCGTCTCTGGGAGCTCACCTCAGGCTGCAGCCCTCTGCCAAGCAGATGCTTAGTTGAATCCATCCACTTCCCTGAATTCAGGGTCCCCACTGTCTTCTTGCCTGGAGAGTCCCCATGGACAGAGGAGCCTGGCTGGCTACAGTCCATGGGGTCCGAAAGAGTTGGGCACAACTGAGCGACTAAGCACTGCCCTCCACCAACAGATAAAGAAATGTGTTAGTGCCACGCTCTGGAAAAGGGCCCACAGAGCCTGGGTTTCCAAAACATCCTTCAGGCCAGCCTGTGTTTTGCGACCTGGGGCCCAAAGACAACCCTGGGTCCTGGAAGCTGGGACCAGGTCCCCAAGACTTGGTTCTCTACCTTGGAGACACCAGAACATATTTGCTAGTTGAACCTCTTGTGGAAAAAGAGAGAAATAAAAAATAAAATGAATCCTGGAGGGACATCCCTGCTGAGCCAGTGGTTAAGAATCCGCCTGCCAATGCAAGGGACACAGGTTCAATCTCTGGTTCAGGAAGATCCCACATGCTGAGGGGCAACGAAGCCTGCACACCTAGAACCCACGCTCTGCAACAAGAGAAGCCACCACAGTGAGAAGCCTGCACACCACAACTAGACAGTAACCCCTGCTCGCCGCAACTAGAGAGAGCCCACGCACGGCAACAGAGACCCAGCACAGCCAGAAATTAAATTAAAAAGGAAAGAATCCCGGAGACCCCATACCCACAACCTGACCAAAAGTTAGTTATATCCTTCCAGTGTAATGTTGGATTTCTCACCTGTTACCTTGAGTCAGGAGCCAAAGCACATGTATAGACACACACACACACATGCACCCACACACACATGTATAGACACACACACAGACACACACACACACTCACAAGGCAGGCAGCCCCATTCCAAGACATCCTCACCCAGCACAGCTCCCTGCAGGGTCACCTTGGGTCTCCACACTGGCCACTGATGGTCTGGGCTCCAACCACAGGGCCTTTCCCGGGGAATCTGCATTTTGCTCCCTGAAGCTGTGGATGGTTTGAGCAGGAAAGAACCTGAGACCATCTATTCCAGACACACACACACACACACACACACACACACACACACACACCCTGCCCCTGCATGCCTGTTCTCCAGAGGCCTGGTGGGAAGCAGTGATGGACAGATAGTCACATGGTGAATCTGTGGCCAAGCCAGGACTGTACTGCCCCAGGCTTCTTGACCAGCCGTCAGCCCTCATGGACCATGAGCTATATCCATTCAGGACAAATCCATAATCGTGGTTAAGGACCTACTGTGAGCCTAACACCCAGGCAGGACACGGTCGGACTGCAGAAGACACAGGACAAAGCCCCTGCCTTTCAAGCTACCATCAGGAACCAGAGCTGCACACAGAATCCAGAAGTTCCAGGCTCCCTCCTGCCCACAAAGTGAGCGTGAGTTGTCCCTAGTGAGACACCAGCACTTGTCACTCAAACCGCGTCCTCTGAGGTTGGAATTGGGTGTGAAGGAGAAGAGGTTGAAAGCAGGACAGAAGCCAGAAGAAATCAGTTAGAGAAGAAACTGGTCATTGCTACAATGCTAACTGTGCTGTCCTATATGGCAGCCACACTGAGCCTTTGATATGTGATCAATGAGGAACCGAGTTTTTATTATCATTGGATGTATATTCATTTAAATCGCCACAGGGGGTGAGTGGCCACCGTATTGGAGAGCACAGCCTCCGTAGCTCTGCTTGACCTCTTGAATTTTTGGCTTTGCAGCCATCCCCACATTCCTCTGGGCCATAACCACCCTCCCTCCCGGCCTTCCCCTCATGTTGAGCAATAGGAAGGGCTCCTTATCTCCATCTGCCAGGGATGGAGGCTGAGGTTAGGCAACTTCACCCAGGCTACCCAGCCACACCTCCTGAATCCCCACACCCAGACTTCCTCCACAGTACCTTTCTTCAGGCTGAGAAATCATTGTGTCATGAGTATTTCTTGGAGACTCTGGTCACCTCAAAACTGCTTGTTTCCTGGCCTGGTGGAGGGTGAGCCTCATATGGGTGGAATTGACGTCCACACACCTGCTGAAGGACAAGAGGGGGCTCTGGTGAGTGAGGGATGTTTGTCCTTAAGGCCACCTGAGGAGGTGTGGCCACACTCTGCTTTTCGGTCATTGCTCCCAAAGACTGAGGGGATGGCCAAGCCTCATTCCACCTTGGTCTTTGGGAGGGAGCCGCCTTCCTGACCTTCCAAGCCAGGTGGCCCCACGGATGCCACCTTGCCTCCTTGACCTTTCCAATTCCCCTCAATCCCCAGGAAAAGGAACCTGAGTCCTTAGAGAAGAGAGATGGGTGATGATGGAGGAGAAAGGAATGGAAAGCTGGCTGTTGAGAGAGTGCCACAGACAGCTTGATGACAGAGGCAGAGAAGTAGAACAGGGAAGTAACTTTATAGAGTCAGACCCATGATCGGACACTCAGCCCTGCCTTTACCAGCAGATCAGATGAGCACTCTCTGCAAACTCTAAACAGTCAAGGTTGATAATGACAACCAGTAGATAGGAGGATGGTCAGACCATCCCAGAGGCAGAGACTGTTCCAAATATCCTACGCTGACGCAAGGGTCCTGGAGCACTTTATCCTCTGGGTAGCTCATTCTCAAAGCAGAGCCTCTGGGACATTCTTGCTTCACCTCTCAGAAATTTCAGGAAGCACTGAGGGAGCCATGCTTCTGGGTGTAACTCTGACTTACAGGGAGGACCTTTGGTGCCAAAGAGTGAATAAGGAAAAGACATCCACTTTGGGTGGAGCCAGCCCTATGGACTCATGCTTAGCAAGTAGAAAGTGACTACAAAATCGATCAAAAATGTCCTTTCCCCCAGGCTGACAATGCCTCCTTGGTCAAATATCCTTGTGGAAGGCACCCTGGAAATACGCCACTTTAGAGAAGGCAGGCTCAGTCACAGATGGACCTGGAGAGCATGCCCCCAAATCCTGAGTTTTGGATGTTACATGTTACAGGAATAAAAATGATCTGGAGAACCCTGGTTAGGCAGAGTTAAACACGTTAATTCAGGGCAGGGATTCTCCATACATCACATTATGAATCTCCAAGATAGGAATGTTGCATAAAGCATTTTTTTCCCTAATGCTTTTGACCGTGGAAAACCTTCTTTTTCATGGAGGACCTCACAAAATAGAAAAAGGACTGAAAAGCTGTCCTAGGCTACAGAAGTGCAGATTTCACGACCAGCATTTTGCTAAAGGAAATTAAATTGAAGGCAGGTGGGAGGTTGTTAAAAATGAAACTCTGTGTAGATGCCTCTGAGTAACTTCAAAGATAAAAGAAATAAGCAGTGGGTTATCTAGGCTGCACATGAGAAAACCCAGATTCAGACAAGCTTGGGCATAAAAGAATTGTATTACCCCTGGAATCCAAGGCAAGCTTCAGCAACCCAGCTGCGGGAAGGCAAAGGTGCAGCAGGAGAAACACCTGGAAACAAGAGCACCCGCCTCCTCGGGCTTTCACCCCTTCTGATACCTCTCCTCTCTCTGATTTGCTTTTTTCTCTCTCCCTACAGACAGGGTTTCTCCGCACATGTATCTTTTCACACATAGCTCCCAATAGATTTATAATTTTTCACATCCTACCGTCAGGGAGAGGCCACTCTGAGTCTCCCATTGTTCTATTAAAAAGAGAAAAACAAGGAAGGGACTCATTGGCCCAGCCCAGTCAGGTGCTCTCCCCTGGGCCAATCAGTGACACTGGGCGTGTCTATGGAAGGACAAGGGAGCCCTGAGGGAGCTGGGTTCCACACGCCAGTCCTGGGAATGGCCCTTCTCAGGGAGGTAGGGGTGAGCATGGAGATGGGTTACATCTGAGCAAACTGGAATCAGTGTGCTGGGAGCTCGCTAAAGACTTTCATTCTAGACAGACAGGCTCAAAATTATCGCCTTCATTCAAGCTGATGTAGAATACACTTTTTAAAATATTAATGCACTTTAATTTTTTATTTTTATATTTCCTTTTTTTTAACTTTTTATATTATATTGATTATAGTTGATTAACAAGCCATGATAGTTTCACGTGTCCAGCAAAGTGATTCTGTTATATGTACATATATATATATCTATTCTTTTTAAAATTATTTTCCCATTTAGGTTGCTACATAATATTGAGCAGATATTATGTAGATAGCATATTGAGCAGATAGCATAGACCCTGTGCTATGCAGTAGGTCCCTTTTGAGAATACACTTTTTAAAGGATTTTTTTAATGTCGACCATTTTTAAAATCTTTATTGAATTTATTACAGTGTGGCTTCTTTTATGTTTTGGTTTTTTGGCCACAAGGCATGTGGGATCTTAGCTCCCCAGACCAGGGATCAAACCTGCACCCCCTGCATTGGAAGGTGAAGTCTTAACTGTTAATACTAGACTGCCAGGGAAGTTTTGAAAATATACTTTTTAATCAAGTAAACTCTGCCTTGATGTCCCCAAATCCTAGTGTTGGGGGAAAATGAATTTGATGTTATATTTTTAAGCATAGAAATTATTTTGAGAGTCCTCGATCTAATAGAGTCGATACCTTGCCCCATATCATCTCCCCAGGCTCATTTCATCCTACTCAGCCCCCTGTTCACGTGGCTGTAGCCACTCTGACTTCCCTGTGACTCCCTATACACCCCAGGAAAGCTTCCCCTTGAGCACCTGCATCCTCCATTCCCTCTGCCTAGAATTGCCTGCTCGGACCATGTGGCTCATGCCCTCACCTCCGTCAAGTCTTGCTTAGCTCTCACCTCCCCTCACTGCCCTATTTAAAACTGCACTCCACCCCACTCCTCACCCCTCCTTATCTGTTTTGCTTGTCCTCTGTTCTACATCATGTCATCTTCAAGTATGCCATATGAGTTACTTATTTACTAATATTTGGGGTTGTGAATCTGTCTCTATTGAAACACAGGCTACAAAAGGTTAGGGATCTTGGACTGTCTGCCTCACTGACATATACCAGGGCAATAGATATCTGTTGATACATTTGTTGAGAGAGAGAAAATATTGCTGTACTGTGCACGGTGATGGGACCAGGGTGGCTGGTTGGTTCAGTCACTACATCGTGTCCAACTCTTGCAACCCCATGGACTGTAGCCCACCAGGCTCCTCCATCCATGGGATTCTCCAGGCAAGAATACCAGAGTAGGTTGCCATTTCCTTCTCCAGGGGATCTTTGATCCCGACTCAGGGATCAAACTTGAGTCTCTTTCATTGCCATCAGTTTTTGTTGTTTTTTTTTTCACCATTGAGCCACCAATGCCATGAACATTCTGTCCCATGAATCCCCAAAGTGACCCTCCAAACAACGTATAATCCCCATTGCAAAATAAAGAAGCTGAAGCCCAGAGAGGTTGAGGAAGCTCCCCAAGAACACACACCTTGCTAAGTAGTTGAACCCAGCTGAAAACCCACTTATGGACCCACAAGCAAGTCTCCTTCCACTGCATTCCTTTAAAACTCAAAAAAGTGATTGTAAAGGCACAGCCATAAAAATATCTCAGAAAAAAATATTCCAGTGACATCTTTGGAGACAGAATGGCATATAATGATAGGTCTGTTGCTGTTCTCCCTTTCTATTTTTTTCCTCTTTTTTTTCCCATAGCAGAATCCTTGTATTGAACAAAAGGTTTAGCACAGCCCCAATATATAAAGCAGATAAAGGAAGAGCTGCTCTGGTTCAACTGGAGATAGTTTAATTTCTCCATGCTCCACTGTGGCCAACCTTGAGACTCTCTGAGGAACCCTAGGGCTCCAAGGAACCCAATTTGAAAACCACTGAGTAAGTGGGACTTCTCTGGTCTGGGGTTAAGATGGTGCTTTCAATCCCTGGTTGAGGAACTAAGATCCCATGTGCCACAAGGCATGGCGAAATAAAAATAAAAGTAAATCTTTCTTAAAATTAAAAAAAAAAAAAAAAAGGCTGAATGGGCAGCTGATGCTATTGGGAATGAAAAGCACCCATTGGTCCTATGGCTTGTGTACATCCTGGGATCAGTTCTACTTCTATCCCTCTTCTCCTGGAATGGTAAAAGGAGCCCATGATGTGCCCACTGAGCCTCAGGGAAGATTATGGTCTAAACTTCTGACTGGACACAGTGGAATGAACATAACTTTGTATGGAGGCTCCCTCCCAAATCTCTCCTAAATGGCAATTGAGAATTTTTTTTTTCAAGTATAAACCCACAAGGCCAAAGAAGATGGGAAAGAAGAGAACAGTAGTTGTCAGCAAGTTTATGGAAAGTGGAGAGCAGATGTTAATTGACTGGTCAGAGCAGACAAGGCTGAAGGATCGGGGTCTGCACAGGGAAACTGATTAAAGCCAAACAGTTCTGTCCATAGACAACCCCCTTCCTTGAGAAAGGATGAGGATTGGAGGCATCAGATGTTGCAGACAATGAGGATGAGAGGTGCAGCTAAAACTAGGAGGATTAGTTAGAAGTCTGTGAAAGAAGTTATGCAACCAAATATCTCTTTACACCCGAGCAAAAAATCAGATGGAAAAATAGATAGGCTCAGGACTTCCCTGGTGGTCTAGCAGTTCAGAGTCTGCCTTGCAATGCATGAGACACGGGTTCGATCCCTGGTCAGGGAACCTCCTCCCGCATGCCAGGGAGCAACTAGGTCCTTGTGTCTCAACTAGAGAGTCCATGCAGCACAATAAAAGATACTGCACGTGGCAGCAAAGAGCCCCAGGCCACAATTAAGACCCACTGCAGCCAAATAAATAAGTGAACAAGTAAATTCATTTTAAAAAAGAAATAGATGGGCTCTGGACTGGGGGAAACCAGACTTTTGGACTCTGTGGGAGAAGGCAAGGGTGGGATGATTTGAGAGAATAGCATTGAAACATGTATATTACCATATGTGAAATAGATCGCCAGTCCAGGTTCAATGCATGAGACAGGGTGCTCAGGGCTGGTGCACTGGGACGACCCTGAGGGATGGGATGGGGAAGGAGGTGGGAGCGGGGTTCAGGATCGGGGACACATGTACACCCATGGCTGATTCATGTCAATGTATGGCAGAAACCACTACAATAGTGTAAAGTAATGAGCCTCCAATTAATTTTTTTTTAAAAAGAAAAAAATGAACTAATTTTAAGAAAGGGGAAAAACAAAACTGAGGGCAGGGGTGAGGTGCTGTGTAGAAACCAGGGAGATACAATGAGCTTCTGCCTCCTGAGTAGTGAGGTCCTCAGTCAGACTAATCTACCCCTCCCACCCCTAACCAGAAGCCTGGAGACACTGACCAGCTCAAGAGAAAATACCCACAGAGAATGACAGGCAGAAGTCCCCATACAGTTAGATCATCCTAGGGTGAAATCCCCTGGTAATCCTCCCACATACAAAGAAGACTGTCCAGACACTAACTCTTAATGATGAATGGAGAGTCAAAAAGTCAAGCCCTTGAGAGAAGCCACTTAACAGAAAGGGGCTTCCCAGGTGGCACAATTGAAAAGAATCTGCTTGCCAATGCAAGAGATTTGAGTTTGATCCCTGGATTAGGAAGATCCCTTAGAGAAGGAAATGGCAACCCACTCCAATAGTCTTGCCTGGGAAATCCCACGGACAGAGGAGCCTGGCGGACTACAGTCTACGGGGTTGCAGAATTGGACACAACTGAGCGACTGAGCCTGCACACACACTAACAGGAAAGGAATCAAAACCAAGTAAACAGAAAAGAAACTTTGAGGAAATAGAGATAATGGTTAATGGCATGAGTTCTAGAGCCTTGGTTCAAATCTCAGCTATTCAGCTTACCAGCTGCGTGACCTCAGACAAGTTACTTAGCCTCTCTGAGCCTCAGTTCCATTATCTCTAAAATGAGAATAATATTATTATCTATTCTTTAAGGTTGTTAGGAAGGTAGATATGGGTTCATATTTTTGTGAAACACTTAGCAAAGTGCCTGAATAATATCAGGCACTATGTACGTGTCTGATAAATAAAAAATAAATGCAGAAAGCAGAAGGAAACTTCAAAACATTTTAATTAAAATTCTCAAGAGGTAAGAGATGATACTGCATTTGTAAACACCAGCTATTAAAATTGGATGCTATTAAAAAGTAACATCCAAAGAAAAAAATTTTTTTAAACCTACTGAAAATTAAAAATATGATTGCAAACATTTTTTAAACCCACAGAAGGATTGGAATTGAGGAAATTGCCTGAAAAGTAAAACAAAAAAGACGAACAGATGGAAAATGGGAGAGAAAAAAATGCAAAAATGAGAAAGCAAACCGAGAAAGCTCAACATCCTACAACTAAAATTTCTAGAATTACAAAAGTGAGAGTGGAGAAGAAGATGTTGCCAAAGAAATAAAATAAGAAAAATTCCCAACTGACCCACATGATTTTCCATAATGAAAGAATTCACTAAGTCCTATCTGCAATAAGTGGCAAGAGAACCAGACCAAGATGCATCCTTGCAAAATTCAGGCTCACAAAGAGAACATTTCAAAAGGTTCTGGAGAGGAAAAACCCAGTCAAATACCTAGAATCTAAAATTAGAATCAATTTCTCAATGCATGCAGTAGAAGCCAGAAGACACAGAATGCCTTCAAATTTGGGGCAGGGCCCAGGGAGCAGGAATCTTTCTTATCTAAGAGAGAACTCTATATCCAGCAACCTATAAATTAAGTAAGGATAGAATTTGGTTTCAAATATATTTGATATATCAAGAGTAGAACATTTAATTTCTGCTCCCTTAAGGGCTTCACTGCACATGGTGATTGCAGCCATGAAATTAAAAGACACTTACTCCTTGGAAGGAAAGTTATGACCAACCTAGATAGCATATTGAAAAGCAGAGACAGTACTTTGCCAACAAAGGTCTGTCTAGTCAAGGCTATGGTTTTTCCAGTGGTCATGTACGGATGTGAGAGTTGGACTGTGAAGAAAGCTGAGCACTGAAGAATTAATGCTTTTGAACTGTGGTGTTGGAAAAGACTCTTGAGAGTCCCTTGGACTGCAAGGAAATCCAACCAGTCCATTCTAAAGGAGATCAGCCCTGGGATTTCTTTGGAAGGAATGATGCTAAAGCTGAAATTCCAGTACTTTGGCCACCTCATTGGAAAAGACTCTGATGCTGGGAGGGATTGGGGACAGGAGGAAAAGGGGATGACAGAGGATGAGATGGCTGGATGGCATCACTGACTCGATGGATGTGAGTTTGAGTGAACTCCGGGAGTTGGTGATGGACAGGGAGGCTTGGCATGCTGCGATTCATGGGGTCGCAAAGAGTTGGACACGACTGAGCGACTGAACTGAACTGAACTGAAGGGCTTCCCTGATGGTCATATGGTGACAAATCTGCCTGCAATGCTGAAGACCCAGGTTCAATCCCTGGGTCGAGAAGATCCCCTGGAGAAGGGAATGGCAACCCACTCCAGTATTCTTCCCTGGAGAATTCTGTGGACGGAGGAGCCTGATGGGTCCATGGGGTCGCAGAGAGTCTGACACTCCTGGACAGTTAACACTTTGGGTTCCCTGTTGGCTCAGATGGTAAAGAATCCACCTGTAATGTAGGAGACCTGGGTTTTGACTCTGGATCAGAAAGATATGTTACAGTATTATCAATCATAGTCACCATGTTTTACATAAAATCTTCTGACCTTAGACATCTTATAACTGAAAGTTTGTACATTTGTACACCTTTACTACCTTCTCCATTCCACCCACCCCCAGCCCTTGGCAACCACTTTTCCGCTCTTTCTATAACTTTGATCTTTTTTTTTTTTTTTTTTTTTGCTATTTCTGCCATAGGTACAAGCCAAACAAAACAAAAAGAAAAAAAAATAGGAAAAACAAAACAGTTTCACAAGGAAGAGATCAAAAATGTTATATACTCTAAGGCTGGGGTGTGGGTAATATTTGCATAGTCATAATTAAGTGAAAGCTGGATACTGACGTCTAGGTGAAAGGCAAGGGAGTATGCAGGATATTTCATATAAGGAGCTTACAGCTTCAGCTCCCATGGTGGAAATTCAGTAGATAATACTTAAAAGTTATAAAAATCAAGAAATAACTGTCAAGCAGTTGATGTCCATGAAACTATGAAAGTCAGTTCTGGGAGAAACAGCTCCAACTCTTGAGAGAAATTGCCTCTGAGGAGTGTGTCTCAGGGGATGGGGAGAGGTGGAGCAGGAAAATACGGTTTTTCATTAAAAGCCTTGAGGTACCATTTGGCTCTTAAAATTATGTACATGTATTGCTTTGATCAAAATTAAAATTAAATTAAAAAATAATCATAAATTTTCCATATAGCTGGAGGGCCTGAGCAACTCTCAAAGGTAGCATGGTTCCCAGCCCCCATCACAAATGGGACAGAGCAAGAGTGGAGGGAGATGGTTGCTATGGTTTCCCTAACATCTCTGCCTCCAGGAGAGACTTTTGTGCTAGTGCCTGGTACCAAGGACCTCTCCACAAGGAGAGGTGTGGGCTCTGGCTGAATTCTGAGAGTCTAGAGCACCCGACTATGCTGCTTGCAGCCAGCTGTGATTCTGAGCTTGCTCTCAAGAGTGGACCTTTGTCCTGGAGAGGTGGTCTCCACAGGTGCCAAAGAATGTGGAGAAATGCTGCCATGAGTCAGAAGCACTCTTGAAGGCAGGCATCAATTAAGCAGATCAATCTGTGAAGACCTGCTTCATGCAGATGCTAAGTGCTATGCAGGTGCTCTAGTTAAATCTCCCAGGCAGCCAGGCAATGGTCGGAGGGGACCATCTAGGAGGTGGATGAAACAGCCCCAGTTCAGAGCTCACGTCTCACAGAGCCTACTGTGTGCCCGACACTCAGGGATACAGATGTAAGGCCCAGTCCAGGTTTTCAAAGCATTCACGGTCTAGGGCTATCCCAAAGGCTCCTTTTATGTAGGAGATGGAAACTCATTGATCCAAGGGTTCTCACGTTAAATGCCTCAAGGAATGGCAGGCAATTGCACTCTGCTTGGGACACATGTAAGCAATTAAATGCCTCGAAGTGTTAAGACAGATAGAGGAAAGCTGGGGTACAAAGGAGAAGATAAATTGTTCTGGAAGAGAAGAAAAGTGTTTCTCAAGGAGGCTTCAGAAAGGAGATGACCTCTGGTCCCATGCTCAGGCCTGTTTGCCAGGTGGCTGGGCAGTATGTGAAGGTCAGAGGAGGGGATAAGTCATAGGGAGGGGAAATGCCATGCAGAGGGAGGGGAATTGAGTGCAAAGGCCAGGCCCAGCCCCTGGTGTCCCGAGGTGGCTGGGTCCAGGGGTGAGGTCTGGGGCTGGAGAGGTAGGCAGAGACCAGCCCTCCACAGGCCTGGTGTGCTCTGTTGCAGCCTAGATCTTCCCCTGCGGGTCCTGCTACCCACAGTGTGGTCCTCCAGCCAACAGCACTGGCAACCCTAGAGAGCTCCCCAGTAATGCAGAACTCAGACCCCATCCCAAGTCTGCCCGGTAACAGGATCCCCGGTGACTCACATTCAAGTAGGAGAAGCTCTGATCTAGACCACTGTTCCCATCCTTTGGAAATACGAGGATGCCTTTTTAACACCCTGGATATTTCTCAGACATCACCCACACGTGAATGCTATCGTGTTTTTAACATTCATTTATTGAAAAAAATTCAATAACAAAAAGTTGCTATGAATTTGATAATGCTTTGAACAAGATTTGCAATCTACATACAGGATCTGTTCAGCAATCTGGTGGGACCTAACTTCTGCTGGCAGGGTGCATCAACAGAATCTTTATCAACAGAATCCTAATCATTCACCAACTTCCCCTATAGTTTCAGAGACTTGGCACTTTCTCCTACACGCTGGTTACCCTCCCAGACTTATCAGCCCTCTCAGTCATTTATAATCTCTGAGCCTGAATGAACTAGGGAAACTCATTATTTAAATAATCCTTGAAATAAATCTTTTTGTAATGAGCCTAGACCCAACTCCACGTTCGGTGCCTTCTCTAATGTACGTTTGGTAACCGTTCTGTTTAATAGAATTGCACTTCTCTGTTGCATAACCAAGACCTAACATTAACCCTCACCCTGCCTGACCCTCAAGCCGCAAGCATCTAACCAACTGTCCTGGGTGTTCTCAGGTTTTGACCTTCCAAATACCAGAAGCTTGCATGTCCATTGGCTCAGAAAGCCCGGTTTACTTCTTTGAGAAAGGGATGCTCTGTCTCTGGGCACAAGCTGTGCCCACGCTAACCCTACCCAGTGTAAGAAATGGGACCTCTGGAACTCCACAAGCCATGCAGGACAGGTGGTTCTCCTGGGGGGTTGGAGAGAGGGTCCGAGGACCCTCCCCACATATGCCTGGCCAAGCCAAGCACATCCCTAAGCGCACCTCAGCTAGTGAGCACTTCAGATACAAAGATTCACTGCAGTCAGCTCTGTTGGGGTCAGCATGAAAACAAGAGTGCTCCGTGGGACTTCCCTGGCGGTCCAGTGGTTAAGACTCCATGTTTCCAATGCCAGGGGCATGTGTTTGATCCCCGATCGGGGTCTAAGAACCCATATGCCAAATAAATAAATAAATTGATTAAATAAATTCTCCTAGAAAATAAGTTAAAAATACTTAAAAAAAAAAGTGCTTCAGTGGTTATATCTTCAGATCCTGGAAGAAGGGGTGGAGCTAGAAAAAGGGGATAAAATCTATAAGCAGGCAATTTTCAACTCAGTGCAAAGATACACTTTGGAAACCAAAGACTACCCCTGCAGGTAGTGAGGTTTTCATTCCCAACTGCACTCCAACCAACAGCTGCCCTTCAGTGGACACTGGGGTAGAGGGGCCTCCTGCTGCCTCTCAGAGGTGAGGTGGTAGATACCCTCTGGGGATGCTCCCCGTCAGTATCCAACCAGGAAACCAGCAGCACCCACAGACCGGGTAATACAAGGAACGATTAGTGAAGGGCTAGTCCACAAAGGTGCAGGCAAGGCTTGAAGAAGGCAGTACCACTGGGGCTTCCAGGCAGCGCTAGTGGTACCTGCCTGCCAATGCAGGAGACGCAAGAGACACAGGTTTGATCCCTGGGTCGGGAAGATCCCCTGGAGGAGGGCATGGCAACCCACTCCAGTATTCTTGCCTGGAGAATCCCATGGACAGAGGAGCCTGGCAGGCTACAGTCCATAGGGTCAGAAAGAATTGGACACAACTGGAGTGACTTAGCATGCATGCACACGCCAATGGGGCTGTGTGCTGAGCCTGGTAGCAGAGAGAGCCATTTCCAAGCCTGGGAAACAAGGAAAGAGCCAATATCAGAATGGAGAGCTAGTCCCCCAGCCCAGGGCTGTGCCATTCAAGGTGGCATGCAGCTGACCCACAGGGACCAGAGGACAGAGTGGAGAGACTAAATAACCCAGCCTGACTCTCCTGTCTCCCCTTGTTTATCACCTGGGCCCAACAGTCGCTAAAGCCAACCAGAAGCTAGAAGGCAAGGGAGGCCAGCAGTACACTCTACCCAAGGGCAGCTCCCGGAGCAGAGAGCAGAGTGGAGAGGATGGTGAGGGGACACGCAGAGCCATCCTGCGCTGAGATGCATCTCACCGTATGGCTGACCTCCCTCCCACCCTTCACTCCCAAGCTAGCCATCCTAGCCACTGTTACAGTTTCCTCCAACCCAAGATTGCTTTATGCCAGTACATCCTTGCCTTAGCCTAGAAAATTCCTCCAGATTTTCAGACGCTTCTTTGCCTCCCTCTCTCCAGTGTTTATTGCCTCGGTTCGCTTCCTGTAATTTGCAAAGATTAAAGATATAAGCTGCTTTCCTTGCGATGTGCTTTCTCTGCTCCATTATGCACTCTGCCCCTCGCTCCCCATCTCTTCCCGCAGAGCTTCCCAGCCCTTTCTGCAGGCACAGGAAATGCTCGCCTTTGCCTGCTGCCAACCATGACCCGGCTGCTAAAAAAAATGCTGGGAGACTCTGGTTTCTGCAGGTTGAAGCCTCTTTACTACCTTCCTCCTGATTCAACATCACCTTTCATGTTAGGCCATCAGGATCTCAGCTTGGTCCCAATTAGCAAGGGCTTCTGACGCTGTGTGCGTGTAGTAACTTCCCGTTCTCTGCTCTCTGTCTCTCTCTGGGGCTTTGAATCCTGGTGTTCGTGATGTGTAAACAAATCCTCCACTGCACCGGGAGCCTGCCCTCTTTGAAGCCACTCAGTGTTGAATCATTTGGTGGCAAAAGGAATAGGAAGATGTGAACATTTCTGTCCAGCACCAAGCAGGGTTATCATCAGGGCTGGCTTCGTGGGTGTGTGAGCACTGCAGTCACACAGGCTCAGGAGGGTCACACTCTTGAGCTTTTTGTGTTTTGGCTGCTCTGCGTGGCATATAGGATCTTAGTTCCTTAAGCAGGGATCAAACCCATGCCTCCTGCATTGGAAGCACAGGGTCTTAACCATCAGATCACCAGGGAAATCCCAGACTCTTGGTTTGGTGCTTTGCTATGGCAGCTCAGTGGTAAAGAATCCACCTGCTGATGCAGGAAATACGGTTTCGATCCCTGGGTCAGAAAGTTCCCCTGGAGAAGAAAATGGCAACCCACTCCAGTATCCTTGCCCAGGAAATCCCAGGGACAGGGGAGCCTGAAGGGCTGCAGTCCATGGGGTCGCAAAAGAGTCGGACATGACTTAGTGAACAAAGAACAACAACTGCTAACTTGAGTTTCTCAGTAAGTTTTTGACAGTGGGCCCCACATTTTCTTTTGGTTCCCAGAATTGTGCAGATGGTCCCAGTTATGGCTACTGTTATTATCACTGCTGTTGCTGTTGTTTTGTGTGCAGCCCAGCGGCATCTCAGCAGATGAGGCCTTCTGCCTCCTGCAACACGGGAGGGATCCTATCTCTGGGCGGTAGGTGGTGCTGGTGTTTCCCAGGGTCCAGGTAAACCCTGGGCGGACTCCCAGCAGGTCCAAGGGCAGGGAACAGTCAACGTAGCAGAGGACACTCCCTCACTAATTCACTTCATTCCACAAACAATTACTGAGCTCTGCTCTGTTCCAGGCACTTTCAGGGATATGACAATAAAAAGGATATTATCTTTCTCCAGCCCCCAGAGCTATGAACCAGGTCATCCGCTCACACAAAATAAACCATACTCCTAGTTGGGGGAAGGGAGAGTGCCAAATTGGGAGTCAAGATGCCTGGGTGTTGACCCCTGCTCTGTTCTTAACTTGCTGTGTGACCTTGGCCAAATCACTTCCCTTCTCTGCACTAGATCACTGCTTGCCCACATGTGTTTGGCCGCATATAATTTGTATCAGAATCCCTGGACATGCAGATTCCCGAGCTTCACCCCAGAGACATAGTACCAGAATTTCTAGGGATGAAACTTCCCTGGTGGTCCAGTGGTTAAGAACCCGCCTGCCAATGCAGGGGACAAGGGTTCAATCCCTGGTCCAGGACGATTCCACGTGTGTGGAGCAACTAAGCCCATGTGCCACAATTACTGAAGCCCGTGCACCCAGAGTCCATGCTCCGCAACAAGAGAAGCCACTGCAATGAGAAGCCCGTGCCCTGCAATGAAGAGCAGCCCCCGCTGGCCGCAACTAAAGAAAACCTCCCCACCGCAATGAAGATCCAGTGCAACCAAAAATAAATAAATATTTTTTAAAAGGAAAGGTTTTCTAATTAATTTTTTTATAAAAGGAAAAGTCCCAGGAGTGGTCACCCAGAGCACTGCACATGATTGCAACTTGCCTTCTATTCTGGTACCCTTTGGAGGTAACATGGGCTGAGCCTTTGGTTCTAACAATCTGGGCTTCATGGCATCATTTCTTAAAGTGGGTCTTTGTATTTGCACTGAGAGTGAGCCTTGTCCAGAAGAGGCAAGAGCCGAGGGGATGAGTGCCGGGCAGGCACTGGAGGGGACTGTTGTGCCTTATCAAACTGAAGAATTGCTCCATAGAGGGGAGCTGAGGGCAGTTCTGTGAAGGAAGAGTAAGTCTTATCTGGAGATGTGAGAGTGAGTGGTGCTCTGGGAGGACAGGGTCAGGGAGCCTCTGGGACTGGGTGTGGGCTGACCACAGACATGCGCAGCTCTGCTGCTCAGCACCCCGCCCAAATCTCCTGCTTCTGGACAAGAGACACAGCAGGGTACCTGCATGGGGAAGCAGGCTGCTCAAGCCCTTTTCACCCCCACTGCTCTGAGATGCCTCGGGTCTGCTCACAGCTGACAGTCTACAACTACACTGGCCAGTAAGGTGGTCAGCAGTCACATGTGGCTACTTAATTTTAATTAATTAAAATTCAGTTGGATAAAATAATGAACAGATAAATAAAGCAGGCCAGATAAAGGTAAATATGTGAAATGATGTATATGTTAATAAGAGGTGGAACCCTTTAAATTTTAATTAATTAAAATTCAATTGGCTAAAAAGTAAATAGATGAATAAAGCAGGCCAGGAAAAGGTACACATGTGCCGTGACTGTTGTTCAGTCGCTCTGTCGTGTCCAACTCTTTGCAACCCCATGGACTGCAGCACACCAGGCTTCTCTGTCCTTCACCATCCCTGGGAGTTTGCTTGAACTCATGTCCATTGAGTCAGTGATGCCATCCAACCATCTCATCCTCTGTCACCCCCTTCTCCTCCTGCCTTCAATCTTTCACAGCATCAGGGTCTTTTCCAATGAGTCGGCTCTTTGCATCAGGTGGCCAAAGTATTGGAGCTTCAGCTTCAGCATCATTTCTTCCAATGGATATATTAATTAACCCGTTGAGGGGGGAAGGATCCTTTCACAATGTATACATATATCAAATTATCCCACTGTGCCCTTTAAATACCATATGATTTTGTCAACTATGCTTCAAAAAAGTTGGGGGGGTTATTTATTTTTTTATCTATTCATTTATCAATTCAGTTCCTCAGTTGCACTAGTCACGTTTCCTGTAGCTAACAGTACCAAGTGGGATTACACAGATTATAAAACATTCTGTCTTCGCAGAAGGTTCCTCTAGACAGCTCTGTCCTGAAGGAGGCAGAAACCTGATTCATCGTTCTCTTCTGCTCATCTGGTGGCTGCATGTTTGTAACGATACGAGAATACTTTGGAATTTACTCTGCCCGGCCCCAGCTGCTTTCTGGAATAAACGCCCCATCCAAACCCTAACTCAGTCTGAGAAGCCTTGGGCGGCTCTCGCTAACACAGGCATGCCTGGCTGTCTGCCTTGCCCATTACTCACAGCCCTTCTGACACCAAGTCCTCATTCCTCATTTCTCCCTGTAACCACCGGCTCCTCCTCCGAGCCTGTCTGACAGGCTCGAAGGTTTCCGAAGCTCGCTTTTATATCGCAGGCACACAGCTTCACTAGCTCTGGAAAATGCGTTTTGGCATCTCGCCTGTCCCACCCCCCTGCAGCTCACTGAATGTGCTTTTTGTTCATCCAGGCACGGGCATTCCTGTCCCCCAGCATCACCGGTGTTCACTCTCCTCCCCCATCACAGCCTGTTCTTTAGGCTCGTTGGGCGGGCCTTAGAAAACACAGCCCCTGACAGCTGGCCGCTCAGCCCTCCTCTCCCCACCCCGTCCGCCTTCTCTGGCATTCCCCCTTCCTGATGGAGCTGTGGGCTAAGCCCTGGGCTGGACGGTGGGTACCAGACAGAGCAAGAAGCCCTCTCTTCTCTTGAGGCATCCACCATCCACCGGACAGCTCAACACAAGCACGGAGGGACATGGGCGGGAGTTTGGATGGAGCGATCTGGGTAAAGAGACGGCGGAAGAGTTGACCCGGCTGCAGGAAAAGTGGAGATGTCCCTGGGACTCTCTCCTGCTCCAGGAGGACGCATATGAAAGGATTCCCGGCCGAGGCCCTCTTTTGTCTAAACTCCGTATCAGCTGCTGTCCTCCTCATCTAGGTCGTGAGAGCCCTGCCCATCCTTCCTCCCATTCCACCTGCCCTGTGCCCCTGACCTTGGAATTCTCACCAGCTCCAGGCCTCTCCCCTGCCTTGGTCACCAGCCCCCAGAGTTTCCCAAGCCCTGATCAGTCACACGCCTGGCTCCAGCCCTTCCGTCCTCCTCACCTTTCTCCTCTGTGCCAGCTTTAGAGCATGTCCCCAAACTGTCCCCATGCTATGGCCCTGGTGTTGACAATCCCCCTTCCTTGACCTCTGACCTTCACCACTACCACCCCCCATCTTAACTGATTTCTTCATTTATCCATCCTCTCCCCATTCCCTGCTTTTGAAACACTCCTTGATGCGGACTCTAGATTGGCCTTGCTCTTTAATTCGTGAGTGAGGTTGGAATCACAGATATCTCCCTCATCTATTCAACAATCATTCCCTGGATGCCTGTAAGATGCCCTAGTGGAAAAGACAGTGAGATAAAGGATGATGATGTGGTGTGGCAGAGGCTTTGCTAAGTGTATGTGAAGAATACAAGCAAGCAGAAGGAGTTGCTCTGGTGGGGCTGAGGGTTGAACCTTCATTGATGAGGAGGGCAATGTTCAGTCAGGTAGACCAAGTAGCTCTCTAGGCTCCTCTGTCCATGGAATTCTCCAGGCAAGAATATTGGAGTGAGTAGCCATTCCCTTCTCGAGGGGATCTTCCTGACCCAGGGATCGAATCCAGTTCTCCCACATTGCAGGTAGATTCTTTACTATCTGAGCCACCGGGGAAGCCCGAGTAGAAAGATATTCCAGGACAAATGAGATGCGTGTGCACCCCTGCTGAGCAGAGATCAGTAACAACCAATCCGATTGTTGATCAGGGATCGGTAACAGCCAATCCAGTGGCCCTGATGGGTTGAACCACGTGGTGCCATGAAGCAGAGGGCTGCCCAGAAGGAGGCTGGAATGGAGGCGGGTCAAGGCAATTGGGCTCCTTATAAGTGACTCAGGTTTGCAGTTTGGAAAGTTCGTTCTTCAGGCTGTTTGCAAAGCATACGACAGAGAAGGAGGCCCAGGAAAGGGTGAAGGATCCCATAGGTGCATTCCCCACCAATTAATTTTGAGCACCAACACATAGGATGAGCCAGGCCCTGCTGCCCCATCCCTTCCTGCCGTGCCTTCCATCACTGCCAGAAAGAGAAAAAAGGGGAGGAGCTTTTCTTCCAGTTGCCCACTTCCTGCAGCTCCAAGGGGCTTGCAAGCAAGCCCCATATCTTTATTCTGACTGCAGCAACATTGTGTTTTCATTCTCCTGATCCCCTCACCTCGACTCAGCTCATGGCCCAGTAGAGAAGTTAGTAAATAAAAAGCATAGGTGCAGCCAACACAACATTGTAAAGCAATTATCCTCCAATCCAAAAAAAAAAAAAAAATATATATATATATATATATATATATATATTAAGAAAAAGAAAAAGCATAGGTGCTTGACTCACTTTGTAATCCCATTCTGTAGTTTGGAGACTGAAGCAAGGAGCTGTTGGCCTAAATGACCTGAATTCTTTCCTTATGAGTACTGTAACAGACTGCCACAAAATTAGTGGCATCAAACAACCCAGATTTATTATCTTACAGTTCTGGAAGCCAGAAGTCAAAAGTGCATTTCAAGGTATCTGCAGGGCTGCATTCCCACTAGAGGCTCGAGGAGAAAATTCCATTCCCTTGCCTTTTCCAGCTTCTTGAAACTGCCTACATCCCTCAGCCTATGGCTCCCTCCTCCATCCTGAAAGCCAGAAGCAGAGCATTTTCCTCTGACTCTGATCCTCCTGCCTCCCTCTTCTAAAGACCCTTGTGATCCTGTTGGGCCACCTGGATCTCCAAGGACAATTTCCCCATCTCCAAATCTTTGGTTACATCTGCAGCATCCTTTTTCCAATGTAAGGTAACATAGCTGCTGTTGCCAGGGATGCAGATGTATACATCTCTGGGGGCTGTGGTTCTGCTGTGGAGCCTTCCCAGCATCCCTTTGAGTCCTTCAGCCCCAGGAATCCCCAAACCTCCATTGTCACTGACCCATGGTTCTGTCCATCTTTGTTCTTTCAGAGGAAACGACATTTGAAGCAGGCGTGAAGGTTCAGATCCACAGTCAGTCTGAGCCGCCTTTCATCCAAGAGCTGGGCTTTGGTGTGGCACCAGGGTTCCAGACTTTTGTGGCCACACAGGAGCAGAGGGTAAGTCCCCTGGGGTCTCTGGGATCAGGAGTCCTTGGCCTCTCTAAGCCACCAGCCACGTGAGGTGGAGAAATAGGATTCTTACTTCTGGAAGGCTCAGAATCCACCCAGGAGGCTGGAAGGAGTAGGGTTGGGTTCAGTTAAAACCCTCCCTCTGAAATTGAAGAAAGGTATCCGTTGACCTCTGTATGTGGATTTTGCTGGACTGCCTGTCGATTCTGAAATTGGGCGTGAGGGAAAACCAGCTTGTTTTCTTTTTAAGTGAACTGGTTGGGGTTTTTTTTCCCTAAAAGATTCTGGGGAAAAATCTTTGTGATGGTGAGGTGGGAGGCCAGCGGATGCTAGGGTTTGGTGTGTTTCATCACTCTGTTAATACAATGCCAGGTGGCCTGCAAGAAGGAACAGAGGCAGGCATCAGTCTCCGTTTCAGAGTTTGATCGGAGGGAAGCCTCTTCATGGGTCAATGTCTGCTCTCTGATTCAGCACCAGGGGAGGGACCCTCCCAGCCAGCCAGCCAGCCAGGATGGCTTTGTCAATTCAGCACGTCCATGGAATATGGACTCGTATAGATGTGACGTGTGCTACATGTCTCAGAAGGAAGACCTTCATAGATTCTCAGTGGGGAGGAGGTCTCAAAGCAGGACTGCAGAGAGACATTGGGATGGATGCTTTTTTTTCTCTTCATTTCCTGGTTTGCTTAGAATAAAAGCTGGAGAGCCTAGGACACTGAGGGAATCCTAAACCAGGTCACCCAAGACAATTTGCCCTGGGAGGCCTGGAGTGAAGAGTGAGGTGAATGAGCAACAGGGAGCCCAGCTCTAAAGCATGAGGAAGGCAGAGCCCAGAGAACAGGGAGGAGCAAAGAGATCCACACATAACTTAAGAGCTCAGCTTGTTTTTAATATATGTTTCAAATCATTTTTCATCCAGTACTTAGCCACTTTATAGAGCAATTTTCTGTATTGGAAACTGGTTTTAGGGACTTCTGTGGTGGGCTAGTGGCTCAAACCCCACACTTACAATGCAGGGGACCCAGGACCAATTTCATGGTCAGGAAACTAGATCCCACATGCCTGCAACTAAGATCTTACATGCCGAAACTAAAGATCCACATCTTTAAAATCCACATCTAAAGACCTAGTTGGAGAAGGCGATGGCACCCCACTCCAGTACTCTTGCCTGGAAAATCCCATGGACGGAGGAGCCTGGTAGGTGCAGTCCATGGGGTCTCGAAGAGTTGGTCACGACTGAGCGACTTCACTTTCACTTTTCACTTTCGTGCATTGGAGAAGGAAATGGCAATCCACTCCAGTGTTCTTGCCTGGAGAATCCCAGGGACAGGGGAGCCTGGTGGGCTGCCGTCTATGGGGTCGCACAGAGTCGGACACGACTGAAGTGACTTAGCAGCAGCAGCAGCAGCAAAGACCTGGTCCAGCAAATAAATAAATACAGTAAATAAATAATTTTTAAGTGAAAAAAAAAAGAGAAAAAAACTGTTTTTAAATCTCTAAGTGAAGAAAGTGTTAGTTGCTCAGTCGTGTCTGACTCTTTGAAACCCCATGGACTGTAGCCCCCCAGGCTCCTCTCTCCATGGGATTTCCCAGGCAAAAATACTGGAGTGGGTCGCCATGCCCTTCTCCAGGGGATCCTCCTGACCCAGGGATCAAACCCCGGTCTCCCCCATTGCAAGCAGATTCTTCACATCTGAGCCAAATCTCTAACAGAGCTGTATTTTTGAATCTCTGGGAGAGCATTGATGGCACAGGCCTCATGAATTTACTGTACTTAACACCTGGGCAGTTGCTAAAGGTCATGATCAACCTCCATGGCAGAACGTAGCAGGTGGGATGGCAGCTCCGAGGCAGGGGTACAGAAAGCTTGGAAGTTGGTCCAGCATCTACAGGCCCCAGAGATGGAGGCAGACGTTGTGGGCAGAAGTGGAGTGTTCAAGAGTGTGCAAGGTGGGAGCCAAGTGGAACAACCAGGAAACATCATCCTAGAGGACATGAAGCTGACAGCAGGGAGCCAAGTTCAGGGCTGAGGATTTGAGTCAGGAAGAGTGAGAACACAGACTCAGAGGTCAAGGTATGCAGAGAGCCCGGAGCCCAAGCTATGAGCCTGGGTGTACTGTCAGAGATCAACAAAGTCAGATACTGGTTAAAGCGGCGAGGACAGATTTAATGAGTAATATACTATTGCAGTAGGGAAGAAGGTTCATCATGAACTGAACTCGACTTCAATCTGTGCAGAAGGCACTTCGCGTTTTAAAGGGGAAATGAGGGGGAAGGGTGGGACACAGAAGGCACTTGAGCAGAGTCAGGGAATTGAAAATTACAAAAAAATGGGAAAGTTGGAGGGGGTGGTCATTGCATGTGAAACCCATCTGAGTTTGCTAATAAAACCCCATCATAGTTAGGCTTCTCCCCTCCTGCAGAGGCAGGAAGACAGGGGTCCTGCCTTCCCATGCTGGCACGAAAAAACAAACAGTAAGCTCTTGAGTTTACTTGGCAGCCTTGAGTCTTCAGGCAGGTACTTTAAGGGAGCTGGGTCATCCCAAGGATTTGGGTTGAACCATGAGAAACCACGTTAGTGTAGAAACATGTTGAAGAGACGGTCATTTTTGTAAAGAGCTCGAGTTGAATGTTTCCAAAATACTAATATTTTTTGAGCTTGCTGGAGAATTCAGCATTCAGCATTGCTACCTGGGGGGTTGTCCTCTGTTGATGTCTTCCTCCTGGGCTCATGCGGCCTAAGTATGTGCTCCCCTGAGCAGCAAATTTCATCCAAGCGCAATGATATATACAAGCTGCACCTTTTTTGAACTTCTGCTCACCTGTTTTTATTTCCCTTATATAATGTGATTTTTCACAAGTCGATTGTAAACACTATTCTAATCCTGTTCTTCATCAAGGTGTGCGTGTGTGTGTGTATGTGTGTGTTAGTCGCTCAGTTGTGTCCAACTCTTTGTGACCCCATGGACTGTAGCCCACCAGGCTCCTTTATCCATGGAATTCTCCAGGCAAGAATACTGGAGTGGGTTGCCATGCCCTCCTCCAGGGGAGATCTTCCTGATCCAGAGATCAAACCTGGGTCTCCTGGAATGCAGGCATGAAGTGAAGTGAAGTCGCTCAGTCGTGTCCGACTCTTTGCAACCCCATGGACTGTAGCCTACCGGCTCCTCTGTCCATGGGATTTTCCAGGCAAGAATACTGGAGTGGGTTGCCATTTCCTTCTCCAGGGGAACTTCCTGATCCAGGGATCGAACCCAGGTCTCCCACACTGTAGGCAGACACTTTACCATCTGAGCCACAGTGGTGAGGATCCCCTGGAATGCAGGCATAGTCTTTACCATCTGAGTCATTAGGGAAGTTCTCTCCATTCAAAGTATTCATTTTAATGAAAATTAAGTGCTAATGACGAGAAAGGAAGGAAGGGAGGCAGGGAGGGAAGGAGGAAGAAGCTGTGTTCGTGTTTGTCCTAGCCTTTGTAGGTCAAGGTTGAGACCTCATGGAAACAGGGCGTAGAGGAGCCTGGCTAGAGTTTGCTCAAGGAGAGAATCATTGCCAGTTCTCCTTCTGTGTGTGATGTGAATCAACCCACCTCCCTTGGAAGAACCAGGCATGAGTTAGACTAATCAGTGTGTCTGTGAAGTCTTTGACTATCTAACAGGGAATTCGGGGCAAGTCGTCCAAGGCAAATATTCCTTTGTGGTTTACTGAAAGTAATCACCACTCCCATCCTGTATTGACTTACCTGTACTGACATCTCTCTGATGTCCACGTTGCTATTACCATGCAGGAGACATGAACAGCCTTCCCTGAAACCCATAGGGGAATTCATTTCACTGCTAGTGAAAGTTAAAAAGAAGGAAACTCTCTGTAGGGACAGCAGTGTCATTGTCTTGAAAGATGCCCTCTGTTCTCCCCTCCACCCCCAACACTGACCCTCTGCTAGTGACACTGAAGAAATTTCTAGACCAGGTGAGTGGCTGGGACTGATAACTTCTCAGAATCCTTAAGTCTCTTTTTCTTCCCAAAATGAAACAGAGGGACTCCCCATGGTGATCAGGAAGAGAACATATTCCTAGCTTCAGAGGACAAATTCGTTGTTGGCTTTGAAGTATATTTTCAGAAAATCAGCCTCATTCATATTAGCATTGCTGTGGTTATTATAACTAATAATAAGATATTTGGTTAAACATTTTACAGTCTTCAAAGCATTTCCACACCATCTCATTTCATCATTTCATTCATATTAACAGAGAAATACAAAAACACATCCCGGAGCTAAATCTAATAATCATTATGTTTACATGTATATAAAAGAGCATATTCATGGGAAATAAGACTCGAAGGAAATAAGGCAAAATACCCACAGTGAGGGGATTATGAATGATTTATTTTCTTGTCTGGGTTTGCCACATATTTTATAAGGTGGCTCTGTTTTATTTATTTGTTGAGCAAATATTTGTTGAACACCTACTATGGGTGTGAAGTGATGGGGATACAGTGGTAAGAAAACAGACCAGTGTCTGTCCTCACAAAACCTACATATTAGTGGTTTCTTTCATACCTAAAAAAATAACCACTAAATAATCTTAAGCCGAGTAGAATTTGGAGACTGGCCCCTACTTGTGTGTTCTGCCATTGGTTCTACCCCATCCAGCTGACCCTGGTTTTCCAACATTGGTTCTAAGATGTGTGGTCTTTCACATTTTAACATTTCTGAAACTGGGGCTTGTTTCCCAATCAATTGCATGTCAGTTACAATTAGCAGCTTTTTCTTTTTTCTTTTGATTTTATCTCTTCACCATTATTTGTTTATTTATTTGGCGGTGTCAGGTCTTAGCCGAGTCAAGCAGGATCTTTCGATGAGGCCCACAGACTCTAGTTGTGGCGTCAATGCTTAATTGCTCCAAAGGATGTGGGATCTTAGTTCCCCGACCCTGGATCAACCCAGGTCTCCTGCATTGCATGGTGGATTCTTAACCACTGGACCATCAGGGAAGCCCCACTTTTTCTTTCTTGATGGCCCATGAAAATCATGATGGACTTAATCTATAGCGGCTGCACTGCTCCCATTCCAGGATTCTGCTGCTTCAGCTCAAAGCTCATGGGAATCTTACAGGAAGGCCAGGGGTGACGAGACCGTGGGGCAACAGAAGGTCTGTTCCTAGAAAGTGAGTGTGACTCATGCTAGGGAAACTGACTCCTTAGTGAAAGCCTGTGCAGAACTGGTGACTTACAGGAATCCTGCTGTTAAGTGCCTTTGTAAACTAGAAAGTCCTCTTACGTGGTAAAGTCATCCCACCCATGAAAAATTACACATGCTGTTCTCAAAATATTTTTCACTTTGTTTTGTAATCCAAAAGAACATACCATTGGGCTGTAGTCCAGACCAAAGATAGCTTCTTAAAATTTGTATTTGTCCTGAACTCAGTGAGGCCAAGGCATGACCTTGCCCTCCTCGGACAATCTGAGAAGTGCCCCCACCCCAGCTCAGCTGCTGTAGCAGCCTTGCACCATCCCAGGACCCCCCACCACCAGAGACAGGCAGTGGGATGACACGCTGGGAGCAGAAACAAAACTCCAGAGAGGAAGGGCAGTAACAATCGCTTCTTCCTGAGCACACACCACCTGCCAGACGTTAAGCTGCAGAGACACTTTGCCTGCATTATCTCATTTATTCCCCACAACAAGCCTGAAAGGGAGATATTGTTGTCACCACGTTCCAGATGACAAAACCACCCAGCTAAGTCACCAGCCAAAGGTCACCAAGCTAAAAGAGCACAGATATATCTGGGGACAGAAAACCAGACTGCGATGCCAGAGACCTGGACTCTAGTCCTGACTGTGCTGTGAAAACTTGGACAGGTTGCTTTCCTCCCTGGGCCTCAGGGTTCCCATCCGTAGAATGGGAGGGCTGGGTTAGATGACCTCAAAGGGCCTCCAGCATTAGAAACCTGGGGGGTCACTCGGGCATGCAGGAATCACCCAGAAGTTTGGGCGACGGCAGTTCCACACCTGCTCCATGCTCGGCCATCTGTGGACTCCTTCCTTTGTGCCAGCTGGCATGGGGTGCTGTTAAGATCAGTGGTGGCGGTCATGTTAAGACCATGTAAGACAAACCTCCCTCCCCTAGTCCGGGAGGCAGAACCTGGGTTCCTACTTCTGAGAGGCAGGGGCTGAGATACATAGTCAATGTCAAAGTGTTAGTCGCTCAGTCGTGTCCTCTTTGCGACCCCATGGACTGTAGCCCGCCAGGGTTACATGGGATTTCCCAGGCAAGAGTACTGAAGTGGGGTGGGAAGAGAGGCTCTGGGCATGCTCCTTGGTAGCACCCCTTCCCCAGCCCATAATGGCCACTTCGCTGCCCTACCTAGAATCCATAAATTCACAGCTCCCTGAAATTCACAAAAGCCCAACCCCCCTGAATGGCATCCAAGGTCCTGTTCAGCCCCTGCCCACCTCCAGCCTCATCATGTGCCCAGTCAGGGTGTGCCCTGCCTCCCAGCATTGGAGGACCATCCAGTGAATATTCCAGTAGCTCTCCATCATCTGCCTCTGCACATTACACCCACTGTTCCTTCTGCCCAGCATCTCCTCTTGTTCTTATCTACCTGCTGCTGCTGCTGCTGCTAAGTCGCTTCAGTCGTGTCCGACTCTGTGAGACCCCATAGATGGCAGCCCACCAGGCTCCCCTGTCCCTGGGATTCTCCAGGCAAGAACACTGGAGTGGGTTGCCATTTCCTTCTCCAATGCACGAAAGTGAAAAGTGAAAGTGAAGTCGCTCAGTCGTGTCTGACTCTTAGTGACCTCATGGACTGCAGCCTACCAGGCTCCTCCATCCATGGGATTTTCCAGGCAAGGGTACTGGAGTTGGGTGCCATTGCCTTCTCCGCTTATCTACCTAGCAAAGGCCTATTCCTTTTTCTGGCTACTGCTCAAAGAGCACCATCTTTAAGAAAACCTCCGTCCTCTCCTGCCACCCCTCAAGGAGCAGCTAGTCACTCTGTATCACACCTTATACATTCACTTCTTCCTTCAGCTTATATTCACTGAGCACCCTGCTTTGCTGGGAAGATGAAGATGACGGCAACTTGGTCCTGCCTTGGAGCGCTCACAGAGTCAAGCAGCTTTCTTGGCAATTGTGTCCCACTCCTAAGAGATGCAAGACTCTCCTTGCAGGACTTACCTCCCCTTGTGCATCCCCACTCCTTACACCTGCCTCATTTTGCATTTTAATCTTTTGGCCACACCACAAGGTAAGGAGTATGGGCTCTTAGTTCCCCGACCAGGGATCGAACCTGAGTCCCCTGCATTGAAAGTTTGGAGTCTTAACCACTGGATCACCAAGGTTCAGCCCCACACTTGCCTCTTAAGAACTGCCTTCCTTAGCTTCCATCAGCCCTTGGCTCACCATAGGCCAGGAGCTCTCTGAAAGCAAGGTTGATGTCCTCAGATCCTCTATCCCCCATGCCTTGCTTAGATGTGAGCTCGGTAAATGTGCAGGGTTGAAAGAACGAATATACATGCATGTATGTTCAGTTGCTCAGTTATGTCCCACTCTTTGCGACCCCATAGTCTGCAGCCTGCCAGGCAAGAATACTGGAGTGGATTGCCCTTTCCTTCTCCAGGCAAACTTTCTGCCCCAGAGATTGAACCTACGTCTCCCACATTGGCAGGCAGATTCTTTACCACTGAGCCGCCAGGGAAGCCCTGAATGAATATACAGTACGCTCAAATCTGTGCTCCCTGCCCAAAGAGCACTGAGATACTCTCCCTGCCCCCTTACCCACCCACCCCTGCTAAAAGCCCGTTAAAATCTGCCCTGATGGCCCACCTTCTCCCTGAGGCAGTGGAGCCAGCCTGTGATGGATGATGCTATCTGTCTCATTTCTGGCTGCACCCTTAGAAACCCTAATCAGAGCAAAAGCTAATGAAAAGGGCCAGGGCCGGAGACAGAGATCTGGAAGCTATCTGTGTACACGAGAGTGGGTAGAACAGATGGGAGGGGCAGCACCAGTCTCAGGAAGATGGGGAGAATTAAATGAGTGAGTGAATACATGTGAAAGTGCAAAGCTGGGACATTTGCGTGGTAGGAGCACAGATGAACTGTCTTCACATTGACATCACCAGTCAGACTCTTTGCCCCTAAGTGAAGACGATTGCAAATCCTGACAGGACTTCCAGTCATGAGTCGATATCAGAAAATTTTCATCTCAAACTTCCTCCTCAAAGTCTCAAACTTCATGCTCGCTTCGGCAGCACATATACTAAAATTGGAACGATACAGAGAAGATTAGCATGGCCCCTGCGCAAGGATGACACGCAAATTCGTGAAGCGTTCCATATTTTTGTGTACCCCAATGTTCATTGCAGCCTATTTATAATAGCCAGGACATGGAAGCAACCTAGATGCCCATCAGCAGATGAATGGATAAGAAAGCTGTGGTACATATACACAATGGAGTATTACTCAGCCATTAAAAAGAATACATTTGAATCAGTTCTAATGAGATGGATGAAACTGGAACCTATTATACAGAGTGAAGTAAGCCAGAAAGAAAAACACCAATACAGTATACTAACACATATATATGGAATTTAGAAAGATGGTAACAATAACCCTGTGTATGAGACTGCAAAAGAGACACCGATGTATAGATCAGTCTTATGGACTCTGTGGGAGAGGGAGAGGGTGGGGAGATTTGGGAGAACAGCATTGAAACATGTATAATATCATGTATGAAACGAGTCGCCAGTCCAGGTTCGATGCACGGTACTGGATGCTTGGGGCTGGTGCACTGGGACGACCCAGAGGGAGGGTAGGGGAGGGAGGAGGGAAGAGGGTTCAGGATGGGGAACGCAGGTATACCTGTGGCAGATTCATTTCGATATTTGGCAAAACTAATACAATATTGTAAAGTTTAAAAATAAAATAAAATTTAAAATATAAATAAATAAATAAAAGCATGGGCTTTGGAATTAAAAAAAAAAAAAAAAAAGTCTCAAACTTCCTCCTCAAAGATCCTGGTGGCAAGTCTTGTTTTTCTAAATCTTTATCCAATGTGTCCATCAAATCTTTATTCAACCACCCTGCCCATGCTTCTTGGGGGGACTTAGAATGAATCTGGAGACTCCAGGCAGGCAGTTGGCCACCAGCCTCATTGTTCAAAAAGTTTTAGGGGGAACATGGCCCTGGGTTTACATGCGAGGGTTTCAGAAGTGTCCAGGGGGAGGGACTGCCCTGGCGGTCCAGTGGCTAAGACTCCTGCTCCCAGTGCAGGGGGCCTGGGTTCGATCCCTGGTCAAGGGAACTAGATTCCACATGCCACAACTACAGATTTCACATGCCGCAATGAAGATGGAAGATCCTGCGTGCCATGATTAAGATCCAGCACAGCCAAAGAAAGAAAGATTTTAAAAAGAAAGAAATGCCTTGAGGAGCCAGAGTTGACAATCACTGCCCAGATATACCCCGTTCTCACCAAGAATTCCTTCTACTAACCAGTGTGGAGCCCCTGGAAAGGAGAACGGTTTCAAGTCCACAACCTGGATTGTGTGTTGGTTCCCCACTTGGGCCTTAGCCACACTCCCAGGAGAACGCCCACTGTCACACCACACCCTGCATCAAGCAGCTTCCCGCCAGCCTCTCTGGGGCTGTAAATATACAGGGCAGACACAAACGCTGGGATCCCACAGGCCGCAATTAGGTCATTGGCAGGCTGTGTGGGCACAGTCGGTTCCTATAGAAGCCTAAGCCTTTGCCTTCAGCGTAGATTGGCCACATCACCAACATTTGGATGGAATCCCATCGTGGCTCACAACTCAAAACATTACTCTCAATCTACCCCAAATTAAAAAAGCCCAGATGTTATCTGGGATGGGCCCCCCAGTCGCTTTTGACAGCTCCTCTCAGGCTTCCAAATACAACTTCCAAAGTGCCTTTCAAACAAGGAGACTCGTTTGTCAATCTGACAGCCGAATCCACGGTCCTTAATATGCTTCACGGGCCCCATTAGAAATGGAGGCTTGCCCACTTGTGTTTTTCAAGGCAGGGGAGAGAATTTGTTCCACATGCCTTCAGCAACTTCCAAACTGTTGAAGCTGGAGCCTCACAAACAGGGTATTATAAAGTTCTGCTCCAGAAAGCACCAGGGAGGCGCCAGAAGGCAGGATAGATTGCTGTGTGGCCACCCCTCCGTGATCAACAGGGAATAGTGTTTCCCATAAATAGATGAAAATAAGAATCAATTAAGCATCGACCAGCTTAGCAACTTGCCCACTTATTGCCACTCCGTCTCTAAGGGAGAAATGTCTTCAGAGCCCCAGATGGTTTTGCCAAGAGTCAGGTTTTCACCTTTTTTTTTCCTACACGATGAGAGTTTGTTTTTGTCAGAGTGGAGGCCACAGCGGAGGTGGAAGAGGCAGAAGGGTCCTTAAAAGAAGTGTTGCTTGGTTAGGATGAGCCAATGTACACAGCTCTGTTGGGGGAAATCCCAAAGTGAGTTCTCACAAAATATGCTCAAGTCTTAGAAAGAGATAAAATCACTCCATCTGCCTCCCCTCTGCCTTGCAGCCTCTTCTGCTCCTTGTCTTCCTAAGAGAGTCTCCAAAGTCTCTCTAGACTTGCTTCTCTCTACTTCCTCACCTCCCTTTCAATTCCCAGCTCACCTCTAGCAGCCCACAGAAACTCTTCATCATCCGCCCATGAAATCTTTGTGGCCAAACCCAATCTTGGATGGTAAGGACACTCCTCACTGAATCCCGCCTGGTTTCCCAGTAGCAGGTGGGCTGTTGGCCACGGCCTCCCTGAGACCCTCTTCTCTCCACTCTGGTCTGGGTTTCCTTCTCACCTCTCAGCCTGTTCCTCCTGAGCTGCCTTCATGAGCACATCTTTCTCTGGTCACTCCTGAGATGATGGGAGCCCCAAGATGCTCGTTGCAGCTTGTCTCATTCTTCAGTCTCCTTGAATGAGTCTCCTTTACCATGACTTTCAGATCACTGTCTCCAGCCCAGATCTCTTCCCAATACTCCAGGTGCTGTCGTATGCCTCCTCTCGGAGTCCCATAGGCATCTCAAATCAACAGTCTAAACTGAACGCTCTTCTCCTGTCTCATACATACCTCTACGGCAAAACTGCTGCTCCCTGATGGTCCCCCAACCCTCTAAATGGCCTGAGTACAAATACGCATTCCCTAGATGGTGATCCTGTGCCTCATTTCCTCATCTGTAAAATGGGAATTATGGCGGTTTCTATCCCAGAGGGTAGCTAGAAGTCTAAGTGAAGGACTTCCCTGGAAGTCCAGTGGTTAAGACTCTGATCTTACAGTGCAAGGGACCAGGGTTCAATCCTTGGTCAGGGATCTAAGTTCCAACATGCTACGGAGCATGGTGGGGAAAAAAAAAAAAGACTGAGTTAATGTATGCACACAGAACAGTTCTGGCACCCAGCAAGTGCTCAATAAACACCAGCCATCACTATCACCCACCCCAGACTCGCTTTAATTCGGTCCTTCATTATAAGAACTGGCTGCCTGGCTAGTCTCTCTGCTGCCCACCTTGCCCTTCTCCAATCCATTCTCTCCATCAACACGATTTTCCTAAAATATGCATCTGGTCATCTCCCTCCCTCACTTCCTTGAGAATGAAGTCCAGGAACCTCTTCACACCCTTTCTGCTCTGTCCCCTGCCTACATGTCAGCAGTACCTCTCTCTACTCCTCTGGCCTCCCACCCAAAGTACTAAATCTCCTGAACTGCGTGCAGTTATTTTCAAGCATCACATGCTCACTCCTCTTGATCCCTGCCAGCAACCCCTTTCCCACCCTTTCTTTACCTAATTTGTATGTGTCCTTCGAGATTCAGCTCCAATGTTCCCTCCTCCAGAAGGCCACCCTGGAATATTCCGTGTGAATCTCTAGCATAAAATTTGCACATGATAATCATGTGTTTACTTATCCATCTCCCTACCAGATTGTGAGCTCTTTGAGGATATGACTCTATCTTATTTCTGCTCTTTGTATCTCAGATTTAATAGTGCCTTGCATGTAGAGGATGCTTGATAATGTATTGAATGGAATGAATGACTCAATGAATGCATAAAAGAGAGAGAAAAGGGCCTACTTTTTCATCTCACTATCCTTCTTGATACCCATCAATGTCTTTCCCAACCTAGAAAATAAAGTCCAAATTCCTTATATGGCTCTTGCTATCACTTTTTCCAGTGACTGTACCCCCACTGCTCCACAGGAGCCCCCTCTGATCCACGTGTTGCCCTCACACAGGCCATGAGCCTTCCTGCCCCATTCTGTGATCATTTCCTGCTGACTCATTCATTTATTGAGCATCTAATATGTGCCAGGGGGATACAATGATGAACGGGGCTGACCTGGTTCTTTTCAGAGCTTACAGTCTAGCAGTAGAGGCAGACAATCTATCAATCATAGATTAAGAGCTGTATCAGTTCAGTTCGGTGGCTCAGTCTTGTCTGACTCTTTGCAACCCCATGGACTGCAGCATGCCAGGCTTCCCTGTCCATCACCAACTCCTGCAGCTTGCTCAAACTCATGTCCATAGAGTCACTGATCCATCCAACCATCTCATCCTCTGTCATCCCCTTCTCCTCCTGCCTTCAATCTTTCCCAGCATCAGGGTCTTTTCTAATGAGTCAGTTCTTCCCATCAGGTGGCCAAAGTATTGGAGTTTCAGCTTCAGCATCAGTCCTTCCAATGAATATTCAGCGTTGATTTCCTTTAGGATGGACTGGTTGGATCTCCATGCAGTCTAAGGGACTCTTAAGAGTCTTCTCCAACACCGCAGTTCAAAAGCATCAATTCTTCGGCACTCAGCTTTCTTTATAGTCCAACTCTCACATCCATACATGACCACTGGAAAAACCATAGCTTTGACTAGATGGACCTTTGTTGGCAAAGTAATGTCTCTGCTTTTTAATATGCTGTCTAGATTAGTCATAGCTTTTCTTCCAAGGAGCAAGTGTCTTAATTTCATGGCTGAAGTCACCATCTGCAGTGATTTTGGAGCCTAAAAAGATAAAGTTTGTCACTGTTTCCATTGTTTCCCCATCTATTTGCCATGAAGTGATGGGACCAGATGCCATGATCTTAGTTTTCTGAATGTTGAATTTTAAGCCAACTTTTTCACTCTCCTCTTTCACTTTCATCAAGAGGCTCTTTAGTTCTTCTTTACTTTCTGCCGTAAGGGTGGTGTCATCTGCATATCTGAGATTATTGATATTTCTCCCAGCAATCTTTATTCCAGCTTGTGCTTCATCCAGCCGGGCATTTCACATGATGTACTCTGCATCTAAGTTAAATAGACAGAGTGACAATATACAGCCTTGACATACTCCTTTACCAATTTGGAAGCAGTCTGTTGTTCCATGGTCATAGCAAACACCCTCTTCCAACAACACAAGAGAAGACTCTACACATAGACATTATCAGATGGTCAATACTGAAATCAGATTGATTATATTCTTTGCAGCCAAAGATGGAGAAGCTCTATACAGTCAGTAAAAAAAGACTGGGAGCTGACTGTGGCTCAGATCATGAACTCCTTACTGCAAAATTCAGACTTAAATCGAAGAAAGTAGGGGAAACCACTAGACTATTCAGGTATGACCTAAATCAAATCCCTTATGATTATACAGTGGAAGTGAGAAATAGATTCAAGGGATTAGATCTGATAGACAGAGTGCCTGAAGAACTATAGACAGAGGTTCATGACATTGTACAGGAGGTGATAATCAAGACCATCCCCAAGAAAAAGAAATGCAAAAAGGCAAAATGGTTGTCTGAGGAGGCCTTATAAATAGCTGTGAAAAGAAGAGAAGTGAGGCAAAGGAGAAAAGGAAAGATATACCCATGTGAATGCAGCGTTCCAAAGAACAGCAAGGAGAGATAAGAAAGCCTTCCTCAGTGATCAATGCAAAGAAATAGAGGAAAACAATAGAATGGAAGAGACTAGAGATCTCTTCAAGAAAATTAGAGATACCAAGGGGACATTTCATGCAAAGATGGGCGTGATAAAGGACAGAAATGGTATGGACCTAACAGAAGCAGAAGATATTAAGAAGAGGTGGCAAGAATACACAGGAGAACTGTACAAAAAAGATCTTCATGACCCAGATAATCACGATGGTGTGATCACTGACCTAGAGCCAGACATCCTGGAATGTGAAGTCAAGTGGGCCTTAGGAAGCATCACTACAAACAAAGCTAGTGGAGGTGATGGAATTCCAGTTGAGCTATTTCAAATCCTAAAAAATGATGCTGTGAAAGTGCTGCACTTGATATGCCAGCAAATTTGGAAAACTCAGCAGTGGCCACAGGACTGGAAAAGGTCAGTTTTCATTCCAACCCCAAAGAAAGGCAATGCCAAAGAATGCACAAACTACCACACAATTGCACTCATCTCACACACTAGCATAATAATGTTCAAAATTCTCCAAGCCAGGCTTCAACAGTATGTGAACCATGAACTTCCAGATGTTCAAGCTGGATTTAGAAAAGGCAGAGGAATCAGAGATCAAACTGCCAACATCCATTGGATTATCAAAAAAGCAAAAGAGTTCCAGAAAAACATCTGCTTCTGCTTTATTGTCTAGGCCAAAGCCTTTGACTGTGTGGATCACAGCAAACTTTGGAAAATTCTTCAAGAGAAATCTGTATGCAGGTCAGGAAGCAACAGTTAGAACTGGACATGGAACAACAGACTGGTTCCAAATCGGGAAAGGAGTACGTCAAGGCTATATATTGTCACTCTGCTTATTTAACTTATATGCAGAAGTGCAGTCTATGGGGTTGCAAAGAGTCAGACACGACTGAAGTGACTTAGCATGCATGCATGCATGGGGGAAAAGGGATAAACCAAAAATAGTACAGACATGGCAACTTCAGCCTGGGTCCAAAGTCCAGAACTTAATGGTACCCACTCTCATCAGCATCCTTCCAGGCAGAACTAGCTTGTCCTGGATCCTCTCTTCACTGATTCTGACATCAGAAGCCAGTTGCTTATCTCTTCATGGCTTATTTCCTCCTCAGACCCAGCAGAGGAAAGGAGATCTACTGTCTGTTGACTCACCTACTTTATCTTACTCAAGAGGCAAGTTAATCCATCAGAACATTCTTTGATTGAGTCCTGCTACCCAGACCACTTTCTCTTTTGATTCATGAGCAGCATCTGAACTCTGAACAGGGTGGCCTTGGTTTCTGATGGTTGTTGTTTTTTTTATATAAGGCGGAAAAAATTCTGTAGAGGACACCTCCTTATGCAAGCTGAAAGCTTTTTCTTGACAATGGGGAAGGCTAGATAGTCACAGACAATTTTTTTTAGAAATATCAACCAGAACATGCATGAATGTGAATAGTCCTGCTGACGGTCAGACTCCCTTGGCGAGGGCAAGAGCAAGGGCATCTGGGAAAGACATCTCTTTCCTATTTCTCTCCCCTCCTTCCCGCTTGAAAACAACTGTTGCCCTCAGGGATGGAGAAGTCCCTATTTATGTTGTGATAAATGGCCCAACGGTCCCTGTAATCATTCCCTGTGAGCAAGTACATCTTGGTGTTAATCTGTTAGCTCTCGCGATAAAGCATCTCTGATTTCTCACCGACTGAGATCTCTCTCCTTTTTGCATTTAAAAATTTTAACAACGGCCACGTGCCTATGTGCATGCTCAGTCGTGTCCTACTCTTTGTGACCCCATAGACTGTAGCCCACCAGGCTCCTCTGTCCATGGAATTTTTCAGGCAAAAATACCAGAATGGGTTGCCATTTCCTCCTCTGGGATCTTCCTGACCCAGGGATCGAACCTACATCTCCTGCATCTCCTGCATTACAGACGGCTTTGTTACTGCCACTGGGGAAGCCCTTAACAACAGCCAACTGGCTGTTAATACAAAGTTATCTAAATAATCCAAGTTATTTGCATGTCTTGCTCCATCAAGGAGCGGGTGCTGTCTGAAGGCAACAACTCTGAGCATATAGCACAGACTGTAATGCTGTCAATCAGTTAATTAAGTAATCAATTGCAGAGTGAATCAATATTGGTTAATGAATTGCTTCAGACCTTGCAGCACATCCTATCAGGGAACAACAACCAAAAAAAAATCAGTCCTAAATGAGACTCATCGCTCCTTGGTTTACCTGCTTTCTGGGTTTTTTTGGTTTGGTTTTATTCTACGGTCACACCATGCAGCATGTAGGATCTTAGTTCCTTGACCAGGGATCAAACCCATGTCCCCTGCAATGAAAGTGCTGAGTCTTAACCACTGGGCCAGCAGGAGGTCCTGTTTTATGTTTTCAGATAGCACTTCCTGTCCTTTGACACAATTAGGTGACAAAGAACAGGAAGATAGTGTATGACCAAGGTCTCTAGGAGAGCCAAGAAGACCGTAAAAGGAAGAAGCAGAAGGAGAACAGGACCCCAGAAAAGACACCACGTCTATGCAGAGTGCAGGCTTCCCAGGCGGTGATAGTAGGTAAAGAACCCGCCTCCAATTCAGGAGACATAAGACACACAAGTTCAATCCCTGGATCTGGGAGATCCTCTGGAGGAGGACAATGCAACCCACTCCAATATCCTTGTCTGGAGAATCCCCAAGGACAGAGGAACCTGGTGGGCTACAGTCCATGGGGTCACAAGGAGTCGGTCACAAGGAGTCGGACACAACTGAAGTGACTGAGCACGCACGCGTTGTGAAGAATGCAGATGGTCAGCTGTTGAGGGGAGGATAAACTGGTAGGGCCTTTGGACTTGGGGGTTGAGTGGAACTTGACAGCACCCATTTAAATAAAAAAGCACACCCCCTCTTCAATGGAGCAGTTTTCCTTCTTGGAATCTGCCCTAAAGAAGTATGTCCACATGTATCCCAAGTAGCAAGGATTAAGATCTTTTCTGCAGCACTGTTTGTGAGAACAAGAATTTAGAAACAGCCTAAATGTTCATCAATGAAAGGATGATAAAATTAAGGAGGGCAAATGCTTATGTATTTCCCCCCAATTCCCTGCAACAGTTAAAATGGAGGTCCCTTGGGGAAATGTTCCGAGACATATTGATAAGTGGGGGAAAAAAAGACAGAAAAACACATGCAGTGTGGTCTCATTTTTATTAAAAATACCCCCACACTAGACTAAACTATATATTTATAAATGCACATGTATGCATGGTAACACACAGAAGAATGCTGGAGGATTTAAAATCCTGGAGAATTTAAAAAATACTGACAGCTGCTCAGAACAAAATTGAGAGTGCAAGACTTTCCACTTTTTCTGGATCCCTGGACTATTTATAATAAGAACGCGCTTGTGTATTCATGGGTTAATTGTCCAGGCTTTTTAAAGTGATATTATTTGTCTTTGGCTCTGCTCGGCCATCATGGCCGCGTGGGCTTTCCTCTGGTTGTGGCGACCTCGGGCTGCTCTCACGGTTGCGATGCTCAGGCTTCTCACTGTGGCGGCTTCTCACCTTGTGGAGCACAGGCTCGTGAGCTCGTGGGCTCGTGGGCTCAGTGGGTGCGGCTCCTGGGCACTAGAGCACAAGATCAGTAGTTGTGGCACACGAGCTTCATTGCTCCATGGCATGTGGAATCTTCCCAGATCAGAGGTCAAATCCGTGTCTCCTGCATGGACAGGCGGATTCTTTACCACCTAGACTCAGTGACTAACCACCACCACCACCAGGGAAGCCCGGTTTTTTAAAGACATTTGTAATGTAGCTGCTTACAGATCTGTTTTCTGGTTTGGACCCGGCATCAAACAGACAGGCTCGCCCACCAGGAGTGCGGCTTCTGTTCCCGCCAGCCAAGGACCGCCTCCTCTGCGGGATGGCCCTGCCACACCTTCCCCAGAGGACAGCCTCTACCAGACCTTGCTTCTGCTCCCGGCACATGCAGAGGTCATAGGGAAAGACTGACAGCTTGAAGCTTCCCCTTCCAGGAAAAGCAAATTTGTAAAGACTTTTGTCTAGTTATTAAAAAAAAAAAAAAAATTAGTGTCCCACCCTACCCAGGTCTGGAGCCAGAGTGCACCGTTCCCTAAGATTGAAGAGCATAGTGCTTGGCAGCATGCCCATCCTCCATCCACGTAAGACAGGTTTAATTAGCCCAGTGGGTTGGATGAGATTGAATTAGATTGGATTGTGCTGATTAAGTTGGATTAGATTGATAGCTATCGTTAATGATTCCATAACTCCTAAAAGTGTATTTTTCTCTTCCCTGCCTCAACCATGCATCACAGGGCTGTCCCCACTCTCAATTTTCATCCCTGCTCTGAGCTTGACACTATCTCCCTGCCCCACCCTACAAGTAACAGGTAACATATATACTTACAGGTCTTTCTTTTCCTTGGCACGTGCCTGTCTCTGGGACTGAGACATTCCTGTGTGTGTTCCCCAGTGCTCAGTACGTAATAAGGCCTCCATCGATGTGTATTGAATTGAGCTGAACTCAGCCACCCAAACCTCCAAGAAAAGGCCAGGAGGGAGTCAGCCAGCAGCACCAGGAGTGAGCAGACCCAGCCAGGGTCAGGGATGCTCTACCCAAAGCGGTCAGGTTGCTCCTGAAGTCAAGCCCCAGGCCCATTGCTGGGGCAGGTGCTTCTGTGACCCCAAGGGAAAGGATGCTGGGGACACGCTGGTGCTTGGTGATGGCAGACGGAAGAAAAGGCAGCTGAACCCAGCTATGAACCTCAATGAGGAAGCACACAGGCAGGGCCTCCCCGCCTCTCAGAACAGACAAGGCAGCATGGGAAACATCACTTTGCAGAAATGATTTTCAAGGAATCAGGAGACCTCCCTGGCAGTCCAGTAGTTAAGACTGCACTTCCACTTTCAGGGGCACTGGTTCGATCTCTGGTCTGGGAACTAAGATCCCTGCCTGCCTCAAGGCATGGACAAAAATAAAAGTCAAGGAAACAGAACTGGTACTTCTTGAGTCCAAAATCTTTCTAAATGCTTTCAGAATCCTACCCTCAATCCTGGGTGTGCTTCTCAAATTTAATAAAGTATTAAAGGTAGGAAACTATTTTACATAAAATCAAACTGGAGCACAGGGAAGTTAAGAAACTTGCCAAGGACATGCAGCCAGCAAGTAGTACAACCTGGAATCAGGACCAGCTTGACACCAAAGCCAAGAACTCAAACCATTTAGAAATTTGGCCTTCAGTTACCCTGGGGTGCCCTGCTTTTATTCTATCCAAGAGAACAGGAACTCGGAGAGGAACCCAGACAGGAAACACGGCCTCCCTCTGAGCAGGTGCTGTGAGAAGTCCAGGTGTAGGGAAAGGAAAGTCAGCTCAGGAAATGGAAATTACTAGAAGGCCTGCAGGGAAGGGGCCATGCAGACATGAATTCAGCACAGGTACAGTGGCTCCAAAAAGGGTACGATGGCAGCTGCCATGGGTCCTACGGGCCGGCAAGGTTTTCACATACGCTCAGTGAAGAAGCTTTGGGGGAAAACAGAAAAATGGGAAAAAAGAACCCATAGAACCCCCACTTAAAGGAAGGCATGGTTATGCTTTGGGTATCTTTCCTTGCCATTTGTTCTTTGTGGGCCTTGCTGTTTGTTCGGGGTCACAAGGAGCAGATTGCCTTCAGAGGATAATGCCTGGAATAGGCCATGGTCCTCAAAGGCTGCAGAAGGGCTTATGGAGAGACAAGAGCGCACAGTTCATGGCGTCTGAAAGCCGGAACCAAGGAGCTGCTCTCTCTTACTCCATCTGCGCGTGCCTCTCGCTTCGTCTCATCCTCTCGCCCTTTCTCTGCCTCCCAGTCCTCCTCCTCCTCCTTCCTCTTCCTCCTCTGCCCTCTCTTCCCCCCTCCTCCCTGTCACTCTTTCTCTCTCTCTCCTTTCAGAGGCCACACAAGATGCTCTCCATCTCTCTGTCCTCTCCCGACTGGCAGCCTTCCTAAACCAACTTACACATTTGTGCATGGTTTTACCTCCTCATAACCTCCATTCGCCCCAGGTCCATGGTGACTGGGCCCTCTCAGTAGGGCTTTGCGTGGGGCAAGTTCTGACAATCATCTCTAGTCCACGTTATTTGTTGAACTTTGGTTTTGTTCTCTCCTTTTGTCCTTAACACCCTTTCCCATGAGCGTCTTCTCCTGTCGTGAGCCCTCATTAACATCAGCAGCAGGCTTCCATCACAGTTCATTCAGTGGAGATGCCCTCATCCGTTCAGTTCAGCTGCTCAGTCATGTCCGACTCTCTGCAACCCCATGGACTGCAGCACGCCAGGCCTCCCTGTCCATCACCAACTCCCAGAGTTTACTCAAACTTATGTCCATTGAGTCGATGATGCCATCCAACCATCTCATCCTCTGTCGTCCCCTTCTCCTCCTGCCTTCAATCTTTCCCAGCATCAGGGTCTTTTCAAATGAGTCAGCTCTTCATATCAGGTGGCCAAAGTATTGGAGTTTCAGCTTCAACATCAGTCCTTCCAATGAATATTCAGGACTGATTTACTTTAGGATGGACTGGTTGGATCTCCTTGCAGTCCAAGGCTCTTAAGAGCTCTCATGGGCATCGTCTTTCTTTGTCCTTAGACTCTCAGGACCACGGGTGTGATGCTGGTCGTGAGTGACCACGGTGGGCCAGCTACTATACCCAGGTAGCCTTATCACAGCCACCTTGCAATGGGCTTCCCTGTGCCCATCTTATAGATGGGGAAACTGAGGCTTAATAGTGGAAAGAGTAGTGGAAAGTGCACCTCACTACTAAGATGCCAAACCCAGACCTTTCAGCTTCCAAAGCCTGCACCCTTTCCCCCCACTCTGCTCTGAGCTCACAGCTGGCCAAGGAGCCAGGCCTTCTGACCACTTGTATAGGCAGAATTCCCTATAAACAAAAGGAACAGAGACCCTCAATTAAGAAGAATCCATTTCAGAGCTCCACATCTCCTTCTGATACCAATTTCTCTTTGAATGTGATTGATGTTGCTTTATTTTACAAGCTTTTAAGAAGTCACTTAATGATAGCAACCCATTTCCTGATGGCTGGCAAACATCTCTATTACTATGGCCATTCCCCGAGGCTTACTCATTTCTTCAGTTGGTCCTAGTAGAAATGAGGATGAGTCACTGTTGAAATTTTCCAAGGAAACATACCCCTATTTTGTCCACACACCATGGCAACAGTCAAAAGACACAGGATGGTACTGTCCATGCTATGCGTCTAGGCAGCACAAGGGGCCTGCCTGGCACTGCATTCATGAGGCACTGCTTTCCCACGTGTTTTCTATCAGCAGACTGTATTATTCATCCACTTCCCAGTGGGGAGATGCATGTGTCACTACAGAGCAGGAATGAAGGCTGAGCTCTCTGCCTGCTGCCTTGCAGGGAGAGAGGAAGCAGCAAATATAGCCCCAGAATGGAGGACAGAGGCCCTGGTTTTAATCCTGACTCTGCATTCCCTCTCTACGTAGCCACAAGCTGCTCGCTATACCTCTTTGGGCCCCAGACTCTCTACCTGTCCTCCTGACGCACACCCCCTGTGTACTTGGTGGTGTTCAACTCTTTGTGACCCCATGCACTGTAGCCCGCCAGGCTTCTGTGTCCATGGGATTCTCCAGGCAAGAATACTGGAGTGGGTTGCCACGCCCTCCTCCAGGGGAATCTTCCCGACCCAGGGCTTGAACCCGTATCTCCTCCATCTCCTGCACTGGCAGGCAGGTTATTTACCACTAGTGCCACCTGGCAAGTCCCTACCCGTCCAGTGGGCTAATAACACCTATGTATCTCACTTGGCTCTTGAAAGAATCAGATTTGGTAATAATTAGGCAAGTATGTCAATTGTGAAGAAGCTCCCTCTCTCCTTTCTGCATGGAGGGTTGATGACACAGAGTTGGGTCAGGCATACCTGACTCAAATCTGCTCTCTACTTGGGCAAAGCATTTAAGCTCCAAGATTAAAATAAGCCTGGTATAGAGATGGCTTAAACAGGTGGTGGTGGCAGAGGCTCTGATTCCTGCATCCAAGCAAGATGTAGTAACAGAGTGGGCTTATCCTCTTACCTAAAACAACCCTCCCCTCAAAGAATACTTTTCAAGTGTTCTGAATATTAGACAGCAAAGAACAGTGATCCCCAGAGATGGAAACAAAAACATTGAGCACGATGACTGCCCCAGCTTGCATCCTTAAGGAGTGTCCAGACCACAGTGCATGCAGGCAAACCCAGGCAGAGCCCCCAGGGATGCCCTGAGTTGGGAACCCTTTGCTGAAGCTCCAGGAGGACCAAGGCAGCCAGAGTTCACAGGACAGAAGATCAGAGAGGAGAGGATGGCCCAGAGAGAGAATGCCAGAGATCTACAGAGGGACCCCTTCAGAATTCAGGCTCCCAACTGGGGTATGCATGTGAGAAAACTACCCAAGCTCAGGGAAAGAATGACCTAAGAGGGTTGGAGGGAGCAGTGCCTGGCACCCACACAGAACTGCGGATAGTGTCAATTCCTACACCACTCTGGAAACCCTCGTAATTCCTGGGACATGAGGCAAGGTATCCATTAGGGCCTTGCCTCTGTGGTAGGGAATAATTAACCCTAGACCAAAAGCTGCTCTCCTTCCTCCTAACAAATCCTGAAGGAAACCCACCAAAGGCCAAACTATTTCCAACTAACTTAAATGTGTCTCAGAACAAATCTCAAGAAAATGTATAGGGATATAAAAATATATGATACCCAACATGGTAAAATTCACAATGTCTGGCATCCAATCAAATATTACTAGTCACACAAAGAAGCAAGGAAATATAACCTATAAAGAGGAGAAGGATCAATCCTTTTAAACCAACCCAGAACTAACACATGGGCTTCCCTGATAGCTCAGTTTGTAAAGAATCTGCCTGCAATGCAGGAGACCCGGGTTCAATCCCTGGGTGGGGAAGATCCCCTGGAAAAGGGAAAGGCTACTCACTCCAGTATTCTGGCCTAGAGAATTCCATGGACTGTATAGTCCAGTTCAGTTCTGTCGCTCAGTAGTGTCCAACTCCTGCAGCCCCATGAATTGCAGCACACCAGGCCTCCCTGTCCATCACCAACTCCCGGAGTTCACTCAAACTCATGTCCATCGAGTCAGTGATGCCATCCAGCCATCTCATCCTCTGTCGTCCCCTTCTCCTCCTGCCCTGAATCCCTCCCAGCATCAGAGTCTTTTCCAATGAGTCAACTCTTCACATGAGGTGGCCAAAATACTGGAGTTTCAGCTTTAGCATCATTCCTTCCAAAGAACACCCAGGACTGATCTCCTTTAGAATGGACTGGTTGGATCTCCTTGCAGTCCAAGGGGTCTGTATAGTCCATGGGGTTGCAAAAAGTGGGACACGACTGAACGACTTTCACTTTCACTTTTTCAGAACTAACACATATGAGAAAAAACCAACAAGGTCATTAAAGAATATTAACTAAACCCCATATGTTCAACATATGGACTTGGAATATGTATTTTTAAGGCCCAAATTGAGCTCCTAGAGATAAAAACTATAACGTCTGAGACAGCAAATGCACTGGAGGAATTAACAGAAGATTATTTCAAGTAATATTATAATAATACTTGAGTAAAAGATTAGTTAACTTGAAGAAATAGTAGTGGAATACAGAGAAAACAAATAATTTTTTAAATGAAGCGTATCAGTGAGCCATGGGACAGTGTCAAGTGACCTAACTTATGTTTATTTGGATTTTTTAAGAAAGGGGACAGGCAGAGAGAAATATTTGAGGAGATGATGGCCAAATCCTTTCCAAACTTCTTGAAAACTATAAATCCACAGATCTTAAAAGCTTAACAAACCCCAGTCTCAAGAAACTTGAAGAAAACTAGTCCAGAATTGTTTAAAATCAGTGATGAGAGAAAAATCTTAAAAGCATCCTGAGGAAAATAATTCATTTCTCATACAGAGAAGCAAAGAAAAGGATGACTGTAGATTTCTCTTTAAAAATAATGCAAATAAGAGGACAGTGAAGCAATATCTTTCAAGTACTGAAAGAAGAAAAACTCAATCTTGAATTGTATACCCAGTGAAAATATCTTCACAAAAAAAGGCTTTTTTCAGACATATAAAAGCTGAAGATCCAGCAGGTCCATCACCAGCAGATCTGAATTCCAAGAGATATTAAAGTTTTTAGGCAAAAAGAAATGATGCCAGATGAAAATATGGATTCACATAAAAGGAATGAACAGAGATGAGTAGAAATGATACCTGTGTTGGTAAGTCTGTATTTTTCTTATTTCAATACATTTAAAAGATAACTGAGGGGCTTCCCTGGTAGCTCAGTGGTAAAGAATCTGCCTGCCAATGCAAGAGACACAGATTAGATCCCTGATCCAGGAAGATTCCAGGTGCCAAGGAGCTACTAAGCCCATGTGCCACAACTTTTGAGCCTGTGCTCTAGAGCCCAGGAGCTGCAACCAATGTGCCCATGTGCTGTGACTGCTAAAGCCCACGAGCCACAGAGCCTGTGCTCTGCCACCAGGGAAGCCACCAAAATGAGAAGGCGGAGCTCCACAGCCAGAGAAAAGCCCAGACAGCAACGAGGGCCCGGCACAGCCAAAAATAAACACATTTTTTAAATTATTAAAAAAAATAAAAATAAAAGATAGCTGTTTAAATAATAACAATGTACTGTGAAGTTTATAACATAAGTGTAAGTAAAAAGAATGCCAGCAATAGCATAAAAGCCAAGACAGGGGAAATGAAAGAGGACTATTGAAAGATTTTTATACGATACGTGAAGTATTACCATGTCACAGGAAGGGGAGCAGTGATAAGTTAAAGGTGCACACTATAAACCCCACAGCAAGCACTAAAATATCAAAACAAGGTTACAGCTAATAACCTAACAAAGGGTATGAATAAAATCACACACACACAAAAATAATTGTGTAATAGAAGGCAAAAGTAAGGGGAAGGGAGAACAAACAGGATCAACAGATAGCAAGATAATAGACAAATCTGACACACCCATAAATACATTACGAAAGTGGTCTGTTGCTGTTTAGTGTCTGAGTCACGTGACCCTGTGGACTGTAGCCCCCCAGGCTTCTCTGTCCACGGGATTTTCCAGGCAAGCACACTGGAGTGGGTTGCCATTTCCTTCTCCAGGGGATCTTTCTGACCCAGGAACTGAATCCGCATCTCCTGCATTGGCAGGCGGGTTCTTTACCGCGGAGCTACCAGGGAAGCCCTGAAAATGGTTTAAGCACTACATTCAATCTCAAGATAGATTGTCAAACTGAATAAAAACTCAATTCCCAACTATACTCTAGTTACCAAAAAAGCAAAAACCTGTGTTTTAAATATAAACATGCAAACTGTTTTGTTTTGTTTAAAATTAAGGATGGAAAGATATATGCCATGCATGCACTAATCAAAAGTTGGTATGTCAGACAAAGTAGATTTCAGAGCCAATGATATCTCCAGAGACAAAGAAGGTCATTTCCTAATGATGAAAGGGTCAATTCATCAAGAAGGCATAACAACCTTAAACATTTATGCGCCTAATAGCAAAGCTTCAAAAAATACGTAAAGCAAAAATTGATAGAGCTGCAAAAAAAGAAATAGATAACTCTACAATTATAATTGATGATTTCAGACTCCTCTCTCAATAATTAATAGGAAAAGTAGACAGAAAACCAGCAAGGATATAGAATATTTGAACAACACTATCAACCGAGTTGACCTCATGGACGTTTATACAGCACTCCCGGAAACAGTTGCAAAACATCCATTCTTTCCAAGTACACACAGAACATTTGCCAAGATAGACAATATTCTGGGCCATAAAGCAAATTTCAATAAAGTTAAAAGGATTCAAGTAAAATAAAGTATCTTCTCTGATTATAATGGAATTAAATTAGAAATCAATAATAGAAAGATACCTGGAAAATTCCCAAATATTTAGAAGCTAAGTAGCACAGTTCTAAATAATCCATGAGTGAAAGAAGAAATCAAAAGGGAAATTAGAAAGTATTTTGAACCGAATAAAAATGAAAGTCTCTCATACAAACATTTGTAGATGCCACTAGAGCAGTACTAAAAAGGGAAAATTTGAAAAATTAAGCACACATATTAGAAAAAGAAAAGTCTCAAATCAATGATCTCAGCTTCCACATTAAGGAACTAGAAAAAGAAAAGCAAATTCAATCAAAAGTAAGCACACTAAAGGAAATCATTAAGACCAGAATACAAATTAATGAAATATAAAAATAGAGAAAAACAATGAAGCCAGAAGATTTTTTTGGAAAAGATAAATAAAACTGATAAACCCCTATTCAGCATGATCGGGGGGTGGTGAGGGGGACAAGTTACCAGCATGAGGAAGGAGAGAAATGACATAGGTATTGATTCTTTTTTTTTTTTTTTAATATTTTTTAATGTGGGCCGTTTTTAAAGTTTTTATTGACTTTGTTACAATATTGCTTCTGTTTTATATTTTGGCTTTCTGGTCTTGAGACATGTGGGATCTTAGCTTCCTGACCTTTGCACACCCACACCCTTTGCACTGGTAGGCGAAGTCTTAATAACCACTGGACTGCCAGGGAAGTCCCTAGATTTTATAGATAGAGAAAAGGCAGTAAGAGAAAATGATTAGTAACCTATGCCAATAAATTCAGCAACTTAGGACTTGGGGCTGGGCTGCAACGGTTCAAGTTTGCAATCACTTAAGTTTCCGAAGCTTCTAGCGGCTACATCTAGGGTTGTCAACCATCCTGGTGTACCCAGAACTGAGGGAGTCTGAGGGGATATGGGACTTTTGATGCTAAAATTAGAATGGTCTAGAAGCCTCCCTCCTCTTAGTCACCCTCCCCTCCCCCCAGTCCAATCACCCAGAAGCCACAGCTGCCCATAGAAGGATCTTGACTCTGCCCTGTGACCTCTGGGTTATCTGAGTGGGTCTTTGCTTGGCCTTCTCCGCGTACTGGCCCCAGGAGTCAGAGCCAGGGTCTTACAAAGGCACCCCAGGCTGCAAATACACCCAATTAATCCTCCCTTTGCTTTGGGGGAGGTCACCAGGTTCTCAGTAACAGCCTCTGGATAAAGCCTTAAAAAGTGACTCCTAACAGCCAGGGCTGGAAGTGGCTTTGAAGGCGTAATTGGTCTTGCCCCCAGCCCATTGGCATCCTCTGCCTCGCTAACCATCACTGCTGAGGGTTCACTTTTCCTTCTTTTTAAACTTCTCTGTGTTTCTGCCTCTCCCTGCCCTAGTGGGAGTTCCTGCATATTTGAGACAAGGGAGGTATTCCAAAAGTCAGACTTCACAGCCATCCCTGAGCCCGCTCCCCCCTCTCTCAGGCACCCTCCGTGGCTCCCTGCTGTCTAAAGAGTCGAGTATGGTTTCGTGGAGCCAAAGTTCAAGGCCTGCCGTCATCCTGGTTCACACTGCCTGAGATGCTCTATCAAACGGGGCCACTCACGGCAGGCCCCTGACTCTGAACTTTTGTCTGCTCTATTTCTACTTCTCAGAATTCCCTCTCTTCCAGCTCTTCATGTATAAATCTAACAAGCTTCTTTTCCTGCTCACCTTACATGCCACCTCCTCCAGGAAACCAGCTCAGATGCCCACAGCTGGAAGTGAGGGGTTTTTTTTCCCTCTGAATCAGCTTTGCCTGTGGCTCTTGACAGTCTCTGCTGTGTGTTAGAGTTCTTCACACACACAAGTTTTCTAGACTCCTAAATTCTAATCCCTCCTTGACAGCAGACGCCCCATCTTCTAATCCTTGCCCAGGGCTGTCCAGCCATAAGCTGGCCCCATCATTTACCGCCCCCACAGAATCTTGTATTTTAACCATCATAATAAATAGCTTGTCAGGCATGCCACAGCTAGAGAAGCCCACGTGCCATAACTAAGACCCAACGCAGCCAAATAAATAAATCTACGTATTTTAAAATGAAAAACTGTAAATATAATTTTTAAATTAATTTATTTATTTTAATGGGAGGATAATCACAGTACTATGATGGTTTTTGCCATACATCAGTACGAATCGGCCCTAGGTATACCTGTGTCCCCTCCATCCTGAACACCGCCGCCCCCGACACCGCCCTGCCCACCCTGTCCTTCCAGACTGTCACAGAGCCCCATCTTTGCATGCCCTGCTTCATACTTTAAAGTTGCACTGGTCATCTGTTTTACATACAATAATGTACAAGTTTCAATGCTACTCTCTCAAATCATCTCACCCTCTTCTGCTCCCACTGAGTCCAAAAGTCTGTTCTTTACATCTGCATCTCCTTTGCTGTAAATACAATTAAAAAACAAACAAACAAACAAATGGCTTGTTGGCCCCCCTGAAGAAACATGCTCGCTCGCTGAAGATTCTGGGCTTTTGCCCATGCCGTTCCCTGTTATGCCCCTCCTCTGGGTCCACTTGGGAACTCATCCATCATTTCACAACCCCAGGTTGACTTCCCCAAGTCCCCAGGCTCCCACCTTTTGCCAAGGGAGCCCTTATTACTCTGTACTCTCCCAACTCCTGGCATCTCTGTCCCCTCCCCACCACTATCGTGGTGGCACTTTGAGGGCATCTTCTATATCCCTGAGGCCCAAACACAGGACCTGACCCCCGATAAAGCACCCAGCAAATGTTTGCTGAATGAATAATTCAGCGTCAACACTCTTTAGTTATGATTTGCTGAGTCAGCTCCCCACTTCCGAAAGCCCATCCTCGTTTACTTCCTCCTGTACTGAAAGCTGATTACCATTGCTGTGCAGCTTCAGGAAAGTTAATTTCCGTCTCTGAATCTTTAGTTGTTCGCCTATAATATTAGGGAAATTAGACTTGATAGAAAAAGAGGGCCCTGCCAAGTTTCCCTTTTCCTGATCCTGGTTCAGTGGCACTGAGCTTTAGCCTAAAATCTTTAATATTTATATGTCTGGTCTCTTCAAGTGTTCCATGAAGTCATCCTTCCCCCCAGCCCAAGTCGAAGACCAGGCTGGGTGCCCCCAAAGCCCTAATAAAGGCCTTCTGAATAAATATTAGGCCATTCAGGGGGTCCAGGGAATCACACCAGGAAGCAGGGTGAGCATCTCTAAGGGTACATCATCAGAGACAGCCATTGTTCCCCCAGGTACCCCTTTGCGGTCATTCTTCCCAAGTCATTCTTTCTAGCCCTCCTGGCCTGTGAGTAAGTGCCCAATTCCGTAAGCTCTTTACTGTCTCCTAGTACTGACTGACTTCACATTTCACTTACATGCATTGGAGAAGGAAATGGCAACCCACTCCAGTACTCTTGCCTGGAGAATCCCAGGGACGGGGGAGCCTGGTGGGCTGCCGTCTGTGGGGTCACACAGAGTCGGACACAACTGAAGCGACTCAGCAGCAGCAGCAGCATTAACAAAGACATCTTCTTTCTAACACAGAAGCTCCCTCCATGGGGACCAGCAATAAATGGGTTCAGTTCAGTTCACTTCAGTCGCTCAGTCATGTCCAACTCTTTGCGACCCCATGAATCTCAGCACGCCAGGCCTCCCTGTCCATCACCAACTCCTGGAGTTCACCCAGACTCACGTCCATCAAGTCAGTGATGCCATCCAGCCATCTCATCCTCTGTCATCCCCTTCTCCTCCTGCCCCCAATCCCTCCCAGCATCAGAGTCTTTTCCAATGAGTCAACTCTTTGCATGAGGTGGCCAAAGTACTGGAGTTTCAGCTTTAGCATCATTCCTTCCAAAGAAATCCCAGGGCTGATCTCCTTCAGAATGGACTGGTTGGATCTCCTTGCAGTCCAAGGGACTCTCAAGAGTCTTCTCCAACACCACAGTTCAAAAGCATCAATTCTTTGGTGCTCAGCCTTCTTCACAGTCCAACTCTCACATCCATACATGACCACAGGAAAAACCATAGCCTTGACTAGACAAACCTTTGTTGGCAAAGTAATGTCTCTGCTTTTGAATATGCTGTCTAGGTTGGTCATAACTTTCCTTCCAAGGAGTAAGCGTCTTTTAATTTCATGGCTGCAGTCACCATCTGCAGTGATTTTGGAGCCCCTCAAAATAAAGTGATGGGACCCATGAAGTGATGGGACCAGATGCCATGATCTTCGTTTTCTGAATGTTGAGCTTTAAGCCCACTTTTTCACTCTCCACTTTCACTTTCATCAAGAGGCTTTTGAGTTCCTCTTCACTTTCTGCCATAAGGGTGGTGTCATCTGCATATCTGAGGTTATTGATATTTCTCCCGGCAATCTTGATTCCAGCTTGTGCTTCTTCCAGCCCAGCGTTTCTCATGATGTACTCTGCATAGAAGTTAAATAAGCAGGGTGACAATATACAGCCTTGACGTATCCCTTTTCCTATTTGGAACCAGTCTGTTGTTCCGTGTTCAGTTCTAACTGTTGCTTCCTGACCTGCATACAGATTTCTCAAGAGGCAGATCAGGTGGTCTGGTATTCCCATCTCCTTCAGAATTTTCCACAGTTTATTGTGTTCCACACAGTCAAAGGCTTTGGCATAGTCAATAAAGCAGAAATAGATGTTTTTCTGGAACTCTCTTGCTTTTTCCATGATCCAGAGGATGTTGGCAATTTGATCTCTGGTTCCTCTTTCTAAAACCAGCTTGAACATCTGGAAGTTCACGGTTCACGTATTGCTGAAGCCTGGCTTGGAGAATTTTGAGCATTACTTTACTAGCGTGTGAGATGAGTGCAATTGTGCGGTAGTTGGAGCATTCTTTGGCATTGACTTTCTTTGGGATTGGAATGAAAACTGACCTTTTCCAGTCCTGTGGCCACTGCTGAGTTATGACCTCAAAGGAAATTCTGACCCAAAAGATGTCCCTGGGGTCTTGCATGATGGGGAAGGACCTGGTGAAAGAGGGCCTTGCAGAGCCAGAGTAGGAGGTGATTTAGCGTGGGCTTTAGTGACCCACCAGCCTGAGATGGACACCCTGCTCTGCCTTCACCAGCTGTGGCATCTTAAACAAGGGCCTCAGTCTCTCAGGCTTTGCTTGTCCAAATGAAATGGAAAGCATTTAGACTTCAAAGGGCTGTTGTGAGGATTACACGGAATAAACAATTTAAAAATCTGATTTACATATTTTTTTTCATTTTACACCATTATTCTTTGAAGTGTATAACTCGATTTCTCCCCAGTTTCCGTTCTCTCTCCTGAGCCTGTATGTCGCATGAGGCTGCAACATCTGTGTCTGATGTTAGCGACACGGAAACCATGCTCTTACTGTAATTTCTTGCGCATGGTAGATACTTCATAAATGTACACCAGATGGCTGAATAAATATTTGGTCATACCTGGAAGGTGAGGATGGAAGTTGCCCCCCCCCACCCTCATCACTTGAGTAAGAAATAATTCATTCAACCATTTTAATAGGTATAATGCCTCTAATATGTGCTATTAATTTTAGCAAATTAATTTAACTCCCAAACAACCCTGTCCACTCAGTGTGGTGCATCCTCAGTTTTCATCTGGTGAAACTGACACCAAGAGGCCTAACCCACAGACCTTGGAATTGACAGGGCTCTGGTTCAAGTCCGACTTTTCTTTAAGTTCACACCCTTACTGTGCAAAGGATTTATCATCTTTCCACTTCAGAAGTTACACCCATGCAGCACTGTAGACTTGGAAAAGACATAAAAGTAGAAAGCATCAAAGTTTAACCACCTAAAGACATCATAAGTTGAATACCTTGAAATATTTTTTCAGATCTCTTTTTCTGCGTGTAGATTTTGTAAGTTTGGTTTTGGTTTTTTTAAGCCATCATCATGGGATATAAGCAAGTGTGTATCCTTACTTAATAGTCTGTTGAAAGCATGTTCTCCTTGTTTTTACAATTTGCTCCATCAAGTGAATGGCTACATAATATTTCCATCAAATGGACATACCGTAATTTACCTATCATCTCTCTATTGTTGCACTGAAATTGCTTTCTCTGTTTTTGCTATTGTAAATAAAACTCAGCCTGATCTCTTGTGGACCGAGCTTGAAGATGATCTTCTTAAGCTAATTTTAATTCTTTCCTTATGCTAGTTTCTGGAGAAGGCAATGGCACCCCACTCCAGTACTCTTGCCTGGAGAATCCCATGGATGGAGGAGCCTGGTAGGCTGCAGTCCATGGGGTCACTAAGAGTCGAATACAACTGAGCGACTTCGCTTTCACTTTTCAGTTTCATGCATTGGAGAGGGTAATTGCAGCCCACTCCAGTGTTCTTGCTGGAGAATCCCAGGGACGGGGGAGCCTGGTGGGCTGCCATCTATGGGGTCACACAGAGTCGAACACGACTGAAGTGACTTAGCAGCAGCAGTATGCTAGTTTGTATAAGGATGGGATTTTTGAGTCAAGGGAAATGAGCATTTGTAAGGCTCTTGAAAAATAGAGTGCCAAGTGTATTTTCTCAAAGATTTTCATGTTACAAAAAAAAAATGGAGAGTAGAGACCAAAGAAAGATAGATGGTTACCGGACAGCTGACAGCCACAGACAAGAAAAAACAGAGCCTGCCAGCTACAAAGCTTTATCACGGGCTGAGCTGTGTCAGAGAGAAGTGATAGCAAGAAAAAACTGTTTTCTTCTTTGGAAGGAAAAAAAATAAATACTGCATGTGGATTAGTGAGATATTTTCAATCACTCTAAAAGCACAACAGGTGTGGTGCTAGCTAAAAAAAAAAAAAGAAAGGAAAAAAGCACATGGAAATCTACTCTTCGCAAACAATTCTTCCAGCCTTGTCCTGTCTGCCACACCTCTGTGCTTCGAGAAACAAGGCCCAGGTTCTAACACGAGGCCGGTTACTGAACAGCCCTGTGTTTGCTGTCTTTTCTTTGGTTTTGTTTATAGTCCGGCCTGGCCTGCCCCCCAGGGGTTCTTAGAAGGAAAAAATAAGTTCATCTATATGAAAATCCTTTGTAAAATTTCCATCACTGATATAATTTGTTGGTCAAAAAATCATTTCCTATTAGATTGGGATTGACATATATGCACTATTGGTACTATGTAGATAAATAGATAATTAGTGAGAACCCACTGTGTAGCACAGGAAGCTCTACTCGGCGCTCTGCATGACCTAAATGGAAGGAAATCCAAAAAAGAAGGGATATGTGTAGACATATAGCTGATTCACTTTGCTGTACGGCAGAAACTAACTCAGCACCGTAAAGCAACTATGCGTGCTCGTGTGCTAAGCTGCTTCAGCCGTGTCCGACTCTTCGTGACCCTATGGACTGAATCCTGCCAGGCTCCTCTATCCATGGGATTCTCCAGGCAAGAATACTTGAGTGGGTTGCCATGGCCTCCTCCAGGTAATCTTCCCAACCCACAGATCGAACCTGTGTCTCCTGCAGCTCCTGAATTGCAGGAAGATTCTTTACCCCTAAGCCACCAGGGCAGCGCAAAGCAATTATACGCCAATAAGAATTAATAAAAAAAATAATAATTTCCTATTAATTATGATCCATAGTATAAGGATCTTCAGGGCTCTACAGAAGGCATTCCAACAGTTTCTCAAACTGTTTTACTACACTAGGAAACTTTATGCAGTTCATTGGAAATAGGCTTCTATTAATTTATAAGAGTGAGGTATGGCTTCAGTTTTACTGGAAACCTCAGACTATGTGAAGCAAGACACCATTTCTCTGTTCTGAATGTGGGCCGATAGCCCTGCCCCATGCCTCCAGCTCCAAAGTCAGACAAGACTGCTGGTTCAGATGACCTCGGGAGCTGAGCTGACCCACAGCTGATGGGGCTGACTTAATCACTGAGGATCGGGACTTCATGGTGGTCCAGCAGTTAAGAGTCTGCCTCACAATGCAGGGAACATGGGTTCAATCCCTGGTCAGAGAACTGAGATCAGAGAACTAAACTGAGTTGCCTCGGGCAACTAAGCCAGCACGCCATAACTACTGAGCCTAGAGCCCATGTTCCATGGCAACAGAAGCCTGCATGCTGCAACTAGAGAGAAACCCCCTTGCAACTGGAGAAACCCTGTGCACTGCATGAAGACCCAGGGCAGCCAAAAAAAGGGATAACTGGGGATCTCAGTCACAGCCTGCCCCCAGCCAGTATCCCTGGCTCCGCGAGTCAGCCCTGGAGGCAAGACCACATCCCAGAACCATTCTCTTCAGTCCCCTTCTTATGAAGGAACTTCCGCTCTCCAGAAGGATAGTCCAGAAAGGTGTTTGGTTCCTCCACCGAGTGGAACCTCAGAAGACTCCAGGGGTTGGCAGGCAGTCCTTACAATGAGGCCAGCTCCGCCCAGGGCACTGCGCAGCGTTTAAAGCTTCATGCCTCTGCATCTTCCATGTTCACGTCCATCTCCCCACAAAGGGAGGGAAACCACAGGTGCATGGGGCTGGAAAGGCCCGAAAGGCCACGTAATCCTTCCCCTTGATTTACAGTTGAGATATCGGGGTCCAGGGAGGTGGTGGGTTCCATCTCCTCATTATTGGGCATGACGTTTTCCTAATTCAGCTGTTCTTCGATCTCAGTGTGCATGGGAAGCAGGGAAGAAGTGGGTTAAATGCCTGTTCCTAGGCCCAGCCCCACGCCTGTTACATCGGACTCTCTGAAGGTGGGACGCAGGAATCTGCCTTTGTAACAAGCCTCCTGGTTATACAGAGGCACCCCAAATTATAAAACTCCTGAATGGTAGGTAGGACCACTTGCCACTCAATGTCCAGAGCCCTGACTCATGCAGCTGGTGGCCCTAGTTTAACCCCTGCTGGTACTGCGTCCTCTCTCCACCTGCTTACACACTCACACACACAAACACAGAGACATGTGCAATCACAGCGGGCCTGTTGACACTGGGCAGGCTAGTGACCAGGCAAGTTCCAAATCCAGAGAGGAGACCCAAGGACAGTGTCACCTGGGCCGCTCAGTATGTGTTCAGCAGCTTCGGGAGAAGCTCCCTGGCTTCTTTTACATGTAAAGATATAATTTTATCTATTTATTTACTTTTGGCTGTGCGGGGTCTCCGTTGCTGCATGGGGTTTTCCCTAGCTGCAGCAAGCAGGGGTTGCTCTCTAGCTGCGCAGATTTCTCACTGCAGCGGCCTCTCTTGTTGCAGCGCGCAGGCTGCAGGGCACAGGCCCAGTAGTCAGGCACACAGACTTAGTTCCTCCGCAGCACATGGGATCCCCCCGGACCAGGGATCGAACCCATACCTCCTATGTTGGCAGGCAGACTCTTTACCCCTGAGCCACTAATGAAGCCCACTCCCTGGCTTCAGAAGGAAATCTTGGGCAGATGGGGAAGGACTGAAAACACACTCCACCTCTCGCAATGTCAGCCGCTCACGTACACGAAGATACCAGCCCAACAAGATATTCATTCCCAGATAATTTAATAGCCAGTTCTGCCCATTAGTTTCTTCCTGAGGGCAATCTCTGATGGGAACTCCATCAATCCCTCTTAAGTCATTTATTGGCCGGTGAACATTCATAGAGCAACCTAGGCTACCCAGACTTGAAATTCCTACACAAGACAGTGAAGATAGCAGGCCCTCTGATAAAAGGACATAGAGAACCTGAAAAAGTCCACAGATGGTCCCTAGCATGGCTCAGGGCCTGGGAAACAAGTCCTGTGAACTGGTGATGTATCCCGTCCTCAAAAGAGGCTGAACCCCATCTGGGGCACTGGGAAGGGCTTAGACACCCTGCCTGAACTGTCAGGCATGATGACTGGGCAAATAGCATCAAGCATGTCTATTTTTAACTTGAAGTCTTTACTTCAACTCCCTTCCAAGCTCTACTGTTAACTTCTGCCTGGATTTTCTGACACAGAGTGAATCACACGCACACATACACTTATACACATACAGATGTGTGCCAGTGGGGTCTGCCACCTACAGTAAATGGGTGAGTGATGTAGGCCAGTTAGAGCCTTGAATGAAGGATCCAGAGATAATCCAGAAAACTGATGCAGGGGACCCCAGTTCGAAATCCCTGCTCCAGAAAGATCCCATGTGCTCAGAGCAGCTAAGCCCATGCGTGGGCAACAGCTACTGAGCCCAGACTCTAGAGTCGGTGCTCTGCAACAAGAGAAGCCACCGCAATGAGAAGCCCACACACCTCAACAAAGAGTAGCCCACTCGCTGCAACTAGAGAAAGCCCTAGCACAGCAACAGAGACCCAGTGTAGCCAAAAATGAATACATAAATAAATATTTTTTTAAAGATGAGTATATGCATCAAGCCCTATGGAGAGGCAGCACCTTCTGCTAGTTCTTTGCCATTCAGTGTTAGCCACGAACCAGCGACATCAACACATCAGAAACACCAGCTGGTCAGAAACCCAGTGTCTTGGGACCTACCTGAAACCTGCTATATCAGAAACTGCGTTTTAACAAGGTTCTCTGGTGACAGACTTTATTTTCTTGGGCTCCAAAATCACTGCAGATGGTGACTACAGCCATGAAATTAAAAGATACTTGCTGCTTGGAAGAAAAGCTATGACCAACCTAGACAGCATATTAAAAAGCAGAGACATTACTTTACCGGCAAAGGCCTGTCTAGTCAAAGCTATGGTTTTTCTCACATCACGTACAGATGTGAGACTTGAACCATAAAGGAAGCTGAGCGCCAAAGAATTGATGCTTTTGAACTGTGGTGTTGGAAAAGTCTCTTGAGAGTCCCTTGGACTGCAAAGAGATTAAACCAGTTAATCCTGAAGGAAATCAATCCTGAATATTCATTGGAAGGACTGATGCTCAAACTGAAGCCCCAGTCCTTTGGCCACCTGATGCAAAGAACTGACTAATTGGAAAAGACTCTGATGCTGGGAAAGATTGAAGGCAAGAGAAAGGGACGACAGAGGATGAGATGGTTAGATGGCATCACCGACTCGATGGACATGAGTTTGGGCAAGCTTGGGGAGTTGGTGATGGACAGGGAGGCCTGGCATGCTGCAGTCCATGGGGTCACAAAGAGTCAGACATGACTGAGCAACTGAACTGGTGGTTCCAGGAGTATTAAAGTTTGAAGAAAACGATAAGAGTTCACACTCCTCCTCCACCGAAAACACACAGACACCTAAATCTGTTTGTTGGGAACACTCACCCAGAGTCTCACTATAAATAAGAACCTCCATGGAGCTCCATTTCATTTCGCGCTTGCATACACCGTGAAGAGGGGTTTGATTTGAAGCCTGAATTAGGAAGGAAAACCCTGGGATGGTATAGGCACATACTATTCCTTTAAGAGCCAGAAGTGAGGCAGCAAAGTCAGGGCAGCTGTAACCACGCCCCCTTAGACGGCAGAACTGGGGGTGGGCACCAGCAGCGGCACTTCCAGCATCCCCCCTCTCCCTCCTGGGCCTCACTTTTGGAACCCTCCCGCCCCTTCCCGGAGAACCCATAATCCCATTAGATTTCTTTTTTTTTTTTTTTTTTTCATTTTATTTATTTATTCTTGGCTGCGCTGGATCTTCATTGCTGTGCACAGGCCTTGTCTAGTTGCAGTGAGAGGGGGCTACTCTCTAGTCGCGGTGCGCGGGCTTCTCTTGCTGTGGCTTCTCTTGTAGCAGAGCTCTAGAGCACAGACTTCAGTAGCTGCGGCACACAGGCTTAGCTGCCCCGAGGCATGTGGAATCTTCCCGGACCAGAGATCAAACCCATGTCCCTTGCCTTGGTAGGTGAATTCTCAACCACCCGACCACCAGAGAAGTCCCCCCGCCCCATTAGATTTCTGATACCCAGTCTAGTCCTGGCGGCTCATCTCTGCCCCAGTCCTAAATTTTACATCTGTATTTCCCACCTTCCTGTGTCCTTCTTTTTTAAATTAAGTTTTATTGGAGTATAGTTGCTTCACAGCGTTGCGTTAGTGCCCACTGTACAGCACAAGCCATCAGACGTATATATTCATATGTTGTTGCTGTTTAGCCGCCCAGTCGTGTCCGACTCTTGGCGACCCCATGAACTGCAGCACACCAGGCCTCCCTGTCCCTCACCGTCTCCTGAAGTCCACCCAAGTTCATGTCCAATACATCAGTGATGCCATCCAGCCATCTCATCCTCTGACACCCTCTTCTCCTTCTACCCTCAATCTTTCCCAGCATCAGGGATTTTTTCCAAAGAGTTGGCTGTTCACATCAGATGACCGAAATATATATATAATATATATCCCCTCTTTTTTGGATTTCCTTCCCATTTAGGTCACCGTCAGAACACTGAGTAGCGTTCCTTATGCTATACGGTAGGTTCTTGTTAGTTACCTGTCTCACACAGAGTATTAATAGTGTATATAAGTCAATCCCAGTCTCCCAATTCATCCCACCCCCCCCAACTTCCTGTGTTCTTATTTCCAGTTCTGCAGGGGCTGTACCCCCCAGTGCCCCCTCTTCATCCATCCATCAACCATCCATTAATTGACAAATATTTATCAAGCATCTGCACACCTAGGGAACCCACAGATGCTTAACACCCAGCCCCATTCATGAGGAGCCCACAGTCTAGTGGAGGAGACCAGCCAACGCAAGAGCCACTGTTTGTAACGCTTTGTGGTAGGTGCTAGGAGAGGAGAAGCAGACAGTGCTTGAGGAGTCTCACTCAAATTTAGAGGGTCAGGGAAGGCTGCCTGGAAGAGTCCTGTCTCAACTGGTATTCAGGGATCAGCAAGCATTATCTGGATGAAAAGTGGAAAGAAAAGCATCCCAACCATCATGAACAAAGAAAAGGCACGGAGGCAAGGACGGACTTGTGAGTAATTCATACCGTAGAACATAAAGCCTGCATCAGGAAATAGGAGGCAGGTGGGGTGGATCCAGCAGGGCCTGAAGGCCAGGTTAAGGACTTGGTCTTTAACCTGAGGATTTCTGTTATGTTGTCATGCAACAGATATTTAATGAGAGCCTTCACAGGGTCCTGAACTAAGTAAAGTTGGGTCAAAAGAACCACCAGGCAAGATGAGGTCCCAAAGATCCTGAGGCCTTTGGGACAGATAGAAAGAGGCCACATCATAGAAAGATAAATGGTGGCAGAGGATCGCATGCACTGAGCACCCAGTGATCAGAGGGGAAGTGCTATGGGCGTCAAGGAAAGGGAGAGTGGGAGGATGAGCCAGGAGAGCTTCTTGGAGGAGGCATGACTTGAGATGCAAATTAGCAAACTCAGCCATAATACAGGGACTCCAAGCAGACAGGGACACAGGAAGTCCTCAGAAGACTGGCTGACCCCAGAGGACCTTGGGAAACCAGAAGCGACTCTCAGGGAATGAATAGTCCTGGGGCAGGAGAGAAACATGTGACAACTGAACTGATTAATAGAGGTGCTGTGGTGGAGTCCGAGTAAGTAGGGTGGCCGGAACTGAGTGGGGAGATGCACAAGGAATCTCTCCACATGCAGGCATCAGGGGCACAATCCTTCACCAGGTACTTGGCAGGGAGGGGCTGCCAGCTCCCTAAGTATCCACTGAATTCTGTTTTCAGCTTGTTAAACCTATGAATATGGGCTTCCCTGGTGGCTCAGTGGTAAAGAATCCACCTGCCAATGCAGGAGGCACATGTTGGATCCCTAGGTTGGGAAGATCCCCTGGAGAAAGAAATGGCAACCCACTCCAGTATTCTTGTCTGGGAAGATCCCATGAACAGGGGAACCTGATGGGTTATAGCCCGTGGAGTTGCGAAACAGTAGGATGCAACTTAGAACCTAAACAACAAAACACAGCCTATGAATGTAACTCCACTGGAGGCAGCTGACTACCCTGTAGTCCTGGAGTGTTGGGAGAGGGATGGACCATCCTGACCCCACCCCAGGAGGGCACTTCCCTGGGAAATGCAGCCAGGAGAGCCCTGACCCAGGGTGGAGGAGAAGGAGCTTGCCCCAAACCACGTGACCCATGATGGCGGCGCTCCCTGAGCCTGTTCATGGCACAAGCATGCAGTGTGCTAAGAGTCCCTTCTTCCTACCCCACACTCTCCCTGAAGTCAGAGCATCTGTGGAACAAGCTGCAAGCCTGCAAACGGCCTTATTCCTGGGCCGAGGCATCATTGATCAAGCCCATTCCTCATCGGGATCAATACAAGGGGACATCTTACCCCAGTTTTTTATTTCCAAGGGATAGTTTATGAGCTAAGTGGCTGAAGTCTAAATAACAAAGCTGTGTTTACTTGATAAATGATACTCTGGAATGCCTGAGACGCCGCATTCACTAAACCTGCACCATAAGCTTTTCTGTAATGATGAATTCTCTCTGGCGTCAGGCAAAGCCGAAAGCCACAGGCACCCCCGAGGACGGTCTCCTGCAGAACTGTGACTCGCACAGACACAGCTCAGGAAAAACTCTGAGCATTGATTTCTCTCACGTGACTATGCTGTGTTTGCGGGAGGATAGAATCTCAGAATGTTGGGCTGGGAAAACCCAGAGAGACCATTAAGGACAGGTCCTTGCCAAACAACCTCCTAATTTTACTGACAGAGAAACTGAGGCCCAGGGAGGGAAGGTTGCTTTGGCAACTGGTTTGGCTGCCTTGGAGTGAGAGCTGTTGATTCTGTTGGGTTCCAGCCTTGTGCCCACCCAGGGGAAGAGAAATCGGCCCTCCACCTCCCTTCTCAAAAGCTTGAGGACTATTAGGGAGTAAGCAGGTCAGCTGATGATTACAAGAAAGTGTTCCAGAAGTGCCAGCATAAAACACAAGTCTGGACGGGCATGCATGTGTGCATGCTAAGTCGCTTCAGTCATGTCTGATTCTTTGTGACCCGATGGACTGTAGCCCGCCAGGCTCCTCTGTCCATGGGATTCTCCAGGCAAGATTACTGGAGTGGGTTGCCATTTCCTTCTCCAGGGGGACCTTTCCCACCCAGGGATCAAACCCGCATCTCTTGTGTCTTCTGCACTGGCAGGCAGGTTCTTTACCACTAGCGCCACCGGGGAAGCCCACAGGTCTGAACACCAGGGTCTAAAGGCAAGAAGGAATGGATGAAGGAAGCTTCTTGGCTGAGGGACACAAACTGAGCCTTGAAGTCCAGGTAGCTGGCTGAAGGCTGAAAAGCAGGAAGAAACATTGGAGCAGGAAATAGAAGAGCAAAGGTGGAGAGGCTATGGGAGCCCAGTGATTTGGGGGAGGATGAAAGGAGAGACAGGAAGGCAGATCACAGAGGGTCTTCTGCAGAAAAAAGGAGGTTGGATTTTACTGGGGAAGGTGGTGATGTGACTGAGGCTGCATTTTAGGAAGATCAGGTGGGAATCAGACTGGAGGGGGTGCATAAGAGGTGGGGTGTCCAATTAGGAGACTGCTACAATGGTCCAGGAGGGAGCTGAGGACAGTTGCAACTGTAGAGTAGAGGGAACACCTGCATAGTCGTGGCGAGATGGAATCAGACTTGCTCACCCATCCAATAGGAGTAAAGGGAAAAGGTGCGTGTATGCTAGGTCACATCGGCGGTGTCCGACTCTGTGTGAACCTATGTGAACTGTAGCCCTCCAGGCTCCTCTGTCCATGGGATTCTCCAGGCAAGAATGCTGGAGTGGGTTACCATGCCCTCCTCCAGAGGATCTTCCCGATCCAGGGATCAAACTCATGTCTCTTACATCTCCTGCATTGGCAGGCAGGCTCTTTACCACTACTGTCACCTGGGGAGCCCAAAGGGAAAAGGAAGAGGGATCAATTTATCAGGTCTAAAATTTAAGAATTCAGGTATCCAATGTTCTCTGAGTTGTGAGCTGAGTGTCCACATAACAGCTAGTAGAGGTGAGATACCATGTACAGTCTGATGAGTAGAAGCCACTGTGCTCACTCATAATGAACCTTCAGTGTGAGTAATTGAGTTCTGTTAAATAAAGTATTGCCACAGTAGATGTGTGTGCTCGGTAGCTCAGTCACGCCCAACTCTTTGCGACCCCATGAACTGTAGCCCACCAGGCTCCTCTGTCCATGGGACTCTCCAGGCAAGAATATCAAAGCGGGTCACCATTTCCTACTCCAGGGGATTTTCCCAAACCAGGGATCAAACCCACATCTCTTGTGTCTCCTGCATTGGCAGGCCTATTCTTTACCACTGGGCCACCTGGGAAGTCAAAGCAGATAAGAGAGGTTCACTGCCGTAGCAATCGACCCTTCAGTGTGAACGGTTAAGCACAGTGAAAGGATATTTCTCCTTCGTGTTGTAGTCTAGTGCAAGTGACAGAGGAGCCCTGCTCCGTGCAGTCATTCAAGGACCCACCTTTCTCCCATCTGTGGCTCTGTCCTCCTCCTCTAGGCTCTCAGACTCATCATTCCTTCTGACATCAGCTGTGGAAAGAGAGAGCACATCTACTCTTAACCGCCTCAGCCTAAGAGAAAGAGTCCTACACGCCACCCAGAGACACGTGCATTTGTGCTAAGGCGCTTCAGTCATGCCCAACTCTTTTTGACCCTATGGACTGTGTAGCCCGCCAGGCTCCTCTGTCCATGGGATTCTCCAGGCAAGAATACTGGAGTGGGTTGCCATGCCCTCCTCCAGGGCATCTTTCTCACCCAGGGATCGAACCGGTGTCTCTTATGTCTCCATCACTGGCAGGCAGGTTCTTTACCACTAACGCCACTCAGAGGCACAGGGGGATGGAAAAGCCCACCAGCCCAGGAGGAAAATGAGCGTTCCAAAACTGAAACACACAAGGTCCAGTTTACCCTTGCAGTGGCTCCACAATTCCAGCACATGGCACTTTCTTAAGATGCTCCAGATACTTACTGGAGCTCAGTGATGAGGTTTGCCCAGCCATTCCTGATCCAAAGACCCCAAAAAGACAAGGGTGCCTCAAACCCTGGGCGTCACTGAACATCCACTGCATTCTGCGTCCTGGCCTCTCTGTCTTGAGACGAGGGCTCAGCTCTCCACCTGCCAGCTTCCCAATGCCCAAAGCTTTCTGTTCTCCGCATGTTCCTCCTAATAGATGGCTCTTCCCTTCCGCACCCACAGGAGACTGAGGCTCTAAGGCAGTTGTCAAGAATTACCGCAGCCCAGAGAAAGGACGGGGAGAGGGAGAGTAATTCATCAAGAAGACTTATAAGCCGATTGGGCAGCCCATGATCAGAGCTGTTTAGCTACCCAAAGGGATAGCAAGATAAATTACAGCCGGAAGAATGAACAATTACAGCTGTGGCCTCTTACATTGTGAAGGCTTGTTCCAATCACCTGTCACTGGGCTTTTAAAGTTTAGGGAGAAACGTTTGGAAGAGGGGGTGCCTGATTCTGTGTTTCTATCTTGCTTTTAAACAACTGAAGGATGGGTTCCTGGGAAAAAGGGCGAGAAGGATATTTATAAACGAAATCTTTTCCTTGGGTTACTCCTTCAGATCTTTTTTTTTTCCCACCAATTCTGTTTGATTTCTAGCGGGTAATGTTTCCCAGCGCTGGCTGTCCATAACACGGGCTGAGTGCTTTCTCTCTCGCCACTAAAGTCACTGTCAAATGGCTAATGAATCATAAACAGGCATGGCAGCATGCACATGTAGCTGCCACTTAAAGGACCCTGGCTAAGCCCTTTGTGAAAATCGAGGATCCTTGAATCATTAAAATAACCCCTGCCCTGGTTCAAGGCTGGGTGACTTTTATAGACAGGATGCTCTTAAGGCAAACAAAATTTTCTGGACTCTTTTGCCAGTGACGAAGGCCAAGATCTCAGCTATGTTGAGCACCTGCTCTGTGTCCTATAAACAATGCACTGGATTCAGTTCATATATTATCTCATAAAAGCTCTCCAGGACAGAGACAATAGGTAACTGATACTCAAAGAAAGTCAATGTTTTGCCCAAGGTTGCCAAGCTAGCACTCAGTGAAGCTGGGTTTCAAGTTTAGGATGTCTAACTCCAAACATAATTCTTTCTGCTCCCAACACAACCCCCAAGTAAAGTGCCTGTCTGTGGGCTTCCCTGGAGGACCCCAGAGCTGAGTCCATTTATTTGTGTTTTTGCAAAGTTCACAGAAAAGAACTTCTCTGGTGGGTCCAGTGGCTAAGACTCCATGCTCCTGATGCAGGGGCCCCAGTTTCAATCCCTGGCCAGGGAACAGGATCCCCCATGCTGCTGCTAAGACCAAATAAATAAGCTCCCAGGAAAAGACAGAACTTGAAGCCGCAGGGCTGTGGACAGTGCAGTGGTTGACTAGGTATACGAGATCACCCTGCCCTCACAGGTGGCTGGGCGATAACCCAGAAAGAGGTCTAGATGGGGTGAGGGAGCGGGAGGCAGCTGGCTCAGTTGGCGTGGGACAGGACCAGGAGTCAAAAGACTTGGGTTCTTGTCTAAACCCTTTCTCTGAATTGCTGGATGATCACAGGCAAATCATTTTGCTGCTGTGAGCCTCAGTCTCCTCATCAGTACAGTGGTGATAATATGGCTGTCTCACATTGAGAGAAAGAGGATGCCTTCTGGAGAGCCTCCCTGGGTCTCTGAATGGGTGACCTCTCTCAAAGGGCAGTGGCCATCACCTGGCATTAGACAGGGAGGGCTTCCTTGGAGCGGGGACCACAGGAGAGAGGTGCTAGGTTTCAGCATCAGGCTGTCCAACTCTGAATCCTGACTCCATCACTTCCCAGCAGTGAGATCTTGGGCAAACCTCCACACAACTCTGTCTGAGATTCCTCCTCTGTATAAGAGGGATAACAATGGTACCCACCTCATACTTTATCTATGCAAAGTGCTTGGGCCAAAAGGTGTCTGTCTCACTTCCTCCCTGCCCCCAGCCTCCCACTCTCTACCATGATGCCATACACCAGCATGCCCACCACCATGCAGGAGGGCTGAAGCCGTGGAACAACCTCAAGGAGCTTGAACGGGAAAGAGCTTGAACGAGGATTGTTCCTCTTTGAAAGGCGAGCAACCCAAGGCTTCCTCATGGTCTGACAGTTTGCATCTGTTCATCTGTGATGTTCCAGACTTGCAAGGGAAGGTTGACTTCAAAGACCACTTTGTCAAAGCAGCAGGGAAGACATCAGAGCATTTTGTAGTTAAGTCAATATCGCTTATGGTTTCTCCAGATGCGATTTCCAAAGCCTCTGAGTTGGGGAGGAGGGAAGTGGGGTGGGCAGCACAACATTTTGGGGTACCAACTCTATGACTCTATTCATGAACACCCCCTGGGTTTGGAAGATCCCTGTAGAAGAGAATGGCAACCCACTCCAGTATTCTTGCCTGGAGAATCCCATGTACAGAGGAGGCTGGTGGGTTATAGTCCATGGGGTTGCAGAAAGTCAGACACAACTGAGCAACTAACATTTTCACTTTTAAACACACAGCGGGTTTCCCAGGGAGCTCAGTGGTAAAGAATTCACTTGCCAATACAAGAGCCATAGGAGATGCAAGTTTGATCCCTGGGTAGGGACGATTCCCTGAAGGAGGAAATGGCAATCCACTCCAGAGAATTTCATTGACAGAGGAGCCTAGCAGGCTACAGTCCACAGGGTTGTAAAAAGTTGGACACAATAGAGCTGACACGCATGCACACACATGTGAACTTTACAGATAAGGACACTGAGACCTGTACAGGGGGGTCATGCATCCATGGTCATCTAGAGTCAGGATTCGACACTAGCTCTGATCGACCCCAATCCAGACCGTGGTCCTTCAGGAACACAGGAGAAGGGATGCTGCCAATCCCTGTTGCCAACCAAAAGCTGCCCTCTCTTACCGCTTGTCTCCAGCACAGAGGTGCATTCTGCCGGAAGGCCAGTGGGGACTCAGGAGTGGCTCTACGAGATCTGTGATCTGGGGAGTTTTCCCAGTAGCCACATTCGGTAGAAGGAGGACTTCCACTGAGGTCTTCGTATGGGTTATTGACATCTTAGTTGCCATCCCCCATGGGGCTTCAGGTTTGAGGCCAAGGTCTTCATGCCCAGCAGAGTTGCCTGCCCCCATTGTCTTCCCTCACCTTCCCATTTGTTTCAAGCGGGCCTGCCTTGAGCCTTGGTACCACCAGGGGCAGCGGTGAGCAGGGGATGTTGTCCTGCAAGGCTGCAGAGCTCAGGTATCTGGCCCTTCTCCACCCGACCTGTGCTGAAACTCCAAAAAGGGGAGGTGTCCCCTGGGTACAGTTCCATGGGAGGATGCATCTAGAGCTCCTTCATACACCAGGGCTCCTCAGTCTCCATGCTCCCTTGTTTCATACACCCTCAAGCCCTGACAAGTAGATAATTATTCCCATTGTGCCGATGAGGAAACTGAGGCTCAAAGATATTTTAAAACTTGCCCAGGATCACATAGGAAGTCATAGCAACAGCTGCCGTTTGTTGAGCACCCACTGTGTGCCAGGTACCAGGCATGAGCCCATTTAGAATACTTCATCAAATCTAAGACAGCGACAGCTGTAGGGGCCAATATTATGTTATGTGCCTGTAAGAAAGAAAAACACTACCACGGATGGGATGGTAAGGTCTTACAGAGGGGTTAGGATATGGGGAAATATGTGTCTTACAATTAATGAAATATAGACATTCTTACAACAATGAGATAGGCATTGTTACTCTCAATTTACAATTGGGGAAACTGAGCCGTTAAGTGACAGAGCTTGAACCCCAAACCAGGTCTGCCTGAGTCCAGAGCCCAGTCTTTTAACCACAGAGTCCTGCCCCCGAGTATTGATTAAGTCCTTGCTCTGCTCCAGTGCCATCTCTCTGCTAGACCATCTCTTCAGTCTCCATGGAGACTCGCAGGAAGGTACCAGTGCCCCCTTCTAGAGGTGAAGAAACAGCTGAGAATTAGAATCCGGAGCCCCATTCCAAAGTCCACTCTCTTTTCTCAATATCATGTTGTATATCCTCTGACACTTCGTGCCTCTGCAACCCCTATCAACTTAAAAAATATTCACAATCTAAAAGTTGAGAGTTGTGTTTTATTCGGTGGGAATTTTTGAGGACTCCAAGCCCAGGAGAAAGCATCTCAAGGGACCTGAGAGAACTGTTCTGAGGAGGCAAGGGCAGGAGCCAGGTGACACAGAAGTTCTGCAACAAAGGGCAGGTAGTCTGACCATCAAAAGATTGGTGTTAATTAAAGGAAGCCAGATATCTCAAGTTGTGGAATTGAGTGCTTTTCTGTGTATGGGAAGATGCAGGAGTCTGGGCTTAAATGCAGTCGTTCCTCTCATATGCATCTCAGCCATCTGGGGCCAGTATCCTATGTTTTCACACCCTGAGCCCCCTTGGGCTCACCCTAAGGAGTGACTGCAACCTGGTGGCTCTTAGGTCACAGGTATTCTTCCCCTTCCTGAGTGTCCTTAGGGCTCACCAGATGACGGTGGAGGGCTAGAATCGCTGATGATGGTGACATTCTTGTTTACTGATATGGCAGGAAGTACTCCATATCTTATCCCCAAGCTCTCTTTTCCACGAGCCCATGTGGTGTCCTGTGTGGACACTGACATTGACATTCCCTCAGTGGAAAGGTGAGGGTGAATGTCCTTCTCAGGAGCCAGCCCGTAACGGATACAAATGACTCTAAACTCCAGAGGCTGGTGGTGTATCGATCTTTCCACTGTAGTCCTTCCTAATGGTCTAAGCACTTAAGATGATGTCTATGAAAGGGCAGTGTGTCCCCAGTTCCCCCTCAAAACATTTCCTGGACGTACCCCGTAGACTGTAACTATCACTGGGATCACCAGCCCAGCCATACAAAATTGAAATCATTTAGTGGAAAAGAAAGGTTTCTTTAAGCTTGTAAAGTACTCTGACTGTGTAAAAAATGTGGCCCAGCATGCTGGCGATGGTGGCATTTCTAGAGACGACGGCCAGGAAGTCACAGTTTGAAGGACTGATAGGTAGTGATAGATGAGATTTTATGAGTATAATGAGCCCCCCATGAATATTAATTATTTGGGGAATGATGGAACACAGTGTGGTGTTATAAACAGCCTAGATGCAAAGCAGGTAGCCCTCTTTGAAAAAGTGCTTAAGATTCAATTAAATGTGAGTCCAGTTGGTTCTTCCCAGGTGGCACAGTCGTAAAGAATCCGCCTGCAATGCAGGAGACGTGGGTTTGATCCCTGGGTGGGGAAGATCCCCTGGAGAAGGAAATGGCAACCCACTCCAGTATTCTTGCCTGGGAAATCCCATGGACAGAGAAGCCTGGTGGACTACAGTCCATGGGGTCACAAAAGAGTTGGATACAACTTAACAACTAAACAACGACAAGTTGGTGCAGAGCTGAGCTGGAAAGATCAGACCTGAGAACTCAGCCCCAACCTGAGAGTTAAGTGGCTCAAGAGCATAAACTTTAGATCATTTTCCAGGATCCACATTTATTTTTATTTTGGTCCATGCTGCATGACTTAGTCCCCCAACCAGGAATCGAACCCAGAGCCCAAGGCAGTGAGAGCAAAGGAGTCCTAACCACTGGTCACCGGAGAAGTCCTCCATCCACACATTTTATGCCTGTAAATGTCCACCATCCCCACACTGGGAAGTTCCAGGAAGAGGATAATAAAAGAATTTTATGGCCCCTGTTGTAGGCATACAGAAACTCCCTGCCTACCTGCTGCAGAGCCTTCACCATACAGGGTCACAGCCCAGGGAGGAAATTCCCCCAGGCTCCCGAACTCGGGCATCTAGGGTGGCAGCAGTGCCATCCCATAGGGTGAAGGCGGCGGCCGCTCATTCTGATCCCCTTGCTGGACTTTCAGAGGCCTCGGGTGGAGTGTGGAGCACAGAGGTATCACAGGGCCCCCACCCCCACCTCTCTGGAGCCGCACACTCGGTCTGTGCAGGGGCTCAGCAAGCATCCTGTCTGTCCATATTCAGGGCTAGGACATGTAGCGTGCTGCTGGGTCAGCTGGACGTCCTCCTAGCTGGTTCAGAATCTGCTTGAGGGCCGATGGAGGGCTGAGGTGGGGATGGGGAGGAGGGGACAGGCAATTGGCCCCAGTGAGGACTGGAGGAGGCAGAGGGCAGAGCTGGGAGGGGCGCCCTGTGTTCAGCCCACCCCACCCCCAGCACCCACCCACGCACACTCCCAGCCTGGGTGGAAGCCACACCGAGATAATAGACCCACAGCCTTGGCCTTGACGATACAGAACAATTTACTATTCCATTTTCCTTCCAGATTTTCTTGGTCTGTGATTGTGATTTTTTTATTCCTCCTCAGACACCACCCCCACCCCAACTCTGTGCCCATCCAGATGTCGGGAAAGTGGATTCTGGATGGAGCTAAAAGCCAAAACTGTAGCAAATGCACTGAGATACCTTCACTTGGAGAAAAGCTGTTAGGTGAACGTTTCACCCTGGACCCAACTTCTCTTTCAAATACACCCACTGAAAAGAGCCGGGTTGTAAAAGGCCCCCATTCCAATAGAGACTGTGCATGGAGGCCAGTTCTGTGGCCCTACAAACACATTCGAGACCCCAGCCCCAACCCCCTGCCCTGTCCATTGGAACAGGAATGTTTTCATTATTTATAAAGCTGCTGTAATTCAAGGGGAGACAATGGGATGATGGTGCTTGACGGCCAGCCAAGGAGGGAACCCAGGCAGGGCTGTAGTAGAGGGAGACAGGCTGCTCCAGGTCCCAGAGCGCCCTCTGGTGGTGACATGCACACCTTGATCCATGTGAATGTCCTGCTGTTGCGCAGTGCACGCCCTGCACAGCTGTGCATGGCAGTTCTGAGATGGTCTAATCTAACAGAGCGAGTGATCAGTCCCTCGTTTGGCCTCTCCAGCTGATGATACTCAGAGGTAGACAATGGATGGAGGGATCTTCTTTGAAAGATGAAAATACTCCCAGGGTTTAAAAAAGAAAACAGAGGAAGTAGATGAAGAGGAGGGAAAGAAAGTTCAGGGCAGAATCTGGAGCTCAAAGGGCCACTTTCCAGCTTATGGAGCTGAGAGTGTGAGTCAGAGAAAGGAGCTGGGTGAGTCAGGACCCCCTAGAACCATGTCACAAGAACCCCAGCAGCACTGAAGTCCAGGGGAGAAGCTGCTAGGAGCCCAGGACAGGAAAAGACAAGGATACTTATGCCAACAACCTGCCCAGGGTTGGAGGGAGTAAAGAAAACCCGAGGCTCTGAGTAGGGTGGTGCATGGTCCAGGGCAGGCCCAGAGTGAGTGGCCAAGCCAGGCTGTGTGCCTCCAAGCTCCCTCCTCTGGATAAGACCCCCTCCCTGCCTGCATCCCTACGACGCTTCCCCTCTCCCTGTTTCAACCAACAAATCACACACCGAGACAATTTGCTGAGAACGCGCTGCCGGCACTGACAGCACCCGCCCAAGAAATTGTGTCCGGATGAAGATGCAATGATAATGGTGTGTCGGCATGCACAGACACACTTAAGCACGCTCTTCTGCCGAGGCAGCTCTCACCCCTGGGGAGTGGAGGCAGGGCGTGAATCCTGCAGGGACTGCTGCCTCCCCGCGATGTAGATGCACTGCAGGCGTGGGAGTCACCGTAACAAGGATGGAGAATGTTTCAGTCACCCGGGGCTGTTCCAGGGCACTGAGCAAGGCACACCGGCCGACATTCGCCCACATGCACTCTTGTTGCCCTGCCAGAGGCTCCCCCTCCAGGCCAGGACTTTCTTTACCTCTGGGCCTTGGCCTGGGCAGGTCCCTGGACCCAGAACACCTTTCCCACACCAGATCTAATGAACAACAGTCTTTCTAGACTCAGCTCGCAGGTGACCACTGCCTCCATAAAGAGTTTTCTGACTTCCGCCCCCACTCCAGGTTGGTCTGGCTGTGCCCTTCTCAGTGTCCCCACGATTCCTATGCACTGTGGCTCCATTTCAGCACGTGCTTCATTAGGTGCACGCCTGTTCTTTCTAGAGTGTAAGCCCCCAGGTCATAGGAACCAGGTCTTATTCATCTTTGTAGCCTCAGTTCCTCCTAGCTATGTTCCTGGGACAGATTTATTGCACACTTGCAAAGTGAATGAGTGAGTAAGTGGGTAGAAGGATGAATAGATGGACAACGGATGGATGGATGGAGACTAGATGAATGGATGGGTGGAGGGCGTGGATGGATGAATGGGTGTTGGTAAATGGATGAATGGATGGATGGAGGGAGGGATGGGTGGATGGGGAGTTGGTGGATTGATAAATGGATAGGACGGATGGAAGGATGGAGGCATGAATGAAGGGTGGGTGGGTGGATGGATAGATGGATGAATGAATAGATGGATGGAGGGAGGGATGAATGGAGGGTGGGTGGATGGATGAAAATAATAATGAAAACATGATATTTTTATGCAAATAAAACTGCACAAGACTGTCCACCCCATGACACCAAAGCTGGAAGATCCTTGGAGAGCTTCAGAGGCATACCTAGAGCCAGCAAAGCCCAAGGTGAAACTCATGCTAGAATGAGGAAAGCTATAGTCTTTTTTTTTAAAATCCTTTCTTTTTTGAGTAAACAATTCACATTTTTTTTGCTCTTCTCACATTCTCTCCCACTCACAGACATTTTTGCAATGGATGTAACCTCGTTATTTTATTATTAGTCATAAACCATGGGTAATTCGCTTTTTAAATGGACTTTGTTGCTTGCTGAAGTGCTGCATCAGCCACTACTATGACTTAGTTTCCCGCCAGCACAACAAGGAGCTCTGTGTGTGACCCCTCTGCAGGTCCAGGGTGTTGCTCTATTCCACTGGGTGGATCCTCCTGTGGTCCAAAGGGTCTGAATGCCAGTCAAGGATTTTCCTGCACAAGAGGGCAGGCTGTGGTTCCCATTCCCGCAGGGAAGTCACATTCTGTATTTTATAAGGCACATACTAAGTCTTATTCAATCTATGGGAATGTTTAACAGCATGTAGTTTGATGGTTTCTACAGATGAAGCTTCCCCAAAATACAACATTTCCTCTCGGTTCTGATTTCACATCTGTGATCGATTGGTGATGTCTGCCAGACACCAGAGTCGGGGCAGGAGTGCAGTCACGTGGTTTGCCTTATAGATCACACCTTATACCATACTACACCTGGGGGTTATCTATTCCCAGATGCTGCAGGTGAAAAAGCTGTGTCCCCTAGAGAGGACAGTAGGGTCAGGCACCGCCAAGGTCAGCTGTCTCCTGAGTACCTTTCAGGAGCCTTGCAGACAGACAGACCTGAATTTGACTCCTGCCTCTCACTTCTTAGCTGTGCGGTGTTGGGCAAGTTCCTGAAGTTTGCTCATCTGTAAAATGGGGAGGATAATGTTTAAGTGGCAGAGCTGTCGTGAAGGATAAACTGTCCAAGGAACCTATGCAGTATTTCCCATGTCTGTGTGGCACAAAGGGGGACCCGAGAGTGGGCTCTTGTCCAACACTAGGAAATGAATTGTCCGAGGAGACACATGTGCTATCAAATCAAGAGACTTTACTGGGAAGGGGAATGCGGGTGGAGCGTAGCAGGGTAAGGGAACCCAGGAGGACTGCTCTGCCACGTGGCTCACAGTCTCCAGTTTATGGGGATGGGATTAGTTTCCAGGTTGTCTCTGGCCAATCACTCCGACTCAAGGTCCTTCCTGGTGGCGCACGCATCACTCAGCCAAGATGGATTCCAGCAAGGAGGATTCTGGGAGATTGGTAGGACGTACAGCATCTCCTTTTGACCTTTCCTGAATTCTTCCCGTTGGTGGTGGCTTGTTAGTTCCGAGTTCCTTACCAGGACCTCCTGTTGTAAAATAACTCATGCAAATGGTTACTATGGTGCCTGGGCAGGGTGGGCGGTTTCAGCCAGTGTTTCCCCTAACACTGGAATCTGGAGAACCCATGCTCCCATCCCCAGATCTCTGCCACAGTCTCCACCATCCATCTACACACACACACACCCCGCCCCCAGTAACTGGCTCTGCTTCCTGTGGACCCCGCCCACTGCAGTATTAGGCAAGGCAGGATAGGTAGTGACGAACGTGCAAATGGTTGGGTTCTACCTCCAGCTCTGTCTCTTACTAGTAGTGACTGTAGGTCTCTTTTCCACTCCAGTCTCCCGAGATATATTGCTACAATGGAGATCATAAAAGTACCAACCCCACAAGGTTGTTGTCAGGATTTGAAGAGTCACTCCAAGTAAGTTAGTAAGGGTTCAATAAATATCAGCAATGTCTATATCATCAATTAGTCGACCGTGGGTCTTCAGGGCTAGTAGTTCTTACTCACAAAGGGTCATTGTGAGGATTGAGACACTGTTCTTCTAAGCACCTACATGGGCTCTCCAGCCGGGACCCCAGCTCAGTCTCTCTGCGGTGACTTTGACTTCTTCCTGGTGCCATCTCTCCTACTTTGACCTTGGTGGCTGAGCTGTGACTAGAGCCGCAGGGACAGGAGGCAGGGATGCCTCACTGCTTCTGCGCTGCCTACAAGGACCTGTTTCCCCTGAGACATCAGAGCTGCCTGTTACTGACTGATGGGTGGATTTGATTTTCGTATTTGATTTGATTTTAGTATTGTTTAAAAGGAGCACAATATAATCATTTGTGAACACACTTAAATCACTCAGCAGGATGAAATAAAAACATCAAACCAAAAATCACAGCTCAGAAAGCAGGCAGGCTCTGATTTCCCCCTCCATCTGGCTGGGCCAGGGGAAGTTACTGTTGTAGTGGAAGGTGGGAGGGCATGGATAGGACCAAGGGGGACCTCATGAGTCTCAGACCACCAAAGACTTAAGGCCCCAACCATCACAGATGGGATGGGGCTTCCCAGGTGGCACCAGTGGTAAAGAATCCGCCTGCCAATGCAGGAGATGCCCAGAGATGCAGGTTCCATCCCTGGGTCAGGAAGATCCCTTGGAGTAGGAAATGGCAACCCACTCCAGTATTCTTGCTGAAAAATTTCATGGACAGAGGAGACTCTCGGGCTACAGTTCAAGGGGCCGCTTAGAGTTGGACACAACTGAGCACACACGCATCGCCCCATAACAGATGGAACAGGGAGGCCCAGAGAGGTTGAGTGACAGGCTCAGGGTCACACAGGAAAACCTGCCCTCAGCCCAGGACTCAGATGTGATTCGATGCTGAGCCCACCTCAATGTAGGGCTCACAGGGACCAACAAGAAGGATCCTCTGCTCCTGCTGGATTGGCTCTCCAGCCGCCCACACTCATCCTCTGTACTGTGGCTGGGAGAAAGCAGGATGGTGCAATTCATTCATTCATTCACTCATTCATTCATCCAGTTAAGTACCAAGCACCCACTATGTGCCAGGCCCTGTATTAGAGGCCTGAGAGCCAGTGAATCAGGAAGAGCTAAGACTGTGGCTGGAGAGGCGAGATGCCTATTAGGACAGGCACGTGGGACCAGCCGCCTACTGACACCTTAAATGAAGGACTTTCATAAGCACTTCCCAAACCTAAGACTCAACAAACTCAGGAAGTACTGCAAGCGAAGCTCTTCCCACCTATTGTCTCATTTTGCCCTCAGGGAAGCCCTGCTCCTCACAGAACATTAGCTCTGTTTTGCAGAGAAGGAAGCTGAGGCCCAGAGTAGCTAGGTGACTTTTCCGAGGGCACAGAGCCGGTCCCTGAGGGTGCCATGCTCTTCCCGCTGGGCCCCAGCTGTGTGGGCTTGGGGATGAGGAAGGGAACAGGTCTCAGGGATCTGGGAACATGCCTTCAGGTGGTGGCAGGAGGGGTCTGTGGCAAACAGGAGCCCCGGAGAGCAGGTTCCCCGTTGTACTCATCCGTCTAGCCCCAGCGCCCACATTGTAGGAGTTAATGAAGAGCTTGCTCGACCGAGCTGGACCACTGGGCTCTGGTGGGCCACAAAAGCCCCTCTGAGCCTTTGTTAGCAGCCCAAGCTGTACCCTGACGCCTCTTCCCTGCACCCCAAGGACAGCCCCCTCTGGCCAAGCACTTCTTCATCCACAGGAGTGAGCTGAACACTCCTGCCGACTGTGTTCTCTGCAAAAGAACTCACAAAGGGGATTTTTCCCTTCACTCTCAAGGCGGTTATTCCCAGAGTGACAGCTTCCCACCGGCTCTGAGCCAGGATCCCTCTGGCCTCTTCTTAATCAGTTTCCCCAACACCCAAAGGGAAGAAAACACCTTCTGAGCCAAATACTCAGACTCGATTGATCATCTGAGAGCAGCCCACCCTCTGCCCACCCTTTCTCCCAGTTTGTATCAAATGAGACACAGAGGCTCAAAACCTGGAAGATTCTGGAGGCGTTTCAGCAGCTCTCTGGTCCATATGCCTTGCTTTATGCAGCAGGAAAGTGAGGTTCACAGGTTACCACTCCTGCCTGAGGAACCATGTAAGTCACTGGAACCTCACAGGGTGTTCAAACTCTGCACTGTAAGCCTTGGGATTCCTGCGAGATGCTTGGGGGTCGCCGCAAGGGCCAGGAGACTGAGTATGAGACTCTGGGCTCCCCATCCCCTACCTGCACCCACAGCAGCTCTTCTTTGCTTGTTTATTATATTGGTGTTCATGTCATATTTGATTTGAAGGGAGGGAAAGTTTTATGGCTTTTGAAAGTCAGGAGTTTTGCAGTCTGAAAGACCTGGAATCAATGTAATCTGTGACCCAGGGAAATGGGGCATAACCCGACTGAGCCTCAGTTTCTTCATCTGTTTAATGGGGATAACAATATCAACCTTGCTGCTCGATGAGAAGATAAAATGAGAAAACTCAAAGGGCCGGCACAGAGCCTAACACATGGATGGCACCCGATAACGGGGCTTCACTTCTTCCTAGAAGCCCCAGCAACGCTCCTCTCACGACACTACCTGTTAATTTCACTTCTTACACAATCACGAAGAAACGGTCAAAACCACAGCGTGCTAGCTAGCTTCCCAGTTAATCAAAGGTTGATAGAGATCCCAGAGAGACTTCAGAAGTAACAGAAAATACATGTGCATCACGAGTCGTCAGGGTGTGTTTCTGCATTTCTGGTCAAAGCACGGCAGGGGTCTCTGTTGCCAGGTCACTGTACAAGGTGAGACAGAGCCCTGGTAAGGAGATAAGATGCCAACAACATCTTCAGTTTATTCAGATCTGTTATTCACCAGACACTCTTGGAGATGTTTTCCTCTTATTACAGAACACGGCAGAAAAAAATCTTAACATTTGGCTTTAGAATTCCACCCAGGGAGGAAAGTGCGTTTCCTTGAGACTCCATAGGAGAGGATGTTGCCACGCACCAAGATGTCACAGGATGATGCAGCTACTTAAGAATATGTGGGTTCTGCTTCTGGAAAGGATGGCAAAGCAGATGAGGAGAGAGGAGAGCAGGAGGGAGAGAAGGAAGGGAAGGAGGAACATGGAGAGGGGTTAGGCTTAGGCAAGGAGAAGGGGCTTTGCTCTGATGTAGACCCTCCTCCAACTCTGACATCTTCCATATAATCTAACACCCTGGGAGAACGGGCTTTCATGAAAATGAATGAGGGGCTGAGTTTTGCATCCCATCCATATGACACAGAACAGAGACCGGAAGACATCAGCCAAGGGTGACAGCTGGCTTACACACACCTTGTGTTCAAAACCCACAGTGTCCCTCTGAAGTAGTTAATATCTCAGGGTGTTTCTCATGCAGAAAGGGCAAGTCCCCCACTAAGCAAATGGCAGAGTCAGGATTCCAATCCAGCTGGGTCTGAGCACAGAGCGCGTGCTCCTACGATGGGTCCTCCCAGCGGACAGGGAACCAGGATCCCAGCCAGGTGGGTTACCGAGGAAGAAGTAGAAGCCAGGCAGTTCAGAACAAAGACCCCGAGCCAGCCCTGGGAAGGAGCCGGCAAGAGAATTCCAGAGTCTAAAAGGATTGGGTCCAGGTGATCATGGTGTCCAGTGCCTAAATCAAAAGGCCAAGCGGCTGACACAACAAAAGAGTCGGGTGGGTGCCAGCTAAGCTCAGTGGGCATCGCTCCTTGTCTCCCTTTTCCTGTCTCTCTCCTCTGGTCTTTCCTACCCTTTCCAGGAGTAGGAGGAACATATTAATATACAGTCTCATCACTGTCCCAGCGTCCTCCCTAAAGGGGCATCGTAGCCAAGGCCTTAGAGTGTGGGTTGCAGACACAAGGAAAAGGCCAACGGAGCTTAGCAACTGGTGGCTCAGTTCAGTTCAATCGCTCAGTTCAGTCCGACCTCTTTGCAACCCCATGAATCACAGCGCACCAGGCCTCCCTGTCCATCACCAACTCCCGCAGTTCACTCAAACTCATGTCCATCGAGTCGGTGATGCCATCCAGCCATCTCATCCTCTGTCGTCCCCTTCTCCTCCTGCCCCCAATCCTTCCCAGCATCAGGGTCTTTTCCAATGAGTCAACTGGTGGCTCAGAAAACAAGGAATCTGCCTACCATGCAGGAGACCCAGGTTCAATCCCTGGGGTGGGAAGATCCCCTGGAGAAGGAAATGGCAATCCACTCCAGTATTCTCGCCTGGAGAATCCCCTGGACAGAGGAGCCTCGGGGCTGCAGCCCATGGGTTTGCAAAACGTCGGACTCGACTGAGCCACTGGCTGACTCCCTCCGGGCATCTCTGACTATGGGCAGCCAGGCTGACTGCAGCGCCACCTGCTGGCACACCTCGGAATCTGCGGGCTGGGAGAGGCTGGGGAAGCCAGCAGCTGAGGAACAGCATAGGCTATCCCAGCACAGGGAGGGTGCAAACACCAGTTTCTCTATAAAATGAAAAAGTCTGTGGAGAAAGGCCTCAAGACAGTGGAGCAACGACAGGCAAGCACCAGGGTATTCTATCACAAAAGTTCTGGGATCTTGGCTTAGCTCATAAATGTAAGCAATTGTGCAAAGCCACTGGTTCCATGGCATAATGGGGGTCGGCGGTGGGGGGAAGCTAAGGATGGATGAGTTGTCAAGTAAAGGCAGGAACACTTTAAGACTCAATCCTGAGCATCTCTCCTCTATCCCTGAGCTGGCTCATCCGCCCAACAGCTTCAAGGTCCACCAGAACCCTCCCCCCATTTACATCTCCACCCCAGATCTCCGTCCCCAGCTTCAGACCCCTAGAATAGCTGTCTGAGTACCATCTCGACTTGGATGTCTGCATTGACAGGAGTCTGTATCATAATAAACCCAACACAAAATCACTTGAGCCAAAAAAGGATGGAGATTTTCTGGTCTGTAAAACCAGATTGTAAGGACAGCAGAGGTGGGGCTGGTCTATTTGTTGAAGGAACGAAAGGGCAGAAAAGCATGAAGACATTTGTTAGGGGGAAGAAGATAGGAACCAAGTCTCAGGGGACCGACTAGCTGCTGGGCATTTATCTCATTTAGACCGATGAGGAGGCTAAAATCTGGGCCTGGAGAATGGGGGTTTCATCACTTATTCAAAGTCACAGAGCTAGTCCATGAAACAGTGGGATTCGAGGTTCTGTCTGACTTGTTCCACTGTCTCTGATTTTCAGATTAAAATTATAGATGTAGAAACAGACTCACAGACTTAGAGAATGATCTTATGGTTACCACAGGGGAAGGGATACTTAGGGAGTTTGAGATGGACATGTACACACTGCTAGATTTAAAATGATTAACCAACAAGGTCTTATGGTATAGCACAGGGAACTCTGTTCAATATTATGCGGCAACCAGCATGGGAGAGGAGTTTGAGGGAGACTGTGTATGTACGGCTGAGTCCTTTTGCTGTGCACTTGAAATTGTCACAATGCTGTTGATCTGTTATACGCCAATACAAAATAAAAAGTTTAAAAATAAATAAAAATTTAAAATTATAGACGTAGGGTCTATGGCTAGGCATAAGGGCTTAAGAGATTTTTGAATCCCCAATGGTACCTGCAATGCTTGAGTCTCTCTCTTCCCATCCCAGCCAGGTAGTTGTATGGTTTCTGCTTGCACACCCTTCATGATGGGGAGCTCACCCTCAAGAGAGTGATTTTATTATTGAATCATAAGAGTAGGTTGCAAAGTTGAGACAGAGTGTATCCTTCTTCAGCGTTAAAGAAGGGAAGGCAGGGGCTGTGCCTACCGCCGTGTCTGCAACATCAATCAATGTGATCGCCCTCCCCACTTCCCTCAGTACACCTGTTCTTGTGTCTGTCTTTCCCTGGGGATTCCAAGAAACAAATCTAATTCTTCTTCCCGGAGACAGCCCTTCAGATATTTGAAGACAGTGCTTCAGGGTCCCCCTGAGGCATTGCTTACCCAGGATAAATAGTCCAACCCACTTTCAGACACCCGTTGGAAAGCAAGAGTTGATGCTGTTCACACTGCAATTTTCCAGCTGCTGCTGTGGGAGGCTTCAGAAAAGCTGATGGGACGAACGATAAACCAGCCCCTGCAGGGAAGCCACAGTATCTGGATCACGCGTGCATGCGTGCTCAGTCATGTCCAACTCTCTGCAACCCCGTGGACTGTAGCCCGCCAGGCTCCTCTCTCCGTGGAATTCTCCAGGAAAGACTATTGGAGTGGGTTGCCATTTCCTACTCCAGGGGATCTTCCCCACCCAAGGATCAAACCCGAGTCTCTTGCATCTTCTGCATTGGCAAGAGGATTCTTGACTACTGGTGCCACCTGGGAAGCCCCAGGTCTGGATCATGACCTTTGCATTAAAAAAGGGCGGGGGTGACTAACCCTGAACAAACGGTGGCCCATCCACAGAGCTTCACCTGCTACATTCTAGGTTCATCCACTGTGGGAAACCGTTTTAGAGGAAAAATAAATGAGTCTCTCCCAAAATGATTTTACATCATTTTAGACCTCCAGTCTTGTCAAAAGTCATTATGAATTCTTCCCAAATCCAGTTTGTGTGCTTATGGATCCAATAGTGAGCAACTTGGGGACCCAGTCCATCCTAATCATACACTATCAAACCTACTCGTCAACCCTCCCAATTTACAGATGGGGAAGCTGAGGTCCAGAGGAGAGCAGTGACTTATCCAAAGTTGTTCAGGAAATCTGCAAAATCCTGGTCTGCTCATGAATTCCAAAGAAAGATGAGAGAGTAATGCAAACCTTCAGGGGAAAGAAAGAAGAAATGAGCTGTAGGAAAAAACAAAAGAGAAAAGCTCTGAAAGGTCCTCTCTGGAGTGTTTTTCTCTCTCTCTTGTGTCAATTTCCTATAGAGACACAGAGACAATGTAATAGTACATATACAAGCAAGGTTGAAGTCAGAGAATCCTGGGTCCACATGCTGACTCTGCCAGTGACTTTGTGCATGACCTTGGACAGGCTACTTAACCTTTCTTTTTATTTTTTCTTTTATTTATTTACTTGACCATGCCGTGCGTCATGCAGGATCTTAGTTCCCTGGCCAGGAATTGAACCACACCTACTGCAGTGGAAGCGTGGAATGTTAACCACTGGAGTGCCGGGGAAGTCCCTATTAACCTGTCTTATACTCAGTTTCCTCCCAAATAAAATTATAACAGGAACATCTCCCTCAAAGGAATCCTGAAAGCCTTAAAATAAAATATAAAGAGATTTTTGGTTCTCAGTTACGGTGGAGCAACTTTTACAAGGCTAACTAACCCTCCTGGAACTAACAGTTATAAACTCTAGGCAAAAGATTTCAAAAGTACTACTTTATGGGAGGGAGACTAAAAACAGGGAGGAACTGGAATGTTTATACAGACCTTGAAGGAAGGGAACCACCCTGGATGAAACACACATTTATCAATATTTATCGGATCGCTCCTTTCAGAACACATCAACTTCTAAGGAAATATTATAGATATAGCTCAAGCAGAAAGCAGTCATAATGGAGTTAAAAAGTCTCAAGCCAGAGTTCAGGGTTGCCAGAAAAGCTAAAAAATGGGGAGAAAAACCCTAGAAAGGAGGGAGGGACCCACAGAGCCCTTATCCCACTTCTCTGCTGTGGAGAAATGCAAGACAACAAATTGTGGACGTGGGAAGATGCAGCTGGGATAAAAGACTTTGAGAAGATCAGCATTTATAGGGAAGGTTATAAAAGATAAGATAGGAAAACTGGTTTTGGAGCCAGATGTTGAAGGCCTGGGAGGTCCTTGCAGTTTAGGCTGTCACGCAGTAGTTGATCAATTAATTGTTTATTAATTGCATAAGTGAATGAAGGATGTGTTCCACTGAATGTGCCACTGGATGTGTTGCAGCTGAAGCTCCAGGGCTGACTGCTGACCCCTGCTTCCTGTCTTGCAGCTCACATACCTGCCCCCGCCGTGGGGCGAGTGCCGGTCCTCCGAGATGGGGCTCGACTTCTTCCCTGTTTACAGCATCACCGCCTGTAGGATCGACTGTGAGACCCGCTACATCGTGGAGAACTGCAACTGTCGCATGGTCCACATGCCAGGTCAGTGCCGGGGGAGGGCGGCCACAGGGCACCCAGGACCGCTTGCGACCTTCTTTGCATTTCTCACCCGATGGGACACTCTTCACCCGCTCCACAAGGATGCCAAGGGATGCTGTTCTGGGAAGACGGTTATTTGATGTGCAGACATTTCGGGGGCAGGTGGGAACATCCAGTCTGGCAACCAAGGCAATATTCCTGGTCTCCAGAGTGGACAGAAGCTTGGAGAGCATTCCTCCCAGTGTTCAATACGTTTGCTAGCTGCTTGCTCTTCTTCCCTCCTAGAGCTTAGTGACCACATATCCAGATGCTTACAATTCTCCCATCCTGGTGTGGTACACATTCAGACACCCAGATGTTTATTGCTTTCCTCCAGGTATTTCCCTTCTTGCATACAAATGTCTGGCACTCTTTCAAGTGGGGCAAGAGTCCATCAGCCAGCAAATGAACGCGTGTGTCCTGACATTTCTGTTGTCAGACTAACAATGCACATAGCCATCACTAGAGGCAGTCGGCTTGTCACAGCTAGCAGGGGTTGGTGCTGACTGGGGCAGGAAGAGCTTGATTGAGGCTACAATCAGTGGCCTTGGCTTCCAACTCAGCTCCCGCCACATGACTACTGTGTGACCTGGCACAAGTTACTAAACGTCTCTGTTCTTACCTCCATCGTCTTTAAAACACAAACGTTTGCTGTGAGGGTAAAATTAAGCTAAGATATAAAAATGCTTTGTTGGGAATCCCCTGGAGGCCCAGTGGTTAGGATTCTGAGCTTCCAGTGCAAGGGGGCCTGGCTTTGATCTCTGGTCAGGGAACTAAGATCCCAGAGTGCAGCCAAAAAAAAAAATGCTTTGTCAATTGCAAATGTCAGTGGTGACTGTGTTAACACATGGGGAAAGGGAATTGAGAGTACTGCTGACTGAAGACCTACTATGTGCAGGGAACTTTACTATTGTATTTCATGGCTATTGTTTCATGATTATATCATACTTTAAGTTTATCTAACTAAATCCTGACCTTGGACATTTCGCTCATTACCAATTGTTTTCTGTCATAACCAATGCTGAAATGAACATCCTTAGAGCTAAATTCTGAACGATTGCATTAGGAATCAGTAATTTCTCTAGTAATCTAAATTTAGGATTATCAATCTTTAAAATTGCCTCTGAGAAGCAGGCAAAGACAGAATGGAATAGAAGACAAAACAAAAAGAGAAACATATCAGTTACATTCTTATTATTAGAAAAGAGGAACCATTTCAGTTCTTCAGCTCTTGGGGAAAAAAAGTGTTTAGGGAAAAAATAAGAGGAGGATATTGTGGTGAACTTTGACATTTGTTGTTGTTCAGTTGCTAAGTTGTGTCTGACTTTTTGCGACCCCATGGACTGCAGCACACCAGGCCTCTCTTGTCCCTCACCATCTTCCAGAGTTCACCTGAGTTCATGCCCATCAAGTCGGTGATGCCATCCAACCCTCTCATCCTCTGCCGTCCCCTTCTCCTTTTGCCTTCAACCTTTCCCAGTATCAGGGTCTTTTCCAATGAGTTGGCTTTGACTTTAGCATGTGCGAAAAGAAAAAACAAAGTTTCTGGATTTCTACAGAGACCAGAGAGAATCGAGCACTGGTAAATGCTATCTGGGCATCCCTGTGGCTCGGTGGTAAAGATTCTGCCTGCCAATGCCGGAGATGCGGGTTCACTCCCTGGATTGGGAAGGTCACCTGGAAAAGGAAATGGCAACCAATTCCAGTAGTCTTGCCTGGAGAATTCCATGGACAGAGAAGCCTGGCAGACTACAGTCCACAGGATCACAAAGAGTCAGACACAACCGAGAGACTAAACAACAAACACGCTACCGGCCTGATGCTCAGACTGCGTCACCAGCCAGTGAGGTTTCCCCATGGAACCTGAGCCCAAGCAGGCAGGAGAGATTTTAATCGCTCCCCACATGACACTGTTACTGGCATCTCAGTTATAATGTGGAATGAAGGGCACAGCAAAGAGGAGACTGACCAAGCAGCCTTCCTCACCTGTGGCAGCATGCTGTGATGGAAAGAGCCCTGGGCTCGGGAGCACACAGACCTGGGCTCCAAGCCCACCGCCATCACTGCAGGCCTGGGAGAGCAGGATACTTAAACCTCAATTCTCTCATCAATAAAACAGACACTGTAGTTCCTATTTCCAAAGGTACCTAAGTGGGTTAAAGGGGACAATGCATGCCCAGCGCTTAGTAGATACTTGCCACTGCCTCCCTATGTCAACACTTTCCTTTCACCTGTATGAACCAGGCTGTCTGACCTGGGGGAAATTAGCTAGATGGCTCCTGTTATCACAGAGAGGATCAGAGCCCAGTCTTCTGGTCCCCCACTATCCCCTGGCAGTCCTGATTGACAGCTGCCTTCTGACTGTCCACTGGTGAACTGCGACCCTTCCCAAGTACCCCGATGCAATCCCTTCCCCCGGCCCAAGGAGGGGAGGGGTTGCTGCCTGAGTACCTCTCCCTGTCTTTCTTCTTTGCAGGGGATGCCCCTTTCTGTACCCCTGAGCAGCACAAGGAGTGTGCAGAGCCTGCCCTAGGTCAGTACCAGGGGCCCAGTGGAATGACGGGGGTGGGGGCTGCGATTGAGACCTTGGAGCCCTTCCAGGTGTGGGAAAGGGAAATAGGGAAGGGTGAGGGGGAAAGAGGCTGGACAGGGTGGCATCCCGGCAGGGACAGGAGAGGGAGGTGGAGAGGAGGAAGGAGAGAAGGGTGGGCGAGGGAACTGATGCTAGTGATGAGGGTGGAAACCCAAGTAAGGAGAGAAAGGAGGCAGAGAGGTGGGGACAGAGAAGGGGTGAGTTTTGGGGCCGCAGAGAGCACTGAGGAATGCAGAGGAGCAGGCAGAGATGGAGAGAGGATGGACAGTGGGCACCGAGTGGGCGCCAAAGGAGCTTGGCGATACCTCCTGGCACACACCCTGGAGGTTATTCCCAAGCTGTCCTCTCTGCATTGTTCCCTTGAGCCAGGAGAGGTGAGGTCAGGCAGAGGGGTGAGGCCCAGTGTGCATTGCTCAGGGACACAGGGGAGGCAGGAGCACCCCCACCACCGCCTCTGCTCCTGGGGGTTTGTTGGCCCACCCCACTTCCCACCCCGGGAAACTTCCAGTGACGGGGATCACACCAACAAGCTGCAACCCCAGAGCGTGACCCACTCCACACGCCCGCCTCTCCGGGATCTGGGAAATGATTTACAAGCAAGACAAGCAGTGGGTATTTAAGTCATCCGGACTCAAGTTTGTTCAGCAGTTGTACTTGCTGGATCTAAGTCGAGTAGTTCTGGACTCGCATGTCCAGATGCCTCCAGGAGGGCTGGTTGGAAAGAGGGACTTCCGGTGAACACAAAGACTCACTCTGTGTCCTCAACCAGCTGGCAGAGGCGGTGGGTGCTGGCTATGGAGCCCCCCAAGGGAAAACCACGGAGCCTAGGGGTTCAGATGCAGTGGCCTCCCACACTTGCCTGTGATGAACAGCCCCCTTTGCAGATGAGATCTGAAGCTGAGAGCAGAGAAGACAGCCCTGGGATGGTCAAAGGTCCAGGACTCCCTTGGAGCCCCTGCTTCCAAAGTGGTGCCCATACTCACAAAAGTTAACCTAACAGTAAAGGAAGCAGGAGGAACACAGAACCAAGAGTAACAGAGAAAGGACTTCCCCGGGGGTCCAGTGGTGAAGAATCCACCTGCCAGTGAGGAGGACTCGGGTTCAATCCCTGGTCCACATGCCGAGGAGCAACTAAGCCCCCGTGTGCCATAACTAACGAAGCCCATTTGCCCTAGAGCCCGTGATCCACAACAAAAGAAGCCACCCCACTGAGAACCAGAGAGAAGCCCCTGCTCGCCACAACTAGAGAAAAGCCCATGTGTAGCAACGAAGACCCAGCAGAGCCAAAAATAATAAGTAAATAAATATTAAATTTAAAAACTCAGCTGAAATGGATGCAGAAATTATTCAGATAATAGAGTTAGTTGACAAGTACATTAAAAGAGTTATTTTTTTTAAAAGAGAGTAACATAGAAACAGTGGGCACTTTTATGACCGCTCATACCCCCATCAACCTCCAGCAAACGCCCAGCCCCACTTCTCTCCACAGCCCCTCACCCTTCATTCACACAGAGGGCACCTCCTCCTCTTCTCTGCTGCAGGAACCTGGGACCCGGCTACTCTGGGCCCAGAGGTCCCAGTCCCCTGCACTCCACTCAGCCCTGCCTCCCTCTCCCCTGCAGGTCTGCTGGCAGAAAAGGACAGTAATTACTGTCTCTGCAGGACCCCCTGCAACCTGACCCGCTACAACAAAGAGCTCTCCATGGTGAAGATCCCCAGCAAGACATCAGCCAAGTACCTCGAGAAGAAATTTAACAAATCAGAAAAATATATCTCGTAAGCTAAGTGGACATGGTGGAGAGGGGTGGGGGGAGGAGGGACCAGGAAAAAATGGGGAGGAGGGGGGGACAGTCAAGGAAGAGGACAAAGGTAAGCAGTTAGTTCCATCTGGCAGACGTTAATTGAGCACCTGCTCTTGGCCAAGTTCTGTGCTCAGACTCAGAGTATGAAGACAAAGCATGTTAAGAGGCAGCGCCATCTTTCAGGAGCTTACAGACCCGCAGAGAGACAAATACACCATTGAAAGCTGTCCAGGCTGGTGCATATAATAAGAGAGGTTGTTGGCCGTACCCTGCAGAGGGGTGCTGTCAAGGAAAGTTTCAGAGGTGTTTTAACAGGATGCAGAAGAGTCTTCCAGGCAGAGTTTGCATATTCTGTTCCCTCTGCCTAGAATGCTTTTCCTCTCACTCTTCACCCAACTGGTTCCTCGGTTCGCAGGTCTCCATTTAAATGTCATGTCTTTGGACCAATAATTTAGGCCCCCTCCTGTCATTCTTCTCTCGAAACACTCAAGTGTATTCCTTTATAATACTCGCCACTGTGTGTAATTCAATATTCACGTGGCTGTTTCCTTCAATTACCTGCCTGCCTCTTGAGGGCACGAACCTTTCTTTTTTGTTCTCTGCTGTGGAGTGTCTGGCACAGAGTTGATGCTCAAAAAAATAATCTTTGAACAAAATAAATGAAAGGAAGACACAGGAGAAGAGGGTGTCACAAGAGTACAGCAAAAGGAAGCCGGGGGAGGTGGATGTGGGTCTTATAGGCTGAGCTGGGCAGGGGTGGGAGTCAGGGAGTAGATTTGATTCTAAGAGGGTAGGGAGCCACAGAAGAGCTTCAGGTAGGCAAGTGATAGGGTCTCATCTGCATTTTAGACTACGTGTTCTATGGTAGAACCTTCTAGAAATGTTCTATCTCCATGATGTCCTATGTGGTGGCCACTGGCCATCTGTGACCATTGAGCATTTTAAAGGCAGCCTGGCTGACAGAAGCACTGGATGCTAATTCTGTGTTATGTGGGCTAGTCTAGAGGTTTTAGAAGACCTGGTTAGGAGGATGGATGAGCAGACAGATGGGCAGAAGGGAGCCTGGTGGAAGGCAGTTGTCATAAACCAGGCAAGAGATGGTGGATAGCTCCTGGGTGAGCCCCGGGTGGAGAGGGCTCCTCTCGCTCCCACCCCCGCCCCCATCAGGTCTACAAACCTGACTGCCACCCCACCTTAGTTCACATGAGCTCCTCTGGCCCCCAAGGCACATGATGGATGCAGGGTGTTAATTTCAACCCTCCTCCAGCCTCTCCCTCCCACACAGTCACCAGTTCTCATCCTGGGACGGTGTGTGCCCCTTGAGGGCAAGAGACACTAAGAGCATTAGTGAGCAGCATCAAAGAATCAGGGTAATTATCGATAGAGGAGGGGCCAGGCCCTGCAGCTGCAAACATTCTGCTGACGGTAATGGCTTCTCTCACCAAGATGTTTCTCATGAATACAAGTGCCCCAAAGAGCAGAAGGGAATCAAGGTGCTTCTGCCAGAAAACCCCACAGCCAGATCCCTGGCTCCTGCAGCTAACTTGGTGATGCTGGGGTAGGGCCCCCACCAGAAGAAGCTTGTCATCAATCTCAGTAAGAACTGAGGGCCTCCCCAGGGTGGGCAGGGGAGGTAAGTTGGGGGCAGGCAAGCAAGCCTTGTTAAGTGAGTTCTGAGCTCACTTGCACATAAGGACCCAGGCAGACCATCTGGAGCATAGAGACCTGGAGGCCTGGGGCAGGACTCCTGGAAAAGGGGGCAGAGAGAGGGTGGGTTAGTGATAAGGGGCCAAGGGGAGAGAGCTAGCATACCCCTCCAGGCCCATGAAGAGCAATGGGCTGGGAATCACGACTTCCCGGTTCAAACTCCAGCTCTGTGGCTAACCGGCTCTAACTTTGAGCCCGTTGTCTCACTTCCCTGGGCCTCTGTTTCCCTTTCTGTCCATGGGAAAATCGTATGATATGATCCCTGTGGATCCTGATGATTCTCACCACGTGTGACACTGAACGTTTCCCCTGCAGAGAAAACATCCTCGTTTTGGATATATTTTTTGAAGCTCTCAATTATGAGACCATCGAACAGAAGAAGGCATATGAAGTCGCTGCCTTACTTGGTAAGTCAGAGTGTCCATTGCACAAATGCCCAATCTCATGGGGATGGACAGGGTCTCAAAGAGTTGGACACAACTGAAGCAACTTAGCACGCATGTGTGCATGCATTATAACGTGGGGCTTCCCAGCTGGCTCAGATGGTAAAGAAAGGGGGTTTGTCCATGATGCAGAAGACGCAAGTTCAATCCCTGGGTCAGGAAGATCCCCTGGAGAAGGAAATGGCAACCCACTCCACTATGCTGGCCTGGAAAATCCCATGGACAGAGGAGCCTGGCGGGCTACAGTCCATGGGGTCACAAAGAGTCAGACACCACTGAGCAACTGAGCACCCAAGGGGATGGGAGGAAGCGGGGATGGGCAGGTGGGTGGCCTGAGGGTGAATCTATAAGAGTCCAGCCTTTCATCCACTAATTGCTCCCTCTTCCCTTGCACTGCTCCTGCCCCAGAGTGGGAAGCACTCCATGCGGTGGTGTTAGGCCCAGTTCATTCCTTGGTCTAATCTCAGTTTCCCCATTGACACAATGAGGCAGGTGAGCCAGCCATTTTCTCGGGACCCTTCTGGCGCTGCCTTCTTAGATGCCACAGTCTTCTGCCCCCTGATTGGAGTCAGAGCCCTGGGGCCGTGGCAGATAGGTGCAGCGGGGCTGAGCTATGGATGGGTCCAGGCAGCAGATACCACGAAGGTCCCACCCATGGAGGCTCCACCTGGAAAGCAATGTTGCCACGTTGAGAACGCCAGGTGCCCCTGGACTGAGAGCTCTTTGTCAAACACTAAAGAAGGGCCATGTACCCCCAGAAATCTACAAACCTGACCGCCGTACCTTAGTTTACATCAGCTCCTCTGGCCCCTAGGGCACATGGTGAATGCAGGGTATTAATTTCACGGTGTCCCAGCCCAGCTAAATCTAACAAGACCCCAGGGGGTTAAAAGACCTGCCCTGAACCCATCCCCCCAACTCTCACTCACTCTCAAAAAAGGATCCGATGTCTGTGGCTTCGAGGAAAAATCACTCTTGTTGTCTCTGTGAACTGAACCAGGTGAGAGAGGCATCCTGAGCGGGGGGCAGGGGAGACAGACACCTTTTACCTGGCAGTTCAAGGGGAGCACAAGTCAGGGGCTGCTGCACACCAGCCCGGAGAATGTGGGCAGGTGGCTTCACTTCACTGAACCTCAGGTCCCTCGTCTGTAGAATGAGTCTAATAAAACCCTCTGTGAGCTTGCCATGATGGTGAAATGTGATCAAGCCCTAGCCCACAGAAGGCCCATAAACAGTGGTTTCCAGCAACCAGACAGACACTCTCCCAGGAAGCGGCAGACACCGCAGGGTCCCCACTGGGCTAAGGTGGTCATCACTAAGGGCCTTGGAGATGGTTGTGGCCAGAGAGGGACTGTGCTGAGACTCCCAGGATGGGGCGGGGCTTTAGCACCTGTCACCGAGGACACGCCCCCTTCCCTCTGCTCCCCTCCCACACACACGCGTGTGCGCTAGTGCGCACGCGTGCTCTTTCACACGCCCACCGCGGAAAATCTCACTGCTGTCTGTACCTCTCGCGAGAAGAGCGAGTGCCAATTGCAAGCCCTGAGTCAGGAAGTTCACGCTGGCCCCTGTCTTCCCGCCCTGTGGCCGCTTTCCCCTCACTCAGAGAGCATGCCTCACCCCAGCGTACACACATGCACCAGAGTGAGCCACACACACTAGTGCACACCTGCACAGACCCACGTGCAAACCGCGCAACTCCAGAGACACGTAGGTGCACACATGCCTACACACCTATACCTGCCATACACAAGCACGCTCACACCTCCTCTACACATTCAGAAGCACTGTGCCCACCCCCACAAAGCCACCCCTAGACACACTCGTGTGCCACCTATATAAAGCCATTGGTGGCCAGATGTAAGGCCTGCTTCTGTCCCAAACATGCACACACAATGCACCTGGCACGCCCTGCACACTCCGCCACTGGGCTCACACATACACCCACCCCCCACAGGCACGTGCATGTATGCACGCCCCAGTGAGCCTCCATTAAGGACATTAGAGGGGGTGGGGGGAGCGGGAAGGAAGCGGGGGCTCTGGTGAGCCCAACACCAAGTCCCCCTCCACCCCGGGAAGAGCTCTCTTCCCACCATCTCAGCCTGCTCAGCTGGGGATGTGCTTGTTGGCCTTCTCCTAGCCATCATCAGGGGAGGAGTGGATAAGTGTGTCATCAGAAAGTTCTCAGACTAAGAGGTCAGCCTGGAATCTCCAGGAGGATGGTACACCCACCCCCATCAGGGCCCCCACTCCCAGCGCTCTTCCTAGACCAGCAGCTCACAGTCCCAGAGGTCACACCTGGAAAGGACTTCACTGTTCATCTCCTCCAACCCTCCCCCAACCACCTCCACCACCAAATGTTCCTGGTAGGCAAAGCTGTTTAGAAGGTCGGGGCTTATCAAAGACACACAGCCAGCTGATGGCCACCCTCCATATTCACAGCCTCAGAGCCCTGTGCTCCAACATACTGCCTCTGGAGCAGAGCGTTTGGGGGCTTTCAGGGGATCAGAACCCCCTTAAGAATCTGATAATAGCTTCCGAAATACGGACTCTCCAGCTACAAATGCCCAGGTACCCACACGTAACGATTTGCATTCAATTCAAGGAGTCTCCAACCATCGTAAGCTCCCACAGGAGAGTGCTTCTCAAACTCTGGTGGGCTGGAGAACCACCTGGGAACATAAAAATCCTGACCTCCAGTCCCAGAGACTCTGATTGCATAGGCCCCAGGGCTTCCCTGGTGGCTCAGATGGTAAAGAATCCACCTGCAATATGGCAGACTTGGGTTCAAGCCCTGGGTTGGGAAGATCCCCTGGAGGAGGGCATGGCAACCCACTCCAGTATTTTTGCCTGGAGAACCCCCATAGACAGAGGAGCCTGGCGGGCTCCAGTCCATGGGTCTCAAAGAGTCGGACACGACTGAGCGACTAAGCACAACAACAGGTGGGTGCAGGCATCTATACTGATTACAAGTCTCCCGGGAGTTTGATACAAGGGGATCAGAAGACCCCTGGTCAACGGGGTCATACACTCAGGGCAAGAACCTGTACTCTAGAAAGGGACCAAAGGACTCCCCTTGTGGTCCAGTGGTTAAGAATCCGCCTGCCAATGCAAGGGTCCAATCCCTGGTCCTGGAAGATCGCACATGCTGTGGAGCAGCTAAGCCTGTGCACCGCAGCTACTGAGCCTGTGCTCTAGAGCCTGCGAGCTGCAAGGCTCACGCGCCTAGAGCCCACGCCCCACGAGAGAAGCCACCGCAGTGAGCAGCCCGCACACCACAGGGAAGAGTAGCCCCTGCTCACCGCAACCAGGGAAAGCCTGTGCCTAGCAATGAAGGCCCAGCGCGGCCAAAAATCATAAAAATAAATAAAAAATAAATAGAAAGAAACCAAACATTTACCTTTAGGGAGGGGAGATAGATGCTTCCAAGGACTTTATCCCAAGGGTCAGAGGGGCCTCAAGATAGCTTCAAAGGCCCTGTCGTAATTGGGGGTGTCTCTTACGTGCCTGCTCCCAAGACCCCCACTCAGACACACTGACACACGTCTCAGGCTTGACTGTGCCCTCACCCGGGCAGGGACCACACACGTCTCATCTGTTCCCAGCCCGGAGCCAAAGCTGGGCCCCAACGTTGTGGTTCTGAATGGAACTGAACCAGGCCGTCAGCACGGGAGGTCCGTTCCAGGCCCCACAAGTAAACATCCAGGTTAGTTCCCACCCCTATGGGTGCTGAAACCCAGCAGCTCTCAGAGCAGCGCAGTGAGGGAGCAGCTTGTCAAGGGCCTGCCCTCCAGCCACCAGGCCCAGGCCCCACCTCTGGGAAGGGGGCCCCTCTCAGAAAGCCTGCTTTCCGAGTTCTCTGTCCATCCACCCTTCCAGAAGCGCTGTCAGGAAAGCCAAGTCTTTCTCTTCTCTCTCTCTCTCCAGGTGATATTGGTGGTCAGATGGGACTGTTCATTGGTGCTAGTATCCTCACAATACTAGAGCTCTTTGATTATATTTATGAGGTAAGATGCGGGATTGCTTGTGGGGGACCACCAGGCGCCCTCATCCCGCCCCGATGCCCAGAACCAGAGCATGGAGCGGGGAGAGCTCGGCCTCCCTCCACCCAGGGCCGCCTCCCCTCCCTGTGCATGGACACGGTCTGTCCCTGCGCCCCAGGCACCGGGGCGGGGTGGGTAAGAGACGGAAGCCGCAGGCCTGTCCTCGGAGCCGTCTACACCCGCACGCAGGGAGCTGGAGGGATGAGAAGGGGGGATGAGACAGTGCAGGGGCCGGCGCAGAGCCCCTGGGCCTCGTGTGGGGCTTCACACCTGGGTGTGTCTGCACCCGCACACTCACACCACACACACCACACGCTTATAGCATACGCATACACTACACACACACACACACATACACACCACATGCTTATAGCATACACATACACACCACACACACACACCCCACACGCTTATAGTATACGCATACACAAAATACACACACACACACCCCACATGCTTATAGCATACACATACACACCACACACACACACCCCACACGCTTATAGTATACGCATACACAAAACACACACACACACACCCCACATGCTTATAGCATACACATACACAACATACACACACACACCACGCTTATAGTATATGCATACGCAACATACACGCACACACACGCACACACCACACGCTTATAGCATACACACACACAACATACACACACATATACTCCACACACACACACACACACACAACCACACGCTTATAGCATACACATACACAACATACACACACATATACTCCACACACACACACACAACCACACGCTTATAGCATATGCATACACAACATACGCACACACACAACACACTTATAGCATACACATACACAACATACACACATACACACACCACATGCTCCACACACTCACACCACACACACACACATACACACACACCACACACTTATAGCATACACATACACAACATACACACACACATACCCCACACCCTCCACACACACACCACATGCTTATAGCATATGCATACACAACATATGCACACACCACACACTTATAGCATGCACATACACAACATACACACACACACCACACGCTTATAGTATACCATACACAACATACACACATCACACACTTACAGCATACGCATACACAACATACACACACATATACCCCACACCCTCCACACACATACACACACAACCACACGCTTATAGCATACACATACACACACACACCACACACTTATAGTATACCATACACAACATACACACACACACCACATGCTCCACACACTCACACCACACACACACATACACACACACCACACGCTTATAGTATACCATACACAACATACACACATCACACACTTATAGCATACGCATACACAACATACACACACATATACCCCACACCCTCCACACACATACACACACAACCACACGCTTATAGCATACACATACACACACACACCACACACTTATAGCATACCATACACAACATACACACACACACCACATGCTCCACACACTCACACCACACACACACATACACACACACCACACGCTTATAGCATACACATACACAACATACACACACACACACCACGCTTATAGCATAGCATGCACAACATACACACATGTACACCGCACATGCTCCACACACACATGCCACACTCCACATCCAGTCCACACACACACCACTCACATACACATGCTATACACACACACATCGCACACACTAATGCCACACTTACATATAACACACACACATATACCCCACACACTCCACACATACATGTGCCACACACACGTATACCACACACTCCACATACACATATTCCACACACACACACACCACACACGCTTCTCCCATACTTATACACAACATACACACACACATATACCCCACACGCTCCATACACACTCCGCATACACTCCATGCACACACCACTCACATACACTTGATATACACACACACATCACACACACTAATGCCACACTCACACACAACATACACACACATATACCCCACACACTCCACACATACATGTGCCATACACACTTATATCACACACTCCACATACACATATTCCACACACACTTATACACACTGCTCACAAATACACACATATGCCACAGGCACACGATATATACTATACACACACACCACTTGCACAGACGTGACATGCACATACATCATAACACTAATACCACACTGACATATAATACATACACACACATATACCCCCCACACACATATTCCACACACACTTACACCACACTCACACACTGCTCACAAAGACACACGTACACCACAGATAAACCACATACACTGTACACACGCACCATTTGCACACACATGACATACACACACACTTATACCACACTCACACACAACACATACACACACACCACACACACACATACCATACTCATACACCACATATGCACTCACACTCCACACATGCACACACACACATATTACACTTATACCACACTCACACACTGCTCGCAAATACACCTACACCACACACACACACACCACATGCACACACACACACCTGCCCTCCAGGGGACCCATCACCAGAGCAGCACCTTCTGGGGTCCAGGCAGCTTTAGGGAAGGAGCACTCCTGAGAAGTCATCAATCCTGAGCAGGAAGAGCAAGGGCACTCCAGCCACTCTGGTTCAGGGAGCTGTCGCCCTCAGGAGGCAGCTGGAACAGTCTCTGGAAGCTTCTCACACAACAAACAGCAGTTTCAGGCACTGTGTGCTCTGGAGGCTCATCAGTCTTCCTACTGAATTCCTCCCAGCCCTGGGCTGGCTCCAGGGACTCCAGAATCCCCCAGGGAAGCCCAGGACCGCCTGGGTCTCAGCCCAGCAGATCGGGCTTGCAGAGCAGTGGCCTGCCTCCCAGAGGGGACCGGCAATGGCCAAAGGCCACTGGGGGTCACTGTGGGAAGTGGTGGGCCTGGGTGACCAGGGGCCTGTGGAGTGCCACACCCCACCTCTCAGCATGGTGACCCAGCTCCCAAACTGGGTTCCATAGCCATACTTGGTTCTGCCCTGTTTAATCATTTTTGTGCAAAGATGCACAAAGTTATAGAAATTGAATCACATCAGAAAACATATTTAATAACTACTCTCTTATTGAGAATGAAATGTTAACACAGTTGTGTCCCAACCTTGTGAACTGTGGAATTGTCAGGCCTCAAAAGTGACAAGTAACTATCCCCCCAGGACAGATGGGGAACCAGCCACGCTGAGAGACCACACAGTCTCTAGCTCCTGCACCAGAAGCTTGGCTAGGCACCCCAGTTTGGGATGCCAGGCTGGGCTCCTACCAACGTCTGTCCAGCTGCAGCCCGGGCTGCTGCTGCCCCTGCCTCCCCAGCCCAACCATGTGGAAGGAGGTCTCTCTCGCTACTTTGATGCCTTTCTCCCGGCCTGACCTTCCTTCCTGCCTTTCTTGCAGCTGATCAAAGAGAAGCTATTAGACCTGCTTGGCAAAGAAGAGGAGGAAGGGAGCCACGATGAGAATGTGGTAAGGGCGGCCGGCAGGGGGTTGCAGGTTGGTTAGTTCCTTGGTGTGTACAAGCCGTGTGAATGCAGATGCCGGTGCCAGGCAGGACAGGAGTGCTCCGTCTCACACCTTTCCATAGCTCAAGACCGTCCGCAGCTCCCAAGTCCAAGGACACTCCAACTGAACCCTGAGCCTCTCTCTGAGACCCATCCTGGAACCCAGCTGTAGATTGGATCTGCTCCATGGATGCAGCAGAGACCAGGAGATGCTTCTGCCTGGACCAGCTCAGCTTCTCCCCAGCCAGAAGCCATGCCCCTGTTCTCGTGCCTTGGGAGACCAAGGAGAGGCTCCATGTAGGCCCACTCCCTTATTCCCTAGGTGGCAGAATGTGAGCAGGAATGTCCCTGTTACTCTACCCCATTTGAACAGGACATAGGGTGTGGGGCCCTCTGAAGTAGTGGTGGTGTTTCAGTAGCTAAGTTGTGTCCCACTCTTTGCAACCCCATGGACTGTAGTCCACCAGGCTCCTCTGTCCGTGAACTTCTCCGGGCAAGAATACTGGAGTGAGTTGCCATTTCCTTCCCCAAGGGATCGTCCCAACCCAGGGATCAAACCCGTATCTCCTGCTTAGCAGACAGATTCCTTGAAGTAGGTAGAAGCAATAACACCCATTATAACTGCTGACCATTGTAAGCCTGGTATGTGTCAGGCACTGTGTTATGTGCCTTAAGAGTAACACGTAGTTTCAGCCCTAGAGTCACCTGGAGGAAGGGCTGTTTTTATCTCCATGTTGTACATGAGGCGGTTGTGGCCCAGAGGCCCAGGTTACACAGCTGGGGAGGCACCCTAGCCTCCTTCCTACTCTGCCTCTCTCCTCAAGTCTAAGAGGCAGCCCCTCTTACACCGTCCACACTCTCCTTCCCAGATTCAGTCTGTTCCTGGACCCTGGTCTCCGCTGAAGGTCGTGGGTATCCCCCATGTCAGCACCCCCGCCCCAAGAGAACACCGCATTCCGTGGCCATTGCTGCCTTAAAATCATAACATCCCAAGTGGATCCCAGCCTCCTCCTCCTCCTATCTGGGCTCCCATTTTTGCTCCAGACACTGTTTCTCTACTCATCTCCCAGGCTAAACATCCCACTTTGATTCTCTCGGGTCCCTGCCGCTTCTGTTTGAACAGAAGACAGCTTCTGTGGAGGGGAGGGCAGTGTGGGTGGAAGGAGCTCCGGGCTCTGAACTCAGTTGACCCGCCTGGATCCCAGGGCCCTTCTTCCCAGCTGTGCACCTGAGGGCACATCACCTCCCTCTCTGAGCAGCTGCCAAACCACTGGGACCTCAGGGGGTGCCATCAGATTAAATGAGACCAGGCCCTGGGAAGCAGTGAGCTTCCAGTGACTAGTCTGTAGTAAGCACTCAGCGAATACAGGCTCCCCTCCCCTCGCCCCACCCTCTCTTCTGCCTTCAGAATGTCTCAGAGACATAGCCTCCTCCTTTGCACCGCTCCCAGCCTCATCCTCATCTAATCTCCCCCGAATTCTTGGCACAGAATTCCGCTCACATCCCTCCCAGCCTCCAGCCCTCTGCAGGGCCAGGAATCACCCAGAAGACTCAAAGCCACCTCAGCCCCACCCTGCTCAGGGATCCGAGATAACCCTTCTCTGAGGCCAGCCTAACCCCAAGGTCCTTTGGGGGCAGCTGGGATCAGGGGTCAGACTCCCAGCTGTCAGAGACCTCCACTGTTTTGCCTCAGCAATCAGGCAGCCGCTCCTGCCCAGGCCAGGCCACAGGTGGCCCCTCCTCCACCCCAGGTGGGCTCAACAGAGGTCCAAGGACGAGGACGGGATGGGTCATCCACACCACAAGGTTACGCACCACTCAGATGTAGCTTCCAGTGACACAGCAGGGGACCTCTGGAGAGGCCCACAGGATATAAATACGGGATATATTGTACAGCACAGGGAATACAGCTACCACCCTTGGGTTGCTTTGTTCTTTATAGATGTGCTAAGTCACTTAAGTTGTGTCGGACTCACTGAGACCCCACGTGTAGCCTGCCAGGTTCCTCTGTCCATGGGATTCTCCAAGCGAGAATACTGGAGTGGGTTGCCATTTCCTCCTCCAAGGGGATCTTCCCCACCCAGGGGTCAAACCTGTGTCTCTTATGTCTCCTGCATTGGCAGGCAGATTCTTTACCACTGAGCCACCTGGGAAGCCCTTAGAGAGAAGGTCAAACTAGCTGTTAAACCCCATCACCAGGAAGCTTCCTCTGTACTCTGGGGCGTGGGGCGGGGTCGGGGGAGCGCCTAGGTGGACAGTGGAGAGGATTCTGAAGGCAGTGAGCCCCCCACCCCCAGCTTCATGACCGAAGGTGGCAACCCAGCACCGGAGGGGTTTGGGGCGGAGCAGCAGTGCCCGGCAGAGCCCAATGTGGGCTGCACGGTTCCCAGGGCCTGGGCTGGGCTGCAGGGACCCTGGGACACATTTTTGCTGAATGAACATCAACAGGCACTTTCCTCTTCCCCGCCAGAGCACTTGTGACACGATGCCAAACCACTCCGAAACCATCAGCCACACTGTGAACGTGCCCCTGCAGACGGCCCTGGGGACCTTGGAGGAGATTGCTTGCTGACGGCCCTCGGACCACCCGGCACCACCACCCCCGACCCCCAAACGGACCTGGCCCGGGACCAGGACAGGGGACCGCAGGCTCAGGTCGGATGGCCCCTGCCCACCGACGGAAAGAAGCAAGAGCCCCCTATGCACACATAGCAAACTCTGCTGAAACCTCGCTCCGGCCACGTCTGGCACGACGCGTCCTCGGGCCCCGCCGCCGCGCGTCCGACCCTCTTAGGAGAAGTGAGTCCCGCCCTGAAACTGTCTGAGAACCGACCCGCCATCACATCTCACTGCCAGATGTACAAAGCACTGCATGCTCCGACCCTCACGGCGCCGCGTCCGCGTCTTTCTCCGTCCGCGACCCTCGCCGTGCGGTTTCCAGCAGCCCTGCAGAGGGACCGGGTTCCAGCGCCGAAGTGCACCACCACGAGGCCGCCCTGGAATCACACCTGCACACTCCAGAGGGAACCCGCAGAGCCCTGGACGCCGTCCGGTCCTCTTGTCGTTCGTGAAGGTTCTTAACCTGCCCACCTACCCCGCCCTCCGCCTCCCCAGGCCGGCCCACAGGGTGCCCGGGGCCGCCCTCCTCCCCTCCCAGGGGCCCGAGACGGAGGTGCGGCGGCCGGGGGGACACAGCCTCGGGGCCCCCGCCGTCGGCTCTCCCTGTGACACGGATTGTACAGTCTGATTCTGTCTCTTCGCGGTGGGGCGAGCTTTTTGTTTGTTGATTTGTTTGTTTGTCGGAGATATGTTTCCTTTCGTTTTCTGAATCTGGGTTTTGATGTTCCGAGCTTTGGTTTGGTTTTTCCATTTTCTCTGGCGTTTATTTATTCGTGCTTCCAATCACGGTCATATTAAAAGCTGGTCTTGTGGACATGGCCGAGTCGTCTCTGCCTTTTCCCTACACTCTTTCTCCCCAAGATGTTAGCAAAGGGCCAGACCTGCCAAGTCAAAACCGACAGATAGACAGACATAGATGATAATAGATAGATGACAAATAGATGGGGAGATAAAATTTATGAAACACTTACCTTTACAAAACATGTACACTCTTATTCTATTCTGTCCTATCCTGCATCAAATACCGTGCTGATTGCAACACGGTAAATGGCTTCACCACGCCCACAAAGACAGGGAGGCAGGACTCGCTGCCCAGACCTGCAAACCCTAGAGGAGGCTTTCACATCGCTTTCCCTGGGTCCTCCTGACCCGGTCAGTGAATTCGGTCTGGACACCTGCCCCAGCCTGGCCTCCCTCCCGCCCTCCTGCCTTTCCCATCCCACTCTACAACCCACCCCGTCTCCCCATCCAACAGACCTGCTTCTGCCTTGCTCCCCATGACTCTAGCATCCTCCTGAGAGGATGTCCATGTGGGAAAGGAGGTGGGAAGATGCCTCTGGTGGGGAGAGAACATGCCCTTTCAAGCCCCTCTGTGGCAAGAGACAGCTTTCTACTGCTCCAGCAGAATGCTTGCCCTCACAGCGCCCTGCTAATTCCACAGGGGCAGCTCCTGTAGTCTAATCTTTCACTGCCCCCCAACCACTCCCAACTCAAAGTCACCCCCAAAGTCATGAAGGAAGACCTAAGATGGTTCATACCTCCCTCTTCTTGCACAAGTGCACAGAAAGTGCTGGCTAGACCAGGGGTCTGGTCCCTGCTTTGCTATCCAATCCCTGTCTTTCCCTCTCCTAACACAAGGAAGTGATGGATGAGATCATGCACCTCTCTGGGCTCCATTCCCTCCACCTGAGGCTGCAAATAATACCTTACCTGTCTTCACAGATGCTCTCCAGAGGCCCCTTCAGACTCGAGATGCTAGGACAGCATTACTCCCCCTGCCGGTGGGACAAGGTACACCAGCCACACTGACGCACAAGAAGGACAGGACCTGGTACTCACAGGGCTCCAGGGGGAGCTGGGACAGAGCACAGCCCTGACGCGTCCTTCCACGCATCCTTTCAGCTGGCATTGGCCACGCTGGGGTTTCATTTCCAGAAACAGGATGCAGCCACTGGAAGGGACCTTTTAGATTTCTATCTCTGCTGTAACAAAACAATAAACCTAGTGACTTTAAAACAGTACAAATGTATTATAGTCCTGGAGGCCAGAAATCAGACGTGGCTGTCACTGGGCTAGAATCTAGGTGTCAGCAGGGCTATCTTCCTTTCAGAGGCTCTAGAGGAGAAGCTATTTCCTCACCTTTTCCAGCTTCTAGTGTCTGCCCACATTCCTTGGCTTGTGGCCTCTTCCTCCTTCTTCAAAGACAGCAATGATGGTTTGAGTCTTTACATTGCAACAATGATCTACTAGTCTCGCCTTCCTCTAACTCAGATCCTCTCCTGCCTGCCTCTTCTTTTGTTCTGTATTTAGGTAACTAGGTTTTTTTTTTTAAGTATAATTGCTTCTTTATAATGTGTCAGTTTCTGCTGCACAATGAAGTGAATCAGCTATTTGTATACATATATCTCTTCCCTCCTTAGCCTCGCTCCCACCCATCCCCATCCCACCCCTCTAGGTCATCACAGAACATTAAACTGAGCTTCTTGTATTTCACAGCAACTTCCTACGTTTTACACATGGTAGTGTATGCCTCTTCCATTTTTAAAAGACTCTTTGTATTAGACCCAACCAATATTTCATATGAATCCTCCCATCTCAAGGTTATTAACTGGTCACATCGTCCTTGGTGGCTCAACTGGTAGAGAATCTGCCTGCAATGTGGGAGACCTGGGTTTGATCCCTAGGTTGAGAAGATCCCCTGGAGAAGGGAACAGCTACCCACTTCAGTATTCTGGCTTGGAGAATTCCATGGACTATAGTCCATGGGGTCGCCAAGAATCGAACACAAATGAGGGACTTTCACTTACACTTTCAAACCGGACATGGAACAATGGACTATTTCAGAATTGGGAAAGGAGTATGTCAAGGCTGTCACCCTGCTTATTTAACTTACATGCAAGAGTACATCATTTGAAATGCCGGGCTGGATGAAGCATAAGCTAGAATCGAGATTTCTGGGATAAATATTAATAACCTCAGATATGCAGATGACATCACCCTTATGGCAGAAAGTGAAAAGGAACTAAAGAGCCTCTTGGTGAAAGTGAAAGAGAGTGGAAAAGCTGGCTTAAACTCAACATTCAAAAAACAAAGATCATGGCATCTGGTCCCATCACTTCATGGCAAATAGAAGGGGAAACAGTGGAAACAGTGACAGACTTCATTTTCTTGGGCTCCAAAAGCACTGGAGATGGTGACTGCAGCCATGAAATTAAAAGACGCTTACTCCTTGGAAGGAAAGTTATGACCAACCTAGATAGCATATTCAAAAGCAGAGACATTACTTTACAACAAAGATCCATCTAGTCAAGGCTATGGTTTTTCCTGTGGTCATGTATGGATGTGAGAGTTGGACTATAAAGAAAGCTGAGTGCTAAAGAATTGATGCTTTTGAACTGTGGTGTTGGAGAAGACTCTTGAGAGTCCCTTGGACTGCAAGGAGATCAAACCAGTCAATCCTAAAGGAAATCAGTCCTGAATATTCATTGGAAGGAATGATGCTGAAGCTGAAGCTCCAATACTTTAGCCACCTGAAGTGTGGAAGTCCCTCTCCAAAGAGAAGTTCAGTCCTCACTACATCAGACTGGAAATAGTCCTTCTGGTGCCTGACTATAGGATGTAGAACAGAGTGTCTTCAGACTGCTCCCATGGGGGATGGAAACCACATTAAGTGTCTATTCAGTGAGTTGGGAGTCTGTCGGATGCTTCTGCCTCATTCCAGTTTAATAGTTTCATATATTTTTTTAAAATCTATAACTTGAATTGCAATTTGAACTACTTCATTGGATTTCTGGCTTCCTTTTTAAATTTTTTCAGATCAATCTGGGATACCGAATGAAGAATATTCTAACAGGTTTGGATTGCTCCAGGCTTTGGGTATGTATGCATCCCTTCTGATTTAAGAATTCTGGCTTTGTTCATCTGGGAGCAGGTCTGTAAACTTTACTTATTTAAAGAAAAGGCAGGAAATCCGAGAGAGTAAATCAATAGCCAGCTACCGATTATAATAATTAACTTGCTGTTGAGCAAAGATACAGTCGTAAGCCTAAATTCCTGGGAGTGGTGGTATTTTTTATTATCATTATTTCAAACAAGTAGTCATGTGTGCGATCATTTCTTTAGGGATGACGTGAAGAGGTCTGGTAGACATAGGAGACTTGGAAAGTGTCACATTTTCTTTTTTTCAATTGTTGGCCACACTCCATGGCATGTGGAACCAGGAAGCAAACCCACACCCCCTGCACAGGAAGGTGGAGTCTTAACCATGGGACTGCCAGGGAGGTCCCAGCGTCACATTTTCAAGAATTGCCCAAATGGTGACACAGTGGCTAGGAGCTTGGTGCAATCATAGGGTCAAACCACAAGGATGAATTATCAGTGACCTCAAAGAGTCAGACCAACCAATTGACTGGTTGATCAATCAATCAAATAATGGCACATAATCTCAGAAACAGAATCAGCCACAGTTAGGTGAAAGGAGAAAGTATTTGCCAGGGGCTGAGCCTGCTGTTTACACACTGATCTTTTGTTGTTTGGTGCCGAGAGAGCCCAGAGTTCTTTTATTTTCCTCTCCAGCTAGGACCTGTTTTTGTCAAAGTCTTAACCGTGAGCACACCTAATGGCAAAGAATCCACAGAGGGTCTCTAGATAGGTTCTGGTGAGCTGGAAGGGAGAATGGGAGAGCCTGGCCCCACCCGCAGGTGTGGTGGCTTAGTCCTTCAGTTGTGTCCGACTCTTTGCAGCCCTGTAGACTGTAGCTCCGGAGAAGGCCATGGCACCCCACTCCAGTACTCTTGCCTGGAAAATCCCATGGACGGAGGAGCCTGGTAGACTGCAGTCCATGGGGTCGCGAAGAGTCAGACATGACTGACGGACTTCACTTTCACTTTTCACTTTCATGCATTGGAGAAGGAAATGGCACCCCAGTCCAGTGTTCTTACCTGGAGAATCCCAGGGACGGGAGCCTGGTGGGCTGCCGTCTATGGGGTCGCACAGAGTCGGACACGACTGAAGCGACTTAGCAGCAGCAGCAGCAGACTATAGCTCACCAGGCTCCTCTGTGCGTGGGATCCTCCAGACAAGAATACTGATGTGGGTTGCCATTTCCTTCTCCAGGGATTCGTCCCCACCCAGGGATCAAACCTGGATCTCCTGCATCGCAGGCGGATTCTTTACCAACTGAGCCATCCGGGAAGCCCAAGTGTGATCTTTTAATGATTCCCTTGGGTGAAGCTCAGCTCAGCCAGCCTGAGCCTGGAATGCAAGGAGGAATCTGGGACCTCCTCCTCCACAAGCTCAGAGATTCAGTTCGATTTTGAGAACTAAACTTGGAGCAGAGACAAGCGCCTCCAGAAAGCACCAATGAATGAGCTCCCCTGTTACAGAGAGGCAAGGAATTGACTCCTCTGGGGGTGGGGGAGGTGCCGCCAGCCCTAATCCAGCCACAGCCGGGGCAGACTCCACACTGCACAGAGCGAGCTTCCTGGCACAACTGGGAAGGGAGCAGGCAACCAAAGAAGCGGAAAGAACATGAAGAACAAAGGGTCTCCATTCATTGATTGTCTATTAAGCGCCGGGCACTTGCCCTCAAGACATTTCTCATCTGAGTGGGGATACTGACAAGTAAACAATTCTGAAAGATGGATCTGAGTTTTTGCATCAGAAGAACGCTAGAGCAGCATATGGGAAGCCCGGGGGGCGGAACGCTGGAGGAGGCACAGCTGTGGGACTGCACAAAGGTCCAGGGGAGTCAAGTAAAGAAAAAAAGGGGGGAAATGTCCAAAATGACCACCGAGAGGCTGGTGGACGTGTATGGATGCAGGGCCACGACACCACACTGAGGTACCACTCTGCATCATGGTTGAAATCCTTTAAGTTTCTTCCTCAGCTTTCCAAATGTCTAGGACTGGATTTCCCAAGCCAAGGGTTGATGTCCTTATCTAATGGCTTTGTCCCTACCCATTTGGGATTCCTAGAGTGTGGAATCATTTTGCACATGCATCTGTGTATTCCTAAGACTGATGGGCTCAGTGTGTTTGAGGCCGCAAGTTGCCTGGAGACCATGAAACAAGTCGGTGGGAATAAGCCTAGCCTGAGAATGAGTAGAAGGGGACGATCTGTTACTAATTCAATTTAACCTTCTGTGAAACCTACACTCACTGGCTTTGCAAGAACAAAGCAATAGTTGGCAAAAGCTTTGGACAGAGTCAAAAGACTGAATTTCTGGCCTATTTTTGCTATAAACTGACCATATAAATTTGGACAATTTATTTCACTTCTCTGCCTCAGTTTCCCCCTCTATGAAAGATGAGAAGGACTTCCCTGGTGGTCCAGTGGTTAAGACCCCATGCTTCCACTTCAGGGGGTGCAAGTTAAGTCCCTGGTCAGGAACTAAGAGTCCTCATGCCATGCCACGCAGTGCAGCCAAAAAAGTAAAATTTTTAAAATTAAAAGAAAAAAAGTGAGGGGTGGGAAATGGACAGAAAGTCTCTGGTACAGCTCAACTCTAATAGTCTCTGACTCTAAATTGAGAATAGGTGTCAGGTATCCAAGCAAATGTTCCATTTACTTCTCAGAGCCTCTGTTTCCCATCTATGTGACAGAGATGATGGTTCCTAGGTTCCAGGCTGAGTATGAGAATTAAATGAGCTAAGGTGTATATTTTCTATCTTTTCTTCTTTCTTTTTCTTCCCGTAAAACACTGATTTTAGCCTTGTTTGTATTTTGTAAAACGTGAAAGCTATGAACTGTCTCCCCAAGAAAAAAAAGGCACATGGTCTAATAGATGTACACAAAATTTTGCATACAATTTTAGAAGGGTTATGGACCCCAAGGAGCCAGATCCTCTAGGAACTCACCCCTGGTCTAGAAAGTGTTAAACTCTCCTCCAAAAGAACTCCAGGGTATCACAAGAGCAACTTTCCTCCCATAAAGGATATTCTGTCCTTTTTCAATTTACAGGAAGAAGGGTAAAAAGATAGATGGGATTTGATCGATTTCCTTTTTTTTTTTCTCCCGCAATTTTTTAAATCTTTGGCACCTGCTGCAGCTTGGGTACTAGCAAGTTTTCACAGATGGCAAAATGAATGAATGAGCAGAAAGAGAGGATGAAAGAGAACCTTGGAAATGGGATTTCATCAGATTATCCTGTACGTGTGGAGATCGCAAGGGCCAAGGAGACCTGCACATGCAGAAAGCAACTGCAGCGTCGCTTTGCAAACATCCCCGTGACCTGCTTCTTCAGGAAGGTGACCATCGCATCCACCGCATTCAGGAAATGCGTGGGCATGTTCTCCGGCTGCCGTCGAGTCCCCAGACAGGCACCTTGTTGACATCTCATTTGTTCCCAAGCGAGGCTGTAATAGTGCCTTTTGTTTAAAAAAAAAAAGAATAAAACCACCCGGTGCTAATGGCTGTGAGTGATGACTTGGGATGGGGAATTTGGACGCCTCGCCTCCTTAAATCTGCTATCCACGCTGCCGTGCTTCTGCAGTAGCTCATTTGACTAACTTAGCACCACCGTGGGCCATTTGTCTTCAGTGTAACTCAGACATTGCAGCTTCGTTTCAAAAGGAATTCCATCCAAGTTAAGCCCAAGAGGAAGATACTGGCGGCCACCAAAGAATCCTCAGCTCCACCTGCTTTACGGGGAAGAAGGAGAAGAAACAGCTGGAAAACTTCAAAGCACCAGGTGGGGCCTCTGTCCAGACTTCCTCACCCCTTGAACATTTTCTGTGAGCTTCCTACGCAGCCAGGCACTGCGCTAGGCACTTTGTTGCTGTTCAGTCGCTCAGTTGTGTCCAACTCTTCGCAACCCCATGGCCTGCAGCACGCCAGGCTTCTCTGTCCTCCACTATCTTCCAGAGTTTGCTCAAATTCATATTCATTGAGTCAATGAAGTCATCCAACCATCTCATCCTGTTGTCCCCTTCTCCTGCTTTCAGTCTTCCCCAGCATCAGGGTCTTCTCCAATGAGTCAACTCTTCGCACCAGGTGGCCAAAGTATTGGAGCTTCAGCTTCAGCATCAGTGCTTCCAAAGAATATTCAGGGTTGACTTCCTTTAGGATTGACTGGTTTGATCTCCTTGCAGAGATCCCCAGTACTAGCCACTGAGGGGGTTCATATATCAAGAGAATGGGGCTCAGAGTGGAGGCAGGCAGAGATGGGCAACAGACCAGCACACAAGAACCTGAGCAGAGAGTCGGGCAGCAGAGATGTACCAGGTACCCATTAAAGAAGAGGCACCAGACTGTCTCCTGAGGAGGAGCAGTTTCTGGCTGAAGCCTCGAAAGGTGGGGGGAAGTTGCCAGGGAGGCAGGTTTGCAGAGGAGATCCCTGAGCAAAGGCTTGGAGGTAGAGGAGAACGTGGAATGTCTGGAGAAGCTTGGGTGCCTGCTGGAGAGAACTGGACTGTCTCTCTGCTGCGCTCTGTCCACCGTGCCTTCCCATGCCGGGGGTCCCGTCCAAGAGCTGGCCCAGCTGTGGAGGCTGGGACACGCTGAGGACAAAGCACAACCTTTGGAGTTCAACAGCCCTGTCGGAATCCTAGCTCCACCAACTGCATTACCTTGGACAAAAGTCCATTTCCAATGAGTTTCCTGGAACCACACTGGTACAATGATGAGGTGACCTGTACTTTTTTCCCCTTATTTTTATAAATTGGAATATAGTTGATTTACAGTGTGTTTCAAGTGTACAGCAAAGTGAATCAGGTATACATATACATATATCTGCTTTTTTTTAAAGATTCTTTTCCCATGTAGGTCTTTACAGAGTATTGAGTAGAGTTCCCCCGGCTGTATGGTAGGTCCTTATTAGTGAACTTTAAAAAATGACAAACAGGACTTGCCTAGTGGTCCAGGCGTTAAGACTTCACCTTTCAATACAAGGGGTACAAGTTTGATCCCTGGTGGAGGAGCTAAGATTCCACATTCCTTGTGGCCAAAAAGTAAAACAGAAGCAATACTGTAACACATTCAATAAAGACTTTAAAAATGGTCCACATCAAAACAGTCTTTTTAAAATATGAGAGAACTTCACTTAATTTGCCCCCATTTCCCATAGAAATTTCTGCCGCTTTATCCAAAGTCTGTCCCCTTCTGCTCCTTCTTCCAGCACCTTCTCCTCCCCTCTTCCTCTTCCTCAGCAAACAGTGATGAGGGCACTGGTGCAGACTTCCCAAGGAAGCCCTGGTCACCAGACAAGCAGGACATGTGCCCACGAGGCGGGTGGGGGCTTGGCAGCCCCAGACCTCAGGGAAACCAGACTCGAGGTCAGTGTTTCTGGAGCCCCCTTCCCCCACTCTGTGCCCTGTCCTGTACCAGACGCTTCACTGTGCTATATTATGTCACTGATAAATTATTGTAAGATGTCCTTTATTAGCTCCTCTTACCCATGAGGAACTTGCCTATGAGAGGTGGAATGACCTTTCCAAGGCCAGGCAGCCAGGATAAAGGAGAAAATCCCACTCAACCACTTCTTCCCAAACTATGCCAAACTCCCTGCTCCAAGGGAGGTGAGCCAGACTTGGATGAGAAGCAGCCTGAATGGCCCCTATGAGAGATAGAGCACTCCCCATGAGGGCCCAGGAGGGGCCATGGTTCCCTCTAGAGATATGCCTGGAACCTGAAAGCTAGCGCTTACCAATACCATTGAGGTATCAGGGCCCATTCGTTCACTGATTCTACAAACTGAGCTGAGTGTCTACCATTCATTCAAGATGCCTCATTCATATACTCACGAGGTTCACTTGGGAAACTCTGCCAGGGGTGGGCAATAAAGGCACTGACGCATACCCCCCAGTCAGGCCTCCAGGAGTGGAGGCAAACCTCCATCGAAGGTTTTGAAGACCAACTGAACCCCAGCCCATGGAGACAAATGAGGAACTCCTGAGATGCTTCTGGCTCCAACATACCACCTGGAAACACAGTGATAGCTGAGAACCACACTTAGACTGACAGAGGATGAGATGGTTGGATGGCATCATCGACCCAATGGACATGAGTTTGAGCAAACTCAGGGAGATGGTGAAGAACAGGGAAGTCTGGCGTGCTGCAGTCCATGGGGTCCCAAAGAGTCGGACATGACTTAGCAACTGCACAACAACACATGTATTAAACTATACTTTATTAGTTGTTTTGTCTTCCCAGGCCTGGGTCAGGAACCAGGCAACGTCTCCCAAGCTGCCATCCATTCTCTCTGCCCGTCCATCCAGAGAGAATCCTACAGCTCACAGCCATCCACCCAGTCACTGAGGTCTTTGCCCTGGCAGTGATGCCTCCATGCCTCCCTGAGGGTGGAAGATGGGGAAGAGGAGAGAGCAAGTCAGCTGCAGTCTTCAGTCTTTGCCCAGGGAAGAACGGGAAGGAGGTGTGGGCACTAAACCAGAAGTGAGGTGAGGAAAGGGGCCAGGCAAGGGGAAGAGAGACAAGCCAGCATGTTAACTAGCCAAGAAGCCCCTAGGGAAAAAAAGATTTTTTTTTTTTTTTAAAGGAAGAGAATGACCCGTAACAAGTTATCTGTCTAGCTTGATATTTTATTGATGGAGATACAGAATAATTTGCTCGAGTTCACCCAGGAGTCAGTGGCAAAGGCCTGGGGTCCTGAGGTCCAGAGCCTCAGTCCAATTCTCTCTTCCTACACCATGCTGCTTCTGCAGACAGTGCCACCGTACAGGTGTGCGGCCCTTTATGGTTTACACAGCACTGTCACACCCATCACGCATTAATCTGCCATCCCCCCAGCAGCCCTGTAAGTTAGATTGAGCTGATACTGTGTTCCTTATATTCCAAATGAAAAACTGAAACTAAGATGGAAATTGTTTGCCCATGGCCCACAGCTTGTAAACGATGGAAATGCACCCACATGCCATTCTCCCTGGCTACCAATCTGGGTCTTATTCTCCCTCGCTACCAATGTGGATCTCTTCATTGATGGTAACTATAGTTTATAGGCTCTTTTAGGACCATTACCTTGTTCCAGTGTCACACAAGCATCTTGAGGATGATAAGCAAGATCCTGGGGTCCTGGGGGTCCTACATTCCCAGGGGTTCCAAGTTTGGATAACTAGTGTCCTCTAGAATGTCAGTGTCAAAAAGCCCAATGGCAAAGAGTGCCCTTAAAGGACCTCAGTAGATCTATTAAGTGAGAGGGGTTGACTGGCTTGTTCATCTCTTCCATTAGACTGAGATCCGTAAGGGCCGAGAATTGGGTCTCCACCACCTCTGAAGCCTAGCACCCAGCACAGAGCCTGGCACAGATAAGTTCTCAGGTGCCTGTGTGGAGGGAACAGACAGCACCTTTCTTTCTGCGACCACTGCCCTCTGGGGACACCTCTCAGAGACTTACTCCCAGCATACAAGAGAGTTGTTCTTTGACTTAGCCCTATGGAATCTGTTTCTCCCATCCCAGAGTGGTACCTCCAAGTCCTCGGATTCCTGCCTTAGCCTGCATTCACCCTTCCTGATTTTACAGATGTGCACCCTCTCCTGCTGAGCCTGCCTCACTCCAGATTCAGTTCTCAGGGTGCAAATCAACATGTCTCCAAAGCTGTGGTCAACCTCAAGGCCCACCTTAGACTTTCTCTATGTCTGCAGTCCTTTTCAGCTCTTCCTTTCCCTCACTGGCCACATATCACCTGTCCCTGTTTCTCCTCCGCAGCCCCTCACCCCCATCCCTCTCCTGCCCATCGCCCATACAACTGGGCACGTCCACACCTTCCATCTCTCACTGGACTCCTGCCAAGGCTTCCCCACTAGTCCCCCCTGCCTGTAGCCCACCCCCCTTCCTTCTACTTTTGCGCTGACATTTGATGCCTTCCCGATGACCTCACCAGCTTTGTCACTTTCGCATCCGCCATGGGTTCTTGTGCTCCAACCACCTAGGGGAATTCTACCTGCCCCACATTCTGTCCCCTGCTGGTCTCCCATCTAGATATGGGAAGAAAGGGAGGTAGGAGGCTCTACAGAGTGAAGCTCCCATCAGAAGAGGCTGGGAAGCTGTAGGGCTGCTGCTCCAGGGGCTCCAAAGATCTAGTTTGATGCCCCAGCAGATGTTCATCCAACTCTCTTGCCCCTGACGATGGCTCCCAAAGGCCATCTTGCGGAAAGGAGGTGAGCAAGGAAGACTGACAGTGGGGTCTCCAGAGAACTCATCATGCTTCAAGCAGGGAACTTTTTTGATCTGTTGTACTAGACAAAGATGTCACAGTTAAGAAACAAAGTTACTAGACCCTGGTCCAACCTAGGAAGATCTTGGAAGAGCCAGGCTTGACTCTGTGACCTCCAGTGACTTGTTTATTCCCTAAAACTCAATGTACTGTCTTCAAATACATTGGTGGTGGTGAGCAGATTAGAGTGTGAGGCCATGAAATGATGCCTGGTTTAAGATGGAAAGTAGTGTGAAAGCAGAAGTCGCTCAGTCGTGTCTGACTCTTTGCGACCCCCGTGGACTATACAGTCCATGGAATTCTCCAGGCCAGAATACTGGAGTGGGTAGCCTTTGCCTTCTCCAGGAGATCTTCCCAACCCAGGTTAGCTCCCTGCTGTGGTCCTAGTTGGAGCAGGGGGCTCCAACCCACATTACTTACCAGCTGCCCAGACCCTGGGGTTCTTGAGTTATCTTCATGGCACAGATAACAGTATCCTTGAGGTTGGGATTCAATAAGTCTGGGGTGGGAGGCAGAGAAACATGATGAAGGACCAGGAGGTGGAGTTGGACATCCAGAGTCTGTCTGTCTGTCATTCTCACTCACACACACACACACACCCTCCTCCATCCTAGCTCCATCCCTGTCCCTCAAGCCCTCTGGAAGCACAGGTCTTACTCCATCACTTTCCCCATCAGAAGCCATCCCCCATTTCTTCCCACAGCTCTCCGGACAGTGTCCCACCTGGGATCCTAAATCAGATTCATGGAGGGCCACTCTCATCACCTGCCCCACCCCACGATCCTTGGTAGACCCGGCAGGCAGCAGGGGTTCCCACTCAGACAAAAAAGCAAGAGGAGCAAATAAGGCCAGAGAGGAGGCCCCAGCCAGCCCCGGGCCCAGGCCCCGCCTACCGGAGCAGTACATCTGGCACAAGTTTGGGACATTAGGGTTGAGGTTTTTGCACCACTTTCGGCTGTTGATCTGGAAGATGCCGCTGTTGGTACTGCCATCGGCTTCATGGTCCACGGCACCTGTGTTGAAGCCGCTTGCGAAGTAAGCAAGACAGATCCCTGCATAGGGTGGAGACACAGGCCTGCGGGTGGGATGACAAAGGCCACCCCAGACCAGAGAGCTCACGGGGTAGACCCTGTGCATCAGCTCCTGCAAGCCTCAACTCCTGTTTCCAGGAGATCAGGGCTGACACCCTCTCACCTCCTTGACAAAGGAATCCACTGAAGCTCAGAGGGGCAAAGTGACTTACTCAAGGTTATACACAGCTACCAAACAGCAGGAGTCCATGGGTCTCCTGACCTCCTTCCTGCCACGTTCCCTCGGTCTCATCGTCCGCACATAGCAAGACCCAAGAAATGCTTGGGGAATGAATGAACAAGAGCTCACTCTTGAGAGACACGACTGGGAAGGCACAGGTGGGACCGAGAGAAAGGGCTGGAACTAGAGAAGAAATGAGTCCAGGGGTGGTTGTACTTGTTAGTGTCTCGAAACTTCCACCAGCTTGAAAAGCTTGGTCTTCCTTAGCTTTGCTCAGCGTGCCCCTGACTTCACTGGCAGTGTCTGATCCTAGTGGCCATGATTCCATTAAAGATAGGAAACCCTTCTTTCCCTGTGGCACCCAACTTACCAGCAGGAAAGGACATAAGGGAGCAATTCTGCTTGGTCACCTGTCGCCTACCCTTCCAGGTTCCTATGCAATACTGACTCAGCGGACAGGAACTTGGGCAAACTCTGGGAGATGGTGAGGGACAGGGAAGCCTGGCGTGCTGCAGTCCATTGGGGTCGCAAAGAGTCAGACTTGACTGGGCGACTCCACAACAACAACAGCCCGTCGCCTGCCTGCTGGGTATTTACCCCAGTCCTGGGAGTTCTCCACCTGTCAGCGCATAGGATCCTGATTTGAAAAAGGAGAACAGAGGCTCCCAAGGCCACAGCCCTTGAGTGAGGAGGAGGGAGGGGGAGCAGGAGGGAGAGATCGAGGTCCTTACAGTCAGCCAAGCTGTAGCCCCGGTATCCCTCCAAGCCAAAATCCTGAAGCACCCTGGCCAGCTCGCAGCGGCTGTAGACCCTGGCCTGGCCGGAGGAGAGCAGGCTGCTGAGGACAGAAGCCAAGGCCAGCAGCACGATCCCGGGCGGGCGGGGCCACCTTCTGGGAGCCCAGCTCCCGGCTTCCATGCGGGCGGGGGGGCACAGAGCCCCCGCCACACTAGCTCAGAGCTAGGCTTTGAGATGGCAGGCCGCTCACAGAAGGCTACCCCTGGAAGAAGAAGGGAAACAGAGCCTGAGTAGATGGGAAAGTGGGGAGGGGGGCTCCCTCACAAGGGGGCAGCCAGCCTGCCACCTTGCCGCCCTGGTGGAGCATCAGCCACACCCCGAAGAGCCCAAGAGGGTTCCCCAAGGTCAGCCCCTTTCCCCTTCAGTTATGCTTTTTTTTCCCTTTATTTTTAATTCGAGGATAATTGTTTCAATATTGTGTTGGCTTCTGCCTCGTGTGCCTGCAGCTAAGTCGCTTCAGTCATGTCCATGCAACCCTAAAGGACTGTAGCCCACCAGGCCCCTCTGTCCATGGGATTCTCCAGGCAAGAATACTAGAGTGGGTTGCCATTTCCTTCTCCAGGGGATCTTCCTGACCCAGGGATCGAACCTGCGTCTCTTGTGTCTCCTGCAGCGGCAGTAGGTGGGTTCTTTACCACTAGCGCCACCTGGGAAGCCCGGCTTCTGCCAGACAACAACGTGAATCGGTCATAAATATACATACGTCTCCTCCCTCTTGAACCTCCCCCCACCTCACACCCCATCCCACCCGCATAGGTCATCCCACAGCACCACTTGCTACACAGCAGGGTCCCACTAGCTGTCTATGTTATTCAATACACATGTTAATGTAAATGTTTCAGTGTTAGTCTCTCAATTCGTCCCACCCTCTCCTTCCCCCGCTGTGTCCAAAGTCTGTTCTCTCTGTCTGCATGTCTATTCCTGCCCTGCAAATAGGTTCATCGGTTCCATTTTTCTATAATAAATTCCATATATATGCCTTATTATACAATGCTTGTTTTTCTCTTTCGGACTTACTGCACTCCGTGTGATAGACTCTAGGTCCATCCACATCAATACAAATGACCCAGTTTCATTCCTTTTTATGGCTGAGTAATATTCCATTGTATGTATATATCACAACTTCTTTATCCGCTCATCTGTCGATGGACATCTAGGTTGCTTCCATGTTCTAGCTATTGTAAATAGTGCTGCAATGAACATCAGGGTACATGTGTCTTTTTAAATTATAGTTTTATCAGGGTATATAGCCAGAAGTGGGATTGCTGGGTCATTCCAATCCTGCTTCGTACCCTCCTGCCCCAGCAGCTGAGAGAAGAGGAGGGAAACCAGGGAGAACACAAACGCATTCTGAGCTCCATACTACATGTCAGGCATGGGCCTTCCCTGGCAGTCCAGTGGTTAAGACTCTGCAACACAGAGGGAGCAGGTTTGATCCCTGGCCGGGAAACTAAGATCCTACATGCCATGTGTCACAGCCAAAAAAAAAAAAAAAAAAATGCCAGGCATCACTGAGTCCTAAAGCCCAAGATTTCACAACTCAGAAGGGACAAAGTTCGCAGATCTTAGTTCCCGGACCAGGGATGGAAGTCAGAATCACCGCAGTGAAAACTCAGAGTCCTAATCACTGGACTGCCAGGGAACTCCCAGAAGGGACAGAGTTTGGACTGAAACCAAAGTTTACATGACTCCAAAGCCCCACCGGGATTTGGCCATAAGCAGATATTCCCAGGTGGCGCTGGTGGTGAAGAATCGGCCTGCCAATGCAGGAAACACAAGAGACTCAGGTCCTATCCCCGGATAAGGAAGCTCTCCTGGAGAAGGAAATGGCAACCCGCTCCAATATTCTTACTGGGAAAATTCCTTGGGCAGAGGAGCCTGGTGGACCACAGTCCAAGGGGCTGCAAAGAGTCAGACATAATGGAGCAACTGAAGACACACACAGAGAGATGTTCCCAGAGGGGACGGCTGATTAGCAGCATCAGTGCATATCGATCCTGCAGCCCCACGGCCATGAAGCTCTCTTCAGTGAGCCTCCCCCTCCTGGCCTGAACTGAGGACAGATTTTCCCCTAGAGCACTGCCAGCCTGCAGCCTCTCAAGTGGAGGCTGCTCTCTCCCACACACAGACCCTCTCCCAGGCCAGGCAGTGCTGAAAACTCTCCTCCATGCCCACCACCCCTTCTAAACCATCTCCTTGCTAAAGCTCTGCCTCCCTCAAAGCTCGTCTCACCCCATTCGGTTTGCCCTCCACGCCTCTCATCAGTGGCTCTGCGGATCAGCCCCCAATATCACAAAGGCCATTTGCACCTGGTTACCATCTTGACCTCCACTCTGTCTCAGCGACCGGCTCCCACAGCCTCGTCATCCCTGCATCCCGTCATCATTCCACATCCCCCCAACCTCTGCAGCCTTCTAGTCCAGTTCTATCTCTCCCTGACCACCTCTGACATACCTGTCTCTCACGACCTCCACACCGCCCCCGCCAACTGGCCCTCCACCTTCATAAACTCCAGAAATGAAACCCAGCCACAGGAGTGGGTGTCCCTGAAAACGGGTGGCCCCAAGCCCAAGGGTGACGAAACAAGGGTGTGCTTTGCAGCAAGCCTTGTCTCAGCGGGAAGCCCACCTCTTTGCTTTACGTTTCTGATGTGAACACTTTTCTAGCTGCATTTCCTTCCTCTATAAAATTAGGAAATTAATAACACTTGCCTCATCCGACGGTTGAAAGAATGAATAAGAAAAGAAAGACACAGAGAGAACTGGGCTCTTTGCACTAGAGCTCAGCTGGTTGTTCTTTCTATTACAAAGCGATGCTGGCACAGGTACTGATGCTCGTCTCGGTCAGCTTTCTCTCTACCGTTTTGCTCAAAGGGTACTCAGGACCTTCGTTACCGTCCTCGAGTTCCCCTCCCTTGCCTGTCCCACCTCACCTCCTGCCTCACTGAGAAAAACAAGGTGATCCCCTGTGAGATGTCCTCCTTCCTTCTGCCTTCACCCCACCCCACTCACAAAGGCATCCACAGCCTCAGCCGTCCTCACAGAGAAGGTGCCTCTACGCCGATCTGGACCCATCTTTCCTCCAAGCTCTGCGTTTCATCCTTCCCCATCTCTCAGACTTGTTCCACCAGCCACTCCTCCTCTCTCAGCATCACCAGCATCTCCTCTCCATCGGCTCCTCCTTCCTCTGCAGGTACGGACGTGCTTAGGTCTTTAGCTCCTAAAATACCTTCCCTGGGCTCTCTCTACTGACCTGTCCCTCTTCCTCTCTTCTCATTTAAACATCTACATGAAAATCTATGATTTTCTCGCCTCCTATTTTTCAACCCAGAGACACTTGGCATCACCATCGCGACCTCTCGCCTGACACTGTTCTGCCCAGGAGTGCAGTGGACCCTCGTGGCCTCCTGTCTCGCAGGAGCTCTCAGCAGCCTTGCCTCCTGCTGCCCGCTCCACCTGGTTCAAACTCTTACCTCTCCCTCTCTCTGCTACCACGATGCTTCCCTCGGACTCCCCTTGTGCAACACACTTCTGCCCAGGTCTTAAATGCTGATACACTTCCTAGGCATTTCTGCCTTGAGCTGTCCTCGCTCCCACTTCAGGAAACACTCTTGTGAATTCCCTGGTGGTCCAGTGGTTACGACTCTGTGCTTCCACTACAGGGGGCACGGGTTCAATTCCTGGTCCAGGAACTAAGATCCCACGTGCCACAGGAGGCCCGGCAAAGACAAAACAAAGGAAACCTTGGCAGGCTGCAGGATGCCTGAGCATGCCTGTCCCTACTGCCCCCTGCAGGATGATGGCTCCTATTACATCTTCCCCAGAGCGGCCAACCTCACAGCTAACTGCCTCCTGACTGTCTCCATGTGGGTAACACCGGCACCTCCAGCTGAGCACATCCAAAGTACAGCCCATGGTCCCACTGTTTTAGAGCTCTTTTCTATGTCTTCTCTTCTTGGTTTAAAACATTCTTGGCTTTAAACTCATCATGTTGCATGGTTTAAACCTATGGTTATCCAAACTAGCTATATAAATGTCATTCTTCACTCCTTCTCTCCATCACAACATCTTTCACTCATCCGCAACCCATCAATCCCGAAGTGCTGGTGAGGCCACCTTCCCTCCAAGAGCAACGTCTTTCCCTTAGTTCAGACCACCCTCCTGGTGTGCTGATGGTCTCCTTGCATCTAGTCCTGACTCTTCTCCCAAACTATTCTACACACATTCACCAGACTGAAGGTTTTAAACAAAAAGCCTGGCCAGGGGACATCCTTAGATGGTGTCCTTCATCACTGATCCCAAGTGTGGTCCACAACGACCCTGGTGACCCAGGCTTGCTGACCTCTCCCCACGATACTTTAAGCTCCAGTCATGCCATGTCAGGGCTTCCCAGGTGGCTCAGTGTTAAAGAATCTGCCTGCCAAGCAGGAGATGTGGGTTTGAACCCTGGGTCTGGAAGATCCCCTGGAGAAGGAAATGACAACTCACTCCAATATTCTTGCCTGGGAAATCCCATGGACAGAGGAGCCTGGTGGGCTACAGTCCATGAGCTCGCCAAAGAGTCAGACACGACTTAACGACTAAATGACGGCAATAATGCCATGTCATTTGCTCATGATGAACCTGCCATCTGAATGAGAACCCTTTTCCTTTACTTGCATCACTCTTACTCATTTCAAAGGTCACATCAGAAGTGAGTTCCCCAGTGAGATGTCCCCAGGAAGCGCCCGGCCCCCCTCAAGACCCCCAAAGCGCCGTGTTTCTGCACACTAGACTGTAAAAGACATCAGCCTTCCCCCACTACAAGGTGAGCCTCCAGAGAACAATGGCGTTCTTATTTCTCTTCTTATCCTGAGAGTCAAGCAGAGTTGCCGGCCTGGAGTGGCTGATCAAATGGGCCCTTCTCAAGACTGAAGTATACGGAAGTCATGTGCTCAGCGCATGAGCCCACTCATCAAAGTGTCGGGGGTGAGAGGGAGGCAGACACCCTTCTGAGTTCTTAAAGTGTGACCGACACTGTGCTGGCCCTTTTCTGGCTGTTTTCTGACTTAATCTCATCTAATCCTCACAACAATTTGAGGGGCGGGGAGGATTACTATCCCCAATTATAGATGAAGGAACAAAACCCACTGTTATACAGAGACTGTTTCTGCTTTTTCAGTAGCAAGAGTTATTTCAAAGTAACTTCTTCCTGAGCCTTCCCCAGCAGGTCTAGAGGTGGAAGGAGTCAGGTCTGGTGATTCAAAGACCAGAGACCTGCCAGCGTGGTCTCCCCTCTCTCTCTCTCCCTCTCTCTCTCTCTCAGCTCAGCGCCCCCATCCTCACCAGCCCAGTATCCCCTCACCATCTCTGACCACCACCTTCATTTTCCCAAGCCCCTCTCTGGTCAGACCAGCCCAGGGCCCTGGTTAACAGCTGCAGGAGGAGGGGGAAGGCGGCTCACTGACCGTGTCGTCCTCACCAGAGCTGCGCAGCAGTGACCGTAGCAGTAACAGCGGTGGCCCGACACCCGGCTTCAGCCCAGAACACGCCCCATGATACTGATGGGCCCCCCAGCACCCGGCTGGGAGAGAATGATGGGAAACTGACGCGGGGCCTTCTGGAACTCCCCAGTTCTGTGAGCTCATCTTCTAGAACCATCTTCACCCACTGAGCTTTGATAGCACCCCCACTCAAACCCCTCAGTTTCAGGGCCTGGAGACCTGTTCAGAGTATCTAAGCTCACCTCCTCTTGCCTGCTTCTGCCCCTACACACGACACTTTGAAGGATGGCTCCTCTCCTCCCAACAGGCCCTTCTGGGGGTTACCCAGCAATGCTGATGCTGGCGGGTGCCCACCGTCTCCCCGGGCAGCTGACCTCACCATTCCACTCTTCCGTTCTGCTCCCGTTCTCCTCCACCCCGTTCTCCATCTGTGTGATGATAGTGGACAAGCCCAGGACAAAGGTGATGCTGCCGATGCTAAAGCTTGCGGGGCAGAGAAATGAAATGGAAGGGCATGTGACAACCACATCCACGCCCCACAGGGGCCCCTGCTTCAAAGCCTTAAGGGCATGGACTTGGCAGTCAGGCTGATCTGAGAATGAAGACAGGCGCCAGTGACTACCAGCTGGGTGTCCCAGTAAAAGGGACTTAACCTCTCTGTTTCCTTAATTCTCAAGGGGGAATAGCAAGACAGGAAATACCTTGAAAGGTGCACGAGACACAGGATCCGTTACTACTAACAGCCAAAAACATGCCAGGCTGCTCCTGTCCGTCCTGTGTGCCTCCCCCCTAGCCACAGATGGACCAGATTAGAATCGAGGGGTTGACCTGTGGTTGCATCAGGATCTCCTTTTTTATTTTCTAATTTTATTGTGGTAGAAACCCTTATCGTGAGATCTACCCTCACCAAAATTTTAAATGTCTAGTACGGTGTTGTTGATCGTAGGCACAGTGTTGTACAGAAGAACTTCAGAACTTCTTCATCTCATTTAACTAAAACTTTATGGCCATAGATCAGTGACTCCCCATGCCCTTCTCTCCCAGCCCCCGGCAACCACAGTTCCACTCTTCGACTCTATGAACTTGACTCTTTTAAACACCTCCTATAAGTGGGGTCATATAGTATTGGTCTTTCTGTGACCAGCTTGTTTCACTGAGCATAATGTCCTGAAGGCTCATCCACGTGGTCATATGCTACAGGATTGCCTTCCTTTTTAAGGCTGAATAGTTATACCCTTGGATGTATATATCACATTTTAAATATCTATTCATGTGATGGACATTTTGCTTGTTTCCACATCATGGCACTTGTGAATAATGCTGCAATGAGCATAGGAGTGCTAACATCTCTTTGAGATCCTGATTTCCATTCTTTTGGATAAATATCCAGAAGTGGCATGGCCGGATCATACAGTAGTTCTATTTTTTAGTGTTTTGAGGACACTGTTTTCCATAGCAGCTTCACCATTTTGCATTCCTACCAACAATACACAAGGGTTCCAATTTCTCCATATGTTTGCCAAAACTTATCTTTCACTTTTTTTTTATAATAATTATCCTGACAGGTGTGATCGTGGTTTTGACTTGCATTTCTCTAATAATTAGAGGTGTGGAACATTTTTTCATATGCCTGTTGACCATCTGCATGTCTTCTTTGAAGAAATACCTCTTCAGCATCAGGATTTCTTCAGAGCTTCCCTGATGATGCCAATATACCACCAAGGCTTGGCCTCTGTCCAGGTGAAAGTTCCCTGGACTTGAGCTAGAAAACCTGAGCTCAGTGTCTTGGTCTGCCCCTGACTGGCTATTTATTCTTGTTGGGTTAACCTCCATTTCCTCACCTATCACATGGAGTCATTCCCCTGCCCCACCCCCTGGAACCATGATACGTAATCTCCCCAAGCATCATTTCTCTCCTCTGTAAAATGAGAATAATCCTCCTTCACTGTCACGATCACCAGTTGGATCAGTACATCTTAGCTATTGCTTTTATTGTCTGGCCCTGGGTGGTGATTCTGTTTGGTTGAGTTTTGGGTTTTTTGTTTTTTTTTTACTGTATCAGCCTGCTTTTATTATTTTATCACTTCTTTTTATTGAGTCATCTTTCAGCTTATTATTATATTACTGTATGCTTTGTTATTTCCCACTTGACTTTTATTTTTAAATGGAGAAGAAGAAACAGCAGCTCAAAAAAAAAGGTTATGAGGGCAGACAAGGCCCTTGTTGACATTTGGTGGGTCTTTATTTCTCTGCTGAGCTCAACACAAGTCTTTCCGGTTTCCCCAAAGCAAGCTCAGATTCTTGACCCCATCCCAGCAGAGATTCCCCCACTGGCTGCCTTCAGGTTTAAGTTATCCTAAAGCATCTTTTGGGCTTCCCAGGCGGCTCAATGGTAAAGAAGCCACCTGCCAATGCATTAGATGTAGGTTCCATCCCTGGATTGGGAGGATACCCTGGAAAAGGAAATGGCAACACATGCCAGTACTCTTTCTGGAAAATCCCATGGACAGAGGAGCCTGACGGGCTACGGTCCACAGGATCACAAAAGAATCAGACAGGACTTAGCAAGTAAACAACAACAACAAAAGCACCTCTTACTTTCCTGGTTCTCAGTCCTAGCTGCACTAAAAAAAAAAAAAAAAAAACACTTGGACCCCACCCTAGGCCAACTACATCCAAATCTCTAGGGGTAAGACCTAGCATTAGTATTTTTTAACCCTTCCAGGAGATTCTGAAGTGCTACCAGTGGTGGGAACCACTTTTCTAGTCAAACTTTAGTTCCCTAAATGTGTGCCGATATTGTGCAACCTTGTCTTGCATGATATTATATATGTTATTCTCTGTATCAAACACACCCATTCTATTCCAGCCAACTTGCTAGCTGCTGGTCCTCCTTAAAGCATCGCTGGAGCTTGACTTCCTCCCCTGGACTCCTTGCTGAGTCAGGAGTCCCCTACATCCTGGCACACCCAGCAATGCTAATGTGCCATCTCAGCATCTATCACACTACATCAGCATCTTCTTTTTATTATATTTATTTAGCTGTGCCAGGTCTTATTTGCGGCATGCAGGATCTTTGATCTTCATTGTGGCATGCAAACTCTCAGTTCCACCATGTGGGATCCAGTTCCCCAACCAGGAATCAAACCTGGGTCCCCTGCATAGGGAGTACGGAGTCTTAGCCACTGGACCACCAGGGAAGTCCCTACAGCAGTATCTTCTTTCTCCATCCCTCCCAGCAAACTAGGAGATGCCCATTGTGTCTCAATCGTCTATTTCTCCATTATTGAGAGCAAGATCAAAAATACTATGGAAAGAAATGAAGAAATGAATGCAAATCATCTAGATGGTTGATTCAGAAGAACCTCAGCTCAGAGAACTCCATCAGGAGGCTGGTCTCAAAAGAGGGTGCAAAGGTTCTTTGGACAATGAAGAAATGGATCCTCCTCTGCCTACGAGTAGGGAGCCCCTGGAGCCCCTAGAAACAGACCTGCTCACTCCATTCACTCCAAACTCAGAACATTGAAAACAGAGCTAACCTCTTCTCAGCAAGTTGTGTTCCTCTTACTTTCATTATTGATCAGGGCGTGGCTGTAATTTTGAGACATTGTTATCAGGAGTTGGGAGGCATATAAAGTCATTAACCCTACACTCCACAGTCTCTCCCCGTCATGTTCTTTTACTTTTGTGTCTCCATCATTAATCTGTCTTCCTCCTTGTGATGGTTCATTTTATGTGGCAACTTGACTAGGCCATAGGGTACCCAGTTATTTGGGCAAACACTACTCCGGGTGTTTCTGTGAGGGTGTTTTTGGATGAGATTAACATTTTTTAAAACTGGAATATATTTGACATACAAGCTTGTGTAAGTTTAAGGTGTTCAATGTGTTAATTTGATTCATTTCTATATTGTGATAGCATTATCATAGCCATAATTAGAACCTCAGTCACATTACATCATTATTTCTTATTAATAGCTGGAATAATTAAGTCTCTCAGCAAGTTTGATGATTATAATATTCTGTCTATATTCACTATGTATGTGTGTGTGTGTGTGTGTGTGTGAGTTACTCAGTCATGTCTGACTCTTTGCAACTCCATGGACTGTAGCTCGCCAGGCTCCTCTATCCACTGAATTCTCCAGGCAAGAATACTGGAGTGGGTTACCACTACCCTTCTCCATATATTCACTATACTGTGTCTGAGACAAGATTAACATTTAAATCAGTGATTGAGGAAAGCAGATTGCCCTACCTAATGTAGGTGGGCCTCAACCAATCAGTAGAAGGCCAGAACAGACCAAAAAGGTGAATCCTCCCCCAAATAAGAGGGAATTCCTCTTGTCAAACTGCAATTCAAACTGAGACATTGGCTTTTTTCCTGCCTATGGAATAGAACTGAAACATCTCTTCTTGGGTTTTAAGTCTGCCAGCCTTTGGACTGGAATGACACCCATTGATTCTCTTGGGTGTCCAGCTTACCAACTCACTCTATGGATCTTGGAACTTGCCCACTTCCATTACTGCATAAGCCTTATCCCAAATATATATATATATTTGGGATACACACACACACACACACATATATATATAACAACTGGTCTAACCAAACTTTTTATAGTTCCCTATATGTAATGGCACCCCACTCCAGTACTCTTGCCTGGAAAATCCCATGGACGGAGGAGCCTGGTAGGCTGCAGTCCATGGGGTCGCTAAGAGTCGGACACGACTGAGCAACTTCACTTTCACTTTTCACTTTCATGCGTTGGAGAAGGAAATGGCAACCCACTCCAGTGTTCTTGCCTGGAGAATCCCAGGGACGGGGGAGCCTGGTGGGCTGCCGTCTATGGGGTCGCACAGAGTCGGACACGACTGAGGCGACTTAGCAGCAGCAGCAGCATATGTATATTTACTGGGCTTCCCAGGAGGCTCAGTGGTAAAGAATCTGCCTGCCAATGCAGGAAATGAAAGAGACTTGGGTTCAACCCCTGGGTCAGGAAGATCCCCTGGAGTAGGAAATGGCACCCCACGCCAGTATTCTTGCCTGGAGAATCCCATGGACAGAGGAGCCTGATGGGCTACAGTCCGTGGGGTCGCAAAGAGTGGGACGTGACTGAGTGACGGAACACAAATATGTGTGTTTATATACACACATACTGTGTGTTCTATTCCCTGGAGAACCCTGACTGACACACTCCTCCTGTGAAGCTGGTAGAAGATCATTTTTAACAGTCGTCAGGTTCATCAACCCACATAATTCCGTTCTTCGTGGTGGTGCCACTACCGGCTGACCGGCTTCCCTCCCCTCCTGTGACAAGTGGCTTCCTCAGTCCAGGGCAGCTGGGCTGGCTGGGCTGGAACCCAGATATTTGGTCCTCATGTCACAGAGTTCACTAGCTTGTGACTTTGGTGGTTTGTTAGCCTTACTGAACCTCAATATCCTCACCTGTAAAGTGAAAAAGAAGAGCCATACAGCGGATCATTGAAAGGATTAATGGGATAACAGGCAAAGCATTCTACACAGAATCTGGCACCAAGCAGACACCCAATAAAGGTAGTTTTCAGTTATTGTTATCTGAGGGGGTGGAGACGAAACCAACTAAACACCCTTTAAAGAGCTGCACTTGAATTGTTAGAAAAGGCTCTGAGTAGAAGGGCCTGAAGGATATTACAAAGGGAAAGTGGGAGCTTGTCTGAATCCATCAGAGGCCTTTTCCCCATCCAAGGTTGTGTTGTGTGGGCCCTCGTGGAAATCACAAGATCTCTGGATAAGCAGGGAATTACTCTACTAGCATTCATATTCCTGCACTTCCATCCTAGGGATTTGCTCTCAAGGAAACTGACACAGACTGAAGAGAAAGGAAAAACAGGACTTCCCTGCTGGTCTAGTGGCTAAGACTCCATGCTCCCCATGCAAGGGGCCCAAGTTCCATCCCTCATGACGGATCTAGATCCCACTTGCGGCAACTAGACCCACTGCAGCCAAATAAGTAAGTTATATATATACATATAAAGCAAAGAGAAAGGGAAAACATCCCTTTGGAAAAAGAGCTTGCTCATCCCTGTCATACTCCCCTCTGCCCATCTCGATGTCCTTCAGAGGTCAAAAACGATCCCTCCCTGTCTGCTCCCACCACTCCGATTGGTGCTGCCAGCGTACCTTATCTGGGACTGCAATCATTCCCTAACTGGTCCCCCTACATCGAAGTGGTAAAACTGAATACAGCAGCCCCCATTTTTAAATCTTTCGATGGATTTCTCTGCCCCTTGCAGGACTAGCTCAGCAGCCGGGTGGTCCTCCACATGCTGTCTTCTCCCCCTCTTTCCAGCCCTTCCTCCCAACACCGCTCTCCATGCAATACCCCGCTCCGGGTTTCCACAGTGCTGCGCCACCCAGTCCTCCCCAAACTGATCTTCCAACATCTCTCCTCACTGGGCATGGAGAGGATGGACTCCATTCCATCCTTCAAAATCAGTCCAGCATTGTAACTTCCACAGAAACTGTTAATTCCAACACTCTCCACCTTCCGAACCCTCCAGTCTATTTTCTTGCCAAAGTCCCTTGAGTTTCTTTCAGTCACAGGACTCCCATGTTGCACTCTAATTTATGATTTATATGACTGTAGCCCTGTCTGTGAGTTCTTTCAGAGCAAGGAGGACATTATATTTATCTCTGCATTTCCGTGACCTATTAATGAGTGAGATGCCCAGGGGCAGTGAGTAAAGGTTAGGATTACATATTTTGAAACACACTGGTTGGTGGACTCCCCTGGTGGTCCAGTGGTTAAGACCCTGCACTCTTAGTGCAGGGAGCCCAGGTTCAATTCCTGGTCAGGGAACTAGATCCCACATGCTGCAAATAAGACCCAGTGCAACCAAATAAATACATAGAAAGAAATATTTTTTAAAAACCACACTGGCTGGGGAGGGACAGGAAAGCATTTGACTCCACAGGGAGAACTTAAGGGAGATTTTGTGGTGCTGGGACAAGTTCTGTATCTTGATTCAGGTGGTAGCTACACAAATGCACGTGTTAGAAAATGACACAGAACTGCATACACACAATGTCACAATCGAAGTGTCCTGAATGATACTAAAAGTGGGTCCCTCTGTATCTGTAGGGTTTGGGTTCCAGGACCACCTCCCCGCCCCCACCCAGGATACCAGAATCCAAGGATGCTCAAGTCCCTATAGTGAATGGCCTAGTACAATCGGCCTTCTATATCCACGGGTTTTGTATCTTCATATTTAACCAACTGCAGGTGGAAGCCCATGGATACAAGAGGCCAATTATATATTGTGTTCTGTAAGGATATTGCAAAGGGAAAGCAGGAGCTTATTTTAACCAATCAGAGGCCTTTTCCCCATCCAAGTTTGCACGGTGTTAGCCCTCATGGAAGTCACGAGATCTCTGGATAAGCAGAGAATTACTATACTAGCATTGAATCACTTGGATATGTAAGATGTAACCACTGGGGGAAACTGGATGAAGAGTCCCCGGATCTCTCTCTACCATCCTTGCAACTTTCTGAGAATAACTATTTGATAATCAAATGTTTTTACAAAAATATGCACAGGCAAGTTTTACTGTTCTGACTCATCTAATAAAATAATTGGAAATGAGGGGCACTCAACCCTGGACTTTTCCACAAAGTCTGATTTAAGATTATTAAAGCTGACTGGCCAGAGGGTGAATGATGAGAACATAAACATAACCCAGATGTGCTTCGATATCTGCTTTATTTAGGAACCGTAACAAATTTCTACTCAAAGGTCTTGGAATTGGTACCTAAGTGGGAAGAACTGGGAGTAGAAGAAATCAGGTCAGCACAGCTGCGGGAGCAGAATGAGGCTGTCTGTGATAAAGCACCTGAGAAAAAGAGAAAGCTCCAGAAACTCTGACAAGAGAAAGAAGAGAAATGGGTGGGAGAAAGCTGCATGTTGACCCATGACTTTGGGAAGCCATGGACCTAAAAATCGGAGGCCACATCTTTAGTAACCTCACAAGTCTGAGATGCTGAAAACTGAGGTTTCCAGTAAACCAGCACTTCAGCAGCTGAAGGCCTTCACACACCCGGGACCTCTGACATCCTGAGATTCCTAGCAAGCAGGGTGGGCTCACAACCTGGTGATGTTAAGAGCCAAGAGCCCTAGATGCCCGGGGCCCCTAATAACTGATGTCTCTGAGAACCATGAAGCTTTTCATAAACTGAAAGCCTGAATACCCCAAGGCTTCTGACAACCCAAGGCCTATAATAAACTGAGACTCTTAGCAACCCAGGTCGCCTAGCAACCTGGGGACTCTGATCATCAGAGACTCCTAGCAACCAGGGAGATTGTACAACCTGGGGCCCCAGCACACATCCAACCCTGGACCCAGACTGCCTCTCTCTCTGCAGTGACTTCACTCTAAACCTTGAGATGCAGTGTGATCTGAGAAATAGAGACAGAATCGGAACCAAAGACCTGGGTGAAACGTTCTGATTTGGCCGCTTGCTAACTGTATACCCTTTGACTTAATCTCCCTATCAGACTCCTTACATACAAAATGAGAAGGATAATTACAATATCTCCTTATAAAACTATTGTGAGAATTAGGTAAGAAGGCTTATAGGAAAGGATTTTAACAAAAGCTGCACATATGCTTGCTGCCATTTCCGGCTGCACCCTGTCCCCTCCCATCTCAAGACCCACCATAATATTGCATCAACTGCAAGTCAATGCTACTTCCAAAATCTCTTTCCCATATATTCCAGCTCCATCAAAACCACCAAAGTCTCAAGCCCCCTTGTCTACACTGCCACCACTTATCTTTCTGTTAGGTAGGACGTTACACAGGAGCAATGAGGGAAGGCGGGGATGCGTGCAGATCTCTAAACTCCCTCCCACGGGAGAGCTCACAGATATGCTACAAAGTAACCACAGATACCTTCCCAGCCCTGCACATGCGCCCTAGGCACACAGGGAATGCAAACTGACCACAGGGGCTTCTCCACGTAACCTTAGCCAGTTAGGAGCCCATTTAGGGCTCATGAATATTCTGCATCTAATTATAACAGACGAATTACAGGAAGATACAAACAAGACAACTTGCTGTTTTATAGCATAATTGTCACTTGGCCTTGAGTCTATGCCCATTTGCATTTCCTTTCATTGATTGGTGGTGGGTGCAAGCCCTGCTTTGCACTGGGCATAACCAAAAGGAAGAGCTGGGAGTGTAAAAGAGGGAAGCCAGTAGGAATTGATAGGAAGGATAAAGAGGACTCTTCTGGGAGTGTTGGACTGATAAAAGATCTGTCTGCTTGAGCTGAACTGAGCTGTAACTTGCCTGTTGTCCTATACTTTTTGGTCCATCGCTCCAAATTTCTGTTGCCATGAGACAAGAACTGAAGAAGAGAAATAAACCAACCTGACGTTTCCAACTCTTAAGTGCTACCCTGTCTCTGTTGCTCACAAGCTTCCATTGGCTCTCTTGTTCTTTGAGTCAAGTTCAAACTCTTTGGCACAGTACGTAAACTCTTCATGATCAAGCCTAATCTTTCCAACTTCATCTTCAATCACTCTCTCAACCCCCGCTTCCTTCATTTACCCCAAAAACACTCTGAGAGGTGGGTATTAATCATCTCGGTTTCACAAAAAGAAAATGGGGTGGAAGTAACTCACCCAAGTGCGTACAATCTTGGAAGTAGTGATTTGAAGCCAAGTCTGACAGCAAAATCCAAGTCCTTTGACTGCAAAGCCAGTCCAAAAGGCTTCCCAAAAACATACTTCTCTGGTTATTCTCTTAGTAAACCAACTTTGATCTTGTCCCCAAACCCCTCCATCCTTTTCTGCAAGAGCATGCGTGCTCAGTCGCTCAGTCGTGTCTGACTCTTTGCCTTCCCATGGACTGTAGCCCTCCAGGCTCCTCTAAACATGGAATTTCCCAGGCAAGAATACTGGAGTAGATTGCTATTTCCTTCTCCAGGGGGCCCTCCCAACCCAGGTATCGAATCCGTGTCTCCTATATCTCCTGCATTGGCAGGCAGATTCTTTACCACTGAGCCACCCAGAAAGCCCTCTCTGAACAATATTCAGTCTTGAACTTCAAGATTTACACTAGGGGGCGCTCTCCTTGCACACAAAACCACATATTATATATCAGACCTAAGAGACTGTTAACTTCCCTGGTAGCTCAGTCCCTAAAGCGTCTGCCAATGCAGGATACCTGGGTTCAATCCCTGGGTCGGGAAGATCCCCTGGAGAAAGAAATGGCAACCCACTCCAGTGCTCTTGCCTGGAAATTCCATGGATGGAGGAGCCTGGTAGGCTACAGTCCGTGGGATTGTAAAGAGTCGGACACGACTGAGCAACTTCACTGAAGAGACTGTTGTGCTTGGCTCATAGCTCAGTGGGTAAAGAATCCACCTGCAATGCAGGAGACCCTGGCTCAATTCCTGAGTCGGGAAGATCCGCTAGAGAAGGGACAGGCTACCCACTCCAGTATTCTTGGGCTTCCTTTGTGGCTCAGCTGGTAAAGATTCACCTGCAATGCGGGAGACCTGGCTTTGATCCCTGGGTTGGGTAGATTCCCTGGAGAACAGAAAGGCTACCCACTTCAGTATTCTGGCCTGGAGAGTGCCATGGACTGTCAGAGTCAGACTGAGAGACTTTCACTTCACTTCAAGAGACTATTGGGGCTTCCCTGGTGGGTCATATGGTAAAGAATCCGCCTGCAATGTGGGAGACCCAGGTTTGTCCCTGGATTGGGAAGATCCCCTGGAGGAGGGCATGGCAACCCACTCCAGCATTCTTGCCTGGAGAATCCCCGTGGACAGCGGAGCCAGGCGGGTTACAGTCCATGGGGTGGAAAAGAGCTGGACACGACTGAGCGACTAAGCTCAGAGCGACAAGAGACTACTGAGACCACACCCAGGCCACCCGCGGCCTGACTCGTTTTGCTTATGGCTCAAAGTGTGGAAACTTGCCTCCATGTTGCTGCTCCTAAAAGGCCCAGATATTGAATGCTCACATTTCAGGAGCTAAAAATGTCATTTTTAGTAACATCTTTCTTGTGAAATGAACAGGTTAAACTGAGTTTTAAGAATATCCCTATTCCTCCATAGAACTCAAAAAAAGCTACTCTCATTGCTCATTAAAATAAATATGACCCATAAACAGCTTTATTAGCTGTTCAATTCTCAAGGCTGGGGGTATGGGGAGGCCAATGGGGACAGTAGGAAGTTTTCTCCTTACATATATGGTCTGATATCGTCATTTTATGAACATGAGGACAAAAATCCTCAAAAGACATTGCTTTGGGTCCCATGTCAGGTAAGAGTCAGGGCCAAGGCCAGACCCAACTTTCCAGAACACAGCTTCATATTAATACACGCCTCCTGTAACTAACAAAGAGCACACAGGCGGAGCCCTCTGATGTTACTGCTTTCGGGCTCAGCGCACACAGCCTGCATACTGTCGGGGGCTCCTTATGGCGTGTGGAGGAGAAACCACACTCGGTTCTATGTGCGCTGCTGACCCGCTGACCATCTGTGAGATGGGGGAGTGACACACACTCTCAGAAGGCCTGGCTGCCCTGCTGCGTGCCCTCGGACCCCTTTCCCCGCCTCTCTGAGAGCTGTCCTCTCTTGGCTGAGATCAGGGGCCCCAGATAGCTCTCCCCAAGGTACTGGGATGGTACAATTGGGAGGAAAGGCTTTCTCCTCTTGGACCCAAGGCCAGTTTCCCTCCCAAACTGCCAGGAGAAAACTCAGCACCAGCTTCATGCTGTTCAATGGATCTGAAAGGGCTCTCAGCTAGAGCTGATTTTACCCCCCAGAGAACACTTAGCAATGACTGAAGACGTTTCTGGTTACCCCAAAGTGGGGAGAGGCGTGCTGCTGACGTGTAGTGAGTAGAAGCCAGGGATGTTGCTACACATGCTTCGATGTACAGGACAGCCCTCCAAAACAAATAATTATTCCACTCAAAACATCCATAGTGCCGAGGTCGAAACTCTGATGTACAGCATAGAGAAGCCCCACTCTGGGACCTCCTGGGCTTCCCAGGTACTGAAAGTGGTAAATAACACAACTGCCAAAGCAAGAGACATGGGTTTGATCCCTGGGTCACGAGGAGCCCCTGGAGGAGGGCACAGAAACCTACTCCAGTGTTCTTGCCTGGAGAATTCCACGGACAGAGGAGCCTGTGGGCTACAGTCCACGGGGTCACAAAGAGCTGGACATGACTGAATTGACTTAACATGCATGAACACACGCTGGGTCCTATCTTCTGTGTGATGCTGGACAAGCCATCTCATCTCGAGGCTGCATTCTGTTCTCTGATCTGTAAAATAAGATGTTCAGTTTGGTTTGATGATCTAAATGGCCCCTCCTAAGATTGGGCCCCTCCCCATCCTCTAGCTACGCTTCAGCATCACCCACCCATTGACTTTGCTTATGGTGTTTTGGGTCTCTGCAAGCAAAATAGAGAATATCCTTGCCTCCATTTCTTCAACTATAATTATTTCTACTTCACCATTCCTGCATTGTCTGAGAAGAAATGAATAACCTTACATATAGTCGGCACTTAGCAAATATTTGTCTTAAAAAAAATCATAATGGATCAGAAGGGGGAAATGTTCAAGGGAACTGTGATTTCCTCAAAAGTGTCCTCATTCAACAGCCACCAGAGCAGTGGGACCTTTGAAACAAGAGAATCACATTTTTTATGGAACTTTCCAAGAGGCCCCTATGGATCTTGGACTTTGCAGGCAGCTTTCTGAGGTAGAGGCAATTTGGGCACTGGAGATTAACACAGCCTGCATTTGGGCCTCTGATCCATCCTAAGGAGAAATGTTTTTACCAGGAAATTTTTAAATGGGAGAATCATTTCAACAGCCCAGTCAATATGGAGTGGGGATTACAGAGCTTTGATGCAAATCTGGCCTGAAATCAAACCCCTCCTCTGCATTCCCTACACAGTGACCTAACTGTCAATAGAGATGAAAACTGCAAATCAATTAGGAGTCTTGTGAATTTCAAGTGAGAGAAAGCATCCAGTCAGTGCTTCATAATTGTTAGCTCTCATCGCTATGATATGCTAAAGACCACAGATGGGTACCAGTCAATGTACTGCCTAGGCTCAACTGTATTCTCAATGTAAGATTTTCATGAGAAACCACAAAGCCCCTTATGGTTCCAAGACAAAAATGTTTGATGGACTGTGCTACCCACCACCTCTCTACATGCAGACAGAGAGAGAAAAAGAAATATATAAACACACACAGAGGAGTAAACATTGGTTGTTTGCTCAAGATGAAGATCTGATGAATGGAGCATATCAACTTGTATTTTTTTGTCTTTTTTCGGGGGGGGGGGGAGGTGGTGGTTTTGGCCATACCACATGCCTTGCAGGGATCTTACTTCCCTGACCAGGGATTGAACCTGGGCCCCAGAAGTGAAAAAGCCCCATCCTAACTACTGCACCACCAGAGAATTCCCAGCTTGTGTTTTTTTTAAACCCCAGCATCTTCTCCCTCCCTCAACTGCTGAGGAATGTGTGAGTCAAAGGAAGTGAAGATTGCTGCTTCCAACTGCTTAAAGCAGGGCAGGGGTCTTTCAACCCTGAGCCTCAGCAAAAAAAGCAACTCTGTAATACAGAATGTGTCCCATGGTAAAGCCAAGACCATTCTTTACTCACTAAAGGTCAACAAGGACATAGATAAGTTAAGCTATGCAGAGAACTAACATTCTGAAATGCCAAGTCTTCAGGTTAAATATCTAAAATCAATCATTCAAAATACAAGGAGATGCAACCCCAAGGAATGATTAGAATCTGAGCCACTCCACTGGATCTAAAACCCAGATTGCTAGCATCCTGCTAAGGCTCTCGCACATACGGTGGCCGAGCTCAGAATCTACACTGCGTGAATGTGTCCTGCACACAGGCAGCGAGTTCACAGGCTTGTACGGCACATTGGTGAGCTCCCAGGTGTGCCTTCCTCCTGCTCGGAGGATGGAGAGACTCAGCCTTCGCAGAAGAAATAGAAAGGAAGGTAGAGGAGGCAGAAATGGACGGTAACATCCAATTCTGTTTCCTTCAACATTTTAAAAAAGGAAGTGGAAATGCGCTCTTCTCCTGGTTAATCCACCCTTTCTCCAGGGAAGCTGGCTTTTAGTCATCATTCAGTGTTCTCTGCAAAGGAAGTCAATGTACTGTAGAAGAAGGCAATGGAGTTATTCCAGAAGCTTTAGTCTAATTGTATTATCAGCACTCAGCCTTAAATGCAATGCTTGTCCTTTAAAAGCACCCGGTTCCTTTGAGTCTAGGGCAAGGGGGTGAGAATAAGCCAGAGCAGAGCTCAGGGCAAGGGTGAGTAGGAGGAGGATTTCGGCTCCACGGCTGGCCTCGGGAGAAGGCGCCCCCCTCGGGGCTCAAGGGGTTAAGTTCAGAAAGGGAAAGCAAGCTCAAGTGTGAAAGAAACAAATGTCAGGAAGGCTGCTCTGGGGGGATGAGGGTTCATCAAGGGAAGGTCTGAGCAACCAGTCAGAGCTACGTGTACAGAAGTCAGTCCTGAAAAATCTATCCCTCTGTGGCAAGACCTCACCAGCAAGCAAATAGGGAAGAAAACGGGTATGCAGCCTTACCTTCTCATTTCTCACAATCTTCTCAGGCCCCGACCCAGACACTGGTACCCAATAGGTGCTTAATAAGCATTTGCAGCATCAATGAACACACAACAAAGCCTCTAGAGAGACCAAGTCCATGCACCTCCTTCTTGCCCCCACCATCCTTCCCTGTGAGGATGAGAGGATACGCTGCCTGCCTAAGGACTCCTTGGTGATTTCCTGAATCACTAATTTTCATTAGGCATCAAGAACAAAAGGACGAACGCTGCCAAGTTGTAAAGGATGAGAATGCATGCGTGCGTGCTTAGTCGCTTCAGTCGTGTCCGACTCTGCGACCCCATGAACTGTAGCCCGCCAGGCTCCTCTGTCCACGGGATTCTCCAGGCAAGAATACTGGAGTGGGCTGCCGTGCCCTCCTCCAGGGGATCTTCCCGACTCAGGGATCATACCTGTGTCTCTTCCATCTCCAGCACTGGCGGGCAGTTTCTTTACTGCTAGTGCCACCTGGGAAGTCCAAGGACGAGACTATTGTGGGAGAAATCTAATGGAAAACATAGAGTGTGGAGATGGATCTGCTGATTGAGCTCTGGGGACAGGGCCTGGGAGGGGTAAAGGTGGCCACTGCCAAAGCAAGAGGGGCTGCGATGGATGCCCTGTGGGCTTGTCCCTCGTGTGACCTGAGAAGGGCAGAGGAGGCTGGACCTCGTTTCTTGGCCTTGGTCTGCAGGGGACTTAAAACCATATACAGCAATCTAGCCAGCCTGTGATGGGGTATGACCTGGCTCGTCACTTGGGCATTCTTCCTTCCCTGCGTGGGCTCCTCATGCAGCCAGTGGGGAAGCAAAGAGGTAAGGAGGCCGGGTCGGAGGGGGCTGGGTTTGGCTCAGTTCTAGAAACAGCAAGCAGGCTGCCTGCCGCAAAGGAACTGCTGAGACCACGGTGAAAAACTGGTAATGAGAGGAACCACCATCCCTCTGCCGAGGCTCAGGACCTGGGAGCCAGATGTTCCACGGGACAAGGATGTCCTTCATCTGAGTCGGAGGCAGGCAAGGAGCTGGGGTTGCTGCAATCCAGCTGGTGGGGGCTGAGTCACAGCACAAACTGGGGCTGTTTGTTATCTTGTCGTCTGGCTTTGCCCTCATTCAGGTGCGGCCAGAAGCATCTTCTCTACACCCAGTCTCTAGGAATGGAAAATGGAAAGAATGCAGACTCAGATGTGGCCCTAATGTAACGATGTCAGAGATTCCTCCTCCACCAGCCATGAGAAAGAAAAATTTCCGATGAAATGATCATAATGTAAAGATTCTTTAAAAGTCTAATTGGGTAGCATGGTGGAAAGATTAAGCCAACAGCTCTGGAGTTAGATGGCCTGGGTTTGAAGCTTAAACCCAAGTTCCAACACTTAACTACCTTGGAATCTCGGGCAAGTCAGTTAACCCTCAACTCCAGTTTCCTCATTCATAATGTGGGATTAAAATAACACCCTCTTCCATGCCTGTCGGGCTTCCCTGGCGGCTCAGACGGTAAAGAATCTGCCTGCAATGCAGAAAACCTGGGTTCAATTTCTGGGTTGGGAAGATCTCCTGGAGAAGGGAATGGCTAGCCATTCCAGTATTTTTGCTTGGAGAATCCCAAGGACAGAGGACTCTGGTGGGCTATGGTCCATGGGGTTGCAAAGAGTCGGACACGACTGAAGCAACTTAGCACATAATGCACAAACCCTTGGTCCTACCCTCTAGATTTCCTGCCTTTTTCAATAAAGAAAAAAATTGCCTCAATTAGCCACAAGTCCGAGGTGGACAAGAGGCATGTGGAGAAGACCAGGACCCACTTCAGTGCTTGGAGCCAAGCCAAGGTCAGCCCAATGCAGATCAACCAAACCCTAGCTAACACATAGCCCAAAAGCCCAGAAAGAATGCTCGCTGTAACTCACTGAAATTTCACAGTTGTTTGTTATGCAGCAACATCACTGACTACGTGATGTCTTTTGAAGGGCCTTTTCAAAAAGTGCTTCATTTAAAGAAAGAGTCTGGCTATTAAAATAGAAAAGTTTACAGGAAATTTGAGCACTCCTTGTTTCTCTCACTTTGGAGAGCAATTTCACATCCAGAAGAACTGAAGACAGATGCACATACCTTAGCAGTCAACTACTCCACCTCTAGGTCATTCTGCACCACAGAGATAAAGGGCCAGAGGGTACGCATTTTAGGCATTTCAGACTAGACGGTCTCTATGAACATATACAACCACTCAACTCTGCAATTGCAGCATAAAAGCAGACGCAGAGAATGCTTAATTGAATGCCCCTACCAGTGTTTCAATAAACCTTGTTTTTTGTGGCTACTGAAATGTGAATTTTATATCATTTTCATGTATCACAAAATATTCTTATTTCCTTAACCATTAAAAATGTAAAAATCATCCATTGAAGGGTGAATGGATAAACAAAATGTGGTAGACACACACAATGAAATATTCTTCGGCCTTCAAAGGAAGGAAATCCTGATACATGCTACAACATGGTTGAACCTTGAGTCATCATGCAAAGTGAAGTGAAAGTGTTAGTCACTCAGTCGCGTCTGACTCTTTGCAATTCCATGGACAGTAACCCACCAGGCTCCTTCGTCCATGGGATTTCCCAGGCAAGAATACTGGAGTGGATTGTCATCCCTTCTCCAGGGGATCTTCCCAACCCAGGGGTCAAACTCAAGTCTCCTTCATTGCAGGCAGATTCTTTACTGTCTGAGCCACCAGGGAAGCCCTCAGTGAAGTAAGCCAATCATCAAAGGACAAATAGCATGTGACTCCACACATATGAGGCCCCTAGAGTAGTCAGATTCATAGAAGCAGAAAGTGGATGGTGGAGAAGGGCATAGGAAGTTGTTGCTTAATGGACAGAGAGCTTTGATTTAAGAAGATGGAAAAGTTCTGGAGATGAATGATGGTGATGGTTATACACCAGTGTGAAGGTACTCAAGACTACTAAACTTTAGAATGGTTTAAAAAAATTTTTTTTAAGAATGGTTAAAATAGTAACATTATATGTTTTGTATATTGTTAATTTCTTAAAATTAAAAAAATAAAAACTAAAAACTATTCTTAATTTACGATCCCATACTAAAACAGGGGGATTTGACCTACCAGCCATGGTAAATAACACTTGCCCTAAAGAAATTCTCTCAGATGTGCCCAGGAGATAAGTATAGGAGTTCATCACAGCACTCTCTGGCTTATTAAAAAAAGAAAAAACAAGGAAATAACCTAACTATTCATCAAGAGGAAAATGGAGCAATACATTGTGGAATAATTAGTCGATGGAATACACTATGATAAGTGGAAGATGCTACAATTTTATCTAAAACTTAAAACCCTACTGAATAATGCTATATTGTATTAATGCATGCATAAATATGCAATGTAAGTGTAAAATCATACATAGGAATGATAAACACTGGATTCACAGTAATGGTTAGCTCTGAGGAGGAGGGAGAAGAATAGGAATGGGAGTGGGAAGTACAGGGAGCTTCAGTTATATCAGTAATGTTTTATTTCTTTAAATGATATCTGATGCAAATATGACACAATGTTAAGATTTGATCAAGCTTAATGGTGGGTAAATAGGTAGTCATTATACTCTTTTCTATTCTTGTCTGATCCTTGAAATAATTCACGATGAAAAAATTAATTCATAAAAGGGGGAAAATCAAAGAGAGGAACAAATTTTTAAGGAAAAAAAAAAAAAGCCTGTAATTTCAAAGCATGCCAGTAGCAGCTAGAGGAATAACAGAAGAGGCTATCAGTTCATCTCACTTATCCTTCTGGGTTTTCTCCGCTAGCTTAGAACTCAGCGGGGCAAACCTGACTCAGAGACCCATGTTTGGAACCCTTGGATGGTTCCACCCATGAATCTGTCCCCGTGACGGAGCCCAGACCAGCCATCCCTGAGAAACATGCTCAAGCCACACCCACTTTCCAGGGGCACCCCGTCTTCACCCATGAGGCACAAGAAGGCATTTCAGGGCTTCAAGATGTTTCGTTGTGAAAGCCCAGGTTCTCTCACCTGTATCTGCCGAGATGGAAAAGACAGCCCAGTTCCCAAGCCTTCTCTTGGAGATCCATCATCCATTCAACGACTGTTGATTGACCTTAGTTCTAGTCCACATTTAAAGCTGTCCATTAAGATTAGGTTAGACTGAAGTAAGAAGAAACCCAGACAACGGTGACTTCAATGAGACAGAAGTCTATTTCTGCTTCATGTGAAATAAATCCACAGGTAGACAATTGAGAGCTGTATGAAGACTTTGTCATCCCTATGGTGTGACTTGTCCTCTGGCTTCCAAGATGGCAGCTGGAGCTCCAGTTATCAGATCTGCCTTCCCAGTAGCAAGACGAAAGAAATAGAGAAGGACCTGCCTTCTCGCCTTTGAAGGAGGCTTCTAGAAAGTACCCTATGATGTTTCCACCAACATCTCATTGACCAGAACATAGTCAAATGGCCACACTTTCTCCAAGAAAAGCTAGAAAATGTCTTTTTCTGAGAAGCTATGAACCCAGCTGAAAACCAAGAGCTCCATTACTAAGGAAGAGGAGGAGAACAGATATTAGAGAAGGCAGCTTGCAATCTCTGCCACAGTTGCCAACTTCCTGAGTCACCTTGAGCAGATGTTGTCGTTCAGTCAGTGCACAGGTCTAGGTAGGTCATAGCTGAGACCCTCCCCAGATCTGACATCCTTATTCTAAGCTAAAATGTTACATTTATATATTTCACTGATTCCAAAGTTGAAAGACGATAAACCCAGGCACCTATGAGCACCGTATCTTTGACAAAGGAGGCAAGGATATACAATGGAGAAAAGACAGCCTCTTCAATAAGTGGTTCTGGGAAAACTGGACAGTCAGGGCTTAGTTGCTCAGTCATGTCCGACTCTTTGCAACCTCATGGACTGTAGCCTGCCAGGCTCCTCTGTCCCAGGGATTCCGGACCAAGGAGTGGAATCCAGTATTTCCCAGGCAAGAATACTGGAGTGGGTTGCCATTTCCTCCTCCGGGAGACCTTCCTGACCCAGGGATCGAACCAGCATCTCCTGTCTCTCCTGCATTGCAGGAGGATTTTTTACTGCCGAGCCATTGGGGAAGCCCAGGAAAACTGGACAGCTAAGTGTAAAAGAATGAAACTAGAACACTTCCTAACACCATACACAAAAATAAGTGCAAAATGGATTAAAGACTTAAATGTTAAGGCCAGAAACAATAAAACTCTTAGAGGAAAACATAGACAGAACACTGTTTGACATAAATCACAGCAAGATCCTCTTTGACCCACCGTCTAGAGTAATGGAAATAAAAACAAACAAAAAAAACAAATGGGACCTAATTAAACTTAAAAGCTTTTGCACAGCAAAGGAAACAATAAAAAAGATTAAAAGACAACCCTGAGAATGGGAGAAAATAATTGCAAATGAAGCAACTGACAAAGGATTAGTCTCCAAAATACATAAGCAGCTCATACAGCTCAATATCAGAAAAAGAAACAGCCCAATCCTAAAGTGGGCAGAAGACCTAAACAGACATTTCTCCAAAGGAAACATACAGATGGCCAATAAACACACGAAAAGATTCTCAGCATCACTCGATATTAAAGAAATACGAATCAAATCTACAATAGGTATCACCTCATACCAGTCAGAATGGCTATCATCAAAAAATCGATAAACAGTAAATACTAGAGAGGATGTGGAGAAAAGGGAACCCTCCTGTACTGTTGATGAAAATGTAAACTGATACAGCCATTATGCAGCAGCAGCAGCATGGAAATTCCTTAAAAAAAAAAAAACAGGAATAAATCTATTATATGACCTAGCAACTCCATTACTGGCATATACCCTGAGTAAACCATAATTCTGAAAAGACACATGTGCCTGGATGTTCGCTGCAGCACTGTTTACAAGAGCCAAGACATGGAAGCAACTTAGATGTCCATCAACAGATGAATGCATCAAGAAGTTGTGCTACGTATATACAATGGAATATTACTCAACCATAAAAAAGGAATGAATTTGAATCAGTGGTGGTGAGGTGGACGAACCTGGAGCCTTTTATACAAAGTGAAGTAAATCAGAAAAAGAAAAACAAATATCATACAGTAATGCATATATATGGGATCTAGCAAACAGTTGTGATGAACCTCTTTGCAGGGAAGGAATGAAAACACAGATATGGGCTCATGGACACAGTAGAGGAAGGAGAGCGAGGGATGAATGGAAAAGGTAGTACTGACATATATACACTCTCCTGTGCAAAACAGACAGCTAGTGGGAAGCTAATGTACAACACACAGAGCTCAGCCTGGTGCTCTGAGATAATCTGGAGGGTGGGATGAGGGAAGGAGAGGGAGGCTCAAGAAGGAGAGCAGATATATAATATAATTATGACTGATTCGCGTTGTTGTACAGTAGAAACCAACACAACATTGTAAAGCAATTTTCCTCCAGTTAAAAAAAAATTTTTTTAAAAGGCAAGAGAAAGAAACTAAGATTTATTACTTACTCATGAGTGATCGATTCTTTCTCTGTTTATCTCTTTTCAACCTCATAAGTGACTATATGATGTTGGATGTATTACTGCCTTTTGAAGATGAGAAAATTGAAGTTCAAAAAGGCTAAACCACCTCCCAAATTCACACAGCTTTAATGATGGGACCAGGATTTGAATCGCACCCACCTATGCGCCTTCAATATACCATGTTGCCAATTTCCATATTTGGAAATAGACCAGAACACAATCTCAGGTCTGCCACTTATTAACAGTGTAACCTTGAATGAGGTTTGTTTTTTTTTGGGTTTTTTTTTTTTTGGAGTATAGTTAGTTTGCTCTGCTGTGTCAGTTTCTGCTTGTACAACAAAGTTAATCATCCATATGTATACATATATTCCTCTTTTTTGGATTTCCTTCCCATTTAGGTCCCCACAGAGCACCAAGTAGAGATCCTTGTTTTCTTCAGCAGGTTCTCTATCTATTTTGTACATGTGCTGCGTGTTCATTTGCTCAGCCATGTCCAACTCTTTGGGACCCCATGGACTATAGCCGCCAGACTCCTCTGTCCATGGAATTCTCCAGGCAAGAATACTGGAGTGGGTTGCCACGCCCTCCTCCAGGGGATCTTCCCAACACAGGGATCGAACTTGAGCCTCCTGCGTCTCCTGCAATGGCAGGTGGATTCTTTCCCACTGTGCCGCCTGGAAATCTCTATTTTATACGTAGTAGTGTGTATATGTGGAGAAGGAAATGGCAACCCACTCCAGTGTTCTTGCCTAGAGAATCCCAGGGACGGGGGAGCCTGGTGGGCTGCCGTCTGTGGGGTCGCACAGAGTCGGAAACGACTGAAGCGACTTAGCAGAAGCAGCAGCAGCAGCAGCAGTGTGTATATGTCAATCCCGAGCTCCCGATTCATCCCACTCTCTCCTTCCCCCTTGGCATCCATGCGTTTGTTCTCTACATCTGTGTGGTCAAGTTTCCTACTCTCTCTGCACTTCATCTTTCTCATCTGCAAAATAGGAATAATAATGGTTGCTAGGCTATATGGTTGTTGAGAAGATGAAATGAGGGAATAAACATAAAATGTTTGGAACATGCCTAGCACACAGTATTAGTCTACAAGTGTTAGCTATTATATTAGGCGACATTTGAGAGGTTCCCTGAAGGAGAACTGAGCAACAGAGGATGTTCCAGGCAGAGGGAACCCGTCCAAAGCCAGGAGACAGTGAAGGCGGAATCAGGGCTAAAGGCATGAGCAGGAATCATGAGTCTCCAACTTTAGGACGTCAGTGGGGCTTTTGTGTGTTAGGTCTGGCTACCTATTTGATTTGAGTAAATCTCAGGAAAACCCCTACGAATGAAAAAAGTCTATAGACAAGAATCTGAATTTTTACCTTGAAGGGAAGGGAAGAGTAACATACGCGAACTGCCAGCTGCAAGCTCCCCACGCACTAGGAGCGTGAAAAGAGGGGCTGCTGAAAGCCCAGAGGAAAGACTATGAACTTGGGTCCTTGCTCAGTCTGGATCTTATTGTGCCATATTCCAGGTGTTATGGCTTGTTATTCAAAGCTGGCAGTCAGCCAACACTGCAGCACCCAGCCGCACCTTCTGGACTTTGTCCCCAGGCAGGAGACTTTTCCCCTCTGTGTACTTAAGAAAGGGAGGGCTACTCATGCCACACCCACGGGTCCATCTGGCCACAGTGCTGCATCCAGGCAGAGGCCTGAGAGCCAGGGCTGTCCTCCCCACACCAGCCCCTCCTGGGGGGAGCACCTCATGGTCTCAGGGACCGTGGGCAGACCCAGCCCATATAAAATTGGGCAAAGACTTCTCTGGTGGTCCAGTGATTAAGAAATTGCCTTGCCTTGCACAGGACACGGTTCGATTCCTGGTTCGGGAAGATTCCACATGCCATGGGGTCAATGAAGTCCAGGCTCCCTAGAGCCTGTGCTCCACAACAAGAGAAGTCGCTGCAATGAGAAGCCCATGCCCTGCAGCTGCACAGTAGCCCCTACTCGCCGCAACTAGAGAAAGCCCACTCAGAACAATGAAGACCCAGTGCAGCCAAAATTAAGTTAAAAAAAAAACTGGGTGAATCATAATAGGGAGAGAAGGACCTGAAAATAGGCTTTGGGAGACCTGTGTGCTTATCCCAAATCTGCTACTAAGTCATTCTGCAGCCTCGGGCCAACACCTGATCGCCCTCATCCAAAAGTCGATGAGAATAATCACATCCTTCTGGTAAGATCCTTCACTGATTGTGAAGATTAAATGAAATAATGCACGGACAGCATTTAAATCAGCTCAACGGGCAGCGGGGATCCAGCCCACACAAGGCCTTTGTTTCTCAAGGCTTCTTGCAGCTTCAGCACCTCCGCATGGTGATCAGGGGTCCCCTAAGTGATTAGATGGTTTCTGGTTTTTCATCCGGGGCTTCTGTGCTTCAAGAGTTTACCTTTAAACTCTTCCACATTGTTTACGATTTTATGACTTCTTATCACACCTTTCTCACGACGACCAACAGCAGGGGCCCCAGGTAACACATTTCTCTCCCTTCTCCAAGCTCCAATAAGATAAACCAATGACACAGATACACAAGGATTACAAGCCAAATGGAAAACAAATATCAAGCTTACTCGTCTACTCTGGTGTGTTCCAGATCTCTAACCATGAGCTTTCCTATAATTCATGTTGGAGAATTCAGATCAGGCCAAGGGTATATGTGGGATTTCTAAATTCTCAAATCTAAATATTGGAACAGACTTCCTGACACCACACCCTGAGGCTCACCTGCAGAGACTGTGATGAGGCCTCAGAGGAAGCTCAGTTCAGCTATGCCGACAAGGATGCGAGCCTTCTAGAAGGTAGCCCCAAGCCTGGACCAAAGATGCTCCACCTTGAGACAGTAGGAGGAGGGCTCGCTGAGGAGCCAGGGAACTTGATCGGAAGCAGTCGACCTGGATCCTCACTCATTTAGAGTCACAGCGGCCCTGTCCACTAGAAAGTGATCCAGAGAATACCCACTTCTGTCCAGCTAGTCTGGACACTCCTCCTCCTGGGCAGGGATAAAGAACAACTGGGGAGAAGACACCACACATCCTTTGACATGCCTCCATCTTGAGAAGAGCACATTTGAGTGGAGTTTCTAAAGGAAGGTGAGGAGAGATATTCTCTTGCAAAACAACATGAGTCTTCCATTTTTAGTCTTAGCTTTGTGCTGTGCTGTGCTTAGTCACTCAATCATGTCCGACTCTTTGCGACCCCTTGGACTGGAACCCACCAGGCTCCTCTGTCCATGGGGATTCTCCAGACAAGAATACTGGAGTGGGTTGCCATGCCTTCCTCCAGGGGATCTTCCCAACCCAGGGATCGAACCCAGGGCTCCCACATTGCAGGCACGTAAGCAAGAGCAAATCCCTACCCTTGAACATGTACACATATATATTCATACACACACACACACACATGCACACACACACACGCACACCACCTGATCCCACCTGTGCAGGAAGCACGAGGTTGAATGGAATGATTGAGTTTGCTCTCCTAGCTGGACTTTTTATCCAGACAGAACATAGAAGCTGGACTAAAGGGACTTCCCTGGCAGTCCAGTGGTTAAGACCTCACCTTCCAAAGTAGACTGTGTGGTGCAATCCCCGGTTTGGGAGCTAAGCCAAAACACCAGAAGGCAAACAACAGAAGCAATATTGTAACAAATTCAAAACAGACTTTAAAAATGGTTCACACACACACACACAAAAAAAACTTTTAAAAATGATTTTTTTTAAAAGGCACATCCAAGCCAGAAAACCATTGGAACTGCATGCCTTATATCTGGTGTACAAGGGAAGACATTGCTGAATCTTGATCCTAGAGTCCCCGTGGCTGACACCCTAAAAATAAATAGAAGCATGGTGTTTCATCTGCCCTTCTGAAACATTTGGGTTAACCCAACAGACCAGCAGGCCAGGGTCATAGGCTCACACCAAGAGGAGTTTATGAAACCTTCCTGAGAGCGGGATCCAGAGCTCATCCTTGCACAGGCTGCCTGCCCAGTTGTCATGCCCAGGTAGAGCCCTGCACCCGGCAACGAACTGGGAATGCCTTGGCCTGACTGTTCTCAGACCTTCCCTTACTAGCCACACAAGCTTGGAGACTTACATCCTCTGGGGCTTCAGTTTCCTCCCTGCTAAGTCTCGTTTTCCTAATTACATAACAGGAACAATAATTGCTACCCCAATTAGGAAAAGGAGTACATCAAGGCTGTATATTGTCACCCTGCTTATTTAACTTATATGCAGGGTACATCAAGAGAAATGTTGGGAAAAAAAAAAGAGAAATATTGGGCTGAATGAAGCACAAGCTGGAATCAAGATTGCCAGGAGAAATATCAATAACGTCAGATATGCAGATGACACCACCCTTATGGCAGAAAGTGAACAAAAACTAAAGAGCCTCTTGATGAAAGTGAAAGTGGAGAGTGAAAAAGTTGGCTTAAAGCTCAACATTCAGAAAACTAAGATCATGGCATCTGGTCCCATCACTTCATGGCAAATAGATGAGCAAACAGTGGAAACGGTGGCAGACTTTATTTTGGGGGGCTCCAAAATCACTGCAGATAGTGATTGCAGCCATGAAATTAAAAGACGCTTACTGCTTGGAAGGAAAGTTATGACCAACATAGACAGCATATTAAAAAGCAGAGACATTACTTTGCCAACAAAGGTCCATCTAGTCAAGGCTATGGTTTTTCCAGTAGTCATGTATGGATGTGAGAGTTGGACTGTGAAGAAAGCTGAGCACTTAAGAATTGATGCTTTTGAACTGTGGTGTTGGAGAAGACTCTTGAGAGTCCCTTGGACTTCGAGGAGATACAACCAGTCCATCCTAAAGGAGGTCAGTCCTGAGTGTTCATTGGAAGGACTGATGTTGACGCTGAAACTCCAATCCTTTGGCCACCTGATGTGAAGAGCTGACTCGTTTGAAAAGACTCTGGTGCTGGGAAAGATTGAAGGCGGGAGGAGAAAGGGACAACAGAGGATGAGGTGGTTGGATAGCATCAGTGACTCAACGGACATGAGTTTGGGAAACTCCGGGAGTTGGTGATGGACAGGGAGGCCTGTCCATGGCGTGCTGCAGTCCATGGGGTCACAAAGAGTCGGACACGACTGAGTGGCTGAACTGATGGGCCTCCCAGGCATGTGCATAAGGGGTCCATGGACCCCAGCAAGGTAGGTACAGAATGTGATCCCCACTGAGGAGGGGGCACGTGGGGTACACAAAGTCCCACCAGGTCGGGAGGAAATTATCAGTCCAACAAGAACAGTGATGGAGGAAAAAGCAGTTTTGTTTATCTTTAGTAAGCCAGATGCGGCTGGGTCACCTGGAGAGACAATATGAGACAGCTTCTCACGGGGAAGAATAAAGCCCAGAGTTGAAAGGAGCAGAACAGGCAAGCCCATTAGCGGAAGTAAATAATGAAGATCGGAGAGACAAACAGCAAAGATGATGGACTGAAACAGAAATCACTCAAAAATAAAAATCAAAAAAGATCCAAAGTGAGAAGCCTGTACAAATAGAGTGGTAACTAAGAGAGAAAGACAGGGCAGCAGGCAGGGTGGAGGGTTATGCATCCCTGGGAAATGCTGGGGGTGGGGGCGGGGCCGGAGGGAACCAGTGGAGCTGAAAGAGGAGAGACAGACAAAGGTGGTGCCAGACAGAAGCATGGACGGCACTCAGTGTTCAGAGGTCTGTCCCAGGAGCAAGGAAGGCTCAGAGAGAGCCGGGCAGGCTGTGGAGAGAGAACACGGCCTCCCAGCTAACGGCATAATTCTAGAACTGACCAAGCCCCAAAACCAAGACAGCGCCCCAGGGACTTGGGGTCTGGCTGTTGAGTTCTTCAAACTGCCTCAAGACCAAGCAGAACTTGGACTGCTGTCTTGGGAAAAGGAGGTTAGCCAAGGAAACAAGAATACACGTGTACTGTGTATAACATAGAGAAAAAACAAGGACCTACTGTGCAGCACAGGAAACTAGTCAATATCTTACAATAACCTATAATGGAAAAGAATCTGGAAAAGAATAGAAATATACGACTGAATCACTTTGCTGCACACCTGAAATTAACACAACCGTGTACATCACTATACTTCAATTTTTAATTTTTTATGTTTTTATTATATATTTTGATATATTTTTTCAGATTCTTTTCTATTCTATATATAGATGTGGTAATTAAGAGAGAAAGACAGGGCAGCAGACAGGGTGGAGGGTTATGCATCCCTGGGAAATGCTGGGGGCAGGGAGGGCCGGAGGGAACCGGTGGAGCTGAAATTTTTAATTTTTTAAAAATTAATAGAATTCTATTCTATGTATATGAATCACTTTTAATTTTTTAAAAATTAATAGAATTCTATTCTATGTATATGAATCACTTTTAATTTTTTAAAAATTAATAGAATTCTATTCTATGTATATGAATCACTTATGCTATACACCAGAAACTAATAGAACATTGTAAATCAACTATACTTCAATTTTAAAAAAAAAATTTAAATAATAAAAATAACAATACATATGGAAAGGATAGTGGGCAGCTCCAACAAGTTGGAGCCCAGGGCTGTGGAGCAAGTAGGGGCAAGGCGTCTGTGCCAAGGTTGGCATGAGGCGGATGCCCCCGCAGACAAGGCTGTGGGTGCCATGCTGGATGGCAACCAACCGCTTGGCCATCCTAGGAGAAGTCTCAGAGGAACCCACAGAGGAAGTGGGGAGACAGAGCACCACACTCAGGTCCACAACTGGCTTTGGGCCAGATGATGAACCAGGAGAAATAGTGGTGGGAACTCGGGAGGCAAAGAAAATGACAAACATACTCTGTAGGAGAAGGCGAGGGTGGGATGATTTGAGAGAATAGCGTTGAAACATGTATATTACCATATGTGAAATAGATCACCAGTCCAAGTTCGATGCATGAAACAGGGCACTCAAAGCCCGTGCACTGGGACGAACGACCCAGAGGGATGGGATGGGGAGGGAGGTGGGAGGGGGTTTGGGGACGGGGGACACACGTACACCCATGGCTGATTCATGTCAATGTATGGCAAAAACCACCACAATATTGTTAAGTAATTAGCCTCCAGTTAAATTAATTTTTAAAAATTTAAAAAATAAAAAGAGAGGGGAAAAAAAGGGAAGAAAATGGCAAACATTTGAAAGAAAGAATCTGGAGAAGTGGGTGCCGTGGCGGGGTGAAGTTCAGATGTTAGCCCCTTTGAAAACTGCACAAAGTGAGACCAAGTGAAGAGTGTCACCCTCAGGCAGGGATCGACCAACAGGGCAAACACAGATGGTCATTTGAGTATTTGCTGCTGAAAGAAGAAAAACTGAGCATCTTTAGTGCATATATGGTACTTCAAAGTGGTTGAAGTCAAAATGTTTTGAACACGGACTGGGTGTAGGGCAGTGGCTAGGGCACACTACAGACATCAGACCCTTCACTTCACACACACACACACATAGGTGCTTCCCTGGTGGTCCAGTGGTTAAGAATCCACCTGCCAATGCAGGGGACACAGGTTCGATCCCTGGTCCCGGAAGAGTCCATATGCTGTGGAGCAACGAAGCCTGTGCCCCACAACTACTGAGCCTGTGCTCTGGAGCCCATGCTAGAGAAGCAAGAGGAGCCCCCGTAATGAGGAGCCCACGCATCAAAACTAGAGAGTAGCCCCCGCTTGCCACAACTAGAGAAAGCCCAAGCACAGCAATAGAGACCCAGTGCAGGCAAAAATAAATAAATAAAAATTCACACACACACTTTATGGACCTATTCTCACGAGGGCATCGAGACTCAAGAGTAGGTAAGCAATTTGCCTAAGGCCACACAGCTAACAAGCGACAAAACTAAGATTTGGTTGCAGGTTGGGCTGACACCCAAGGCCAGGCTCCGGCTCCTAATTGCTCTTCTGTGAAGGTAACCCTGCTTTGAGAGATGCTGTTTCTCCCATCCTAACAATCCGGTCAAGGCTCTGTGAAAAGGATCTCTAGAATGGGAGGGGGCCCTGAGTTAGGGCCCTGGGATGAATGAGGAGCTTCTCTTTATTCTCCTCCAGCCCCCCTTGCTTCCTTCTGCCTTCACATTGTATTATAATCATTTGTTTACCCACCTATCTCATCTATTAGGCCAGTGAGTGCTTCTCATCCCTGGCTGCACATTAGAATCTCTTTTTAAAAAGTAACAATGCCTGGGTTCCACTCTAGACCAATTAAATCAGAATCTCCAGGTCTAGGATTTCGGCCTTCTTTTAAATTCAATGATTCTCATGTGCTGTTGGATTTGCAACCCACCGTGGCAGACTGAGGGCACTTCAAGGTCATGGACCAGGTCACAGGTGTCTGAATCCCCAGAGCCCAGCACAGCCTGCTTCATCGTAGGGGATCCAACATGTTTAGTGAGAGGATGAACACAGAGAGCAGAAGACAAAGATCCAGACAAGAGGAAGGAAAATCAGGGAAATGTTATGCAGAGAAGGGAGGCGGGCAGAAGGGAGTGATTTGAGACTTGAGGAGCAGAGAGAATCTTTAAAGATGCCAGGGGCAAAGGAAGAACCTGGACGAGGCTGCCTTGCATAACAAATCTCTAGTTAAAGCTCAAATGAAGCTTCAGTGCAGAATAAACGGCACCTGCGTCAGAGAGAAATGAGGTGAAGAGGAGTCTAAAACGTGAATATGCCAGATTGGTGGGTTTTGGGGGCCAGAAGACTTGGTGTCGGTGAAAGGAGATGAAGAGGGCAAGGTGCCAAAAAGAAAGAAAAAAAGAGTAGGATTGTAATTGTGAGAACCGCTGAAACATGGGGAAGAATACAACCAGGAAGATAAAACTCACAGTTTAAAAATAAAATGGGAAAACAAGAGAAAGCGAGGTTAAGCATGAGAGGAGTGAATTCCTAAGTCATCCTTATGTGTATTTGCTCAAAATGCTGTGGTTTCAGTGCTGGGAGAAGAATTCAAGGTAAATAAAATATGCAAATGCATTTCATAATGAAAAATCCTGTGATGAACAACAGAGCTAATCGCTGTGAAAATTCTCTGGGGGAAGACAAAAAAGCACACAAAATGTCCTAGAAATGATAGGGGGCATGATTATCCAAGGTAGATAATTCTAAGGGAGGTGTCACTGTGTCTGCTGAGAACACTGGCTCTCCAAGTGTTGGTCACTGGGCAACCAAACAAAAACCCAGAGTTCTCTTAGTTCAGATTCAGACAGCTCTCAAAAAGGGAGGCTCTCCCGGGCTGAGTGTTGGAGAATGGTGCTTGCCTAGTATAGACAACATGTACCCTGGAGCCATCTCAAGTTGGAAGAATTAGGTTTAAGTCTCCGGTGGCAATACATGGAGCCAGAAAATACATAAAAATAAAATAAAGGTAGCAGAGTAGTTAACAGAGAGAAGGGAAATGTATGCAGCATTTATCAAGTGCCTGCTAAGTGCTAGACACTGGGCATATAGTATTTTATGTAAGCATCAAAATAACTCTACAATGGCCTTAGACTGGCCCAAGATCATATGAGATGTTAGAGTGACCTATAGCCCTCTTCTCTTTTCACCCCATACTCTTTCCCTAGCATCACCTCGTCAGCTACAACTCTAACATAAGGATCTATGAAAAACCTCCAGCCTAGGGATGTCCCTCATGGTCCAGTGCTTAAGAATCTGCCTTGTAATGCAGGGGACATGGGTTTGATCCCTGGTCAGGGAACTAAGATCCCAACTAAGATCCTTAGTTGCCTTGAAGCAACTAAACTTGTTCATGGCAACTACTGAGCCCATGAGCCATAACTAGAGAGTCCGTGCACCGCAACAAAAGATCCTGGGCGCTGCAACTAAGACCTCACTCAGCCAAAGAAGTAAATAAAATATGTTTTAAAGTACTGTACTAAAAAAATTTCCAGCATAGTCTTCCCTGAACCATTGTATCAAACTCAGCTTGTTGTTCTTGTTCAGTTTGCTAAGTCATGTCCAACTCTCTTGTGACCCCACAGACTGCAGCACCCAGGCTCCTCTGTCCTCCACAATCTCCTGGAGTTGGCTCAAATTCATGTCCATTGAGTCAGTGATGCTATCTAACCATCTCATCCTCTGTCATCCCCTTTTCCTTTGCCTCATCTTCCCCAGCATCAGGGTCTTCTCCAGTGAGTGAGCTCTTAGCATCAGATGGCCAAAGTACAGGAGCTTCAGCTTCAGCATCAGTCCTTCCAAAGAATAGTCAGGGTTGATTTCCTTTAGAGTTGACTGGTTTGATCTCCTTGCTGTCCAATGGACTCTCAAGAGTCTTCTCCAGCACCACAATTCAAAAGCATCAATTCTTTGGTGCTCAGTCTTCTTTATGGTCCAACTCTCATAGCCTTACATCACTACTAGAAAAATGATAGCTTTGACTAGACAGACTTTTGTCGGCAAAGTGGTGTCTCTGCTTTCTAATATGCTGTCTAATTTTGTCATAACTTTTCTTCCAAGGACCATCTTTTAATTTTATGTCTGCAGTCATTGTCTGCAGTGATTCTGAAGCCCAAGAAAATAAAGTCTGTCATTGTTTCTACTTTTTCCCTTCTATTAGCCATGAATTGATGGGACTGAATGCCATGACCTTAGCTGTTTTAATGCTGAGATTTAAGCCAGCTTTTTCATTCTTTTACTCTCATCAAGAGGCTCTTTAGTTCCTCTTCACTTTCTGCCGTAACAGTGGTATCATCTGCATATATGAGGTTGTTGATATTTCTCCCTTGATTCCAGCTTGTGCTTCATCCACCCTGGCATTTCACATGAGGTACTCTGCATATAAGTTAAATAAGCAGGGTGACAATATACAGCCTTGATGTACTCCTTTCCCTATTTGGAACCAGTCTGCTGTTCCATGTCCAGTTCTAACTGTTGCTTCTTGACCTGCATACACATTTATCAGGAGGCAGGTAAGGTGGTCTGGTATTCCCATCTCTTGAAGAATTTTCCACAGTTTGTTGTATTCATACAGTCAAAAGCTTTAGCGTAGTCAATGAAGCATAAGTCGATGTTTTTCTGGAATTTCCTTGCTTTATGATCCAATGAATGTTGGAAATTTGATCTCTGGTTTCTCTGCCTTTTCTAAATCCAGCTTGTATATCTGGAAATTCTTGGCTTAAATATCAAACTCAGCTTATGATATCTCAAATGCACCTAATACTCTTCAAATCTGAAGCAGATGGTCTTAACGTCTTTCCCAAGCCTGATCCTTCTCTGGCATTTCCTATACCAGGGATCCCTATTCCCAAACTGTCCTAGAACATAGGTGTGCTAACCTGAAACCAAGGAGTCTTTCTGGATACCTCATCATCTTGCATCACTGTTACATAGCGAATCCACCCCAAGTCCTATGTCTTTTACTTACTAAATCTCTCTTGAAGGTATCCACTCCCCTAACTTCCCATCGACCTCTCCCTGCCCAGACCAAGCTACCGTCTTCTCTTGCCTTGATTAATGCAATAGCACTGGGTCTCCCCTATCCCAGTCTGGCCTAATCCAGTTGAAAGTGAAAGTGAAGGTCACTCAGTCGTGTCTGACTCTTTGCGACCCCATGGACTATACAGTCCATGGAATTCTCCAGGCCAGAATACTGGAGTGGGTAGCCTTTCCCTTCTCCAGGGGATCTTCCCAACCCAGGGATTGAACCCAGGTCTCCCACATTGCAGGCGGATTCTTTAGCAGCTGAGCCATCAGGGAAGCCCTAATCCAACTGTTCATTGATAGAGAAACCAAAAAGACCTTTTCAAAGTACAAATTTATTGCAGCTCTACCTCCAGCTCACTCCAACCCCACAAGCTACGAATAAATACCACTTGAATGGACTCACATCACTCCACATAACGACCAATAAATATCCTTCACAGGCTTAAAAGGTTGGGTGTGGCTTGACCTTCTGCTCTACTGTCAACTTGGTCTTCCTCCCAGTCTCCTCACCAATCACACTAGCCTTGTCTCAATTCTTGTCCTTCTGCCAAAGGACGTTTGCCTGGACTCTTCCTTACGTCTCCATTCCTCCACCTCTGAACTCTTGCGTATCCTCCACAGAGTAGATCCCCGACAATCAAAGACTTTCTTGACATCTAGATAGATCAGTTTCCCTAACAATCTCTCGTAAGATTTTCTCTCTCTTTGTAAAACACTTTTTAAAACTTTTCATTTTCCATTGATTCAAACAGTCATTTCCTTGATATTTGCCTTTCCTCACTAGCCTATCATCCCACGTGGGCAGAAACTGTGTGGTTAATCTCTGCCTTGTAGCTCCGTCACTCAGATAATGCTTGGCACATAACACGTGTCACATGCAATTTACAAAAGGAAGAAAAGCAGGCAGTTGGGAAAGGAGATGTGTCTGGAGTGACGGAGTCAGGATCCAAACCCAGACTCTCTCCTGGCACCAGGGAAGAGAAGAAAAATGAATAAGAGATGACAGGGACGTCCCTGGCAGTCCAGTGATTAAGACTCCGAGGTTCCACTGCAGGGGGCATGAGTTTGATCCCTGCTCGGGGAACTAAGATCCCACACGTTGTGCAGTGTGACCAAAAGCCATTAAAAAGGGAGAGAGAGATGACATCATCTCCCCACCATCTATCTGGTCCAGATTGAAGAAAGGTTAGTCCGAAGGGAGTGCAGTATCCACCCAGCCATACCACCCTGAAGGCACCCAGTCTCTCCAAGGGAGTGCAGACTAGAACCATTGTCTAGCTTGTCATCAGTCTTCCTTTCTAATTACTTTTGACTGCCAGCCTGTGCTTCCTCAGATGAAACTGCAGAGAATGACTCCATGAGGTACCAAGAATTATTTGGGTTATATCTTCAATGGCTCTCCATTGCCCTCAGGATACAGTAAGCATGATTTATGGGCCCTGCTTGGCTTTCCCTGGGCTTCCCTGGTGGCTCAGAGGGTAAAGCGTCTGCCTGCAATGCAGGAGACCTGGGTTCGATCCCTGGGTCAGGAAGATAACCTGGAGAAGGAAATGGCAACCCACTACAGTAATCTTGCCTGGAAAATCCCATGGACAGAGAAGCCTGGTAGACTACAGTCCATGGGATTGCAAAGAGTCAGACACGACTGAGCAACTTCACTTTCTTTCTTTGCCTTTCCCTAATCCTCTTTTCAACCCACTCTCCCATCCCTGCTTTGTCTCATCTAAGATTCTAGCCAAACATGCTATGTTCCTTCATATTTAACTTAGGATATGGAGCTCTTCCCCACACTGACCACCTCCTGCTAGTCCTTTAAGACTCTCTCTGCCTTTCCTCATCACCCTCATCCATCTCTTTGATCCCTTATGGTTCCCACCTTTAACTTTGAGCTGGGTTTGGGGTGAATAAAGGAAGGGTTGATTTCTTCCAGTCTGCTTGGTTGGTTGGTTGGTTGGTTTGTTGGTTTTACCAGTACATCTAACTTGTGAATATTATTAATAATCATTCACCCATGGCACATCACTGCTCCAAACATTTCAATGATATTTATTTGATCTTTGGATGAGAGAGGATTTTCTAAGCATAAAAGCAATGAAAGAGAAATCACTAAGGGAAAGAAAATCAATACATTTGACTATACCAAATTTAAAACGGCTGGATGTCAGAAACCATTCTAAACAAAACTAAAAGGCAAATGACAAGGCTGGGGAAAGTCTACGCAATAAATATGACAAAGGGTTGTTATCCTTAATATATAAAGAGCTCATACAGATCGATAAGAAAAATAATAAAATCCCAGAAGACAAATGGGCAAAGGACGTGAATAAGTACAAAGAGCTAATAAACACATGAAAAATTTTTTGTTCCACCAGCACTCAGCGAAACACAAATTAACATAACGCTAAACGATAGTGCATTTATCAAATTCGAGTAACATTGAAGGCAGATAAGGGCACAGAGATCATTTGACTGTTCTTCAAGAAAAAACTAAGCACTTTTTAAACTTTCAATAGCTCCCTACCACCTAAAAGAAAACCCCAGGCTCTGGTCCATGCCTCTTCTCCCATCTGATCTCCCATCATGCCCCCCACCCCCTTCTTATCCCCCATCCTACCCCCACCCTCCTTCAGGACAATTAAAACAGTAATTCCCCGAGCCCAGCATGGGATGTCGGCTGCACAGACTGCCCTTCCCCAGGCCTCTGTTCTCCTCCACCACCACCGCCTCCTAGATCTCATGCAATCTTCTTTTCCCGGCTAACACTTGTCCTCCTTAACAATGCTTCTGAGACAGCATCATCTTTGGGAAACTCTTAGAAACTCTCTCGCGAGATGAGGTTGCTGCCCCTGCTCTGTGCTACCACTAACACACACAGTCCCTTATCCAGCAATTAACCGAATTATTAACAGATTGAAAATCACTCTTTATGGGTTTCTTTCCACCTTAGATCATATGCATCTCAAGAGAGGCATTATATTTTTATTCATTCCTGCATCCCAGGGTTTAATCCAGTGTAGAGAGTCCACAGATGACTTTTGAACTAATTAATCACGTAATAAATTAATTATTCCATTTTGCACCATAAATTTTTTTGCTGTTATTCTGGTAAATGCATGCTTTACTTAAAAAGGGTAAAATTAAGTCATCTTGAGTGGAGAGAGACTATCTCACCCATGCCCCAGCTCTCATTTTAGTGCCCATGTTCTATCATCCTGGGGGTTGTAACCAATTAGTAGGCCATGAAATTAATGTATGGGTCGTGACCACCATTTTTAATGAAAAATACTAGAAGAAAATAGAATAACTCTGGTATCTGCTGTTTCCTTCTTGTTATGGATTTCCCCACCCACTGAACGCAGGCAGGCAGGAGTAGGTAGAGAACACAGTAGGTAGAGAACACAGGAGACTTCCCTGGGGGTCCAGGGGCTAAGACTGCCAGCTCCCAACGCAGGGGAGCCAGGTTCAATCTCTGGTCAGGGAACTAGACCCGGTGCAGCCAAATAAATAATAAATAAATAAATAAATAAATTTTTTTTAAAGAACACAAAGTGGAGAGTTGGAGTTCCCGCTCTCATTCTTTCCTGGGAGGGAGGGGTGGCCGTGCCACAAGGCTCGCAGGATCTCGGTTACCCGACCAGGGATTAAACCCAGGCCACAGCAGTGAAAGTGCTAAGTGCCAACCACTAGATCACCAGGGAATGCCCCCTTCTCTCATCCTTCTCTCTCTAGGCTTTGATTTGCTGATCCGTAAAATGGGGATGATAAAACAGACGTAGAATTAAACAGTAAGAACCAAGGGATGTTGCAAATTCTCAAAACTGCCCATTAGCATTTCTGATACAAAGACACGGTAGCTACCTACCAGGATCAGACCCAGCGGGATTAGGTCATTACCCCGGCACTTCCTGTTCCAGCCCCAGCCCCTCTCTTCCTCTATCCCTACGCATTTGCCCACCCTGCCTTTATACTGTGATTGAGTCATGAGCCTCTGAGACTCAGGGGGCAGGAAACATGTAACAGTGACATCAGGACATTTCTGGGTCTTGGAGTCTAACATCCTAGGGTATGAAATAAATGACTCTTTGTAAATTGCGAATCTGACCAAGTCACCTCCCAGGGAAAGCTTTTCTAGGTCCCCATTATGCTCAGGATGAAGCTTCGACTCCCTAATATAACCTATAAAGTCCTCCATGATCTGCCAACATGTCCAACCCCCAGTTTCCCGACTAGGGATAGAACCCTAGTCCCTTGCATGGGAAGGTGAAGTCTCAACCACTGGACTGTCAGGGAAGTCCCTGTCTCTGCTTTTTAAGACCAGGGATTGTGACTTTGGTTTCATATTCCCAGCACCTAGCACTACGCTTCCTCCAGAGTAAGTAAACAGTACTTGTGGGTGGGAGGGAGAAGAGGAGGGAGGGGGGAAATGAGAAGGGAGGGAGAGGAGGACAGAGGGAGTGAAGGAGGAAATAGATGGAAATTCTTCACTTGACACCTTTCCAAAGTGTCCAAGGTCGTAACGCAACTCAGGGGCTTTGAACTGTAAGTCATTTTGTTAAGGTCAGGCTTGTGTGGCCACGCAGAGTGGAAAGGGTCTCTGAAGAGAAGGAACTCCTGGAATGAGGCGGTCAGGGTAAGCACCAGGGCAAGTTGGATGCCAAGAACACGTGTTCTGTCTGGGAGATTTCACAAGCTGGAGGAGGCTCCAGGCTGCGCTCTGAAGGAATGTGGGTTTGGGCAGTCAACCCTGGGAACACTGCTAAGAGGCCAGGAGCGTGGACTGCCTTCCTGTTGTGAACACAGCTGGGGTGGGGCAGGCACAAGGCTGGGCCACTCTCCCTACTGCAGTGGATTCCGGACTTTTGGCTACTCGGCTCCCGAGCTCCTGCTTAGACAGAGCTATGGTAACTGGGGTGACACCATCTTGATCAGCTGCTCCAGGGCACAAGGAGCTCTGGGGAGAGAAGGGTTAACATTGGCTAATGAGTACCAGGCACACAGTTGGGCATTTTGCATATACTGCTTCATTTAACTGGCATACCAACCCTGAGGGATTTTCCAGGCAAGAATACTGGAGTGGGTTGCCGTTTCCTGCCCCAGGGGATCTTCCTGACCCAGGGAAGCATCTGGACCCACATCTTCTGTCTCTTGCAATACCAGGTAGATTCTTCACCACTAAGCCACCTGAGAGGCTCAGTGAGGCAGCAACCTTGGTTTTTTACAGATGACAGAGCTTAGGACCAGAGAGATTAAGAAACTTGTCCAAGCTCACACAATGACTGAACCCAAGTTTGAATCTAATTCTGTCTGACTTCAAAGCGCTTGCTCATCTCATACTCAATTCCGATCCCTAGTTTCTTCTTCGTTCAGAATCTGAGTCTGCTGTTCCTGCTCCAGGGTAGGAGGTGGGGGTAGGGGTCATGGGAGAAAAGATCTATGACGATACACGAAGACACCAGTGAACTAGGGACTTGGGCTGTGTCCGTCCTCTGGATTTGAGACCTGGCTGGATCCCCAGCTCCCCGACCAGCTCCTCCCAAGAAAAGAGGCAAGTTCCGCCAACTCCCAAAGGGCTAGAAGAGACCCACCCCAAAGACGGTGCTTCCACCTCATCCACCAGGCGCCAACAGCAACCAGATCCAGAGACGTATTTGTCCTGAGCTAGAGACAAAAGGAAGACTATACAGGAGCAGAATCGCAGATCCTGCAGCCTGGCAGACGCTTTTAAGGTCTTCAGGAACCTCACTACTAAAGGATCAGGATCTCAGGGCTTGGGGGAGCAGGTGGTCCAGGACTTGCCAGGGCTCAGAGAAGAGATGGGAATGAGAAGAGACGGGAAGAGATGCTGGGAAACTTCTCCACTTCTAACCCCACACCTGTGGATGGTGTCTGAGAGGTTAAGGGCTCTCTTTGGCTAAGGGCTCTGGTCTGGGTTGAAATGCAGGGACAGTGACAGCTGTGGCGGTCACTGCAACCTTAGCGTGGTGGTTCCCAATCTGGTTACAAAAGCAGGTATTGAAAGGGAGGGAAAAGGACAAAAACAGGACTCTGGATACCTATGATGGAGCCCACAGATAGAAAAGTCAAAGTGGGGAGAGGTTTAGACTCCAGGTTTCCAATGCAGAGGGTGCGAATTTCATCCCTGGTCAGGAAGCTAAGATCCCACATGCCCCACGGCCGGCCAAGAAAACGGAACATAAACAACAGAAGCAATATTGTAACAAATTCAATAAAGACTTTAAAAATGGTCCATATATAAAGAAATCTTAAAAATATAAGAAAGAAAAGTCAAAGTAATTCTGAATATTTCCCATTCACAGCTCACCAGCAAGACAGGAAAGTTACCCAGCATGTGGTCAGCGTTGATAGGAGCAGACAATCCAATAAGGTGCCCCCCGTCATCAGGAATCCTTCCACCCTTCTATGAGAGTTGATCCCCAGCTTCCCTGTTGAGAATCCATCTTCTCAAGTGGGGAACTGGCATGTACTGTGCTAGTGAGAAGCCTCTTGCTTTTTAGGAGAAATTGTATGGATGACACATCTCAGTGATGAGCAAGGTCCCGATCTTGGGCTTGGGACCATGATGGGTTCTTGGTTCTCTAAAATCAGGATGAGGGATTTGCTGACTTGAATTAGGGCACGGAAAATGAAATGGGAACAGACATGGAGTTCCAAACATGCTTAACAGCACAGGATATGAACCAAGGCAGCTCCTGAGCCAGTGCCCACTCCAAAGAGCGAGGTTGACTCTGAGATCCCGGGAGGAAGCAAAGTATTCCAGGTGTTCCTATATGCTTGTGATGGAAATGATGAAATTTGGATGCATGTCTGGTGGCTCAGATGGTATAGAATCTGGCTGCAAAGCAGGAGACCCAGGTTTGATCCCTAGGTTGGGAAGATCCCTAAGTTGAGAAGGTAACGGCTACCCACTTCAGTATTTTTGCCTGGAGAATTCTGTGGATAGAGGAGCCTGGCGGGCTACAGTCCATGGAGCTGCAAAGAGTTGGACATGACTGAGCCACTAACACACACTGGATTAGGCAATTGTGATTCTGGGTCCTCCAAAGGTCTCAAATCGTAAAAAATGGTCCTCACCTTTCAATAACTGCCAAACAGATACCAAAGGAATGGGAACCCATCTTTTGTGGATGTCATTCCTAGTGTGGAAACTACTGCCTGGTGGTATTTTCACCTGTCTGAACTCTGGGGAGGAGGTCTCTGAATATTTTCAGTCAGACCCACAAGGCATCCTCGAGAGTCACAGCCCCTCTCCTTCCACCCTCAGTTCTCAGATATGTCCCACCACACCACGCACTTGCATCTGACTCAATAACCACACGCTGGAGGGAAAGCTAAGAATGTATTTACTCTCCACCTAGTGGTAGCTAGGTAAAATTGCAGGCATAATGATAAGGGAATGATCAACTCTACATTGCTCACCTTCAAACCCAAACCTATAAAGTGAAGTAGGCACTCAGATCCTCAGGGACCAGGCACGCAACACAAATAAACGAAAAAGGCCAAGTGAGAGAGGACAAGTATTGTCAAGAGAGGCAACTCCTCTTTAGTTCCAACTGATTGTCCACTTTGGAAAATGCAGATCAGAGCTGCTTCATCATGTTCTGATTGTTTGAGAGAAGCCAGAAATTCTGATTTTAATGTGAAACCTCCTGATGCTTAAGACGGTGGCTGGATTTTCTTAAAAGCACTAGGTGAGCTAAATACAGCTTACAGTCCTCCCGTTTTCAAAGCTCAGCTGTACAGATGGTGACTGTCATCTCCCCTAATTGTGGGATTAGACTGCCACTTACCAGCTGCCATTTGTAACTACAACAGAGGCACCAACTGCTTTACTACACAAACACAGCTGGACTCCCCAGCCGTGGAGAGCAACTAACTCTACAGGAAGAAGCGGAAGGCTCAGCTGAGCCACCCAGTCATGGCAGCAGACTGGCCCCTGTGACCAGTTGCTGGCCAGTTAGGCACTAAATGGCTGACTGCTCCTGAAGGAAGCCTTCGGGGCCTGGGAGGCCTTTATCTGGTTCAGAAGCTAAGGCTGCTTCTCGAAGGACTTCCAAGTGCTCCTCGGCGGCTGTCAGCGACTGATCAATCCAATCCAGGCCTCCGGTCAGGTGGCAGGCGTTCCTGGTCACCAACACCAGATGACTGACAGACAGCAGCAGGGCAGTTGTCCTAGAAAAAAAAAAAAAAAACAGGATCAGCTTCCCTAGGATCTAAGGGACTTTGCCCTAAAGCCCAAAGGGACAGAGTCTAGACTAGGGTTCCCCAAGCTGGAGTCCCGTCCTCAAGAGGTGGCTAGGTATGTAATTTTAAAAGGGTTCCATGCTCAAATAAATTTGTGAACATCTGCGTTAAACAAAGGTAACTGAAGCCCTTCTCAGATGACGCACACGATTAAGTTCTAGGAAAAGAATGTAATACTCTTTGAGTCTCACTAACTTATTTAAGACTGGGAGCCCACGTTCTGCAACACATCCAATAACATCTCCCAGAAGAGGGTTCTGTGGGACAGTCTGGGTCTAGTCAATGGGATAAGCACATCTCCAGCTGCTGCCCACTTAAAGACAGGATCTTCATACCCCACCTTGGGCATCATGTATTGATTCTGAATCAATAAGACCCAGCGCTGGTTTACCACATTCTCACAAAAAATTTAACTGCAAACCAAACAGAGGAGGTGGCTTGCTTTTTCAGTATTGAAAAATTCACTGTAGAGCATCTTCTAAATAGTGAGTACGCATGATGCATTTGGGAATGCATTACAGATGACGAGCCCACGAACACAGCTGGGCAGTAATAGAAGTAGAGTAGAGAAACCAACAGAATTGCTGTGACCCACAGCCTGTCTGGCAATTATTACACAATGGGCCTGTGAAACAGTCATATAAATCTGAGAGACAAAGGAACATGCTTTGTTTTGTTTCTTTTTAAGTGGGTTTGCATTTGGCAGAGGAACATAACAATCTCAAAAGCGTAAGTATGCTCTGTGTATAAGGGCCGATCATGAGACAGGGTTCCTGGGCATGTACTGAGAAGGTGAGCACAGCTTTAGCTGACCTGTCACTTCCAGTCTCAATTCCTGCCCACCACCCACACCAGCGACCCACTGGGCAGTACTCACAGCTGAGGCGTGTCTGCTTCAGGGGTCCAAAGAGCAGAGAGAGCCATGGGGGCAATCGGAGGGTGGGGAGGTGCAGATAGGACTTAGCTTGGATGGACGTTTCATCACAGAAAATTCAAAACCTAAGACTGTTTCTTCCTCCTGCTCCTCTGGGGTTTCAGGAAGAACTCTGGCCACGAGCATCCAGCCAGGCCTGGCTCACTGGTTGGCTGACCCTTCACAGTGAAGTGAATGGTACCCAAAGCTGGGGCAGTCTTGGGAACCCAACAAAGCAGACTTCTCCACCACCACCAAAACAGCCAACCTCACAGATCTGGTAACATGGGGAGCTTTCAGCGTGAAAAGAGACACGACCACCCCACCCCTCTCACCGGGCATCTAGCAGCTTTGGGTCCAGCGGAGGGTACATGGATTTTACAACGTCGTCCACTCTGAGGGGAGGCAAAAGGTTTTCAGTATTTCCCTTTTCTTATGGCCTTTTCTCCTTCCTTCCTTTCCTCACCCCAAAGCTTCTCTTTAGACATTCCAGACCCAGCCTTTAGTGACTTTCTGTAACTGCATTCTCGGACAGGTACTTAAACAGAAAGACTTTAGAGACTTCCCTGGGGGGTCCAGTGGCTAAGACTCTGTGCTACCAATGCAGGGGGCCCAGGTTTGATCCTTGGTCAGGGAACTAGATCCCACATGCCACGATAAAGACCCAGTGCAGCCAAATAAATAAGTGAAAAATTAAATCTTTTAAAAACAAATAAATGAAAATAAATTTTAAAAGTTTAAATAGATAAAATTAATTAATTAAAAAGACTTTGACTTCTGTTTAGAGAATATTTCTTCTGGTTTTCAGTTCCAATGGATTAAAAAGTACAAGTTCACATATGTGAAATGATGTTCAAGATATACTACTACATCAAAAAGGCAAACTGCCAAACAAGATATAAAGTCTGATGGATCCTATTTGCATAAAAATGAATAAACAATAGCTATGACATTTGGCAGGAAGTGAGGGACCAGTCTGCAGAAATACTTACCATTGAACAGTGATTGATTACTTCCAGGAATTGGGATGGGGTGGGACTGGGGGGTGGCGAGTCCCTTCACTTTTCAGATTCTCTATTTCTGCAATTTTTAACTTTTACAAGTGCTTATTACTTTTGTATTTTTTTTTAAAAATAGTTACAGGTAGATATTCAGAACACTAAAAAAATGCTCCAAGTTTAATTTGGGTTCAAACTGCTCCACTGGATTTCTTGCAGCACATGATACAGTTCATAGTTAATTTTTTAAAAAATCAAATTCAAGAAGGAACTACTTATTCATCCTCATTTGCATGATTCAATGTTTTCATTCAAATTCTTGCTCCTGGACCATTTAGTCAAGAAGCAAAAAATAACAATGAGTTGTTTGATTTCCAAAAGCACTTGCAAACAGCCTTGAAGGTCCTTGTCTTGGGGCTGAGGGGCTGATGAGGAAGCGCAGGTGCATGGTCACTCAGTGCCCAATTTGGCCAGCCCTTTTTCCTACCCTGTAGGAGAAGACAATGGCAACCCACTCCAGTACTCTTGCCTGGAGAATCCATGGACAGAGGAGCCTGGAAGGCTACAGTCCATGGGGTTGCTAAGAGTTGGACACGACTGAGCGACTTCACTTTCACTTTCATGCACTGGAGAAGGAAATGGCAACCCATTCCAGTATTCTTGCCTGGAGAATCCCAGGGACAGAGGAGCCTGGTGGGCTGCCATCTATGCGGTCGCACAGAGTCGGACACAACTGATGCAACTTAGCAGCAGCAGCAGCAGCTGAAGCCACTCTTCTTGAAACTAGTATGCTATCAATACACTGCACAAAATAGAATAAGAAAAGCCATGGGGATAAAAGATGTGTGAGGGCAGAGAGAGCAAGGACCCTGACTGATTTATGGCAGGGATCATTCTGGAAGCAGTCCAAGGTGCTCAGTAGGACGGGCCAGTGAGCGCCCCGCGTGAGGTCCACCCTCTGAGCGCTTTCACACCCTCGCTCCAGCACCGCTGCTAGGCCTGACCCCCCAGGACTCCACTGGGACTCAGAAATCGCCCTCTGTCTCCTTCTCCAAGCCCCCCGGTGATGATGCCTTGTATCCTGGCGTCACAGGAATTTGCCAGGACCTGGGACGGCTCTTAGAAGTGACAGGAAGTATGAGCGAAGTCCAGCATATACTAGAGGAAGGGCTGGTGCTTGCTCGGAGCCTGGGTCCACTTCAGGCCAGGGGCCGACCTAGGCTGATCCCATTCCTGTAGCCACACCCGCCCGGGACAGCTCAGATCCTTCTGGATTATCTCCCTCCCACTGTCTCAACTCACTGAACTCCCTGGACGGAGTTCAAGTGCACCAACTCTTTAACCAACTCTTTCACGTTCCCTCCGAGGACTATTAGTGTTCCTTGAGATCCATCCCAGCCCACAGGCGAAAGCGAGGACCCCTGGAACTCAGGAGGCTGATTTAAGAAAACCTCCTGAACTGGGGGAAAAAACTCCTGACTCAGGCACATCCACATACCAGCCACTAGATGGCAGCCCCAACTTAGTACCACCCTTCCCTCTAAGAAACAGAGCTTTCTTTTCTTCACAAAACGGAGGCCAGATGAAGAAGGGGTGGAGCTGCTGTCGCCTGCAGTCCAGCCGGTTGCCTCCTACGTGGGATTCTGCAGACAGCCTGGAATCTGGGAGATATGAATGATCCCTTCACCTCCCACCCGGGCTTGGGGGCTGCTGGCCTGGCCATGGATGGGGCCGGGGCTGGTCTCAGTACAGATATCAGCTGGGGTGGGGCACACGGGAAGCTCACTGCTCACTGGGGTGTGGGCACCAGTGGCAAGTGCACTTGCTGGCCCAGAGCCCGGGAAGGTGTGCCCAGGGGAAGGAGAGCTGCCCCAGCTGGCATGGGATTGAGGAAGAGGGAGCTGGGGGGCCCTAGTCATATGCTGGCACTTCCCAAAAAACCTATGGGAGGGGTCACGCCGGAGGGGAGGGGAGCCTGTGACACCACCCTAGCCTGAAAAGTCTCCCAGCCTCTAAACCCTCCTGGGCTCTCTGGGAATGTGTGGGGCATAAACCATTCAAGTTGCCCCTGAAGCTGCTCAGGGGAGCCTGTCCCTTCCCCCACCCCCACTTCTGGCCCCCCGCCACCCTGGAGTGTGGGGACCTCACCTGGGGCTGATGCGCTTGGCCACCACAATGATGTCACTGACGCTGGCTGAGGTCTTCATCTTGGCCCCTGAGCCCATTGTCATGGCAACGAGCTTCTCGGTCAGAGTGTGACAGATCTACCGCAACAGGGAGCAGAGAGGTGATGAGGCGGGGACCCAGCCCCCAAGGGTTTCTGCCATCCCACGAAGACAAACACGCCACCACCACCCCCCATCCCACGGCTGGGCCCCCCTAACCTCAAGGACAGACTGAAGTGAAAAGCATGCAGAGATGAGAGGGATGGAAGAGGCAAACCCAAGGACACGGCCGGGTAAGGAGGGTGGGGTGGGAACCTCAGACCAGGGCCAGGGTTTCTCGGCTTAAGAGAAGTCTGAGCTGAAATAATCTGTCCTAAGAAAAATCATGTGCTCTAACTTCATCCTCTCCCTTCAGGGCCAAAACCTATTTTCTCTCTCGATTCCTTCACCTCCTGGCTTTGTCTTCCAAAATGATAAAGATCTCTGCAGGCATCCTCAGAAACATGGCCAGATAAGCAGAATTTATATCAACAATTTTCTGGGATAACATTTTAGCATGTTTGTCATGAGGATGATAAAAGGGCCGTGGGGGGGGGGGGCCGGGAAGGAAAATGGCAAGACTGGGACACACGGCCTCCTTCTCGTCATCCACCAGCGCGCCGGCCACCCCTAAAGCTTTGCTCCTCACTGTCGTGCCCCCCACAGTGTCAGAACCTGGATGTGCTTCTGTCCCTGGGGAAGAATTTCCATCAACTTCATCACATATACGTGGGGCTGGAAGAGAGGCAGAAAGAAGCCCGAGAGCCCACCCAGGGGACAGCCCAGGCCCTTCCCTCGAGGCCCCACCACAGGGTCTCCAGGGCAGGTGGCCAAGCAGCAGGGCTTCGAGCACTCAAGAGGAAGCTGAGAGGGTCTCAGGATGGACCACTGAGCCCAGTAAGACTCCTTACGGCTGATTTATCCCGCACCTCAGCTGCCATTCATCCCCCTCCTCTAACAGATAAGGGCAGGGGACAAAACCCAAAGATAGGACACATCCCGGCTGGGAGAAGGAAGACGTAATGTGGCATCGCCGCTCCAGTCATTAGACCTGTCCATCCCCATCTGTAACCACGGAGTGAGGTAAGTCAGAAGGGGAAAAACAAACATCGTATAGTAACGCACAGAAACGGAATCTAGAAAGACGGTACTGATGAACCTATTTGCAGGGCAGCAAGGGAGATGCAGACATAGAGAACAGACTTACAGATACAGCGCGGGGAGGAAGGAGAGGGTGGGATGAGTGGAGAGAGTAGTGTGGAAACACACATCACCATATGTGAAACAGACAGGCAGTGGGAACGTGCTGTATGACTCAGGCAACTCAAACCGGGGCTCTGAGACAACCTAAAGGGGTGCGATGAAGTGGGAGGTGGGAGGGAGGTTCGAGAGGGAGGGGACATATGTATACCTATGGCTGATTCGTGTTGCTGTATAGCGGAAACCAACACAGTATTGTAAAGCAATCATATTTCAATTAAAAATAAATAAAGTTTTTTAAAAAGAGCTTCTTGGAACTCAACAATAAGCCTGGACTCTGGGACAACATCTTCCCAGGCACTTCTTTGTCCCCTAAAAGAATAGCTAAAGAAGAAGTGCGACAAATGACTTTTTAATATTTTGTACTGAATGACACTTAAGTGTCATTTTCAAATGACACACTTCACACACTTCAAAAAAGCTGCCTTTTTTGAGATCTTGAATAATTGCTAGACAAAGAGAGAAAAGTGTGGTTTCCCAGGCTACTACTGAAATGAACAATATTTGCCACTGGCCAAACACTTCAATATTATTATTGTCCTAATAAGTCTGAGAATGTAAGGCAAGAACTGGTAAGCAAATGCTAAAACTGTAAAAATTATCCCAAAACAATAAAAATTACCCCAAACTATAAAAATTACACAAAACTGTAAAAATTGCCCTAAATGCAAATTGGATGCAACTCTCCACCCTGTCCTGGAGGCTGTTGGCTTTAAAACAAAAAACAGTCTGCTCTCAGGCTGAAGTATCATGGTTTGGATTTTTTAACACTGATTGATCGTCCTGTCTGGCTGACCACTGTCACAGAGAGGGCTGGTGAGGAACTTTCTAGTAACTGGAGATGCCCTAATACAGAGCTCAACTCGCTTCAAGGGCTGAGCCCTCAGTTCATGCAAGTGTCCAGGAGAAGCTGAGAACTGCCCTTCCCCCAAATGGCTGCGGTCTTGCTCTGCTATTCTGCACACAGCTTTCTGCCTGGTCAGTGAACATGTGATTGGTGACTGTCTCTGCTATCTTTCCACCGGCCACTGTACTGTGAGGATCAGGTGGAGTAAAGCCTTTGAAAGGGCCTCCAGAATTCAAAGGAGAACAGACCAGAAGCGGAAATGAACAGAAGGAACTCCAAGAGTTACAAGAGGCCTCCTGCAGGGATCAGTGCTCCTCCCAAAGTCCCTCCTCCTGGACAGTCTGTGCACCCAGATGCTTTGGTGACCACCCCCTTATTCTCCTGGGGAAATCAAAGAGTATTACCTTCAAGATGGCGATGCAGTGGGACATGAGACCCCTGGGGAGACAAGAAGCATTTGTCAGGGCTTCTCCAGAGAGGCCCACCTCCCTCCAGCCACCACCTCCATGCCTCCTCCAGCTCTGACCCCCAGGCACGGCTGGACACCACCTGAGAGCCGGGACACCTCAGCGGTAAAATGAACAAGCCCAGGAGCTAAAGCAGGAAGCCCTTTCTTTCCCCTGTCTTCCCCTTTCCCCTCCAGCACCCAACAGACTCCTCCAGCTAGTGCCACAACCTGAGCTTCGGAGACTGTTCCCTCCACCCAGGGAATCCTTCCCCGTATCCTCTGCCTGGTGAACTCATCTTTCAAGTCCTGAAGAGATTGCCCTGGCGGTCCAGCGATTAAGACTTCAAGCTTCCACTGCAGGGAGTAGGGGTTCTATCTCCAGTAGGAGCCGGAGAGAAGCTCCCCATGCTGCAAATGCAGCCAAAAAAAAATGGAAAACAAAAAGACCTGGGACGAAAGGCGCCCACTCTGGGAAAGCCTTTAGAGGTCCACCCCGCTCCTCTAGCCCAGCAACTTCATAGACGCCGCCTCCTCCGTGTGCTCACTGCACCTGAAGAGACCCACCCCTTCCCTCCATCATTTCCAAAATAGTCTTATTTAGTAGAATTCTGTCTCCACCACCAGTTTCAAAGCTGCATTGTCTGGCCCAGAGCCTGCACATCACACCGGTTAACACCCACCCAGTGAATGAAGGGCTGAGCGACAGGGAAGGGGGCAACACACACTTCTGAACCCGCAGCGGGGTGGAGGGATCCCCGAGGGACCCTAGAGACAAAGACTGCATCCCTGGAGCCTGAGGGCCATATTCACGGGCACCTCAAGGATAACCCAAGCACATCACGGTGACTTTATAACACCTCTGCCACACATCTACAGGCCTCAGTGTTTGGGTCTGCAAAATGGGGAAAGTGAGGACAGTCACCGTGGTGTCACACTCTAGGTCCCCCCACAGTGAGGGTAGGGGAACGCAGCAATGGACACAGTGCTCCAGGGTGCTCAGCCAAGCTCGGGCAAAGGAAGCCAGGAAAGGGGACCCAGGAGCCCAATTCGCCACCCACTGGCGGCTGGAGAAAAGCGAACAGTCCCCAAGGCCTTACGAGGCATCTTCGATCCAGTCTTCGTTCTCCAGAATGGCCTCGATGTGAGGGTTGGTGATGACAACGTCATCCAGTTCTAGCTCAGAGGGCTCAGACTGGGTCTCCATGGCGCCAATGAGGTCCACGATGGGCCTGGAAGGAAGAGCCCAGGTGAGTGGGTTCCTGCCGACTCTCTCCTCATCAAGGCCCACTCACCCTCTGAAAGGATAAGTGGAATGAGTAAGTGAAAGCAAGAACTTGTTCTAGATCCAAACCGAAGGTGAGTGGGACTTCGGTGCGGGCCAGGCACATGGTGAGGGAGTGAGTCAAGGAGGCAGGGCACAGGAACACAAGAAAAAACGACACACAACAAGAAGAGCTGCTCAGAGAAAGGCAGGGCTACAACCATAGTCATCACAAAGATATCCTACACAGGGATGCTTTTTCAGGACAAAACATCCATTTGTAACTTGTTTCCCCTTCAAGCCTACCTTTTATGGAGAAGCTCAAGTTCCTATTACCCAAACTGACCTGCACCCCCTACTAGTTCTGTAGAATCAGCTTCTGGGAGCCACCTTGGTCCACCCGCATGATCCTACCCCCTCCAAGTTATACTAGAGAAGAGGGGGATGTAAAAACACCTCCTACTTTAAAACAGGGGTTCTTGAAAACATGAGACACCATCGCAGAGCTTTCCTGGGTCACACAAATGGGCATTTACTAATTATGACCACTCGACAGACATGCTGATAGGATTCAAACAAAGGGGTAAGAGAAACTCAGGGTTTAGTGGTCAGTGTCCCTTGGGATGTAGGAATTAAAATATCCCTAACCTGAAAATAAGATCTTGATTACCAAGTAGGTTTCATGTGAAGAACATCATGAAGAAATCTGCGCAGAGATGAGACATGATCTTATGCTGGGGTTTTGCAACCCCCAAGTGTCTACTGCTTCAGTGTGTGGCTTGGAGTGCAGGGCATCAGATTTCTGCTCCTATGAGGTTGGTTGGGGGCCTTCCCAGGTGGTGCTGGCGGTAAAGAACCCACCTACCACTGTAGGAGACATAAGAGACCCAGGTTCTATCCCTGGGTCAGGAAGATCCCCTGGAGGAGGGCAAGGCAACCCACTCGAGTATTCTTGCCTGAAGAATCCCATGGACAGGGGAGCCTGGCGGGCTCTGGTCCACAGGGTCAAGCAAAGTCAGACACGACTGAAGCGACTCAGCACTCACGGACGCACGAGGTTGGTTAGAAAGGGGTTGTGCTGTGCTGTGCTTAGTCGCTCAGTTGTGTCCAACTCTTTTCGAGCCCCTGGACTGTAGCCCACCAGGTTCCTCTGTCCATGATTTGGCCTGCTCAGTTGTTAAGTGGACAGCTGGGGATAGACGGGTGCTAGATGAACAAGTTCACAGACAGAGTCCAAGGCAGTTCAGGATGCTGGGGAGCTTATGGAACATTCTTAGGCTCTGAGATCTTTACTGGGAATGACAGCCTTAGGGTACCATTTTCGAGATAAAAGTTGAGTGACAGTTGCCCAGCACCAAACTTCTTTTCTCTTTTGTTGGCGCTTCAGGGCACAGTTCCTCTCTCGTCCTTTCCCTCCCTGGGCCACTCACTTGGAATCATAGCACTGCAGGAGGTCTCGAGGCCGACAGTAGCGCTGCCTGCAAACCACCACCAAGGCTGCAAAGGAGGCCAGAAAGATGGTGGCCAGCACGCCTATGGCAACAATCACCACGGTCTCCATGCTTCCAGCTGGCTCCCTCAGTCCTGGTCAGTCCCCCTCATGGGCTGAAGCTGGCAAGACACAAGGGTTGAGCAGCCTGGTGAAGCAGCAGCAAAAGAGTGGGGTCTTACCTGCCTTCCGCTCCACCTGTGGACACCCGAGGGCCTGAACAGAATCAAGACACATTTTAGGTCATGCCCCAAATGTTATCTTTTCCTTTACTACTGGGTTGGCCAAAAAGTTCATTCCAGTTTTTGTGGAAGATGTTATGGGAAAACTTGAATGAACTTCTTGGCCAACCGAATCAAAGCCTTTGCTCCCCAGTTGGAGCAGGATGGCCTCTTCGGCCGGGGACAAAAGGATATACTGTCAGTAGCGCTGCTGTTTCCGTATCCACACCAGGCACCAGAAGGAACACCCACCTAAGAAGAAGGGCGGGACTGTATTCACTGAGGGTCTGTCTGTGCCAGGCACTTGGTGGTACGTGTTTATCCTTCTAACAATCCTATGAGGACGGTGTTAGTATCCCCATTTTACAGTTGAGAAAACTGAGGCCCAGAGAGGTTAAGTAATTTGTCCAAGTCTATGTAGTCAGGAAGCATAAAGTCATCCACTCAAACGGAGACGGATTATCACCTGCCTTGTCCTTTCTAAGGAGAAAAGAGGATTCTAAACATTCTAGGGTAAGTTTTGATCTTGAGTTTCAGTCTTGGAAATGTTGCTGTTGTTTAGCCACTGAGTTGTGTCTGACTCTTTGCAGCCTCATGGACTGTAGCCCGCCAGGCTCCTCTGTCCATAGGATTTCCCAGGCAAGAATACTGGAGCGAGTTGCCATTTCCTTCTCCAGGGGATCTTCCTGATCCAGGAATGGAACCCATGTCTCCTGCATCAGCAAGTGGATACTTTATCACTGAGCCACCAAGGAAGTCCCGTTGGAAACTTACAACTGGTATTAAACTGTCTGTCGTCTGTTTATTGCCTGTTTTCATTTAGGAGGTTATTTCACACCTATTTTAACCTCACAGGCTGGAGAAGCAATGGCATCTCAGAGAAGTATGTATTCACAATGTTATTTCATTGTAGGTCTCCCACTTGTGTCCTTCTGAGCCAGTCTTCCTCCCTTTCTGGGCTTTAATTTCTGCACCTGTAAAAAAGGGTGCTTTGACATAGAATTCTAACTCCAGGACTCAGGACAGACAAACCATTTCAACTTAGTGTGCATGTGCCACATCCAGAAGTACATGAAAAGAGAGTACCAGTGTTTGCAAGATACTTTCTGGGAAGGCTTTTCGCCCAGAGCTGGTGATGCTTGAGCTGGGTTTTGACGCTTGAATAGGAGTTTTCCGGGTGGACTTGGCTGGCTCAAAGTGCCAATGAAGCCGGCTCAGAGGACTCACAGAGCTGCTGTCCCACCTGGCTGTGCACTTGCCCACAAGGGTGAGAAGACTGAGCTCTACCTTTTTCATCTCTGATTGTGTTAGGAGGAGGCGTGGGGGTGTCCTGCTCGGTGACCGTGGATGTGTTTCTCTGTACTGTCCCTCCTAAAGGGCTCCCTCCTTCAGCCCTTTTCTTTTCCTTCCCCTCTCATTTCTCACTCTCTTCACTTGCCCTCGCTCAGCTTTCCGCTCCATTCCCGGCTCTTTTTCCCCTCCCCTAGTCTCAGGCTTTCTCGGCTTTTCCCTTCCCCTCCCCCCGCCCTGGGTCTCCAAAGACCACCCGCTTTGTTTCCTCTCTTCCAGTGCGAAGTTTCGGGTGTGTTTCTCTGCGTGCACCAGCTTTTCTCTCGAGTCGTTGCGGTCTCTCTCCGCGATCGGTCTGCGTGAGTGTTTCTTCGTGTGTTTCCCTTTTTCTTTGTGTTATTTTCTGTGTGTTTCCGGATGAGTTATTCTGTTTCCCTCTAGTGGGTTCTAAATCCACAAGGAGAAAACAAGACCCAAGACCCCATCTCCTTCCTTCTGCGCGGCGCACCGCCCCCCGCCCCGACCCAGAACACCCACCCCACACCCAGGTCGTCGGGAGGGAACCCCACGCGCCCCGGCGCGCGCCACGCGGGGCCCGATGGCTCCGAGGCGCAGGCTCCAACTTAGCCCGCTCGCGGGCGCCGGGCTCCCCTCCCCCGCCGCACCCTTTCCCCCCACCCCCCACCCCCGCGTACCCCGCTCCGAAGGGGCGGTGGGCTGGGAGCCCCGGGCCCCAGCTCCGCGGCGCGCCAGGCTCACCCACCTGCGGCTGCGGCTGCGGCTGCGGCTCCGGGACGCAGGCGGGGGCGCTCCCGCGGCCGGGCCCCCCGCGATGGCCGAGTCGGGGCGCGGGACTGGCGGCCGCCGGCGAGCGGGGCATGCCGGGAAGGCGCGGAGATAAGTCCGGGCGGCCAAGCCCCCGGCGGCGGCGCGGGCGGGGGAGCCGCGGGCCGAGCATCCAAATCCCCCGCTGCCAGGCGCCGCCGTCACCGCCAGGCCCCCGGGCCGGCCGGGGGTTGGGGCCGCGAGAGGCCCCGGGCAGCTGCGGGGCAGTCGCTCAGCGACCCGACGGGCGGTCCCTGCACCCCCGCGGGGGCCGGGCGGGGCGGGGAGGGGGCGCCGAGGAACTGGCCGTCCCCTGGGGTTGGGGAGCGCCCCGCGGCCCCGCATTGTGGCTGGTCCCGGAGCGGGTCTACTCCGCTGTTCGCTGGCTGGTTTACATCCTGGCTCTGCGGCTCACTGGGCTTCCCTGGTGGCTCAGACGGTAAAGAATCCGCCTCCAATGAGGGAGACGTGGGTTCGATCCCTGGATCGGGAAGAGCTCCTGGAGGAGGGCTTGGCAACCCACTCCAGTATTCTTGCTTGGAGAATCCCCATGAACAGGGGAGCCTGGCAGGCTACATACAGTCCACGGGGTCGCAAAGAATCGGACGCGACTGAACAACCAAGCACAATCACACTGCCACTCACTAGCTTGTACACTAGCTTGTACACCTAGCGGGTACCTTGGTTTCTTCCTCTGCCAAAGGGACCAGGACTTATAAGCATCCTGAGTTAAATGTCCAGATGCGGACCATGTTGGGCCCAGGATCAGTGGTGAATCAGTAGTAGCTCTTATGATAGACTGAGCCCCACTGGGTAGTGACAGGCAGCCCCGTCCCTACCAATCGCCTGTCAGGGACAAGGGTAGGAATACACCACAGGGGTTGGGGGTCCTGTCCCTTCCGTTCAAACCCTACTCCATCCTGTACTAAAGGGGGACCCACAGTGCATACACTGCCCCCACCCTGCAGTGGGCCATCCCTCAGGCCTGAAGATGCCTACACCAGGCTGCCTTGGAAGGACAGATGTCCACAAAGGCCCTGGAAGCAGGCTGTGCATAGTGTGAGCAGGGATTTCCGGAGTCCAGAGTCCGAGGAGCATGTCTAGACGGGCTGTGGCCTTTCCTTGGCCCTCAAACTCTGCAGGACCCGAGCAGGGCCAACTAAAGCCTGGGACCCAGTTGACCAGTCTAAGGGCCATACTGTTGACAAGTGGTGAAGGATTCAGACTAGGCCCCTGGCGCTTAATGAAGGCACTTTGATCTTGTGACTCCTAGATTATGTCCAGCCCACAGCAGTATTGTTTTGGCTTAGAGTTTTAAAAAGACCAAGTTAGCTGCCAACATTTTTAAAAATCAGGAACTGTATAGATACCTCTAGATTTTTTGCCTCTCTGGAAAATTCATAAGACCATTGGTTGCAAGAGTCATGAGAGAGGGGTGGGTGAATCTCCAGGCCTGCCCTCCCGGCCCACCCCTGTTCCCTGCTGGGTGCAAATACCCTCACACCTCACACCCTATTAAGGCCTTGGCCATGTGAGAGCTCAGGTTGCCCACCATTGGCACTCTGGGGCCAGAGGGTTGAGTGATGATTTTATTACCCTCCAAAAGGCTTTTATGGAAAACCTGCATTCCATGTAAGGAAAACAGACCGACAGCAAAGCAGCGAACATCAGAATGGGTGACTGGGAACAATCAGCATCCCCATGTCTTGGGGATACGCTTGAGAAAAATGGAGTGCTGTTTTTGTCTTGGGTGGTTTAGACACTTGTGACTCTATAGGAGAGATATTTAAAGAAAGCTTTGGGTCTTCCCTGGTGGTCCAGTGGTTAAGACTCTATGCTTTCAATGCGGGGGAGTGGGGGGGATGTGTGCAGGGTCCCTGGTTAAGGAAGTAAGACCCACATACTACATGGTAGAGCCAAAAAAGTAAAAAGAAAAAAAGCATTAAGCTTGTGTAAAGGGGGTTATAAATGGAAAAGACTTACCAACACAAACAAAAGCAACCAAACTAAAAAAAAAATCTCAGCTGCTGCCGGAGCTGACAGTGCAAATGCTCCAGTTAACCACCCACCACCCAACTGCGGGGAGAAGAGGGTGGTGCTAAGGTGGAACCAGTGCCTTTCCTAGCCAGCTGTGTCCCTTCATTCTGGCCACTCCTGCCATCTCGGTGCCCCTTGAAGTCTCTCCAGATTGACCTGAGAAGACCTTGTGTGTACTCAGTGTTCTTACTTGCAAGCAATAGAAACTGGTTGCTTGTCCCACGTGGAAAGGGGTCTTATTGAAAGGATCTGGGATGCCCATAGCATCAGCTGGAGACTGAAGACCAGGATTAGGAAGTCGGCAGGCACCACAGGGAGTTCCAAGGGCTGAGTGCCACCTCCCTGAAATGATCGTGACCTTCTCTTCAACTTTATCTTTATTCCGGAATCAAAGTCCTGGGTGGGACCTCACCCTGTTGGCTTGCCCTGCAGGAGGTGAGATTCAGGCAGAGCCCTGCCTTCCAATATCTGTGCACACAAGGGCCGGGTCCCCTCAATGAATACAAGAGGGAGTGTTGCCAGACTGCTCCCCACAATTCAAATGCCCCTAAATATAGCCCTTTCCCCACACAGTCTGAGCATCAAGTTGTGTAAGGCTTGGTTCCTGGCCAGTGGCTGCAAGCTTGCACTCCACCCAGGCAAGGAGTGAACATTTATTGAGCACCAACTGTGTATCAGGCGGGTTTCCCAGGTGGCTCAGTGGTCAAGAATCTGCCTGCCAATGCAGGAGATGTGGGTTCAATCCCTGGATCAGGAAGATCCCCTGGAGAAGGAAATGGCAACCCACTCCAGTATTCTTGCCTGGAAAATCCCATGGACAGAGGAGCCTGGCAGGCTACAGTCCATGGGGTTGCCAAAGAGTTGGACATGACTTAAACAGCAGCATGTACCAGGCACTGATTAGACATCCTGCATGCCTTATCTCATTGGATCTTCCCACCAGCCCTGAATAGATGGGATGATTATGTTTGCAAGGGAGCAAATAGACTCAGAGAGGTAAGGCAACTTACCCAGGCTCTTCCGGCTCCCAAGTGGTGAAACCAGAGTGGAACTCAAGACTCCCTGGCACCAAAGCCCAGACCACCCAATCCAGGAAACTGGCAGCTCTTCTGGTGACCTGGGTATTGAAACCGGGCAGGTTGCCATGGCCGCAGTGATGGCTACAACACCCAGAGCCCCTTTGTCCCAAGCTTGTATGCACCTCATCTTCAAAAATACACGTCCTCTGGTCTTGGCTGTGAGCCTGTCCCACCTTGCTATCCTTTCTCTTTGTTTCCTTCCTTCTGATGCCAGCTACAGAGCTGTATGTGTCATTTGATGCTCAAAAAAAATGGTGATCCCTTTTTGCAGCACCTAGTCTTGTGTTACCGAGAAGGCAATGGCACCCACCCCACTCCAGTACTCCTGCCTGGAAAATCCCATGGATGGAGGAGCCTGGTAGGCTGCAGTCCATGGGGGTCTCTGAGGGTTGGACACGACTGAGCAACTTCACTTTCACTTTTCACTTTCATGCATTGGAGAAGGAAATGGCAACCCACTTCAGTGTTCTTGCCTGGAGAATCCCAGGGACGGGAGAGCCTGGTGGGCTGCCGTCTATGGGGTCACACAGAGTCGGACACGACTGAAGCGACTTGGCAGCAGCAGCAGTCTTGTGTTATGTCCTAGTGATAAGAGGTGGGGGTAGCACTGCTTGGCAGACTGGATGCCAAGCACCTAAGATGCTCATCCACTCAGGGCAGCTGAGCATCTCTTAAAAGGTAGCCCTGAAGACCAACGTTGGAAAGGAGTGTAGCAGATAGATGTTGATCCCCTCCAACCTTCAACCCATAGCTCTAGGCAACAGCCCCTTCCTTCCAGACAAGCAGGACTGAGGCATGAAAACTCCCTCCTGCCCCAGCAAGAACAGCTTCTCACATGGCCTGTGACCCTCACTAAACCCTCCTGACCCACCTCCGGGCCCTCAGAGGGACGGCAGAATGGCATCCGTCACCCCCACCAGGCAGGGAGCTGAGCCAGGGAAAATGCGCTCCCAGGCCTGTCTCGTGCTCTTGGTAGCTATGTGATCTTAGTTCCCACTGAGTGTCCCCATCTGCAGAATGGGCGTGACAGCAAAACCCACGGTCTCCAGTAGCTTTGAGGATTAAGGGAGATGATGCATTGAAAACCCTCATCGCAAAGAAAGTAGAATGGTGGTTACCAGGGGCTGGAAGGAGAAAGGAGTGGGGAGTTACTCTTGAATGGGTACAGTTCCCATACGGGAAGATGAAAAACCTGCTGGAGAGGAATTGTGCTGATGGTTACACAGCGAGAATGCACTTAACACCGTGACCACAGTATACTTAAAAATAAAGTGGCCAAGCTTATGTATATTTTATCACAATTTTTTAAAAAATATTTATCACAGTATGATATTAAAAAAAAAAAAAAAAAACGGGGCCTCTTTGACGTTCCTCAAACATGCCCAGCTCACCCTACGCATCCTGACTGGGCTTTGCTCCAAAGTCAGCATGCACATTGCCATTGGGAGGGCAGGATTCACGCTCCATTTCTCTCTCTCTCCATCTATGTGCTGGCTAAATAAGTGGACTCACTTCTTTAAAATTCCCTACAGGCCTGGACTCCTTGATGCTGTTGTTCCCATGGCTCCCTCCCTCCCTTTGCTCAGGTGTCTGCTCAAGAGTCACCTCCACCAAGAAGTCTTCCCTGATCACCCCCATCTGAAGGAGCACCTGCCGTCATCTACACTCCCCTGCCCTGACGTGGGGTTGGTTTGTTTGTTTTTAATGGTACTTTTACTGTCTGATGGTGCATTAGATATTTATTACTTCTCCCCTCTCAGAGGGCTTCCCAGGTGGCACTAGTGGTAAAAAACTCTCTTGCCAACACAGGAGACGTAAGAGACATCCCTGGGTCGGGAAGATCCCCTGGAGAAGGGCATGGCAACCCACTCCAGTGTTCTTGCCTGGAGAATCCCATGGACAGAGGAGCCTGGCAGGCTACAGTCAGTGGGGTTGCAAAGAGTCGGACATGACTGAAGCAACTTAGCACACACACCCCTTTCAGCATACATGCCCCTTTCAGGATGGAAATGCCATGGGGCTCAGGACTTGACTGTCTTATACTTTACTGACCCCCAGTTCTAGCACAATGCCTGGCATTTAGTAGCTGCTCAATGAACACTTGTGAAAGGAATGAACATAAAGCTTACTATTGTCACCGTCGTTCTACAGCAGAGATGGGAACTCTGGACCCATTTCCAGTGCTCGCAAGTCCCCTGGGATGTGGCAGCCACGGGGGAACTTAAGGCAGGTGGTTAAGCCCATGGGAAACAGAGGGTAAGCCACCAGCACTGGAGAGAAAGAAAGTTGATCTGAATTTAAGTCTGAGTTTTAAATCCCCAATTTGATTCTGAGTTCATGCTTGTTTGAAGCATTCTGGCACTTTCGTGGGCTAGTGAACAGCTTTCCAAGGAGAGGCCAGCAGGGAGGGGTTTGTGTACACGCAGGTTGGGCCTCCTCTGAGCTGTGGGCGTGGACAGACACCACAGGGAAGCCAGACTGCCTTGCAGGAGCGAAAGGGAGCCAACTCGAAGAATGGCTGGGACTGGCTGGAGGAAGCAGGGAGAAAGAGGGCTGGAGGAAGCAGGCTGAGAGTTAGCAGGGCAGGGCTGGGCCGCCACCTCCCTGGGAACAAAAGCCAAGTTTGCATTTTCTTTAAGTCAAGACAACTGGACCATTAACAGAGATTTCCCTCAGGGGATATTAGGGCTTGGGTAGTGGGCAATGGGGGGCAAGGAGCAAGGGAAATTATAGTCTGTCAGTATAAGAAACACTTTCATGTTTATTATTGAATTTGACTTTTAACCACAATTGTATGCAGGAGGCATTATCATCTGTATATTACAGACTTGGAAACAGACTGACTGCAAAGTTCAGTGCAGGCTCTTGCCACGACACCAGGCGGCCCCTAAGTTCAAAGTCAAGATCAGGCTGGTGATTATGAGCTTAGAGATGGGGAAGAGGGTTAGAGATAAGTCAGTCTTCTTCCCTTTCCTGACCACCTTTGAAACCTTGTTCCTCACCTGCCCCACTCCAGGGTCATGCCTCAGTGACACGCCCTCACTTCACCTGCTTGTAACCGGACTTAAAACCTGTTGGCTAACCTCTTCAAGTGACAGGTAAACAGCCGGTCCTAGAAAAGGTAATTAGAATAATAAAAGTAACTTAGGTCATTGCAAAGAGAGTTAGCTGTGTTGTCCTGGTTCTCTTTCTGTGAACACAGAAGCACTAATTTGATAACGTGCACCCCTGGGCTCATAGCAGCATCGTTTACAATAGCCAAGATGGGAGAACAGCCTAAGTGTCCATCGGTGGATGGACGCACAAGGAAGTTGTGGACTTTGTATACAATGAAATAGTTCTCAGCCATAAAAAAAGATGAGCGCTTGCCATTTGCCACAACATGGATGGACCTGGAGGATATTATGTTAAGTGAAAGAAGTCAGACAAGAGAGAAACAAATATCATATGAATTTACTCATATGTGAAATACAAAAACCAACAACAAAAACATAACACAAACCAACCAGACAAAACAAACACAGAGAACAGAGTTGTAGTTATCAGAGGGGAAAGGGCAGAGAGGGGAGGATGAAATGGGTTAAGAGAATCAACTGGGTTGTGAGACACTGCAGTGTTTACAGAAATATACAGTGTATACAGAAGTAAACGGTAATGTACATGCGAAACTTATACAATGTCATAAACCAATGTTACCGCAACAGGAAATAAATTTTAAAGATAATAAAGAGGGGCAGTAAAATGCTAGAATGAACAAAAGAAGAAGGCTGTGAAATCTGTCTTCAGAGCTCTTTCAGAAGTCTTTTGATGATTTTCAATGATTTTGCCAAGAGTATATAGAACAGCCCCTAACTGAGAGACACCCAGCTCCCTAGCCCAGAAGTCACAGCCAGCAGCTGTGATGAGTGATGGGATTTGGTGGAGGGAAGGAAGCCATGCTTCCATCTAGACTAAAGCAGATCCCGGGGCTTGGGGCAGGCGAGTCTTGGGGGAGTCAGGCAACCCTCTCAGCTCGTGTCAGTTAGGATGACAATTCCCCAGGACAGCTGTGGGCTGGAAGAGGCTTGTGTCACTACCTGGCCTTTGTCTCCACCCTAAGGGTTGGGACATACCCAAAGCCACCCTCAGATGCTTGTTCTGGATCCCCAGGAGAGCAGACACGGAGCAGGGAGGCCCAGGTCTGGGTTTACAGCCCCCAGATTACCTGCAGTGCCTTGACTGTCCACGTCTAGTTACCCACCTGGGCAGCAGCATCTCCACCCGCTTAGAGAGCGCAGAGCCAGGGGTCCCACTATGGAGAGAATCGGGGAGGACTTGAATACCTCCCTAGTGGAGCAGATCGCCCCCCCACCCCCATCACTTCCTACCAGGCGGCGCCGGGGTCTGCTGATAACCTACAACCGAGAAGGTGCACTTCAAGGAGTGGCCACTGGGTGTCGCCCCTGCTTCTCAGGCGAGGGCCTTTATGGGTCGGCTAACACCATAAGAATACCTTCAAGACCTTTTAGAACTAACACCCAAAAAAGATGTCCTTTTCATTATAGGGGACTGGAATGCAAAAGTAGGAAGTCAAGAAACACCTGGAGTAACAGGCAAATTTGGCCTTGGAATACGGAATGAAGCAGAGCAAAGACTAATAGAGTTTTGCCAAGAAAAGGCACTGGTCATAACAAACACCCTCTTCCAACAACACAAGAGAAGACTCTACATGGACGTCACCAGATGGTCAACACCGAAATCAGATTGATTATATTCTTTGCAGCCAAAGATGGAGAAGCTCTATACAGTCAGCAAAAACAAGACCAGGAGCTGACTGTGGCTCAGACCATGAACTCCTTATTGCCAAATTCAGACTGAAATTGAAGAAAGTAGGGAAAACCACTAGACCATTCAGGTATGACCTGAATCAAATCCCTTATGATTATACAGTGGAAGTGAGAAATAGATTTAAGGGCCTAGATCTGATAGAGTGCCTGATGAACTATGGAATGAGGTTCGTGACATTGTACAGGAGACAGGGATCAAGACCATCCCCATGGAAAAGAAATGCAAAAAAGCAAAATGGCTGTCTGGGGAGGCCTTACAAATAGCTGTGAAAAGAAGAGAAGGGAAAAGCAAAGGAGAAAAGGAAAGATATAAACATCTGAATGCAGAGTTCCAAAGAATAGCAAGAAGAGATAAGAAAGCCTTCTTCAGCGATCAATGCAAAGAAATAGAGGAAAACAACAGAATGGGAAAGACTAGAGATCTCTTCAAGAAAATCAGAGATACCAAAGGAACATTTCATGCAAAGATGAGCTCAATAAAGGACAGAAATGGTATGGACCTAACAGAAGCAGAAGATATTAAGAAGAGATGGCAAGAATACACAGAAGAACTGTACAAAAAAGATCTTCACGACCCAGATAATCACGATGATGTGATCACTCACCTAGAGCCAGACATCCTGGAATGTGAAGTCAAGTGGGCCTTAGAAAGCATCACTATGAACAAAGCTAGTGGAGGTGATGGAATTCCAGTTGAGCTCTTTCAAATCCTGAAAGATGATGCTGTGAAAGTGCTGCACTCAATATGCCAGCAAATTTGGAAAACTCAGCAGTGGCCACAGCACTGGAAAAGGTCAGTTTTCACTCCAATCCCAAAGAAAGGCAATGCCAAAGAATGCTCAAACTACCGCACAATTGCACTCATCTCACATGCTAGTAAAGTAATGCTCAAAATTCTCCAAGCCAGGCTTCAGCAATATGTGAACCGTGAACTTCCTGATGTTCAAGCTGGTTTTAGAAAAGGCAGAGGAACCAGAGATCAAATTGCCAACATCTGCTGGATCATGGAAAAATCAAGAGAGTTCCAGAAAAGCATCTATTTCTGCTTTATTGACTATGCCAAAGCCTTTGACTGTGTGGATCACAATAAACTGTGGAAAATTCTGGAAGAGATGGGAATACCAGACAACTTTATCTGCCTCTTGAGAAATTTGTATGCAGATCAGGAAGCAACAGTTAGAACTGGACACGGAACAACAGACTGGTTCCAAATAGGAAAAGGAGTACGTCAAGGCTGTATATTGTCACCCTGTTTATTTAACTTATATGCGGAGTACATCATGAGAAACGCTGGACTGGAAAAAACACAACCTGGAATCGAGATTGCCAGGAGAAATATCAATAACCTCAGATATGCAGATGACACCACCTTACGGCAGAAAGTGAAGAGGAACTCAAAAGCCTCTTGATGAAAGTGAAAGTGGAGAGTGAAAAAGTTGGCTTAAAGCTCAACATCAGAAAACGAAGATCGTGGCATCTGGTCCCACCACTTCATGGGAAATAGATGGGGAAACAGTGGAAACAGTGTCAGACTTTATTTTTCTGGGCTCCAAAATCACTGCAGATGGTGACTGCAGCCATGAAATTAAAAGATGCTTACTCCTTGGAAGGAAAATTATGACCAACCTAGATAGCATATTGAAAAGCAGAGACATTACTTTGCCAACAAAGGTCCATCTAGTCAAGGCTATGGTTTTTCCTGTGGTCATGTATGGATGTGAGAGTTGGACTGTGAAGAAGGCTGAGTGTCGAAGAATGGATGCTTTTGAACCGTGGTGTTGGAGAAGACTCTTGAGAGTCCCTTGGACTGCAAGGAGATCCAACCAGTCCATTCTGAAGGAGATCAGCCCTGGGATTTCTTTGGAAGGAATGATGTTAAAGCTGAAACTCCAGTACTTTGGCCACCTCATGCGAAGAGTTGACTCGTTGGAAAAGACTCTGATGCTGGGAGGGATTGGGGGCAGGAGGAGAAGGGGACGACAGAGGATGAGATGGCTGGATGGCATCACTGACTCGATGGATGTGAGTTTCAGTGAACTCCGGGAGTTGGTGATGGACAGGGAGGCCTGGCGTGCTGCGATTCATGGGGTCGCAAAGAGTCGGACACGACTGAGCAACTGATCTGATCAGATCTGAACACCATAGGGTGCCGGAGAGAGAGGACTCCTTTGAGATTCAGCCTTCATTGCCTTCTGTGGATCCCACGAGGTTGTTGCCGTGCTCATCCCCCACCCCTCCTGGCTGGCCTGGATGACACAGTCCATCCAAACAAGCTCCCCTGCTTCTCTCGCCTTCCTAGTTCATTCCCTAGAACCCACACTCTGCCTTCTGCAGACGGGCACTGCAGCAGGCACACGCCGTGGAGAAGGTCCCATGGCCAGACTGGCTTTGCTTTCGACTCACAATCACAGACCTTCCTGGTGAACCATCTGTCCATAGAGGTCCGAACCTCACACCCTTAGTTCCTGAGAAACAACTTCATATCTTTTTATTTATGTATTTATTTTGATGTGGACCAGCTTCCCTTGTGGCTCATCTGGTAAAGAATCTACCTGCAATGCGGAAGATGTGGGTTCGATCCCTGGGTTGGGAAGATCCCCTGGAGAAGGGAAAGGCTACCCACTCCAGTATTCTGGCCTGGAGAATACCATGAACTATACAGAGACTAAACCAGTTTTTTTAAGTCTTTATTGAATTTGTTACAATACTGCTTCTGTTTTATGCTTTGGTTTTGTGGCCACAAGTCATGTGGTGTCTTAGCTCCCAGAGAGGGCTCAAACCCACACCCGTCAGGTCGGAAGGCAAAGCCCTAACCACTGGAGCAGGGAAGTCTCAACAACTTATCTGCATGTAAGTCTCATATCTTATCTGCAGACTTCCCATGCCCCTCCTCCACTTTCATTTGTTTCATTAAAAAAAAAGAAGAAAAGTACTTATTTCCTCATTTTTTCATCCCGAATCTCTAAACTTCCCATACTTGTACACGTCTTCTCTTCTTTCATTTCTTCTCTGAATCCCGCCCTCCCCCTCCCCACCCCCAAGGTCCTTGGTCCTTTACCTTTTTCTACATTCTTCTGAGTTAATATCTCCCTCTATGTTGGAGAAGTCCCATCAGTCAATAATGGTGCTCCAGTCCTTATTATCTATGGGGTCACACAGAGTCGGACACGACTGAAGTGACTTAGCAGCAGCAGTCCTTATTATCTTCAAAATCTCTCTGTGCCCAGTGACTCTCCAGCTACCAGCCTAAGTCTCTGTTCCTTTTACAAGCTAAATTTCTCCTTGTGTCTCAACACCATCAGAAAAGCTGTGTCCACTGACTACCTCCCATTCACTCTTCAACCTGCTCAAAGCTGGCTGATACCCACCCTGCTCCAGTGAGCTGACTTTTCAAAGTCACCATGATCTCCCTGTCACCAGGAGCAACAGACATGGGCATCTCCTTTTAACACTCTCCCCAGGATGGTGCACAGCGGACCGGACCCCTTTCTCCCTTCCTGGCTTCCATGACACCACCCTCCCCCAACCTCTCAGATTTCTCCTCCTTGGTTCTGTTTATCTGCTCTCCACTCTCTAAATGTAAACATTAGAATTTCTTTGGTCTTAGTCACAGACCGTCTTTTTTTTAATTTTTTATTTCATCTTCCTAGGTAATAGCACATATTCCTGCTGATGTATTTGTCCCTATTTTATGCAGATTCCCAAATTTGTATCTTTGGTTCTTCCTACCTATTTGACAGGACTTTCCCAGGTGGCTCAGTGGTAAAGAATCTGCCTGCCAACGTGGGAGTCGTAGCACACAGACTCTAGTTGTGGCCTGTAGGCTCCAGTGATTGTGGAGCTTGGGCTTAGTTGCCCTGACATGTATGGGATCTTATTCCTGTTCCTCAACCAGGAATCGAACCCTCGTCCTCTGCATTGCAAGGTGGATTCTTAACTACTGGACCACAAGGGAAGTCTCTCAATCTGTTCTTAACATGGCAGCAACAGAAAAGGAAATGTTCTGTATCCTAATCTGAGTATATAGATACACATATATATAAAACTTTGAGCTATGCTTAAGTTTGTGTCCTTTACTGTAGGATAAACCTCAACTAAAAATGACAACAACAATGAAAACCCAAACGAGATGTTGATTCCCTAGTTAAAATTCTTCAGTAGCCTCACACTGCCCTTGGAATAGCAGACCAACCCTGTATGACTCAACCCCAGGCTTTTTCTCCAACCTCATCTTCTAATGTACTTCTTTGCTTATGGGAATCCAGTTGCCCTGACTTCCCTTTAGTTTCTCTAACAAGCTAAAAGCTTTCCTGCTGGCCCCAGGACCTCTGCTCATGCCGTTTCCTCAGCCCCTTCCCCTTCTTTTCCTTGATATCAGCTACACAGGCTTTCCCAGACCATGATGTCTAAAATGTACCAGCCCATTTATTCTTTCTGCTCCTAAATAATTGTTTTTTTGGAACTACTGCAATTGTTTAGTTGAAATGCTTATACATTTGGTGAAATGATTAAGCTTATACTTTTGGTGAAATGCTTATACATTTCACCGATACATTGAGCGCTCAGTCATTCAGTCATGTCCGACTCTGTGACCCCATGAACTGTAGCCCACCAGGTTCCTCTGTCCATGGAATTTTCCAGGCAAGAATTCTGGTTGTTGTTGCTCAGTTGCTAAGTTGTGTCTGACTTTTTGCCACCCCATGAACTGCAGCACTCCAGGCTTCCCCATCCTTCGCTATCTCCTGGAGTTTGTTCAAACTCATGTCCTTTGAGTCAGTGATGCGATCCAACCACCTCATCCTCTGTCACCCCCTTCTTCTCTTGCCCTCAATCTTTTGCAGCATCAGGGTCTTTTCCAACGAATTGCTGTTCACATCAGGTGGCCAAAGTATGGGAGCTTCAGCATCAGTACTTCCAATGAATATTCAGGGTTTATTTCCTTTAGGATTGACTGGTTTGATCTCCTTGCAATCCAAGGGACTCTCAAGAGTCTTTTCTCCAGCACCATAATTCGAAAGCATTAATTCTTCAATGCTCAGCCTTCTTTATGGTCCAGCTCTCACATCCATACATGACTACTGGAAAAACCATAGCTTTGACTATAAGGATCTGTCAGCAAAGTGATATCTCTGCTTTTTAATACACTGTCTAGGTTTGTCATAGCTTTTCTTCCAAGGAGCAGGAGTCTTTTAATTTCATGGCTGCATGAAATTAAAAGAATACTAAAGTGGGGTGCCATTTCTTACTCCAAACCACACATTACCTATGTTGTTATTCTAGGTGCTACATAGATAACCAGCATCATGAGTCTTATATTCAAAGAGCAAACAGACTCCTTTTTCCTTTATATTTTAGTTTCCATAAGTCAAAGTACAGGTGCTTAAATTAAGACAAAAATATTTCAGTTCCTATCAGCGCAGCAGCACCCCCATCCCCATGCCTGGAGTTGGAGTAGAGGGAGCGATGGTGAGTCCAGAGTGTAAGAGGTTGAATTGTGTCCAAAAATACAATAACTAAGCTCAAAGCCACGGAGAAAAAAATTTTAAACCATAAACAAGCATCACACACACAAGAGCAAGTGCCTTTCCTTTATTTTTTTTCCCACAGGTTATATCAGGGGCTAAAAACATAAGATCAGAGACAAGTGTGTCACACCAAGACCCCTGCTTCAGTGGGTACTTTTCAGATACTTTGTCTTTCAACTCAACCCTCCAAAAGACCCAATTTTTTGTTTTTGGACGAGTGCAATCATTTCAACAACAGAGCCATGGAGATCCACTTCATTTATTCCCAAGCTCTTCTGAGAGCATCTCTGCTTGACTGCTTCGAGGATCTCTCTGCTGGTGATTGTTCTTCTGTGGTTGTAGAGGGACAATCTGACCGCCTCCAGGCTAACCCATTCCAGCTGCCAATCCTCCAGCACTCTCAGGGCATCCAAGATCCAGGAGCACCCACTGAAGTCTGGGTGGACCTGCGACAGAAACAGCATAATGTTGAGACACAGAAGTCAAGGCTCCCATAGTCAGGAACGTATGCTCCAACACCGCACCCATGCGCCCACGGCTTCTACCATACAAACCACCCAGAGGGACAATGGGAGGGATGTGATGAAGGAAACTAAGCCATTGTAACTGTCGGCTTTCTGAGAAAGATCAAGGGAGGGGGATTTGTAGGTATGTGAGAAAGATAACTTTTGTCTGGATAATACCAGTTAACTCTCGTCACTTCAACTTTCGTGCCTTGATTTTTCCTAATAGAAGCAGAGCTAACACCCAATGCCTTCTGAAGATGTGAAACAGTTTTAGCTTCCAGTAGACTTTCACTTTTTCCTGAAAGTCCCTTGGACAGCAAGGAGATCAAACCAGTCAATCTTAAGGGAAATCAATCCTGAATACTCGTTGGAAGGACTGATAGTGAAGCCGAAGCTCCAATATTTTGGTCATCTGATGCAAACAGCTGACTCAGTCCCTGATACTGGGAAAGGCTGAGGACAGAAGGAGAAGAGGGCATCAGAAGATGAGATGGCTGGATGGCATCACCGATGCAACAGACATGAACTTGGACAAACTTCAGGAGATGGTGAGGGACAGGAAGGCCTGGGGTGCTGCAGTTCTTGGGGTCAAAAAGAATCAGACACGGCTGGGCAATAACAGCAATACTTTCCAACTCTATAGTCATACTAGTAAGCATTTAACTTTAACACTTCTTAATTTTCAGCCTTACTCCCTTATGGCAACAGTCTCTCCAGCCTAGCAGGGAATACTCGCCCCTCCTCAGGTGCGTCGCTAAGTTTTCCAGGCCCGGTGCTACTGTGTATCTGTCACCTCTACGTCCCAGGCCCACACTCAACGCCACCTTTCAAATCCCATCCTTCTTCTAAGACTCTGCCCCAACTCTCACCTCTGGCTTATCTGCATTCCACACAACCACCCCCGAGCCCTGCCAACTGAGGACCAGAGCACGTTTGTTCTCAGAGCCTGTGTCACAGGCTGCCTATGTTATCAGCATCCTTGTCTGAAGTTACAGAGGCAGCAGGAACAGTCCAAAGAGTGCTACCCTGAGAATCTGCCATCCTGGGCTCTAATCCTAATTGTTTGGACATGAGAAGTCAGGTAAGCAAGTCATAGTCTCACACTGGGCCTCAGTTTCTTTTTTTGAGAAAGGAGAAGTTTTAAGGTGGGATTCTAAAAGTTTCTCCTAGTTTTCATAATTTACAGGTATTTCCTCAATGCCCCCCACAACACACACCCACACAGAGACAGATACCCAGTTTTACATATAACTTCAGGGAATTCCTAGACCTATTAGAATCCATACATAGAACCCCCCTCAAAAGTCCATGGGAAAAGGCGATGGCACCCCACTCCAGTACTCTTGCCTGGAAAATCCCATGGACAGAGGAGCCTGGTAGGCTGCAGTCCATGGGGTCGCTAGGAGTCAGACACGACTGAGCGACTTCACTTTCACTTTTCACTTTCATGCATTGGAGAAGGAAATGGCAACCCACTCCAGTGTTCTTGCCTAGAGAATCCCAGGGACGGGGGAGCCTGGTGGGCTGCTGTCTATGGGGTCACACAGAGTCAGATATGACTGAAGCGACTTAGCAGCAGCAGCAGCAGCAAAGGTCCATGGGTCTAAAGTTAAAGAACCTCTCGTCTAGGGGAAAAAACATAACATTTATTGAGTACTTACTATATGTCAGGCAGTATTCTAAGGGTCTTAAAGAGGTTTTCTCAATTAGCCATAGATATCCTATAGAGGAGGTACTTCCGTTCTCTATTTTACTGATGAGAAAACCATGGCAGAGAAAGTAATTTGCTCCAGGTCAAACAGCCAGTAAGTGGCAGAGCCTGGGTAGAAACCCAGGCCATCTGGCTTTGGAGCACCTCCTCTCAGCCACAAAGTCACGGCTGTGAAATGCAACAGGTGAGCACCTCTCCAACAGAACTTCCATTGTGTTCAGCTGAGCTCCTGCAGCAGGCCTGGCTGGCACTTAAGCAAGCACTCAATAGGTTTACCCAACCAACATCTGCTTTTACCCTCACAGCACCCTGAAAGGCCGACCCAAGGGCACAGACCTGAATCTCTGGAGGCCTGAAGAAGCAGGGCAGCCTGCCAGACCCACAAGGTTAAGGACAAGCCAAGGGAAAACAAATGCTCAGCAGACTGCTTAGTCCATGTTCTCCCACCCCGGACCCTTCCAGCCCAATGCATGATCTCCTGCAAAGAGCTCAGAGTTGGGGGTGATTTCGCCTTCCAGGCAACATTGGGCAGGATCTGTGGGCACTTTTGGTTGTCACAACCGGAAGGGAGGCAGATCCTGGCATTTAGTGGGTAGAAGCCAGGGGTGCTGCTCAATGCCCCACAGTGCACAGGACAGACCCCAGCCCATTGTGAACAGTGCTGAGGTCGAGAACCCTGTTCTGACTACACACCTTCTCTCCTTTTCCTGTCTTTCGTTAATCTCATTTTCCCTCCTTCCATGATAAACAACAGTTTCCAGATGATACTCCTGGAATATAGGGGGCGTCGGTACAATCACAGGTATGAACACTCAGCCCTGCTTCATTGGCACGAAGAAGCAAAACCCCATTACCATATATGCACTGCTGCTAAGTCACTTCAGTCGTGTCCGACTCTGTGCGACCCCATAGACAGCAGCCCACCAGGCTCTGCCGTCCCTGGGATTCTCCAGGCAAGAACACTGGAGTGGGTTGCCATTTCCTTCTCCAATGCATGAAAGAGAAAAATGAAAGTGAAGTCGCTCAGTCGTGTCTGACTCCTAGCGACCCCATGGACTGCAGCCTACCAGGCTCCTCTGTCCATGGGATTTTCCAGGCAAGAGTACTGGAGTGGGGTGTCATTGCCTTCTCTGATATACACAGTGCTGCTGCTAAATATAAAATAATCAACAGAGACCTACTGTATAGCACAGGGGACTCCCCAGTATTCTGTAAACCTACATGGGAACAGAATGTGAAAAAGAATACGATATATGTAAGACTAAATCACTTTGCTATACACCTGAAACACAATATTGTAGATCAACTATACGCCAATATAAAATAAACAATTTTTTAAAAGAGACGTGATATCCCAAATCAAGCCTTAACACATCTTTCAGAGAATCTCCTTACTCTCTTCCCTATAACTTCTCTTTAAGGAGAAGACTTTGCTGACTTCGTTTTCTAGAATTTGTATGCCAGGAGCTCCTGTATGGGTGGGCAGGAGAAAAGGAATGAGTGTCTACACACTTAAAGAAATTTATAAAGACAGGGACTTCCCTGCTGGTTCAGTGGCTAAGACTCTGTGCTCCTAATGCAGGGGACCTGGGTTCAATCCCGGGTCAGGGAACTAGATCCTACATGCTACAACTAAGAGTTTGCATGCCACAACTAAGAAAAAAAAGATTCTTCATGCTGCAACTAAGAGCCGGCACAGCCCAATAAATAAAAATTTTAAAAAGAAATTTCTAAGTACAGAGGACCATTTAATGAAAACCTGATTATTTGCAACCCTTCAAAGCAACAGAACAGAGAAGGTGGCAGATCCCCTCTCTGCAGGAAAAGCGGAAGCGGAGTGGGCGGGGGACGTTTGAGAATCAATTTACAGATTGGCTGTCAACAAATACAAGAAGAGGAGACACCAAGAGCTCAGGTGTTCGGAGTTGCTGCCAACAGAAAGAAAGGCAAGCAGAAACAGATAGCAGCCATCTGCAGATCCAGTTTATAGCAGCTGTTTGCACCCGGCCTTTCAGGAACTCAATGTGTGAAGAAGGACTCCTGTATCAGAAGGTGAGGTCAAGGTCACACCCAGGGCCACTAGCATGATATCCGTCTTGACCATTCTAAGCTTCCAAAAACGGAGTCCCAACTCACTTGCTTTAAGAGTTTCCCCATGTAATTAAAATATGTCTCCTTCTTCTTCCTCCTCTTCTTCCCAGTGGCAGAGTGGACCCACTCATCCTTCTCTTTGGCTGGGATATAAATTGTGAGCTTCCTCTTAGGGAACTGTAGGCCATGTAAGCAAATGAAGTACATGTGGAAGGCTTATCCTGACGCTGGTAGCTCAGAGCACTGGCTGTAGGTAAGGGCACGTTCCAAAGAGGTTTTATAGGAAGTGCTGGAGGGCACTAACAAAATTGGTCATTAGTGACTGCACCTGCAAGAGAGGAAGGCTTTCAAAATCCTCAAGAGACATTATTAGACCTTTATTAGATATTATTAGATATATTTAGACCTTGAGGTCTGAAGCTGGCATGGGTTACATTTCTGAAGGAGTGTGAGGTGGGAAACTCCAAGCGTTCTTTGGCTCTATCCCACATGAAAGATAGCATCCTGTTTGATGTAACAGCCATCCATTAACCAGGCAATGCTTGTCTCAGAAGTTATTCTTTGTTTTTTTTTTTTTTTAGTTAAAGCAAATTTTTATTGAGATGTAATTCATATATCATAAAATCCATCCATTTAAAGTATGCAATTCAATGATTTTTATCATGTTTAGGATCATTGTTGTTCTGAGTTGTGCTAAGTCCCTTCAGTCATGTCTGACTCTTTGTGGTCCCATGGACTGTAGCCCACTGGGCTCCTCTGTCCATGCAATTTCCTAGGCAAGAATACCGGAGTTGGTAGCCAATCCCTTCTCCAGGGGATCTTCCCAACTCAGGGATCAAACCTGAATCTCCTGCATTGCAGGCAGATTCTTTGCTGCTGAGCCACCAGGGAGGCCATTTAGGGTCATACAACCTGCCAACTTCAGTTATTTCTTAGCCACGAAGATTTCAATTCAAAAAGACTAGAAATTTCCATTTCTAGTTTTTCTAAAGCATCCCAGGTGAATCCAATGAGCAGCCAGATTTGGGATTCATGGGTCTATAGCAGGGATCCCCAATTTCTGGGCCATGGGCCGGTACCTCCTGTCAGATCAGAGGCATAATTAGATTAGAAATAAAGTGCACAATAAATATAATTCACTTGAATCACCCCAAACCATCTCCCCATCCCTGGTCCATGGGAAAATTGTCTTCCACGAAACTGGTCCCTGGAACTGAAAAGCTTGGGGACCACTAGTCTATAAGGCCTTCCTAAAGCAACCACAGCAGAGCCAGGGTTGGAGGAGAAACTCTTCACCGACGTGATGCTTAGGCTCCGTGTATATATTTGTATCTGCCTTGGGAGAGAAGTGTCTCTTAAAAGGCAAGTGCGTGCCCGGTTATGCAAATGCGATCAGGAACTCAGGAGACAAAACCTGGATGGGGAAAGCCAGCAAGTCACTGTAGCTTCAAAACTGAAGGTTGAGAAATTGTAGATAGAGAGGCCGTGAACTCCCTGAAATTAGTACATCAGCTCAGCTACAAGGACGTGACCAGCCTGACACAAAGCAACAGATAAGAGGACCCCAAAGAACCAGCATTCTAAAGACGGAAAGGGCCAGAAGTGAACACTTTTCCCACTCCCACCTGCTTATGAGCGGTGTCAAAGCCTCAGTGGAGGGACTGGCGAGTAGGAAGTACTGTCAGCCTACCTGTGTTGAGCCTTATGTCCCAGACCCCCAGGCTAGGTGCTCGGGGTAGTTCATCTCGCTTAATTACCCTAGCAACATCACATGGTAAGATATTAGTATGGATTACTCAAACTTTACAGAAGAGGAAATTGAGACTCAGGAGACTGATGTGACTTGCCTGAGGCCACATCAGTGCCTCAGTCTCAGAATCAGCCCCTGAACCTTTGCTTCTAACCCCACGCTCTGCCACTTTCCAAACCTGAACACCAGAGTCCCACGACCCTTGTTATTACCAGTGTGTGCTTTGTGCATTTGCTGCGTGTATCCTTCATTGATGGAGAACTTGGGATGTAACTTATCCATAGTGTAGGCTCAATTCTTCTGAATTAATCATTCCATAACGATGGAAGCTAAATTGAACCCTTCCGTGAAAGGAAAAGTGGTTCCCTCTTGTGCGTGCTAAGTCACTTAAGTCATGTCCGGTTCCCTCTTACCTGGTTGTCAGAGTCACATCCCACCTACCCCTCCAACACCTCCTTGCTTTTCACCATCTTCCTCTCTCATTTCTCTATTTAAAAACATAATATATGTCTAGAGCATATATTGTAGGATGATGTGAATTGGATATTTTAATGCAAAAAAGTAAGTAAAAACTGGCAAGTATCATCAAGGCTTTGCGAGATGGGACTCTTCGCTGTGGAGCGGGGGGCTTCCCAGGTGGCACAGTGGTAAAGAATTCACTTGCCAATGCAGGAGATGTGGGTTCGATCCCTGCATTGGGACATTCCCTGGAGGAGGAAATGGCAACCCCCCCTCCGGTATTCTTGTCTGGAAAACGCCATGGACAGAGCAGCCTGATGGGCTACAGCCCATAGGGTAGCAAAGGAGTTAGACAAGACTGAACACATACACACTCTTCACTGGAGCTGGGGAGCAGGAAGGGTCAGGCCAGGAAGGAACTGAATCAGTGTCATGATGTTAAGATGCTGGAGAGCATTTGAGGGAAGGGCGAGAAGATCAGATGTGTTGCCATGGGAATGTAGCACAGAAGGCCTGGCCAGATGGCATTCTCTCATTGCAAAATACTGGGCAAATTTCAATACCCTACTAAGTGTCAGACCTGTGGCTCTGCATGGCTATGGTAAAAAATTACCAATGGGATCACAAAACTCACACAGAGGAACACCAGGGGGTGATCAGAAGACCCACCAGCATCTATTAGAAATCTCAGTCTGCTAAAAAGAACTTGCAATCAATGATTACCTGCTAAATCATTTCCCTATTCTGAAGATAAAGGAAGTGAAGTGAAGTGAAGTGAAGTGAAGTCGCTCAGTCATGTCCGACTCTTTGCAACCCCATGGACTGTAGCCTACCAGGCTCCTCCCTCCATGGGCTTCTCCAGGCAAGAGTACTGGAGTGGGTTGCCATTTCCTTCTCCAGGGGATCTTCCCGACCCAGGGATCGAACCCCGGTCTCCTGAATTCCAGGCAGACGCTTTAACCTCTGAGCCACCATGGAAGCCCGAATTCACCATGCTAGCTCATATTTATTGAGTGCCTACTATCTGCCTTGAATTATATAAAGCACCTTATAGACATGATCTCATTTCATGGTTTTAACACTTGGAGATGGGTTTTCTCATCTCTTTAACCAAGATAAGGAAACTGAGGCTTATCAAGATGACCTAAGATGTTCAAGGTCACACAGATGGCAAGTTGCCGAGCTACGAATTGAGCGCCAGTGTGTCTGACACCAAAATTCCCATCAATATTTCTCTAAGTTGGGCTCCCTGCCCACCTGCAGCAGAATCTCTTGGGCTGCTTACTAAAATGAAGAGCCCCAGCCCATATCCTATGCCACCAGTACAGGTATCTAAAGTTTGGGCACCTCTCTCTCTGCCTCTTGAGGGTGGGGATAATTCTACTCTATTCCATATGTGTGTGTGTGTGTGTGTGTGTGTGTATGCGTTAAGTCACTTCAGTCATGTCTGACCCTGTGACTCTATGGACTGTAGCCTGCCACACTCTTCTGTCCATGGGATTCTCCAGACAAGAATACTGGAATGGGATGCTGTGCCCTCCTCCAGGGGATCTGCCCAACCTGGGGTTGGAACCTGTGTCTCTTATGTCTTCTGCATTGGCAGGTGGGTTCTTTACCACTAGAACCACCTGGAAAGCCCATCCTATTCCGTACAGAAAGGCTAAATAGAGACTTGCAAAGGCGAGGGACAGTGGGAGAAAGTGGCTGTGACATGGCTAAGAGACAGCACAGTCCAACACCGACCCTAACGCTGAGAAGGCAGAGTGCAAAGATATCAGAGAAAATAGGGTTCTCTGGATAGAAACTCTAAAAGGCAGGTCAGCTCAAGAAAAACAGGAGGCTCCTCTTTTCACTGGCTGTGACCTTGGCGACCCCCCTTGATTACAATTCACCACATCCTGGTCCTCTCTTTGTGGAAGAACAGATACAAAGGGCAAACCAAGCTCATACATGGGGAGAGTAACACAAGCAGAGGTTGAGCAGAGGCTGGCATACGTGGCATGGAGTGAGTCTGGGCAGTGATTCAGGGGTGAGGTTGAGGGAGAGGGTAGAGAGCTTACTTTTGTATGGTGATGTCTGCACGGTGCAGAAGAGGCCTAATGAGTCAGCTGGTCCAGGTTGATCCAGGCATTGCAGCGTATGGTGGAGGGGATTCAGGCATTGGGTGGGATCCTGGATCACATGGCCTCTGAGGTCTCCCAGGTCTTGTGGGTTCTACTTTGAAATCATTGAAAAATTTCTCCTGCCTCGATTTTTTTAGAGTTCAGGTTGTCAGAATTAGGATAGAAGCACTACTCATGATATTTCTTTTTTTAAATTAATTTTTATTGTAGTATGGTTGCTTTACAACATTGTATTATTAATAGTTTCTGCTGAGCAGCAAAGTGAATCGACCATCCAGATACATGTATTCCCTTTTTTGGACTTCCTCTCCATTTAGGTCACCACAGTGCATTAAGTAGAGTTCCCTGTGCTACACAATATGTTCTACTAATTATCCATTTTGTACATAGTATTAATAGTGTGTATATGTCAATCACAATCGCCCAATTCCTCCCACCACCCCACCGTCCCCCCTTGGTATTCATACATTTGTTCTCTACCTCTGTGTCTCTGTTTCTGCTTTGCAAATAAGATAATCTGTACTGTTTTTCTAGATTCCACATATATGCATTAATATACATTTGATTTTTTCTTTCTGACTTACTTTACTCTGTATGACACACTCGAGGTCCACCACATCTCTAAAAATGACCCAGTTTCGTTCCTTTTCATGGCTGAGTAATATCCCAGACTTCTGTCTCTAGACAGTCTGAAGAATTAATCCAGTTGACTAGAAAAAGTCAGGGGGTCACACTTTAATTTTAACATTACCTTATTTCATGCTCTTAATTCTAGGAGAGGGGTACAGCCACAGCTCACTTGGGTGAATGGTGGGAGGAGAGGGGCTCTGGGAGGTAGATTAGAAGCTGTCACTTGAGTATGATGTCACACTCTTTCCAGAATGTCATTTCTATGGATACTAACCAGATATTAATGGTAGATGTTATCTGTACTATTTGCTACTTTGTCCAGTGGAGGGAAGAAAGGAATTGGACTTTTCCTGACCCTAGCAATATCTTTTCCAGCTTCTACTCCAAGCTTCTAAAAGAAAGAGAAAAAGGAGCATCAGGGGAAAAGGAGGGCATCACCCCACACACAAACACACTTAGAAATGGGGTAGGGAGACTTCCCTGGTGGTCCAGTGGCTAAGACTCCAAGCTTCCTCTGCAGGAGTGATGGGTCTGACCCCTGGTCAGGGAACTAAGATCGCACAAAGTGCAGGGTGACCAAAAAATTTTTTTAAAAAATAGAAATGGGGTATGGAGGCCCTGGGGTTACCCAGAGGAGATCTAGGGTGCTGCTGTCTCTTTTCTTTACTCTCCCTCCCCACACACACACACATTGTTTTATGAGTGAATATTCATGTTGACTAGTGGAAATCAGAAGACGTAAGTTCAGGTTTCCGCTCTACCAGTGCCTCATTCTGACTCAAAGTCAGCAGCTCCTCCTGGGCCTCAGTTTCCCTATCTGTAAAGGGCTGCTTATGTTTGATTAATGGCCATTATGCTTCCTATTTCCTATCTTCCTACTCAGAGTCTGATCAGCAGGCTGGCGGCAGCAGCATCACTTGGGAATCCTGTTAACAGGCAGACTGCGATCTGGTGAGTTCAGACCTACTCAGGTGGGACCTGAGCCTGCATTTCTAACCAGATCCCAAGTGATTCTTATTTGCCTTAAAATGTGAGACATGCTGCCTTAAGACGCCATCAGTCCATGAATTGATTGTGGCTTGCCTGTTTGTTTTCCCTCTTGTGGGTTCCTATCACATCCCCAAATTTTCTAGCTCTAGGACTCCTTCCAATGGCCCAAAGAGTTCAAGTTAGTGATTTTCTGGCACAGAGTATAGAGCGATGCCACATCCTCCCTAACATTTAATCCTACACCAACACACTCCATTTACAAATAAATTAGCTCACTAATTAACTCACCTACTTGATTCAAGAAATATCGGGACTTCCCTGGTGGCCCAGTGGTTAAGAATCCACCTGCCAATGCTGGAGACACAGATTCAATCCCTGGTCCAGGACGATCCCACATGCCTCGGGGCGTTGAAGCCTGTGCACCACAACTACTGAGCCCGGGTTCTCGGTCCCCCAAGTCACAACTACTGAGTCCGAGGCCACAACTTCTGAAGCCCACATGGTCTAGAGCCTGTGCTCCTCAGCACGAGAAGCCACTGCGGTGAGAAACCTGCACACTACAACTAGAGAGTCGCCTCCGTTCACTACAACTGGAGAAAGCCTTTGAGCAGCAACACAGACCCAGCGTTGTCAAAAATAAAATAAAATAAATATATGTATATATCTAAAGGGCATCAGGCACAGCTTGAGGGCTGGAGAGAAGATAAGGCATGGCCTCTGTCCTAGGGGGTTTAGGGCCATGCCTGGAAGCCAACTCCATGTGATAAGCACTTCTATAATTAGCAAAAAGGATACATTCCAGTGAAATGTTTACAGTCAGAAACTATGTTATTGCAGGCAAGGAAAATTCTGGAGGCAGTCTCGGGCTGTGTCTTCCTTTACCAGCTGACTTTGTCTTTCCTGAGGCCTTAAATATGTGGCTCTGTGCCCACTCCAGGGGATGCGCTCTTCGGACAGCCCTTGTCTGGTGACTCACGGGATGCTGACAGTGATGGCTTGCTTAAATACTTCTCCTTTTCCCAATGATTAGAACCTCCCTTAGCTCAGGAGTTCTTCCTTTTTATTTTTAAAAAAAATTTTGGCTGTGCCTCGAGGCTTATGGGATCTTAGTTTCCCAACCAGGGATCAAACCTGGGCCCCGTCTGCAGTGAAAGCATCAAGGTCTTACTACTGGTCCCCTAGGGAATTCGCAAGGGTTCTTAACTTGGGATATGCTTTGGGCAATGTTGGGTTGGCCAAAAAGTCCGTTTGGACTTTTCCAAAGTAGTTATGGGAAACTCGAATGAACTTTTTGGCCAACCCAATATGTATACTAGCAAGCTTCGTATCATTTCCATATAGTTGCAAGTGTATTATGAAGTTATTGTGCAACATAAATTTGCCTTTCTACTTTTGCTTTAGAATAATTGGGGCTTAAACCATAAACTTGGGTCTTGCCAACTGGCGCCAATGAGCCCATCTGCCAATGCAGAAGACATAAGAGAGGCGGGTTCGATCCCTGGGTCAGGAAGATCTCCCGGAGGAGGGCATGACTGCCCGCTCCAGTATTCTTGCCTGGAGAAGCCCATGGACAGGGGAGGCTGGCGGGCTATAGTCCATAGAGTCGCAAAGATTCAGACACGACTGAGGCGACTTAGTATGCATGCGCAAATGCAATAAATTTATAAGATGCCCTTTGACTATGTTGTGTGACTGCGTTCTTCCTGGTCCTCCTGCTTCCGTCTTGTGGGTGAGCAGTGTTCCTGGACACAGCGCACCTGGTGAAGAGGAAGAAGGTGGGGCAGCCTGGAAGCATTCCGGGAAAGTAGACCAGGAGAGCAAATATGTGCTGTGGAAAACTCAGAGCTGATTTTTCGGGAGAACCCAGAACAGATCCTCTGCAGCAGGTGGCAAAAGCCGAAGGGTTTTTTTTGGACAACGGCTTTTTGTTCAGTGTGAACAAGAAGCGTTCAGGCCTGGCTCCGGGAGAGAAGTGAACAGAGCCCTGAGACCTGCTGCCAGGGACAGGAGATGAGAAAGATAAATGCTGCACAAAGAACAGATTTTAAAAGTTTTTAAAATTTATTTATGGCTGCCCTGGGTCTCTGTTGCTGAGCACAGGCTTTCTCTAGCTGTGAAGACGGGGGCTACTCTCTAGTTGCGGTGCACACTTCTGTTGTGGACCACGGGCTCCAGGGTGAGGGTTCAGTAATTGCAGCACTGGGCTTAAGCTGCTCCTCGGCATGTGGGATCTTAGTTCCCAGACCTGGGATCAAACCCGCATCTCCTGCATTGGCAGGCGGATTCTTAAGTCAGCAGACCACTAGGGAAGTCCTAAAGAACAGATTTTTAATGCAGAAAATCTACCAATGAAGGTGGATTTCCAACCTCACATAACCCACAGATTCAGACCATTCCCTGTCCACTCATCAAGTAATAGTCTATTAGAGTTTCACATGCTAAGCACGTGCTATTAGGGGTCAGAGCTACTTTCCAAAACAGGACAGGCACAGCTTCCAGCCCTCAAGGTCCGGACACTCCAGTAAGAGATATGGACAATACTAGGTTCATTCGGGTGCATTCGGCCTGTAATGAGGGTAATGCTTCCAGGGTGCTGGGGGGTCACAGAGGAGGGATAACCGACCTGACTTAGAAGATCATGGAAGCCTTGCTGGAGGAAGTGATGTTACAGCTTACAGTGGAGGAATGAAGAGAAGTTAGCTGTTAAGAATTAGCAGTAAAAAAAAAATCTGCCTGCAATCCAGGAGATGCAGGTTTGATCCCTGGGTTGGGAAGATCCCCTGGAGGAGGAAATGACAACCCACTCAACTGTTCTTGCCTGGAAAATTCTGTGAACAGAGGAGCCTGGTGGGCTACAGTCTATGGGGTCAAAAAGAGCTGAACGTGACTAAACAATTGGCAGTGTTAACTTTTATTTTGTTTTTTTTTTTAGTACATTTTAAGCTGTAATACAAACCTATACATCCAAATGTTTATATCCAAATTTTTAATCACAAAGGAGATTAATAATGAGCGAATTTATTAGCTCTACAGTACCTTATATGAGTGCAGACCGCAGTGTTCAGTTTCTCCTGCCATTTCTAAGTATAATGGAACTTCTTATAAATGTGTCACTAATAAATGAGATTGTAGGCATGCACTGCCCTTTTAAACAGATGGATGGTAAACTGTACCAGTAACAAATTACTGATTAGCCCTGTCAATTAGCATTTTCTTGGTTCTGTACAACTGAATGGCTTCCCTGGTGGTTCAAATGGTAAAAAAAATCTGCATGCAATGTGAAAGACCTGGGTTTGATTCTGGGTTGAGAAGGTCCCCGGGAGAAGGAAATGAGAACCTCCAGTATTCTTGCCTGGAGGATCCCATGGGCAGAAGAGTCTGGTGAGCTACAGTCCATGGGGTGGCAAAAGAGTCAGACACGACTGAGCGACTAACACACACGTACAACCAAAACATCCATACGAAAGTAAACTGAAATCCTGAGGCTGATTTAAGGTGACGGTGAGCCCCACTGGACAGATCTGTGTTCATCAGGAGAGCCTCACTGGTCTCAATGCCTGATTATATACTAATTTGGGGCTTGAAATTGATAAAATACCCTTTGCATATGTTGTGTGTATGTTTTATACATTCAGCTCCTGTATAAGACACGGATAGATACAGCAGTTCCTTGCCTTGGCCTTTTGAAAACCACAGCTATATCCTCCCATAGATCTAACCACTTTTGCTCTAACAATGCCAGGGTTCAGGGAAAACACAGCCATTCATTTTGCAGTGATCATTTCTAATGAGTCCCTGCTGCTGCTGCTGCTGCTGCTAAGTCGCTTCAGTCGTGTCCGACTCTATGCGACCCCATAGACGGCAGCCCACCAGGCTCCCCCGTCCCTGGGATTCTCCAGGCAAGAACACTGGAGTGGGTTGCCATTTCCTTCTCTGACTCGTGAAAGTGAAAAGTGAAAGTGAAGTCGCTCAGTCGTGTCTGACTCTAGCGACCCCATGGACTGAAGCCCACCAGGCTCCTCCGTCCATGGGATTTTCCAGGCAAGAGTTGCTCCCAATTGCACAGAATTTGGGATTTCTTCCTCTTTTTTTTTTTTTTTAAAAAAAATTCTATTTTATGTTAAAATGTACCAGTGAAAACATTTTAAGAATGTATCATACTTTCTGCAATCACCTGCTTAGCTACTAACTCACCCACAAAAATGACTCAAGCAAAGGCCAGTCCTACCTTGGAAAGTACCTAGCCCAGAGGTCCTACTCCATTAATGAGGACACTGAGATCCAGGGAGGTGCCTTCTGAAGATGGGGAGCTACTTATGGTACTCAGACTGCGACTAGGCTCTGTCTGTGACTGAGACTGGGGTGACTTTCTGATGGCAGATATGCTCCCTTGGGAGGTGATCAAGCTGTCCACTTCTGTCTCTTGGCCAGGGTGATTTCTTGGCAACTGAAGCAGACAGTGAGGCAGGGTCCTTAGGTCTGGTTTACTCATTTCACATTCAGCCATAGTGTTGGAGTCCAGCCAGGTCTTTGGAGGCTACTAGATTTGCTAGGCGGAGAAGGCAATGGCACCTCACTCCAGTACTCTTGCCTGGAAAATCCCATGGATGGAGCAGCCTGGTGGGCTGCAGTCCATGGGGTCGCTAAGAGTCGGACACGACTGAAGTGACTTAGCAGCAGCAGCAGCAGATTTGCTAGGAGGCTTTGAAATACAGTAAGTTCCCTACATACAAACATGTTCCATTCTGAGAGTGTGTTTGTAAGTCCAACTTGTAAGTTCAACCAAGTTAGCCTAGGGACCCAACTAACACAATTGGCTATATAGTACTGTAGTGTAATAGGTTTATAATACCTGTCACAAAAATAATACACAAAAAACAAAGACAAAAAATAAAACATTTTAAATCTTATAGTACAGTACCTTGAAAAGTACAGTAGTACATCAGAACAGTCAGCATACAGGGGCTGGCATTGAGTGAATGCACAAGAAGAGTTACTGACTGGAGGTGGGAGAAGAGGTGGGAGATGGTACAGCTGAAGGATAGTCAGCAATAGGAGATGGAGGGCAAGCTGCAATTTCACTTATGCCTGACACTGATGGAACACACTTGGAGATCTATGAAAGTTCACAACTTGAAGGTTTGAATGTAGGGGACTTACTGTAGATGGTCCTAACAGAAACACAGGACCGAAGCAGTGCAGCTGCCTTAGAAACCATTTATGATAGATTTTCACTGAGAAAATGCAGTCTGGGTTCCAAAAGAATTTTCCAGGATCAATGCACCTATAAATTGGAGACCACTTAAAACACATTCTATCCCACTGGATCACTGTGCATTTCATAAGTATGTGTGCAAGGCAGTACAACAGCTCCTTGGTGGGTGCCAAGGGGGAGATGGAAAAATTTAAGACACCATCCCATGCTCAAGAAGCCTACAACAATCTCAGGGAGAAGATACATAGATAGATGAAAAACAACAATATAAGGTAATACTTGATGACAAGCTTAGTTGTCATTGTTTTGTTTAGTTGCTAGTCATGTCTGACTCTTTGCAACCCCATGGACTATAGCCTGCCAGGCTCCTCTGTCCATGGGATTTTCCAGGCAAGAATACTGGAGTGGGTTGCCATTGCCTTCTGCAGGGGATCTTCCCGACCCTGGGATCAAACCCAGATCTCCTGCATTGGCAGGTGGAGACTGAGCCACGCTACCGCTCAGGCTAGCACTTTACCGCTGAGTCAAGTGGAAAGCCATTCTTAGGTAGGTGGAAGAGAAAAATGGATCAGGGAACACCGAGAAGGAAATGGAGAAGGAAAGCAATCTGCCAGGTGGCTAAACGCTGGGGCTCATAAGTCAAATGACCTGGATGAAATTGCAGCTTCCCCACTACTTAAGCAGCCTGTGGCAAGTTACTAACTTCTCTAAGTCCCTCAGAAAAACTCTGAGCACTTTTGATCCCCTCAACAAGCTAATTACTATTACTATTTCAGTCTGAGCGTGAACCATCATTTGAAGGATGGAGAGGATGTGAGCAGATCAGGAGAGAACGTCGCAGCCGAGTGTCAGAATCATCATGAATCATCCTCGTGAGAAGCTCCACGAGCTACTTTTGTTAACTTTGTTGGCATCTACCAAGCCCCTGGGAAAGATTGAAGGCGGGAGGAGAAGGGGACGACAGAGGATGAGATGGATGGAGGGCATCGCCGACTCAATGGACGTGAGTTTGCGTAAACTCCGGGAGTTGGTGATGGGCAGGGAAGCCTGGCTTGCTGCAGTCCTTTGGGTCGCAGAGAGTCGGACCCGACTGAGTGACTGAACTGAATCAAGCCCCGGGCGGGAGGCAGCAATCCTGGAAACTTGATTCCACCCACCTCCTACGTCCGCACTCCTCAGCACCGCCCCGCTGAGTGCCCAGCGACCGTCCCCAGAGGGCGCTGCCGCCCAGCCGCCGGGGCCCGGGCCCGGGGCGCGCCCCCGCCGGCTGCCCCGCGCGTGCGCGCCGCCCAGGTGAGGAGGCGGCGGCCTGCGCCCCGGCAGGGGCGGCTCCTCGGCTGGCGGGGCGGGGAGGCGGGGAGGCCGGGAGGCGGGGACAGGACGGGGCGGAGCGGGGCGGGCCGGTCGCGGGGCGGGGGCCAGACCAAGGCCAGAGGCGGGACCAGCCGCCGCCGTCTCCGTCTCGTTGTCCCGTCCCCCCACAGCGCCGGGCCGCCGCCGCGGGAGAAGCGGAAACTGCCGGGTGTGCCGCGCCGGCCCAGAGCGCGCCGAGGAGCCGCGGGGCGGCCTCCGTCCGGTCCAGATCCCTCCGAGTGGCCACGGAGCCCCCTTCCCCGCGCCCCGCCCCGGCCCCGCCCGAGCTCGCCGCACGCCCCGGGGACCGGCCCCCCGCGCCGTCCGAGCGCGCCTACCTGAGTCCGTCCGCGCCCACCTGAGCCCGTGCGCCGGCACCATGGCGGAGCAGGAGAGCCTGGAGTTCGGGAAGGCGGACTTCGTGCTGATGGACACCGTCTCCATGCCCGAGTTCATGGCCAACCTCCGGCTCAGGTGAGGGCGGCAGAGCGGCCGTGCGCAGTGCCGCGAGCCTGCGCCTAGAGGGGGCGCCCTTGACGTGTGGCCGGATTCGGGGTGCAGCGGGGGGTGTCCGGGGTCCGCTAAGCTCGCTGGTTGCATACCGGGGTGCGGTCGCATCCGAGTGGAAGGGGCGTGCCGAGCTCCGGGGCTGCGCGTTCCAGAGTAAGGGGTGTCCTTGGGTGCCGTCCGGACGGAAGAGTGGGTATCGGGGGTGTGCCGAGCTGGAGGTTGCGCTTGGGGCCGGGCAGGCTGGTGCACAGCCCCCAGGTGAATGCTGTGGGCGGGCCGGGTGACCTAATGGAAACAAAAGTAAAGGGAAATAAAAACTTTCGGGAGAGTCCTGGCGGCCTCAAGCCCCTGGGAAGACTGGAGGGTTGTTTTGCAGAGAGACTGGGGGTCTCATCGTGGTTTCACACTTGGTTCTTTTTCGCTTTCGTCTTCTCCTTTATTTATTTATCTTTTCCTGGCGTGGTTCCATCACGTCATTCAGGATGCTATGGAGTGATCCCTGAGCCGTCTGTTCCGGGACGCTGGCTATTTTTTAGTTACTCTCTAAAAACGTAATTAGACACGTTTCCAGACATCGAAGAGACTGCTCTGCTTGCCAGTGCCAAGATAAACTGTCTGAATTTGACAAGGCATTCATGGTTTCAGTTTTTTTTTTTTTTTTTCCTCAAGGAGTTGTGGATGGAGCCCTTGTGTTACTAACATCCTTGAGAATGTAGTCACAACTCAACGCCCTGGAATGGGCTTCCAGGGCGAATTTGTTTTAGAAAGGCTTTTACGTGTGATTATTACACTCCTGAGAGAGTAATATATGTAAGCAGAGCTTTAAAGTAGTTTGACTTAAAAAAAAATTACAGTAAATGGAGTTTCAAAACTGAGTTTTTAGGGGAGAGAGTGTGTGTATGTGTTTGTGTTTCCTGAAAGTCCTGATACCATTTCTTGTACGATTTGAATATCACTCCATGCTGTGCTGTGCTAAGTTTGTGAAAACCTTAATCTAGGTTAGGATGCTCAACTAATCCCACTTCTCAATATAAATTCCGGTGTTAACTTGAAGAATTTTTAAAACTTTTTTAATCTTCAAAATTGCAGTCCCCATAGTCATCATCTGCTCTTAGCCAGGCTTCATTATGTGCCATAGTAAGGAGCAGGGACCCAAACCGGTGTTCACCCACCACTGCAAAGGACTTTGAGCCAGTCTGCATGTCTGAGTTTCCTAATTTGTGAAGTAATGATCTCCAAGATTCTTCTGAATTAACATTTTTTTTTTTTTTGCTTTCACATATCGTTGGTTGCAAAGCCTTGTTAGACTTGACTGTTAAGAAAGATTGTTAACGTGAGCATAACTTAGCTCAGAAGAGAACTTAGAACTTTGCAATCTAATTCTGTATTATGCAGGATACTCTAGGACAGAGGTCCCCAAACTCTGGGATGTAATGCCTGATGATCTGACACCATGATAATAAAAGTAAAGTGCACAATAAATGTAATGCATTTAAATCATCCTGAAACTACCATCCCTACCACCAACACCGCCCACCCTCCCGCCCACCCCCGCCCTTCCCCGGCCCAAGGGAAAATTGTCTCCCACAAAACCCATTCCTGGTGCCAAGAAGATTGAGGAACACTGCTCCAGGAGGTAAGATGGGAGGGTCCAAAGAATTACCACGTGTGTCCTTACCTTTCAACAATGTGATGTATTAATAAAGATAGGGAGCAAAGTGAAAATTTCTATTCATTTAAATAATAGGTCAAGAAAACAACAGATGAGTTAAAGCTTTGTAGAGTGGAGATAGTTCTTTGCCAAGTAATTGGACAACCTAATTGTTCTGGGAGTTCAGCAGAGGGAGAGATGCCTTAGGCTGGCTCAGAAACACCTTCCAGAGGAGGAGAGGAGGGGTTGAGAGGAGTTGCAGAGGATGCATCAGATTGGTGTAGGTGGAGAACATTCCAGATGGATAAAGTGGCCAGCAGAGGAGTGAGGTTTAAAAGCTGATTTTGTTTGGGTGATGGGGCCTCCCTTGTGGCTCAGCAGTAAAGAATCTGCCTGTCAATGCAGGAGATGTGGGTTCGATTCCTGAATCAGGAAGATCCCCTGCAGAAGGAAATGGCAACGTACTCCAGTATTCTTGCCTGGAGAATTCCATGGACAGAGGAGCCTGGCGGGCTACAGTCCATGGGGTCGCAAAGAGTTGGACATGAATGAGCGACTGAGCATGCCCACGCTTGATCTTTGGATGATAGTGAATTGAGCTGTCTGGAGCAAAGGAGTAGGTGTTGGGGAGTTGTGGGTGGAATCAGCTCTGATTAGCATGACCTTGGCTAATGCCTAGGTTTCTAGGTCTACCTTATTCCCAGTCACTGGGTCAGTCAACATGCAGGTGTTATATGTTTCTCACTTGTGTGTGTACTCGACCACTCTGAGGATTGGCTGCAATTTCTCAGCGCACAGGTTCAGTGATTGTTGATGATTTACTTACAAGTTGGGAGGACTGGTTCCCAGGAGTCCTTAAAGGGTAGTCAAACCCTCGCCTCCTCCCCAGCTGTAAATCCTGATTATCCAGGTGGAAAGCAGGCCTCCTTCTGATTGGATTTCCTACCACCCTGATGTCCCTCCAGGCTATTCCAGTGTTTAGCTGTGTGGACTCCTGGGCTTATGCTCTGTTTCCCTCTGAAGAATGTGACCGGAAATGCACTGTACAGCCAGGTGCTAATATGCCATGTAATGTTTTCATCTCCCAAAATACAGGCGGTTGGTTCCTTGTTTAGTTGCTAGTCATGCCTGACTCTTCTGCAACCCCGTGGACTGTAGCCCTCCAGGCTCCTCTGTCCATGGGATTCTCCAGGCAAGAATACTGGAGTGGGTTGCCATTTCCTTCTCCAGGGGATCTTGCCAACCCAGGGATCGAAGCCGAGTCTCCTGCATTGCAGATGGGGTCTTTGCCATTGGGCCACCAGGGACGCCTAGTTGGTCCGTCCTAAGTGTATATTTATGGCTGTAGAGAGGTGAAATTTGAGTGTATTTCATCTCTCAGTGGATATGTGTGCACACACTCCATCATTCCTGCCTTGCCCAGGCTGCAGCTTTTCCTCTTCTGTTTGGAATGTCCTGTCCTTTGCTGTCTGTCTGGCTTTTTTCAAGGCCCTTTTGCTTCATTTATGGCCTGTGATGTGCATTTACATACTTACAGCTACAGTTGTATCAGGGGTCTGTGTCATCCAAACCGAATTTTAATTTTTCTGACAGTAGCACCCATTGTGACAACATTTTTTTTTTGAAGCTTTTGTGACATTGTCCATTTAGAATGATCTTATTTTGATACTAGTCCAGCTTTCTTTTTCTTCTTGGGTAAATGCTCTATTTTAGACATCTATACAATTGATGTCACTTTCCCCTGACTATTATCATTTAAAAAAATCAATGTAGGCATGTGTCTGTGCATGTGGGTCTGGAGGAGGCAAGACTCAAATGGTGATATGGATTAGCAACTGAACTGAACTGAATGTATCTGAGAAGGGGTTTCAGTTTGTGTTTTTTTACCCTTATACCCAAAACTATTATCTTGAGGGTTGTCTTCTCTCCCTCCTACAAGTCTCTTGCTAGGGGAGATTTGTTCTACTTATTTGCTTTTCCTTTTTTAATTTATTTTTGCCTTGCTGGGTCTTTGTTGCTGCACGTGAGCTTTTCTCTAGTTGTGGCAAGTGGGGGCTACTCTTGAGTTGCAGTGCTCGTGCTTCTCATGGCGGTGGCTTCTCTCATTTTGGAACACAGGCTCTAGGGTGTGCAGGTTTCAGCAGTTGCAGAACCAGGGCTCAGTACTTGTGGCTTGTGGGCTCTAGAGCGCAGACTCAGCAGTTGCGGCGCACAGGCTCAGTTGCTCCACGGCACGTGGGATCTTCCTGGACCAGGGATCAAACCGGTGTCCCCCTGCACTGCAAGGTGGATTCTTAACCACTGGACCACCAGGGAAGCCCTGCTTTTCCTTTGAGTGGAGGCAGAGGTGTCGGCGGCTTTGGTGGTGGTGGTAGCCTCTTCACTGCACTTCCAGGGTCCTGTCAAGGAGTAAGATGCCTGCACAAGCGCGTCCTGCCTTCATGGGCAGGCCTGGTTCCCACCAACCCACCACATGGCCACTTGAAGTTTCATCCACGGCATCCCCACCATGTTCTTTCTGCTTTCTTCATAGCTGCTTCCTCTCTGGAGCCTTTAGTTCCTTTTTGTCCAAGCCATGTAGAGCATCGGGGCCTCACCATGCTCTCATTCACCCCTTAGCCATCCTCGAGCAAGGAGGAATGTGGATGGCTGTTCCTGGGGACTTTTGAGACGTCCTTTTCATATCGCAGGAAACCCTCCTTAGGCTTCCAGCGTCTAACTTTGTGGTGATTCCTGTTTTGAGAATAAGGCATCTGCCCAGCCTGATGTCTTGGCTCTTTAGAAATTTAACATGTCCTCTCTTCTTACTGGTTTTTCTCTTCCATGAAAGAAGTGATTTGAAGCACTGTGTTTACCAAAGCTGCAGGCAACTTCTCACCTTTAGTATAACACAGGGTCTTTCATATCTTTACTCAGACCAGACTTTCTGCCTGCTTTGTGCTGTTGACAATGCAGCAGGGTCAGGCTTTGTTGTTGGGGCAGGGTGGGGGGGGGGGTGGGGTAGGCTGTCCAGTGTGTTGTTACTTGTTAGCAGCATCTCTGACCTCTACCTGGGCTTCCTAGGTGGTGCAGTGGTAAAGAATCTGCCTGCCGGTGCAGGAGCTGCAGAAGACACAGGTTCGATCCCTGGGTTGGGAAGATCCCCTGGAGTAGGAAACAGTAGCCAACTCCAGTATTCTTACCTGGAAAATTCCATGGTAGGAGGAGCCTGGTGGGTGAGAGTCCGTGGGGTCGCCCCCGGGCCTCCCCCCGACCCCCGTGACAGGAGCTCCGTTCCCTTCCCAGATGACAACCAAACATGTTTCCAGATGTTACCAAGTATCCCCTGGGGGAGGGGGCAAAATTGGCCCCAGTTGAGAACCCCTGACCTGGGCTGTTCTCAGTCCCTGGAGTGTCCTCCCCCTACTCCCTGCCCTCATTCCCAGCCTGTCACACTCTTAGTGGTTCTGCAAGACCAGTTCTGAGAAGTCTTTCCCAGTCCTCCGAGGCACAGGTTAACCGCGCCCTCACCTGTGCACCCAGGGTACGTGGGCGCTTGACGGTAGCTGTTAGGATTTATCATGTTCTGTTGTTCTCTGCATGCCTTCATTCCCACCAAATTGTGAGATTCCCCAAAGCCCCAGGGCCTGTCCAGAGGTGGATCCAGGTTGTGTGGTCTTTTGAAATTCAGCTGGGCAGGGGGGACCACCTCTAAGGAAAAAAGTATACATTATGAATGTCACATTAGATACAGGGCTTTGGAAGGGGCAAGCACAGGTGAGTGGCTGTGAAACAAACCCACCTCTAGTCCTTCTGCATTTTCTGTCATGCTCTAGGACTGAGCATCTATGCCTTCAATACATTTTAAAATGAGTGAACTGGGAATTCCCTGGTTAGAGTTAGGACTGCACGCTTTCACTGATGAGAGATCCTGGGTTTAATCTCTGGTCCGGGAACTAAGATTCCACAAGCCATGCGGCGCGGCCATAAAATAAAAAAGAAAAGAAAAAAAATGAGTGAATTAAGCCATCAAATGTTGGCTGAAGCCCGTGGAATTCTTAACTAAAAAAAAAAAAGCATACAATAATCTCAAAATATTGTACTAATTTTAAGACAACCTTAGTGTGTGGGAGAGGAGCTGGAGCAGTGAGTTTTAGAATTAGTAGAAAGGCAATGAAGAGGTGATCGCTATTTCTCTCTCTCTCACTTGCCACACAGCCTCTGTGCCCTTTCTGCGGCTGTTTGACCACACAGAAAATTAGATAAGACAGACGGCCCCTCTTGTTTACTGGGGCAAAACCTCAGGAACCCTGGTGGTCCCCAAGCATGGGTCAACCTGTGATTGGTTCAGAGCTCTCTTGCAAAGTAGCTGTAGTTAGAGTCACAGGAGAGGTGAATGGCACACTAAATCTTTTTGGCTTGCATGTGAAATTCTTTGGCAGCCACTTTTAGAGGCCTTCGGAAAAGGACAGTTTGCTCCGGGCCTGTTTTGCACATTGGCTTCATATTGGGACAAAAAAATGAGAATTTGGGTTTCGGAGCTGCCATTTGGAGTGAATCACCCTGCCGTCTTGTTTCCTTTCCTGCTCCTGACAGATTTCCAAGACTATTTTTATTCGGGGTCATTGGTTGACCCTGGAGACTTCTGCTGAATTTAGCTCCCAAACAGAGCCAGATGTGGGTGGGATCGAGACCTCAGAAGCTGCTACTGGTGCGTTTCATCGCAGGTCCCGAGGATTTAACATCTTTTTTAAAGAGATTGGCTCTTTGCTTAACTTGGAGACGAAAATGGGGAAGCTGGTGGAGATAGAAGTGTGTTTGCTTAGTGACTCATGGGTAAGTTGTCAGCGCTGTGAGTTATCCTGATGTGGAGAGCTGTTTGCTGACATGTTCACCTGAGTCTGAGCCAGCTCAGCAAAAAGGACCGGATCTCATGGACCGACCTCATCTTATGATAACTCTCTGGCCTCCATCACTGTGTTGCTGCTGGAACTGGATTGGGTTATGTGTCATTGCCCAGCCATGGTCAAGCCTATCTAGTGGGATCTGCTGTCCACAGTGGCTCCATCCCCACTGGGGATGTAACTTGGTGATGAGCCTCACTGACGTGGTAACAAACATGTTACCTCACTAACAAAAAGTCCATTAGATTCACACAGGGGTTCAGAGGGTAGCAGCAGTTTTAAATACACATTGCAAATCTCTCTCTCTCTGCCTACTCAGTTCCTTGGTTGAGATGATAGTTTTACTTCCTGTGGGATGCAGGCTCCCTTTGGTTCAACTGCTATGTAATTACTGGGCAGATCTCTTAATAGGTGGTATTTCCCAAACTTTAGTTTTGGGCATTTATGGGAAGAAGAAATGGGAGTGCATGCTGGAGGGCAGTGGAAAGAGGCTTTGAGACCTGATGGACCCTGTTCAAATCCCCTCTTCACTTTCCCTCTTTTTAGCATCATGCCTTAGGGTAAGTTAACTTCCCTCAATTAACTCGTATATGTTAACCTCAAGTTCCCTTTCTTAGGGTTATTGGGGTGAAATCACGTGATGTGTAAAAGGTGCCTATATGGTTCTTGGTTCATAATTCCCTCTCAACTAACATTAACTCCATTTTCGGAATCCTGCCCTGACTCCGTAACTGTAGAAGAGCTAGCTGTTCTTACCTTCTTTCCTCACAAAGACAAAACCATTTGGCTTTATTTGGGGGGCAAGAATGAAAGGTGTTCTAGAAGAGGTTGGGGTTACCTAGTGGAGAGAGCAAAAGCATTGGAGACAAATAGATCTGGGCTTTCACTCTGTCTCTGTCCATTACTGCTATGCCCATGGCCTTGGACAAGTTGCTTCACCTGCCTGAGCCTCAATTTCTTCATCTGTAAAGATGAAGGGGTATCGTGAAGATAAAGTTCTACCACCTGTCAGACACTCCAGCATGGTACCCATAGCATACTACCAGGAGATGCTCAGCAGATGGTCCTCTTTCTCTCCTCTGCATCCCCTGTCAATGCAGCCCTGTGGACTGAGTGCCCATGCTGCTTCCCAACTCTCTCCATGACTATCACACACATAACCTTGCTCCCTTCAGGGTTACCACTATTTAGTTCCTGGAAACTGTTTTAAGCATTCTGAGAAAGGAGATCAGCTGTTCATATTATTCATAAATGTTCCAAAATATTTTATTCTTCGTGTTTACTGTTCCCTGCTGAATGTTGGTGACATTGGGAAGTCCCCAAGCACTATAGCTGGGTGATGAGCTTTTAAATAGTCTTTTTTTTTTTTTTTTTTAATCTCTAACTTATTTCCTTATTTAACTAGAGACCTTATGTACTTTTAGTATAATCACCTGGCTTTCGAGCTGACAACTACTTGAATTCTTGCTGTGTGCTTATCACTTTGTTGGGCACTTCAGTGGGGGCTACTTAAAAAAAAATTATTGTTCTTTGGGGGAGTAGCTTAACTGGGAGTAAAAGATACCTTTATACATAGATCAACATCAAGTAGAAAATGATTGAACCAAAATGAATGTGACAGACAGTTGTTCTAAGGGCTTCCTAGAGAGAAGGAACCAGTGAACCACAATTTTTTAAAAACAGAACTGATGACAGTGTAGTCAAGAGTTGTTTATATATTATGTACTGGAGTTCTCAGGGAATTCAGAAAAAGAAAAAACGGGGTTGGGAGTAGGTTGTGCCCTGTGGAACAGGTAGAACGTGAGCAGACCCTTGTTGGAAGAAGAGTCTCATCGGGAGGCACCCCTGTCGCCTGGGCCCCCACATCCTAGCCCCCTCTCTGCCTCCCTCCACTCTCAGCACCAGTACACTGGCCGTGCCACTCACCAGCTTCCACTGCTCAAAAATGTCTCCTCCCCCGACCATGATTGACACTCCTGTCCTATGCTGCCTCAAATTCTCCCAACTAAAGACTGAGTCAGGCTAAGAATCTTCTTCCGATTTCGTTCCGCTTTACAGCTGAGTAATATTCCACTGGGTTTCCCAGGTAGCTCAGTGGTAAAGAATTTGCCTGCCAGCACAGGAGACGCAAGAGATGCAGGTTTGATCCCTGGGTTGGAAAGATCTCCTGGAGGAGGAAACGGCAACCCAACCCAGTATTCTTGCCTGGAAAATTCCATGGATAGAGGAGCTTGGTATGCTGAAGCCACAAAGGGTCAGACACAACTGAGTGACTGAACACATACACACACAGTCTTTGAGCCTAGAAGAGGAAATGGAAAAAAAAAATTTTTTTTCTTTATTTTATGCCTAATGACAGAACTTCTAGGACTCAGCACCCAGACTGTGTGGTAAAGACTCTTGTTATTCCATTGTGGGTTAGAGACATAGTGAGCCAGCCTGTGACTCTCGTCATAGCTTTCAACATTTAATGCTGAAATAGAATGGCCCACTTTTGGAAGGGACAGGGTTCTGATAAATGACTTTAATCTATGGAAGAGGAATTTGAGAGCCTCCACTGGTTCCTTTTTGAAACTTTGCCACCTCCCCATCTCCTCCTTGTCTCAGCTGCACCCTGAGGATGTCCCAGTTTCTGATCTGGACAGAGCTGCTCGCTGAGGAGTAGTTACTTTAAGTCTCAATGAGACCATCTTCGTTCCCCCTGTTTCTGCTCATAGGTGCACAATGTAGAAGTGGATTTCACTTTAGTGAGACTAAAGCATTAATTCTAGTAAAGCTGTTTTGCTTTAATAAAACAAATTTTTACTGCTGAGAATGTGAAGTATGCAAAAGTGTTAGTAAGTAGCTCAGTCGTGCCTGACTTGTTGCGATCCCATGGACTGCAGCTCACCAGGCTCCTCTGTTCATGGAGTTCTCCAGGCAAGAATACTGGAGTGGAGAGCCATTCTCTACTCCCAAGGGGTCTTCCTGACCCAGGGATTGAACCCAGGTCTCCCCCATTGTGGGCGGATTCTTTACAGCCTGAACCATCAGGGAAGCCTACGGCTGAGCATAGCTTTCTCCAATTCAAGTTTCTATTAAAACAAAAACAACAACAAAAACAAGCAAACTTCTCGAATAGATGGAAAAGTGCATCAGGAAACAAACCCAACTTTGCTTTCATTCCTCCTCTTATCTCCACTTATCTCCCACAGTCATATTACTAAGACTTGGGGGGGGCAATAACCACTTATATACACCCGCATCCCTTAAGCGCTAAAAGCCAGTGAGTTAGTCCCCAAAAATGGCTTCATCTAAAACAATGAAGCAAACACCAAGAGACACTCAGACAGTTTCTCCCCCTCTGCCCACAAAGTCGGCTTTGAGTAAGTTGTACAATAGAGGATCGTCCGCAGCAGGGTCAGGGCGATCCCAAAGGAATCTCAAACTGCTTCTTTGTGTTCAATATAAAGTCGAGAAAAATGTCATAGTCAATTAAAAAAAAAAAAGGCAAACTCCATTAAAAAAAAAAAAAACAACTTACGTTTATTTTGGATCACCCTAAACTCAGTTTTATTTCATTTGGGCTTTTATGAACATCTCTGTCACTTAACATTTATTGTAAGAATAGTCTTTTGATCATGAGGTTGAGTTAAGTCTGTATCTGCCATCCTATGTTACTTGTAATTAAGAAGAAAACCTTTTAAAAAAAAATCCTCAAATTTACCAATCTCTAGAGCAGTTTAAATGTAAGTACAACTGTGAGGGGGTTTTTTTTCAGTTGTGTTCAACCTGTGCTGTCAATTCACGTTTGTGTCCTATCTCTAGCAAGTCCTGAGAGTAACTTTATCTTCTTTATCTCTGAAGGCTTATTCCCAGGCATTAAGAACAAGATGTTTTCACTTCTATAAGTGAATGAATAAATGCATGCATAATATCTTCACATCTTTGATTCCTGCCTGAACTATATATTTTCCATATTTCATGTATTGATTGCATTTTGCAGATTTAAAAATCTGATTTTTCTCTTGTAATTCCAGTCTTTGAGAAGATAGAAAAATAAAAACTACCATTACTCTTGGGGGAGAAAAAAGGCACTAAAATATGTCTGGGGTCCTTGTGAAATGGTAGAGGTTTTTTTTTTCTTTCCTCTTTTCTAAGGCTTGTAGAACTCAGACATGTGGAGCTTGTCATTGGATAACAAGGGGAAATGTACTTGAGTGCAATCTGGTGTTCAGTTCAGTTCAGTCGCTCAGTCATGTCTCACTCTTTGTGACCCCGTGAATCGCAGCACGCCAGGCCTCCCTGTCCATCACCAACTCCCGGAGTTCACTCAGACTCAAGTCCATCGAGTCAGTGATGCCATCCAGCCATCTCATCCTCTGTCATCCCCTTCTCCTCCTGCCCCCAATCCCTCCTAGCATCAGAGTCTTTTCCAATGAGTCAACTCTTTCCATGAGGTGGCCAAAGTACTGGAGTTTCAGCTTTAGCATCATTCCTTCCAAAGAAATCCCAGGGCTGATCTCCTTCAGAATGGACTGGTTGGATCTCCTTGCAGTCCAAGGGACTCTCAAGAGTCTTCTCCAACACCACCGTTCAAAAGCATCAATTCTTCGACACTCAGCCTTCTTCACAGTCCAACTCTCACATCCATACATGACCACTGGAAAAACCATAGTCTTGACTAGATGGACCTTTGTTGGCAAAGTAATGTCTCTGCCTTTGAATATGCTATCTAGGTTGGTCATAACTTTCCTTCCAAGGAGTAAGCGTCTTTTAATTTCATGGCTGCAGTCACCATCTGCAGTGATTTTGGAGCCCAAGAAAATAAAGTCTGGCACTGTTTCCACTGTTTCCCTATCTATTTCCCATTAAGTGATGGGACCAGATGCCTTGATCTTCGTTTTCTGAATGTTGAGCTTTAAGCCAACTTTTTCACTCTCCTCTTTCACTTTCATCAAGAGACTTTTTAGTTCCTCTTCACTTTCTGCCGTAAGGTGGTGTCATCTGCATATCTGAGGTTATTGAGATTTCTCCTGGCAATCTTGATTGCAGCTTGTGCTTCTTCCAGCCCAGCGTTTCTCATGATGTACCCTGCATAGAAGTTAAATAAGCAGGATGACAATATACAGCCTTGACGTACTCCTTTTCCTATTTGGAACCAGTCTGTTGTTCCATGTCCAGTTCTAACTGTTGCTTCCTGACCTGCATACAGATTTCTCAAGAGGCAGGTCAGGTGGTCTGGTATTCCCATCTCTTTCAGAATTTTCCACAGTTTATTGTGTTCCACACAGTCAAAGGCTTTGGCATAGTCAATAAAGCAGAAATAGATGTTTTTCTGGAACTCTCTTGCTTTTTCCATGATCCAGCGGATGTTGGCAATTTGATCTCTGGTTCCTCTGCCTTTTCTAAAACCAGCTTGAACATCAGGAAGTTCACGGTTCACTTATTGCTGAAGCCTGGCTTGGAGAATTTTGAGCATTACTTTACTAGCATGTGAGATGAGTGCAATTGTGCGGTAGTTTGAGCATTCTTTGGCATTGCCTTTCTTTGGGATTGGAGTGAAAACTGACCTTTTCCAGTGCTGTGACCACTGCTGAGTTTTCCAAATTTGCTGGCATATTGAGTGCAGCACTTTCACAGCATCATCTTTCAGGATTTGAAATAGCTCAACTGGAATTCCATCACTTCCACTAGCTTTGTTCGAAGTGATGCTTTCTAAGGCCCACTTGACTTCACATTCCAGGATGTCTGGCTCTAGGTGAGTGATCACATCATCGTGATTATCTGGGTCGTGAAGATCTTTTTTGTACAGTTGTTCTTCTGTGTATTCTTGCCACCTCGTCTTAATATCTTCTGTTTTTGTTAGGTCCATACCATTTCTGTCCTTTATCGAGCCCATCTGGTGTTAGCAAGTTGATTAAATTTTGACCAGCATCAAGATGCCTTTATATAACTTTGTATCATCTGTTGACTGTCACTGAAGGGACATGGTTTTATACAGCAAGTCCAGTGACACAGATCACATAGATTGGTGCTCTTTCAGTCTGCATTCCCTGGTGTCCTCGGCCATGGGGCTGCCTGAGAAGTCGCCGTAGTAGGGATGGAGTGGTAGGGAGGCCAAGTAGGGATGGAGTAGGGCTTCAGCCCGCCTCCACCCCCCGCCCTTCAAACAGAGCAGCTCTGTATTTACATACTGGGGTTCCCAGGGTTTTTTTTTTTTTTTAATATTTATTTATTTTACTGTATCAGGTCTTTGTTGCTCCGCAGCATGTGGGATCTTAGTTCCCTGGCCAGGGATCGAACTCAAGTCCCCTGCATTGGAAGGTGGATTCCTAACCACTGGATTCCTGATCCAGGGAAGTCCTAGGAATTTTTTTTTCCTTGATAAGCTAATTATTTTTTCATTGAAGTATAGGTGATTTACAATATTATGGTAGTTTCAGGTGGACAACAAAGCCGTTCAATATTCCTATAGATTATACTCCATTTAAAATTATTACAAAATAATGTCTATATTTCCCTATGCTGTACAATATATCCTTGTTGCTTATTTATTTTATACATTGGTATCTCTTCCTTCCTTCCCCTGTCATGCCCTTCCCCTTTTCCCTCTTCCCAGTGGGATCACATGGTTGTTCTCTGTGTGACCAAGGAATTTTTTGTTTGAGGAGAAATGCTATCATATTAAAAAACCAGTTTGAAAAGCACTGTTCTAAGTGGTTGTTTTCCAGATGGTGTTTACCTTGCAAACACATACACACACGTGCACAAAATTAGAAATATTTCCAACCAAAATGACTTTAAAAGTGGCATTGTGGTATGACATGAACCAAGGAAATATTTCAGTTATCCAAACTTAAATATGGCTATACTATTATACAGTATGACAAAAACAATTTATTTTGGTTCTCTGAGCCTCTACTGTCTGGTTTTAAAATGGGAATGATCCCTACATTAGAAGGTTATTTCATAAAATGAGGTCATAAGTGGCTTATTTATTGTTCTAAACATATCGAGGGTGCTCAAGTCTAATGGTCTCTCATTTTTGTTTCCTTAAATGTAAGAATGTAAGTTCTTTCCTAAAGAACTTAGATCGTGATGATTATAGTTACGAATAACTGTTTTCACACTTCTGGGGTTTATTGAGGTATGTGTGATGTTTTGTTCCCCACCCAATGGTTCTGAATCATTTAACATATTAGATATGCAGTTAAGTTTCTGTAGCTTCCCTTAGTGTGCCTTCCCTGTGAATTCTCTGTCCCCTCTTAATCCACAAATCTGATCCGCCCTGGGACTAGCCCATGGAAGGGGAAAGAGAGAAGTTAACTAAATTCTAATGAAGAGTGAGGGGCTGTCTTGGGTGTTTCAGTTGTGGAGCACAAGTTTTGAGATGTCTGTGTATCTTCTCTGCTCAGATTTTTTTTTTTTTTTAATTGCTTTGATGTGTGACGTCAAGACTGAGTTCTGAGTCGTAGACAAGCTGCTACTCCAAGACTTACCCCCGTCCTTGGTGTTTGTGTGTGGTTAACCATGCTGCCTGGGTTTTTCCACACTGTGTGCACTTTATGATTGATTGTTGATTTGCAGGAGGTGGTAGCTATTGGCAGAATCTGTTATCATTTGAATCTCTGCCTCCTAGGTTCCTGGTTTATCTGAAAGCTTTACTGAAAAGAAACCTGTTCTTTAACTTCATTATCCTGGCTTGGTAATTCTCCAGTTCAGCTTTGTTTCAGAATTTCCTAGCTCTTAAAATATCCAGATTCCCAAGACTCTGCCTCCTGGAGACGTGGATTTTTTCAGCTTCATTCATACCCAGGTGATTCTCAAGTGCAGCCGGGTTATGGACTGCAATCTCAGGCTACTGGTTTTGCATCCACAGTTGTGTTCTGTTGATGTTATGTGGGATGTGAACTGACTGGTATGTTAACAAATGTATCAAACCTTTTCCAAATAATCAGTGTTCTTAGCTCCGTTGTGATTACTGAATCAATTTAATTATTTGGTAGTCCTGTTTTACTCTTCATCTGTACATTTTCTTTTGCTCTTAGCTTTGTGATTGTCTACTTTTAGCATACTTAGAAATTTAGCATATTTAGAAATAGTATATATGTTATTTCTTTCTGTCACCAGATTCGCCATACCCGAAAAAAGTATAACCATACCATCCTTGTTAATACCTTGATATATGTCCTTATATTGTTTTATGCATATGTAAATGTATATATTTTAAAATTTGGTATCTTCCTGTTTAAACAAGATAATCTTTTGTCAACAGTTTTTCTCTTATAGTGTCTTCAGCATTTTTCCATGTCCTTAGCTTGTTACTGAAAATATGACGGGGATTTCCCTCATGGTCCAGTGTGTGGTGTGTGTGTACTCAGTCGTGTCTGATGCTTTGTGACCCCATGGGCTGTAGCCCGCCAGCCTCCTCTCTCCATGGGGTTTTTTCCCAGGCAAGAGTACTGGAGCGGGTTGCCATTTCCTCCTCCAGGGGATCCTCCTGACTCAGGGATCAAACCCACGTCTCCCACATTGCAGGCGGATTCTTTACCACTGAGCCACCTGGGTTACCAGCCGCAGAGACATACAAAACTGGTAAACAAAAGAATAATTACAGGTAGTAATAAGCGCTCTGAAGGAAAGGGCAGACTTCCTTTCCAGGGGAAGCAGCAGTGGTGTGTGTTCATGCCACAGAGAAGGCATTTCATGAGGAAGTTGACTTTAAGTGGAATCAGAAGGAAGAGGAATCTGGGGTAGGGGGTGGGTGAGGGGAGGCAGGTGTGGGGTATCAGAGAGGGAAGGGAAATCAGAGAGGGAAGGGTGGTTTAGGCCAGGCAGAATGAATCACGAGAGCAGAGTATGAGACATTGACAGACACATGGACCCGTGGTGAAGCTGAAGGGAATTTAGTAAGGCTGGAGTCTCTGGACAGAGTAGGGCCAGGTAACAATGAAGGTCAGGACTACACTTTGTAAAGGGCCTTGGGAATGAAGGGCTCAGACTTGAAGGGCACTGGGAAATCCTGAAGGGCTTCCCACATCCTGCAGTCACTTCAGATTGTTAGCAGGCTTTTAAGTCTCTGGGTTCAGCTGCCAAAACTCCCCAGGTCTGGTGGCTGTTATGAATGTTTATTTTTGTCAAATTGGTGAATGGATTGCGGAGTTGGCAATTACTTTCTACGCTTTGCCTTCAGCAATAGTAAACACATATACAGTTCCATCTTGATTTGTGGGATATAGCGGAGCTGTTTCTTGGAATAGGAGCTCGAAAGCAGTGCTGTGGATTTGAAATCAATCTCACTAATGACTAATAGACTACAGCTGACTTTTGGGAGCTGCTTTTTCTGATTTTATGCTTCAGGCAAGAGAAGAAGGGAATTTTGAACCATTTCCCTGATGAAATCTCTAGGGTGTAGAATTTTAATGCCAGAAGGGAACCTGGAGGTTCTCTTACTGATGTTACAGATACATGAAGTTAGAAACACATGTGACTCACATAAGTCACATAAAAAATTATGTGATTTCTTCCCCCAAGATTCTCCAATAGTCTAGTAGCACTGTTATTCCTGGAGCAAAAATCTCTGATGTCCTAGCTCTGTATTTGTTCTTTTGTTTCTCTCTTCTTTACTCTCTGGTGTTTTGCAATCAAGTAGCAGTGCTTTAACTTGCTTTTTCTTTCCCCACTTGAAACAGACTTACTTAAAAAGATCTAAGCAGGTTACAACAATGAAGAAGTTAGCTACCTAAATATGCAGTAAATTGCTAGTTCTTTTACTGAAGGGCAATGATATAAATACAAAATAACATTTTAGGAATGCCAAAGATGAGGGTTTTATGAGCCTTATTATGCATCAGTATCCACCTGGGCTCTATGGAAGGGAAAAAAAGGGACTTGAAAGTGCTACTCTGGCTCATCTTGTCTCCCCTGGAGGGCTGTGTAGTTCTCACTGCTCTGTATCAGGTAAAATGCTGTTGGCTGCTGCTAAAAGAAACCCTGATCAGAGCAGCTTCCACCAAAAGGAAATATGTCATCTCACACAATCAGAAGTCAGTGATAAAAGGAGCTCTGGCTAGTCCTTAAGGGCTCTGGCTCCTCTGGTCTGAGGTGGTCTCAGCCTTGTCCGAGCGCTGGTCTTGTCCTCATGCTGGTTGAAGATAGTTACAGCAATTCTGTGCCTCTCATCCAGACTCAGTACTCTCCAAAGGAAGAAGAGGGGACCATCTGCTTGTCTTTGCTGCTTACTTAGGAAGTCCCTCCGAGACTTCCTTGTGTTTCATTGGTCTGCATTTGCTCACATGCAAATTACTAAATCCATCACTGGTTCTGAGGAATGAGGTTATCATGATTGATTTAGAGAGTGTGCATGGTTATGTGGAAGGGATGAGATAGGACAAAATCTGCTTCTTTTAGGGAGGAATGCTTCTTTTAGGAGGAGAATACAATCATTGAATAGGCAACCAAGAGAATCTCCTCTGTACACTATAAAAGTGTGTAGACAGAATGATGTTAATTCAGAAACGAATGCCTAGTGTGATGAGGGTAAATGAAACTGTCATTTTAAAGTAACTGAAGGAGACATGGAAGCAACCTAATATCCATCGATTGATGGGTGAATGAAAAAGATGTGGCACATATATACAATGAAATGTTACTCAGCCATAAAAAGGAATGAAATAATGCCATTTGCAGTGACATGGCTGGACCTAGAGATGGTCATACTGAGTGAAGAAAGTCAGACAAAGACAAATGCATCACTAATATGTGGAATCTTAAAAAAAAAGTGATGCAAGTCAACTTGTTTGCAGAACAGAAATCGTCACAGATGTAGAAAACAAACTTATGGTCACCAAGGAGGAAATGAAGGCGGAGGGATAAGCTGGGAGACGGGGATTAACATATACACATTATTCTATATAAAGTAGATCACTAAGAAGAACCTACTGTATATAGCACAGGGAATTCTACTCAGTAGTCTCTAATGATCTATACAGGAAAAGAATCTTTAAAAGAGTGGATATATGTGTATATATATAAAACTGAGTTACTATGTATATATATATATAAAACTGAGTTACTTTGCTGTACAGGAGAAACTAACACAACATTGTAAATCAGCTATACTCCAATAAAAATTAATTTAAAAATGAAATGACAGGGAATATGATAACTTTGGTGTGTTCTCCAGCATGACCAAGCAGTTCTCCAGTTCTCAGTGGACACCAGCTGGGAATCTGACAAATTTAACATGCACCATTCTGCTATTATCTACATATTCTCCAGGCTAAGGGCTCAGTCGCACAAGACTGCCCCCCTCCTCAGACAGCAAGTCCAGGTCGTCACTTGTGCTTCAGATCAACCAGTTGTGTGTATTGGAGGTTCCTACGACCCCTTCTTCAGATTTGCTGGAGTGGCCCACAGAAGCCAGAGAACAATTGACCTCTGTTTACCAGTCGATTATAAAGGACGCAGGTGAACAGCCAGGCTGAGATCAGGAAGCATCCTGGGCACAGGAGCTTCTGCCTATCCACACTCTGGAATATTACAGATCAAGCTAAAGGAATATGGCTGTATATATGTATTGGCTCAAACGTATGCCATGATATATGATATATTTAATGACATAGATGGTATAATTTTATTTTTGTAAAGGGAGAGGTAAGTGGCATCCCTTCCTGATTTAAAACAAACAAAAATAAAAAGCAAGATGAGCCTGGGGCACAGCCTGGCACAGCATTTCTTGCTGTGTCAGAAATGAAAGAAGTCCTCAGAGAATGATGGACAATATAAAGATACGAAAACCAGGTTGAAGGAGCTCCCTCTGGCTAAATCTGGGTCAGCCTGAGCATCCACTTGAAATGAGAAGGCACAAGTCCATACTCCCCCCTACCCATACCCCGTGTGTCCTCAGTCATGTCCAACTCTCTACAACCCCATGGACTGTAGCCCACCAGGCTTCTCTGTCCATGGAATTGTCCAGGCAAGAATACTGGGGTGGGTTGCCATTTCCTTCTCCAAGGGATCTTCCTGGACCAGGGCTTGAACCCATGTCTCCTGCATTGGTAGGTGAATTCTTTACCACCAAGCCACCTGGGAAACCCTGAGTCCATACTTACATAAACTAATAAGCTAGTAACTTGAAATTTTATGAGGAATGAGATCTAAGTATCTCATTCTAGTATCTCAGCATCTCCCTACAAAATATCATTCAGTTCAGTTCAGTCGCTCAGTTGTGTCCGACTCTTTGCTACCCCATGAATCGCAGCACGCCAGGCCTCCCTGTCCATCACCAACTCCTGGAGTTCACTCAGACTCACGTCCATCGAGTCAGTGATGCCGTCCAGCCATCTCATCTTCTGTCGTCCCCTTCTCCTCCTGGCCCCAATCCCTCCCAGCATCAGAGTCTTTTCCAATGAGTCAACTCTTCGCATGAGGTGGCCAAAGTACTGGAGTTTCAACTTTAGCATCATTCCTTCCAAAGAAATCCCAGGGCTGATCTCCTTCAGAATGGACTGGTTGGATCTCCTTGCACTGTTGCAGTGGAGAAGCCTGGTAGGCACCACCTAATACGTGAGCAGAAAGGAGTGCATCAGTAATGCTGTGAGTCAGATCGCATGCCATAGGAACAGATGCAGTCAGAACAGAGCATCACATCATCTGAGACATTCCTGCTAAAGATGCATGCCCTGGGTCTAATCAGAGGAAACATCTGGGAAAGTCAAAGGACCGAATAGTTATAATCTTTAAAAATGTCACATTCCTAAAAATCAAGGAAAGCCCAAGGAACTATTCTAGAATGATATAGCAACTAAAGGTAAAGCATGATGCTGAACCAGATTCTTTTGCTGTCAAGGATATTATTGAGCCGCTTGGTGGAATTTGAATGGAGTTTGAGGATTTGTTGTGGGTAAATGTATCAGGTCTTAATTTCCTGAGCCTGATGGTTGTGTTGTGGTTACCTAGGAGAATGTAACTGTGTGAAGCTCCTGTGCATGGGCGGCAGTGCATCAGGTTATTCTCAAGCTGTTAAGGAAGAAAGAAGGGACCTGCAACTCTTGGTTACAACTTTGAGATTGCTTTCTTTTTTTGATTAAAGTAACTGATACCTAGACATCACACGGCTTGAAAGGAATATAGTGAGCCTCTGGTTGTGCGGATTCATTGAGACAGAGTTTGGAAGGTCACTCATTGAGGCCGTTGTAAAGGGATGTTGTGCATGGTCTACATGGCCTCTGAAGCCCCAAATGCTAAGATTCTGGGTGTCTCTATGGTGGTGGTGGTGGTGGTTTAGTCGCTAAGTCGTGTCCAACTCTTGCGACCCCATGGACTGTAGCCTGCCAGGTTCCTCCATCCATGGGATTCTCCAGGTAAGAATACTGGAGTGGGTTGCCATTTCCTTCTTCAGGGGATCTTCCCAACTCAGGAATTGAACCCGGGTCTCCTGCACTGCAGGCAGATTCTTTACCAACTGAACTATGAGAGAAGCCCATCTGTATATGTATTTTAAAGTAATAGTTGGATTTACTAAATGATGTTTATGCCTTCAGTTATTACAGATCAAAGGAGATTGCCCTCTTATACCAATCAGCAGGTGTTTTTAAAAAACTCTTGGCTAGAGAATGTATATACTACAGAGACTGTGTATACTGAAGACTGTATATAGCTCCCTACAAGAAACATTAGTGATGTCATTAGGTAAAAAGGGCATTGACATAAAAAGTAGATGACCCCCATACAGTAGTATATAATAAACACAGTAAATCCCCTACATATGAACCTTCAAGTTGCAGACTGTCAAAGATGCAAACATGCTCCCGTATGCCAGCTGTTGTATTGTACTACTGTATTTTCAAAGTACCATGCTGTAAGAGTTAATATGTTTATTTCTTGTGTTTGTTTTTATGTATCACTTGGGTAAAAAGTATTACAGACCTATTACAGTACAGTACTATATAGCCGATTGTATTAGCCTGGTACCTAGGCTAACTTTGTTGGACTTACCAACAAATTGGACTTACACATATGCTGTCAGAACTCGGTAGTGTGTACCAGACCTTTGGTGTTAATAGTCTATACATTTCAGACTGGGGGATGTTTCTGTGAGCTTCAGGAAGGCCTTTATAGAGGTATGGGATGGGACTAGGAGTCGGAGCGTAAGACTTAGGTATGCATGGAGTAAGAGTGGAGAGGGGACATTCCATGCAGAGGTGCCCCTGTGAAGGGCGTGTGGTGTTCAGGGACAATGAGAGGACTAGTCTGACAGGTTTGGAGACTTCCTATAGAGAGCACTGCTTTAAATACAGTGTAGTTACGGACACAGGACTGACTGCCATAACAGGGAATATGGAAAGGAAGCTGATAATTGGGACATCAGGCACTGGGTTAGATAGTTTTAATTTTTACTTTTAATTTTTAAATTAATTTTTTAAATTAATTTAAAACGTTCATTTTTAAATTAAATTTTAATTAAAATAATTTTAAATTAATTAAAATTAATTTTCCATTTAAAAATTTTACTTTTACTTTTTACTTTTATTTATTTTTGGCTCTGCTGGCTCTTTGTCTCTGTACATGGGCTTTCTCTAGTTGCAGTGAGTGGGGCCTCCTCTCTGGTTGCGGTGTGCAGGCTTCTCATTGCAGTGACCTCTCTCGCTGCAGAGCACGGGCTCTGGAGTGTGAACTCAGTAGTTGTAGCGCACGAGCTTAGTTGCCCCGCCCGAGGCGTGTGGGATCTTCCAGGGCCAGGGATTGAACCTGTGTCCCCTGCATTGGCAAGCAGATCCTTAACCACTGGACCACCAGAGAAAAAAGTCCCTAGATGGTTTTTAATTAATTAATTAATTCATTCATTTCTCTTTCGATCCGTTCAGTCCTCCAAGATAGGTGTTGCACTCATTATACAAATGTGAAGCATTGTGACTTGGAGAGAGTCATTTCCTCTCTCTTGAAAACAGAGTTGCTTTAAGAGGCGGTTTGAATCTGAAACCAGATTGGCTTGTCTTCAAAGCCCATACCCTTCCTGCCACCCTGCCTGCTTCTTACACATGGAAAGGAATAGAGGGCAGTGCTGCTTGTGAATAGAGGCTGGGCGTGCTTGCCTGTGTGTGCAGAATATTGAAAAGAATATTAGAAAAAGGAGAATGTATCCCAGTACTTTCTGTCACTTTGAGATTGAAATGCACTTGGAATGTGTCCATGAGATGCAGGTTATTGGAAAAGAGCACCAAGTGTGAGCAAAGGGCCAAGGACTGAACCCCGAGGAGCAGTCAGAAGGCAGTGGAAGGGACAGTCAGCAGCACCCCACCGTATCCTGAAAAAGAGCACCCAGGGAGGATGGACGTCACCAGGAGGGTGACGTCACAGGAGTCCAGAGGAGCGGGAGTTGAGAATGGCAGAAATGTCAGGGAAGATGCAGGTAGAGGAGCGTCCCTCAGACCCAGCACTGCGGAGGGCATTGGGACCTTACCAAAGGCGGGTCTCAGTTTGCAGGCAGAAGTGGAAAACAATCGAAATGAGTTGAACAGTGAGTGGGAAGGGTGGAGAACTAGAATCCGAGAGAGGCCAGCAGGCTTTCAGGAAGTTTGCTCTGAACAGAGGGCGGGAAGGCCCGTAGGTACAGGAGGTGGTAGGTGAGGTTTTGCTCTTCTCTTATTTTTAAGCCTGGAGAGTTGAGAAAGTAAATGATGATGGAAAGGAGGAGGGTGAGAGAGAGAGAGGTTTGAGAAGAGAGGTTCTGATGAAAAAGGTGAGATCCCTGAGGAAATGGGGAGGATGGGGTGCGCCGAGGCACCATCCTCATCGTCTACACTGCCTGCCTCCATACCCACCGCCACCGTCCCGCCCCAACACACACCAGAAGTCTCTGTGTGCGCATGCAAGGTGGCCTTGCTGACCACAGCTGCTGGGTCCATGCTGTTTCCAAAACACGTGGTCCATGAGGGGCAGTGAAGGTGTGTGCTGTTTAAAGTGGCTCAATTCAGTGCTATCTTATAACACTATTTGTTCCTAAATAGCTTCCTTAAAAATGAGTGTCCAAGGAACCTCCCTCGTGGTCCATTTGGGAGTCTGCCTGCCAATGCAGGGGACACGGGTTCAATCCCTGGTCCTGGCAGATCCCACATGCTGTGGGAGCAGCTAAGCCCGTGAGTTGCAGCTACTGAGCTCTAGAGCCTGAGTCCTGCAACAAGAGAAGCCACCACAGTGAGAAGCCCTCCCACCGCAACTAAGACACAGCTCAGCCAGTTTGAAAAAAAAAGGAGTGTCCACGGAGAATGAGGAAATGAGAGTGAATACACTCTGGCCAAGACAGCCGAGCCTGCAGAGACCACAGCCTGGGACAGCCTGACCTTGGATGGGCCTCAGCCTCCTCCGAAGGACTCTAGGCCGTGTTTCTCAGGGCTGAATTATCTTCTGCAACGCATAGCGTTTTCTCTGTCGTGGCCTCATCCTCCACCATTTCATTGGAGAACTGTTTTGATGTGTAAGAGCTAACAAAAGTTGTTTTGAATAAATAAAGCATGCAAAAAAGAAAAGAAAAGTGCTAGACCTCCGTGTTAGATGTTAAAATGCAAGAAAGATTAAGAGTCCAGAGCTGGGGAAGACCACAAGTTTTCATCAGGAGTGGGATGGAAAAATCATGGTGGTGTTCATACAGTAGAGTGTCCCTCGTGACTTAGACTGTCAAGAATCTGGCTGCCATGCAGGAGACCTGGGTTCTACCCCTGGGTTGAGAAAATCCCCTGGAGAAGGGAGTGGCTACCCACTCCAGTAGTCCTGCCTGGAGAATTCCATAGACAGAGGAGCATGGGGGCTACAGTCCTTGGGGTAGCAAAGAGTCAGACATTACTGAGCACAGATTGAGTGGGGGTGGGGACGAGTATGGATTGATACATACACACACTCATTCATACAATAGAGTGACTAGATAACAGCAGAAAGGAAGGGACGACAGCTCCACGAGTCAATGTGAATGAATCTCACAATTGTAACATTGAACAAAAGAAGCTGGACACAAAACAGGCCCTACTCTGTGCCTCTGTCTATATACAATTCAAAGCCAGGCATCACTGATCTGAGGGGTCGGAAGTCAGGATAATGGGAATTTGAGGAGAGGAAAGGGAGAGTGGTGATTCAGATCAGATCAGATCAGTCGCTCAGTCGTGTCCAACTCTTTGCAACCCCATGAATCGCAGCACTCCAGGCCTCCCTGTCCATCACCAACTCCCGGAGTTCACTGAGACTCATGTCCATCGAGTCAGTGATGCCATCCAGCCATCTCATCCTCTGCCGTCCCCTTCTCCTCCTGCCCCCAATCCCTCCCAGCATCAGAGTCTTTTCCAATGAGTCAACTCTTCGCATGAGGTGGCCAAAGTACTGGAGTTTCAGCTTTAGCATCATTCCTTCCAAAGAATTAGGAGGAGGATAAAGCAGGCTTCCAGGGCTGCTGGGCATCGTCTTTAAAAAAAAAATATTTATTTATGTATTTACTTGGCTGCACCAAGTTAGTTGTGGCATGCAAACTCTTAGTTGTGGCCTGTGGACTTTAGTTCCCTGACCAGGGATCAAATCCAGGCTCCCTGCATTCGGAGCACAGATTCTTAGCCACTGGGCTACCAAGGAGTGTCTTGACACAGGAGTGTCACATGGGTGTGTTCACTTCCATAACTCATCATACTTAACACATGACTTGTACACTTTTATGTGTGCATATTACACTTCAATGAAGTGTGTGTGTGTGTTTTTAAACACAGTGAAGAAAGGCATAAAATCAGTGTATAAATCAGCGTGCAGTTCAGACTTGGTGGAAGTCCTTTGACCTTACGAACAGCATCATAAATCTCGAGGGCGCCAGTATTAACCATCGGTTTATCAGGCCAGCCGAGGGGCGGCATGACTGCAGTGGCTTTGCAGAGACTGGAAGAGCAGCTGCCAGGTGTGGCATCTGGGCACGTGTGTGAGGTGGGATTCACGTGTACACATTTGTATACCAGGTGTTGTGTCTCAGACCACAGTGCAGGTCCTCAGTACAGGGCGTGGATTCTGCCAGTGGGTTCACGCCCAGCACAGCATCCTAATTCCACCTCCAGTTCGCGAGTGCCACGGCTGTCATTACAGATTTTATTGGGCTTCTTCAGCCTTTACCCTCTGTTGATTGCTTCTCTTCAGATCACCTCCTGATTTCATCTTGAGTCTCAGAGGCCCTCAAGAATCATACGTTTAGGGGATGTTTTGAATCCCCAGCCTTGCTTCACTGGCTCAGTGGGCCTGTGTGCTGAAAGTGCAAACTGATTCTAATATTAGTTTGTCAAAGAAAATGGAATCTGTCCCCACTGCGTAAAGTGTAGAGTGTATTCCAAAGTGAGGCAGAATTACTTTTGGATTATTTGTTGTTTGCAGTTGGCTTCATCCACAATTTCCTGCTTCAGGCCAGAGAAAAACCCAGTTGTTTCGCTTCCATGTGCAAGCTCCTTCACAGGCAGGTTCGTTTCAGGTGGAACCTTGCTTTTTTGGAAGAGGGTGACTCACTTGTGAGGAATTGTGAGTAGTTAAGCAAGGAAGAGATCCATTTCCTAGGGTTTCATAATTTTCAATAGTCTCTGCTTTGCCAGGATCCATTGTTATTTTTATGTTTTCATAACCCCTTAGGGGCTTTCCCCAGTGGCTCATTGATAAAGAATCCACTGGCAATGCAGGAGACGCAGGAGATGTAGGTTCAATTCCTGGGTTGGGAAGAGGAGGAAATGGCAACCCACTCAAGAAATCTTACCTGGAGAATCCCATGGACAGAGGAGCCTGGTGGGCTACAGTCCACATGATCCCATAGAGTTGGACAGCACTGAGCAACTGAGGACTGAGCACAACCCCTTATGAGTTAGATCTTCACGAAAATTCTGATTAGTAAATTTAAATTCCCATGGGTTACCTATTGCATGTGTTTGGAATGAAGGGAGGAAAAAACTGTCCGTGAAGTGAAATGGAGACTCTATTTCTCTTTAGTTCAGACTGATTTCAATGTGATTCCTGTTGTTGATATGGCTGGTAATAATTTGACTTTTTTCTGTTTTTAGGAAGCTAAGATAATTTTTGCCTACATTGGAAATCAGTAGCTCTGAAAGGTGATTTTCAAACGTGCCTCAGAAAGAGAGAAAACAAGTCGAGAAAGATTCTTATTAATTTTAAACCTTGTACACTTTCCAAAATAACTACAAAATAGCTATGTAAACTTAAGGCAGATACCACACTTCATATGTTGAACTTATTAGTTGTTTATCATTATTTATTGAGTAAATTTTCCATCTTGCATATATTGATTCTTAGAGCACTGATTCAGTTGTGTGGGGGAAAAAAATCCGTAATTTGTTAATTCATCCTGTTGTTCCCACCTTATTACCCGAAGTAGGGGAAGTTTGGGGAGAGTGGGGCTGTTTACCAAGACCAGAGGGTAAAGATGCGGAGTGTGTGAAGGAGGCTAAGACAAGAGGTTGGTGCTCTGGGTTTTATGAGTCGTCACAGGAAATTGCCTAGAAGCCATGTGCAAGCACAATTCTGGAGCTTAGAAGAGTGACCTGTACTGGCAAGGTGTCAGTCATCTTTAAGTGGTGACATTTCCTGCTTCTGCAGGGCATGAGACTACCAGCTGGAGGGTGGGCAGGGGAAGTGAAGGCAAATATCACCTTTTCAGAAAAGGAGTCTGGGCCCTTTATTGAATTGTTTTTCATGCATGGATTTTTTTCCCCTCTCAAAATACAAATGATCCCTGTGAAAAACTTGGCAAGTGCAAAATATATAAAGCCAATAAGATTCACCAATAATGCGATTCTCATTTCCCAAGAAAATCACCATCAACATTTGGAATATTTCTTTCCAGACTTTTTCCTGTGCACACTTTCCACACCGTTGAGATACCACTGTGTGAACAGTTTTACATCATATTTTTTCCCACTTAACATTAGTTTAAGCATAGTGTCATCTTATTAAAATTTTAATATTGCTTTTAATGTTTATGTGCAAGGATTATTTCTCCTTTCATTATTTATGGTTCTTAACATGGATTTTTAGAGGTAGAATAAGTGGGTTAAAGGATGGGAACAGTGTAAAGCTTTACAGTTTTTATTAAGTGTTTTTCAAAATCTTTATTTCAATTCCTACTCCCATTCACAGCTGGCTCTGACATTTAAAGGTTTTATTGGAGAAAGAGTTAATAAAAGAAATAGATGAACCAGAAAGTAACACTATGGTAAGTCGTGTCCAGCTCTTTTGTGACCCCATGTAGCCCACCAGATTCCTCTGTCTATGGGATCCTAGGCAAGAATACTGGAATGGTTGCCATTTGCCTCTCCAGGAGATCTTTGGGACTGAGAAATTGAACCCGCATCTCCTGCATTGTAGGCAGATTCTTTACCGCTGAGCCACCTGGGAAGCCCAGTGGTATGAGAGAAACTAATAAAAGAGGAATTCTTAGGAAGAAGGGTCAACATTAGTTAATGCTGTAGGGAGGTCTCATAAGCACAGGATGGACGAATCCATTGGGTTTGGTGCCTGGAGGCATTGGTGTAACGGTAAGTTGTAGCTTTAGGGTAAGCTGACAGGTGCATGAAGTAGATATGATTTGTTCCATAATCATAGCTGTGAAGGGCAGGAGAGAGTTATTAGGTTGAGGAGCTGCAGAATTGATAGAAGGTGTTATATTATTAGTTCTGTGAAGAAAGCTGAGCGCCGAAGAATTGATGCTTTTGAACTGTGGTGTTGGAGAAGACTCGTGAGAGTCCCTTGGACTGCAAGGAGATCCAACCAGTCCATTCTAAAGGAGATCAGCCCTGGGATTTCTTTGGAAGGAATGATGCTAAAGCTGAAACTCCAGTACTTTGGTCACCTCATGCGAAGAGTTGACTCATTGGAAAAGACTCTGATGCTGGGAGGGATTGGAGGCAGGAGGAGAAGGGGACGGCAGAGGATGAGATGGCTGGATGGCATCACTGACTCGATGGATGTAAGTCTCAGTGAACTCCGGAAGTTGGTGATGGACAGGGAGGCCTGGTGTGGTGCAATACATGGGTCGCAAAGAGTCAGACACGACTGAGCAACTGACCTGAACTGAACTGAAAGATGGGTGTGACATATGCATATTTGCAGGAATTGATAGTGGAGGACGTGAGAGGGGATGGGGCCCAGAGTTCTGGAGCCACCTTTTTTCAGGGAAGGAGGTCAGGATGGGAGGGCATGCAGGTGAGCTAGGAGGAAGTGGGAGGAGTTTCTGTAATAGATTTCCTTTTCTCTGTGAAAGAGAAGGCACAACATTGGCTGAGAGTGAACGGAGTAGGAGAAACATTAGCTCAGTGATGAGGTGTGGGTGAACGGGTTTGCCTTCTGATCCAGGTGACCGCAGCTCAGGCTGGGGAGCTGTCTGAGGACTACTGTGGGGGATCACCAAGTTGAACCTTCACCAGTGTCAGAGGTTCTCCTGAAGCTGAAAACCACAAATTTGTAGCATTTCCCCCCTCTGTCGATCTAGGGTATTTCTCTGGCAATACTTAGCAGCCCATGGCTTCTGTGGTGGCTCAGTGGTAAAGAATCTGCCTGCCAGTGAGTGCAAGAGCCATAGGATATGTGGGTTTGATCCCTGAGTTGGGAAGATCCCCTAGAGGATGAAATGACAACCCACCCCAGTATTCTTGCCTGGCAGGCTACAGCCCATGGGGTCACAAATGAGTCAGACATAATTTAGTAACCAAACAACACTTAGCAACCTAGGTGCAGGGGAGAATTAATCGGTTGGTACTCTGAAAAAAATTCCCTTGCAAGTATATTTAAGTAACTTTAAAGCGAGTACAGGGAGGTTTATTCTCTCATAAACAAGAAAAAAGAAACAGATCGATTCCCATGGTAAGCTAGTGATCAAGCTCTAGCCAGACCTTGATAACTACTCTGTTCCCTTAAAATTCACTGATGTTTGTAGTTAGGTTTTAGAAATTTTATTTATTTATTATTTTTAAAAAAAGGATTGGTAAAGGAAAAATTGGCATATCCTTGTATGCTAGATCTTAGAAAAATAAAAAACAGGGCACATATTTTGAGGAGAAAGAAAAAAAAGGCAGCATTACTATGTTATTCCTGTGCAAAATTCCTAAATGTTATTGGAGGTGCAGTAATTATTTAGTCCCTGGAAGTTTTAGAGAAACAGTGAAAGACAAGAAAACAGAGCACTCACAGAAGCCATTTAATTTTTGTACTGCCCAGACATTTTACCCCTGGAGAAGGAAGTGGCAATTCACTCCAGTATTCTTGCCCGAGGAATCCCATGGACAGAGGAGCCTGGTGGGCTACAGTTCATGGGATTGCAACGAGTCAGACATGATTTAGCGATTAAACAACAAGACATTTTACATGAAAAATACATAAAAAAAGTAACTTCTAATACAATTTCAGTTCAGAGTAAAAGAGCTATGTTTTATGGTAATATTGCTGTATGAAAGGTCAAAAAGAGCAACTCAGTAGTTCAGGGCTAATTGTGTGATGTATTAGAGGATGGACAATTGTTCATTTACACCTTAGTGGATAATTAGCATTATGTTTATGATAAAAGTTCACGGAGTTTAATTCAGTCTTCAAATATTATAAAGAAACAATCATTTCTTTATCCAACGGACTGCCTTTTTTTCCCCTCTTACATGGTTTTGAGTGACAGCAGTTTTCGATGGATGTAAACAACCATTCTCTGCAACAGTAGCTATTAAAATTGGTTTGAACGCTGCTTGACAATGATGAAAAAAAATATTATTTCCCAAAGGACTGAAGAAAGAGGGATGATTTTTATGCTAGTGGAAGGCCAGTTTTTACCACAAAAATTTCCCTGTAACCTTTCCTGATTGAAAACATATTACTTGCTATTCAAAAACACAGGCAAATTAGTGAGGAAAGTTTCTAAAATAAGCTCAAGGGTTAGACGTATAATTTGCGGATGACATGTCATGATAGTAAAGTGTATTTCCTTCTGGGTTTTGTTTTAAACTGTAGAAAGTACACGAAATGCCACAGTTCAGGCTTCAAACATGTTTTTACAGCTGTAAGATGAGCACACCTAATATTTAAGGTACTGTTTAAGTGTCCATGTCTTCAGAATGTTTATTTCTCACTATATATTTGTTCTCTTATTTTATAATGTATGTTTATCTGACTTTTCCTGGGTCTGTAGGAATGTCAGGGAACTTGGCATTGCCTTTGAAATGGTCATCTAGGAGTTTCCTTATTACAGGGCTATTCTCTTAAACCATGTGCTTTGAGGAACAAGCATGAGATTTGGGGCTGCTGGGGTGAGTGAGCCCGGCTATAGACTGTGACAATAAGGGTACAGGAGACAGTGGTTACATACTAACTACCCCAGGAATTCACACTTTCAGTCATCACTGAATGACCCCCACTAAACAGCCGCGTGCTCTGCCATCAGGAGTTGAATCACTTCTGGATCCAGCCTGACCCTCAGAGCTAGGGACAGAGTACGGTGGGCCCTTCAAGGGAACTAAAGGCCTCGGCAACATCCAGAACTTTTCATCTCCTGGATCACTGCAAGACCTGACCACCACAGAACCACTTGTTTTCTGAAGGCAATGTCAAGAGAGAAGTGATTTAACTCTTTTAGTAATCTTTTACTTTGACATCATTTTTAAAATAATTTATTTATTCCGCTCTGCCAGGTCTTAGTGGAGTCTAGTGCGGCATGTGGGGTCTAGTTCCCTGACCAGGGATTGAACCTGGGCCCCACTGTACTGGGAGCATGAATTGTTAACTGCTGGACCACCAGGGAAGTCCCCAACATAATTTTAAATTTCTTATAAGTTACAGGACCTCCCTTGTACTTTTCACCCAGACTCATCAATTGTTTGGCATTTGCCTTATCATCACATCTACCAATAATGTGAAAGAAAATTGCAGACACCATGCCCCTTTACCCCCGAATGCTGCTAAGTCGCTTCAGTCGTGTCCGACTCTGTGCAACCCCAGAGATGGCAGCCCACCAGGCTCCCCCGTCCCTGGGATTCTGCAGGCAAGAACACCAGAGTGGGTTGCCATTTCCTTCTCCAGTGCATGAAAGTGAAAAGTGAAAGTGAAGTCGCTCAGTCGTGTCCGACTCTCCTCGACCCCATGGACTGCAGCCCACCAGGCTCCTCCGTCCATGGGATTTTCCAGGCAAGAGTACTGGAGTGGGTTGCCACTGCCTTCTCTTTACCCCCTAATACTTGAGTGTATATTTCTAAGAACAAGGAGAGTCTCCTATATAATCCCAGTGTAGATACCAGAAGCAGGAACTTTTACCCTGGATTAGATAATTGTCTGGTATCAAAGTCCATATTTAGATTTTGCCAATTGCCCCCAATATAATGTCTTTTATAGCAATTTTTGTTTGTTTCCTGGTCCAGGATTCATATCACATCTCTTTGAGTTCAGTTAATCTTAAATGAATTAGCTGTTTCCAGCGAAGTGAAGGGGGACCACATTTTCATCGCATGCTTTTGGTGCATGCATATCCATTTCAACATCTTTTCTGAAGCAGAGTGACAGGAGATTGTACAGAGCAGCTTTCATGTAGGAAATACTTGTGTTCAGGGCTCATGACCCAGTACCTTTTTCAGCAGGTGAATTGCTTTCTGCACAAACCACCGCTGGTTCTTATGAAGGCTTGCTGTATAGTTACCATTGTGTGCTGAGTACAGTACTGAGCTTTCTCTCATTCAAGGCTGTCTTTTTAACATGTGAGAGCTGCTGTTTCATCCCATTGAACATTTTATGTAAGTTGCTGGTGAGACGGTTCCAAACTCTGTCTTGCAGCTTGTCTTTTGGTGAGGAAAGATGACAGGTAGCCATCATTTTTCTGCTTCAGGCCAGCAGTTGGTCTGTAATTACTCTCTGGAGCTTATGAACAAAGCAGCGTATGCTTGTGATTCCAAAATCACTCATAACCTCTACTGCATTTGTTCCATTGAAAATTGCATGACAGTTTTCTAATGTTTCATTCTACAAAGTGTGTAGAATTTGTTCTCACAAGATACAAAGAATTTCCAAACTGAGATCTTCCGTAAAAGACTCATGGCCCCAGGAGAACCACATAATTAAGAAATTCAGCAGTTTTTTTAAAAGAAGAGAATTTTTACTTATTTAGTTACTTTTGGCTGTGCTGGGTCTTCTCTGCTGCACGGGCTTTTCTTTAGTTGCGGCAAGTGGGGGCTACGCTCCGGTTGCGGCGCGCAGGCTGCTCGTTGCAGTGGCTTCTGTCGTTGTGGAGCACCAGCTCGATGGGCAAGCAGGCTTCAGTAGTTGTGGCTCCCAGGCTCTGAAGCACAGGCTCAATAGTTGTGACACAGGGGCTTAGTTGTTCCACCACCTGTGGGATCTTCCCAGACCAGGAATCAATCCCATGTCTCCTGAATTGGCAGGTGGGTTCTTTACCACTGAGTCACCAGGGGAGCCGCAGGAGTTTCTGTGTGTGACCTAAATTTTTTTATTGGAGTATAATTGCTTTGCAATGTTCTGTTAGTTTTTGCTGTACATAAAGTGATCGGTTATGCTGCTTCTGCTAAGTCGCTTCAGTTGTGTCCGACTCTGCGCGACCCCATAGATGGCAGCCCACCAGGCTCCGCCGTCCCTGGGATTCTCCAGGCAAGAACAGGGGAGTGGGTTGCCATTGCCTTCTCCGGAATCAGCTATATGTGTGTGTGTATATATATCCCCTCCTTCTTGAGCCGCCCTCCTCCCCTGCTCCCATCCACCCTCTTTAGATCATCACAGAACTCCAAGCTGAGCTCCCTGCAGCGGTTTTTAAAGGGTTATTTTATTTAATGTTATGGTTTTATGAAGATAAGAAATTAGGTTGTCATCTCACCCCTGTATCCTGTGTTGGTTGTTGAAACTGTTATAAATGTTTGGCTACAAAAGGATATAATGTTCTTCCCAAAGTTTACCTATGCATGTGCTCTTAATGTTTATACTGTCAGTTTGTTCCCCTTATTTAAATTTAATAATTTGAAATTTTTGGATAGTTTTTATACATAAAATTAACAGTTTTCTAGACTACCACTAATTACTATAACTTACTTTTTTGCAAGGCTATATTTCTATTTTAGATGATGGAATTTCAACACATAAAGTACAAAATTAGATTTTTTTGCCCCAAGATACATCTAGATACTTAGCTATGTGCATGTGTGCCAAGTCACTTCAGTCGTGTGTGACTCTTTCTGACCCTATGGACTGTAGCACCCCAGGCTCCTCTGCCCATGGTATGCTCCAGGCAAAAAACTGGAGTGTATGTATTCTTGGAGGCGGAAAATGCCCTCCTGCACTGGGAGGTGGGTTTTTTACCACTAGCGTCACCTGGGAAGCCCATGTTTACCTATCAGATCAGATCAGTCGCTGAGTCGTGTCCGACTCTTTGCGACCCCATGAATCACAGCACGCCAGGCCTCCCTGTCCATCACCAACTCCTGGAGTTCACTGAGACTCACGTCCATCGAGTCAGTGATGCCATCCAGCCGGGCCTATATTAGTAAGTCTGAATGGTATGCTTTGTCCATATTGCCCACTCGGATGCTGATCGGATATAAGTTAAACAGTCATGTGTGTGATCCCATAGTATATGGCCACTTTTTGGGTAATCCCTGAGATGATGTTAAGTAGGCGTTCAGCTGTTTGACCTTTCAGAGGTCAAGACCAAAGCACAGGAGGGTATTATCCTATTAGCTCACTTCTCGTCTTGTTTCGTCAGGCCCAACTTGCATTGCAGGCCCACTCGGAGGCACAAAGGCCGTAGGGGCGGGGTTGACCCCTCAACAAAATCCTAGCTCTATCGCAAAGGAAGAAGAGAGTGCATAGGTGCTAAGTAGGTGCCCCCCGAGTTCACTGGGCCACCTTCAGGCTCTTCTTGTGTCCTTCTTTCACTACTCACTGTTTTCCAGCTGTACCAGCCACCTTTCAGTTATTCTAATTCAGCACAGGTTTTTTTTTTTCTATGAGTTTTCAGAGATTCATGTCTTGTAGGGAAGGATTATCAAATAATAACTTCCTGTTTTTTTCAAGGGGGCAAAGCAAGGATGTAGAAAGCCACCACATGAGTGGAAAATGTTATTGGTATGGAAATTGCCTTATTTCTGTGGGGATGGAAATATTCTTTATCTGCCACCATCCAACACAGTAGCCACTAACCACAAATGGCTGTTGAACCCTTGAAATGTGGCCAGTGCAGCTAAGGAACTGAATGTTAAAGTGTATGCCATTTAAATCAACTTAGATGGCCACATGTGGTTAGTGGCTACCATCTTGGATTGTGCAAGCTAGCACTATTCACCAATCTGAGACCCTGGGTACATCCCTCCACCTCTCCTATGCTATGCTATGCTAAGTCGCTTCAGTCGTGTCCAACTCTATGCGACCCCCATAGACGGCAGCCCACCAGGCTCCCCCGTCCCTGGGATTCTCCAGGCAAGAACACTGGAGTGGGTTGCCATTTCCTTCTCCAATGCATGAAAGAGAAAAGTGAAAGTGAAGTTGCTCAGTCGTGTCTGACTCTTAGCTACCCCATGGACTGCAGCCTACCAGGCTCCTCTGTCCGTGGATTTTCCAGGCAAGAGTACTGGAGTGGGGTGCCATTGCCTTCTCCGTCCACCTCTCCTAACTCAGGCTATTTACCTGAAAAGTGAGGGTTGTGCTTTGCCTGCCTTTTACATAGACTTGAGGACCAGATAATACTGCGGATATAAAAGCGCTTTACCAATTGTCATTGAAAATATAAAATGACATTATCAATATTATAGCACCTCTGTCTGTTTTTCATAGCAGAGCTGGAAGCAGCCACTTTTGTTGGTTACCTCTGTCCTATGACTTCTGTTATATTACTGATTATTTCTTTTAGTGAGGATAAACCTAGAGTCTATTGTGTAAGTACAGAGAGGAAACAAAATTAAAACAACTTGTTATGGTTGAACTATTTGTGAACCTTATTAGCTCTTAAAAGGGTTTGAAAATGAAAAACGAAGACAGATTTTTTTTCCTGTTTCATAGATAGGTTCATTTGTATCATATTTTAGATAAGTGATATCATGTAGCATTTGTCTTTCTCTTCTGTCTTTCTTCACTTAGTATGATAATATCTGGGTCTGTCCATGTTGCCTCAAATGGTATCATTTCATTCTTTTTTTATGGCTGAGTAGTATTCCACTGTATGTATGTACCACATCTTCCTTATTCATTAATCTGTTGATACACATTTAGGTGAAGACAGATGTTTTTTAATGAAAACTTTATATATAAAAATAATATATGATCTTTTTTTACGAATTTTATTTATTTTTATTATAAATTTATTTTAATTGGAAATTATTTTACAATATTGTATTGGTTTTGTCATACATCAACATGAATCTGCCACAGGTGTACACGTGTTCCCCATCCTGAACCCCCCCTCCCACCTCCCTCCCCGTACCATCCCTCTGGGTCATCCCACTGCACCAGCCCCAAGCATCCTGTATCATGCATCGAACCTGGACTGGCGATTTGTTTCATGTATGATATTATACATGTTTCAATGCCATTCTCCCAAATCATCCCACCCTCGCCCTCTCCCACAAAGTCCAAAAGACTGTTCTATACATCTGTGTCTCTTTTGCTATCTCGCATACAGGGTTGTCGTTACCATCTTTCTAAATTCCATATATATGCGTTAGTATACTGTATTGGTGTTTTTCTTTCTGGCTTACTTCACTCTGTATAATCGGCTCCAGTTTCATCCACCTCATTAGAACTGATTCAAATGTATTTTTAAAAAAATGGAGTCAAGACAGAGTTGCAGAGAGGAAAGTAAAAATCACTCCAAATCTCACCTCCAGAAAAGTCACTTTGAGTTTTGGGTGTATCCTTCCAGATTTCTTTTTCTTGCGTGTGTGTAACTTTTTATAAAACGCAAATATGGGGACATGCTGCTTTAGCCTACATTTTTCACACAAAATGTATTACTGATATTTTTACATGTCAGTAGATATACATGTGGGATTTCCCAGGTGTCACTAGTGGTAAAGAACCCACCTGTCAGTGCAGGCGACTTAAGAGACATGGGCTCAATTCCAGGGTCGGGGAGACCCCCTGGAGGAGGGCATGGCACCCCACTCGAGTATTCTTGCCTGGAGAATTGCATGACAGAGGAGCCTGGAGGGCCACAGTCCATGGTCCACAGGGTCGCAGGGTCAGACATAACTGATGTGATTTGTGCTAATGAATATCTGTGTGTGTGTGTGAGTGTCTTTTTTCCTTAGTATAGATTCCTAGAAGTAAAATAAGAGGTCAAAGTGTATGTACCGCAGGCATTTTTATATTTATTGCTAGATTGCTTTATAATTAAAGTGTTAATTCAACAGAGCATGAGAGTGTCTTCAAAATGGATATGGCCATCTTCATTTGGAGCAAAATAAAAGCTGTATTATTGTTAATGAGTTTTCTTCATGTTAGTCCTAGGTTGAAATGGAGCTGAATGAGTTTATGTGCACATGTCCTTAGGGGGTTGTAAGGCACCCCACCCCATTTTGCCGGCAGCGCCTTGATGAAGCCCACTGCTTTTCCTTCTGTCCGGGTTCCTGCATCTGTAAACTACCTCTTCTCCCTCATTTCTATCTTTTCTATTCCCCTAAAAGGTAGGGAAATGGAAAACTTGGTGACTTTGGATTTCCTTGGCATACCGTGCAGAAAATACTTAGTGACTAAGAAACATAAGGCCAGTAGTCAGTACTAAGCATTCCACTTGATTCATTCAACATGCCATTACTAATCTGGCAGGTTGTTGTGCAGCCTTGAAGACATTTTATATAAACACACTTCCCCATTTTCTCTTTAGTCACAGGAGTCTGTTCTTTATAGATACTCAGTGTGGTATATGGGCTTTAGATTAAGAAGATGACAGTTGTCTACATCTTGGACTGTCTGAGTCCTTTAAATCAAGAGTATGGGCTCCAAGTGCACACACACACACTTTGGCTTAAAAATTGAATTTAAGAAGAATTCCTGTCCCAAAGGAGAATGAGAAAAAAACAGATGACACACACACACACACACAAAATCTGCGTATTAGAAGAAATAGAAACTTGGAGAAATTGGGTATTTACCTGGGTTTTGAAAGGTGGTGAGATTTTGCAGTCCGGGCTCATGGGATGGGAAGTGTGTGTTCTGAATGAGTGAGGAGAAGGCGTGTAAAACACCATGGGGGGAAGGTTGAGTCCCAGAAGCATCTTGGAAATCACATGCTGCTTTCTCTGATTGGAGTAGATAACCTAATCTAAGAAAGAATGAAGGTAGCTTAGAGAGAAAGATGTGTATACCTTCCTTAAGTGTATAAAGTATAAAAAGGCTTTGAGGAATAACTGGCTATTTCTGACCAGGCAACATATCAGAGAAACCATCAGTTCTGTGTACATCTGACTCTTAAGAGATCTAAGAGATCCCTATCCATTGGGACATGGGTGGGATTAATTGTCCCAGAAACCTTGCAGCCAACTAAACTGGTCGTGCATCCCGTCCCTGTGGTCTTGATCCCCTCCCCAAGTGTCGTCTGTCTTCTTGTTCTCATGCTGCTGCTTCCTTCTCCCTTCTGACCTGGAATTTTCAACCCAAGCACCTCTGTCTTCTCAACCTTAACTGCACTGTCCCACTGTCCTTCAGGGGCCCTTAGCTGCAAAAGCTCAGCCTAGGCCTACCAAGTTGCTCTTTTTATTTGCCTCTATAGACTCTATGCTGTATACTATATAGAGTCTATGCTGTATACTATATAGAGTCTATGATGTATACTATATAGACTCTGTACTGTATATGATATTGACTGTATGCTGTATATGACAGACTCTATACTGTGTACTATATAGACTCTATACTGGGGCTGCTGAGACTTGCAGGAGAAAATTATGTTACTGGACAGTTAAGTTTCAATAAATTTAGTTTCCACCCTCTCTCGGGTGGTAAAACTGCCAGGCATTCCTCCTGTGCTCTCCTTAAGCTGCTCTCTTCTCATTTCACATTTCATGTTCTTTCCACTGATCTCCTATTTCTATCCTACCCGCTCCCTCCTGCATCACCTTCCTGCTTCTCAGAGAAATACTTCTTTAGACCTGAACTGTACCATTCCTGCTGGCACATCCAAACTCCATACCTCCACCCACTCCTTCCTCCTCCCTTCCTGTCTGTCCCTCCTCTGGAAGGCCAGTCCCACCAGCCTTACCAGGGGTCCTGTCTCTTCTCATGCCCACAAGGTCATGGACCTCTCTAATTATCATTTTGCTTTTTTGAGTTGTCATCCTTGCCCTTTCCTGGATATTTCTGTTCAGCATTCAGATCTTATAGTGAACACCTATCTTTTTTTTTTTTTAATCTAACTAGCATCCCTCCCTCTAGTCTACTCTAATGGTAACTCTGCATGCTGCAATTTAAATACAAGAGACTCTTTTTGGCCACTGTTAATTGGTCCAGGAGAGGACACCTGACTCGAGCTGGACCAATCATAGTTCTTCACCAGGATTCTATGAAAATAAATCATATGATTCATATGAATCAAATGAGTCTATGAAAAATGAAATCATTTTTCTCTTTTGTTGGCTGAAATTCATAATGTATATATTTTGGAACAGTTGGGAGTTGAATTCTGCGTGAGTATTGAAGACTAGAAAAAATAATAAAGAAGAATGAGGTAATAGAATATGAATGAATGAATTTGAAAGAATTACAACAGAGAGACAAAAGCAGCATTTCTTGAGTTCTTTAAAAGCAGTGATTGCCATGTCATGACGCTCATAGAAAATGATAACCTCGGTCCTGCCCATTGAGGGAAATGAGTAAGGCTGTGCTTGTGGTTGGTGGGCCACCTGTGGTCTGAGCGCAGGTTAGGAAGCTGTATTCTGTAGTGCTCTGAGAGGGCACACCTGTCACCCACACCCAGGTGGGGTTGCCCTGATCCAGTATGTGGTTCCGGGTCTTAGCTTGGGTCCCAGCTGGGGGGACACCCGCATAACCTTCCCATGGATTCACTTCTTCCGGGCTGCTCTCCTGAACTCCCCGGATGCCTCTCCCCTGTGCTTCAGGAAGTGTATCTGCCTTTTCAGCATGATGGCCCCAGTGCCTTGGGTGTAGTAAACATCTCTGGAATGAAGGAATTATTCCTGGCCCAGATAAAACAATTAAGGAGAAGATTGTCTTATCCTTTCTAACAACCACAACTTTGTGAGCCCTGGAAAGGAAAGTGCATAATAACTGTGTCTTTTTGTCATTCTCGATCTAGTTTTTTCAGACTCTGAAATCTTTCAGTTTCTCATATTTTGACTTGAATTACACTTCATGGTGTTCAAATTGGGGAGAGAGAGAGAGACCACAGAGTACATACCTGTTCCACGTGCTCAGTCGTCTCCAACTCTGCGACCCTGTGGATTGTAGCCTGCCAGGCTCCTCTGTCCATGGACTTTTCCAGGCAAGAATACTGGAGTGGGTTGTCATTTCCTACTCCAGGGGATCTTCCCGACGCAGGGATCAAGCGCACATCTCTTGTGTCTCCTCCATTGGCAGGCAGGTTCTTTACCACTAGCACCACCAGACCGCTTTCAGAATAACAAATATCTTATGACCGAAAAAAAAAAAAAGAAAAGCCTTTAAAAATCCTGAGAATAAATATAGATGTGAAAACTATGGGCAGTTTCTCTGTTTTGTCCTTTGGCAGAAGGATGTGTCCATCCTTAGCAATCCTGAAGAGTGCTGGAAGGCATAGTTTCTTTCTTACAGGATGGACGCACTTCTCTGGCTTCCCTCACTTTCCTCTCTTTCTCTGGAGGAAGGCTTTTAGCCCCAGTTTGCCACCTGTCACCCAGTTTCCAGGTTGTCGCTCCACTTGAGTTTGGTGTGAGAGACTCTAGACTGGAACTGAGTAGGAGAACCCGCACACAGAGTTTTGAAGCACCTGAGGTCTCTATTTGGGTCTCTTTCGCTGCTTTGGTTCCTCGACTCCACTGCTATGGCTTATAGTTATTTTAGTAAAACTCCGGCATGCTTTGAATTCTGGTCAAATTTTTTTATTCTTTATTCGCTCCTTGACTTTGGGGAAAATAAGCCTCTTCATTTTGATCTAGGCATACCTGTATTTAACACTGAAGTTTAAAACACTCCATCTCACTCTCTCCAGCAGCGTGCTCTTTCTTCTTGGCTTAGACCTTAGTCCTTTTCATGATCTGGAGAATTCCATGGACTGTATAGTCTATGGAGTCGCAAAGAGTTGGACACGACTGATCGACTTGCACTTCTCCCTTTGGTTTTTGACATTTCCTTTGCTTTTGGTCAAGATTAAGGCTCTCCTGTCCCACCTTTTCCCCTTCATTTTTGTTTTGCTAACAACCATGTACAACCACATAACCTTCCCAAAGATTCAGTTCCTCTGAGCTGACTTCCTCAGGGCCCCAGATGCCTCTGCCCTGTGCTCCAGCAATACCTTGCACCCTGTACTCTAATTGTCTAATGATTTGTCTCTATACCCTGTTGTATCCCAGGAGGACAGGAAGTGCATCTGCTTTTTCATCATGATGCTCCCAGTGCCTTGAGCATAGCAAACATCTCTGGAATGAAGGAATTACGATCTGCCCAGATAAAAAGGTGAAGGAGAAGACCATAATTAGCACAAAGTCTTATGTTTCAAAAATGTATGATGAAAGGAGAAATGGCCTAGCCACAATCATTTCAAAACTATAGGGGACATGACATATGGAGTTATTCTTCAACAGTTCATTTAAAACATTTCCTGTCATTTCAAATAAAGTCACAGTTGGTTTGGAATGGAGTCAGGTGCATGGGAGGGAACTTGGCTAAATAATTTCCATATTTATCTGGAAAACAGGTATGTCATATGGCATAGAAAGTTTGAAAAAGAAGTATTAAGTCAGGACTTAATTTTAATTTTAGTATTCTCCAATGTGGCGCTAGTGGTAAAGAATCTGCCTGCCGCTGCAGGAGGTGCAAGAGACGTGGGTTTGATCCCTGGGTCGGGAAGATCCCCTGGAGTGGGAAATGACAACCCACTCCAGTATTCTTGCCTGGAAAATTCCACGGACAAGAGAAGCCTGGAGGGCTACAGTCCACAGGGTTGCAGGGAGTCGGATACGACTGAGCACACACATACATACACGTGTATAATTTTACTGCCAGTACTCCAAGTAGGCTCTTTGGCTGTTCTCTTGAGTTCCTCTAGTAAATCATTTTTGCATCCTCTTTCAGCCTATGTGGTCCTTCTAAAATGCATATATGAGAGACTTCCCCTGTGGCCCAGTGGTTAAGACTCCACCTTCCAGTGCAGCGGGTGTGGGTTCAATCCCTGGTCGGGGAACCAAGATCCCGCATGCCGCGTGGTGCAGCCAAAAACTAAAAAAATACAGTGCATGTCTGAACACTTTGCTCCATGATTAAACTCTGGAGTGGCTTCCCTTGCCCTCAGGATTCAGTACAAAATTGTTTTTAATCTCGAGTGGTCTTGCCTTTGATGCTTCTTCAGCCTCAGCTCTTGTCACACTCCTCTTCCCACCCCTGCTCCACCTCCAGTACTCTTTTCTCTTGCACTTCCAGACCTTGTCTCCAGACTTCCTGCTCAGCCGTGGCATCACCTCCTCGTTCCTGAAGTCCAGGTTAGGGGCCCTCAGCTCCCTGTGTCTCCTGTCATACACATCACAGGGTGTCGTCACCGCCTGTTGACTTGTCTTCATCCCCCCACTAGCCTGTGTGCCATGATGACAGGAACCAGGTGTGTGTCTTCACCATTTTGACCTTAGGATCTAACACAACGCAGGGCTCAAAGAATATTGGTCTCATGAAATAGTTATAAGGCTACAAGAATGGAAGCAATATGATGGCATTGTAAGAACTGACAGACTAATTGGTGGAACTGAAAAGAGCCGGGAAGGAGATGCTTCCCTGTATAAAAAATTTAATAAGTGATAAAGTATGCATCACAAATCCAAAGAGGAAAGGAGTCTTTGTTGGATAAATGGTACTGCCATGCTGGTTATCAGTTTAGAAAAGGATAAGATTTAGAGATAAATTCAATACAGTACTGCCCAAAAGGTTGATGAAAGATTAAGGAATTAAGTATTCTTCTTAAAAACTAGAGGAAAATGGGTGTGAATATTTATAGAGAACTACTCGTATTTATGTATGTATGCGTGTGCTCAGTTGTGTCCGACTCTTTGCAACCCTATGGACTGCAGACCTCCATGCTCCTCTTGTCCCTGGAATTTTTCAGCAAGAATACTGGAATGGGTTGCCATTTCCTACTCCAGGGGATTTTCCCGACCCAGGGATCGAACTTGCGTCTCTTGTGTCGGCAGTCAGATTCTTTACCACTAGCGCCACCTTGGAGAATACTGAATAGGAAGTATTATAGGGAAAAGATATTTCTAAGCTTGGATGTGATCACAGATTTGACTACATGAAATTTTTAAAGGGGGAGTTTAGGGGAGAATGGATACATGTACATATGTATGGCCGAGTCCCTTCACTGTTCACCCAGAACTATCACAACATTGTTAATCGGCTATGCCCCAGTACAAAATAAAAAGTTCAAAACAAGCAAAAAAAAAAAAAGCAAATTATTGTTGTCGTGGCTGAGTCGTGTCTGATTCTTTTGGGACCCCATGGACTATAGCCCACCGGGCTTCTCTGTCTATGGCAGAGCGCATTACCTCTTGGAAAATGATTGCAGTAAACATAGAATAAAATAAAATAAAAATACATTAGAATAGTATGTAAAAGAAAAGAAAGACTTAATACCTTGAGTGAATGATAAATGCACACATACAAAATGAACAGACCATGTGTAGAAGTGAAAAGGCTAAGCAAAAATGTTTTCCATTTCACTGGTAGTCCTAGAACCAAATATTAAAACAGTAAAATACTGACTTTTTCCCTGTCAAACTGGTAAAGATTGTTTTTTTAAAGCCAGAGTCAGTGAGGACATGGAGAGTAGATGCTCTCATGCATTGATAAGTAGCAATATCAACTGATAGAATTCTTCCTGAAGCAGTTTGTCTGTCTGCACCAATACCAAATGATCGTATGCATTGTTTCAGTAAAGCCACTTCTGTGAATCTAGGTTAAGGAAGAATGTATCAATACAGACAAAGCTATAAAAGTTGGTCATTAACATGTTTGATTACAGTAAAAATAAGAAATAGCCTAAATGTCCAAGAGTGGGAAAATGGTTGAATAATGACATATCTAGTTGATAGAATAATATCAGGACTATTAAAAGTGAATATGAACCACATCTGGGAAAAGATTTTTGCAGTTCATTTATCTGACAAAGACTTATAGCCAGAACATGTAAAGAACTACCAAAAAAAAAAAGGGCAACCCAATTTTTAGAAAAATAGGCAGGCACTTTAAAAATAGCCAAATGATCAGTAAGCATTAAAAAAGTCCACACAATATCACTGAGTATCATGGAAATGCAAGCTAAAAACCACAAAGTAGCATTACACATTCATCAGAGTGGCTAAATTTAAAGACTGGCAAAAATAAAATGTCAGCTTGAAGCAACTGGAACTGTTAACCTATTGCTAGGGAGGCTATAAATTAATTCAGGCACCTTGGAAAACTCTTTGGCAGTATCTCCTCAGGTTAAATATATACCTGTCCTATGACCCAGCACTTCTCCCAGGTATATATTCAGGAGAATGGATTCGTATGTCATGTGTAAAGATATAGACATGGCTGTTCAAAGCAGCTTCATTCAAACTAGCCCCAAACTGGAAACCACCCCTGTGATCCTAAGAGCAGGAGCATGGATTAATAAACTGTGGTGTATTCCTATATGGAGTACTGTGTAGCTGGAACAGAAGAACAAATTAGTGATGTACATGACAGCATGAATGAATCTCACTGACGTTATCTTGAACAAAAGCAGACAGGCAGAAGGAATTGATACAAAACTTCCAGTTATATGATGCAAGAACAGGCAAATTAACTGATAGTGAAAAGTCAGAAGAGTATCCCTGGGTGGGAGAACTGACTGGAAGATTCAAGAAAACCTTCTGGGGTGATGAAAGTTTCCTAAATGATCATTCTCTATGGCGGTTACATAGGTCCAGTTGTTGTCGTTTAGTTACTAAGTTGTGTCCAGCTCTTTTGCAGCCTCATAGACTGTAGCCCTCCAGGCTCCTCTGTCCATGGGACTTCCCAGGCAAGAATAACAGAGTGAACTGACGTTTTCTTCTCCAGGGGATCTTACTGACTCAGGGATCAAACCCGCATCTCCTGCATTGCAGGTGGATTCTTTACCGCTGAGCCATCAGGGAAGCCAACAGAGGTCTAGACATAAGTCCAAATTCAACAGACTACATTTCATAAATAGGCCCTCCTTTGTTTCTCACTGATTTAAAAAAAAAAAAAAATCTGAAAAATGAATGATGTGTGGCCTTGGACCAGTCACCGCATGTTCTTAAGTTTCAGTATTCTCATCTGGAAATCATCCTAAAGGATGCTTAACTTGCAGTTACATAGACTGTTCTGAGGTTCAGGGGGGAAGCCAGGATGGAGAGATGAATACTCAGTATAGTTCATGATTTGAACACCCATGACTCAGGGGAGCACCACCCACAACACCACTTCAGAGGCATGTCCCTTGGGACGACTTCAGACTCTGTTTTGTGGGCACATTATATAGATCAGGGGCTTCCCCAGTGGCTCAGACAGTAAAGAATCCACCTACAATGTGGGAGATCTGGGTTCGATCCCTGGATTGGGAAGATCCTCTGGAGAAGGGAAAGACAACCCACTCCAGTGTTCTTGCCTGGAGAATCCCCATGGACAGAGGAACCTGGTGGGCTACAGTCTGTGGGGTTGCAAAGAGTCAGACATGACTGAGTGGCGTTCACTTCACTATATAGATCAGAGAAACTAAGCTGCTGACTTGTACCCAAGTTAAAAATTATTTGCATTTTAAAGAAAGTGCCTTCTTAAATCACATGTAACTTCTGTTCTCTACATTTGCTTTTGAGTTTTATTTCATTTTTAAAATAAAACAGGCCTCTTTCTCAAGTCAGTAAAATTGGTGAAATGAACAGTTTTAGGTGTGTGTTGCTGCCATCCTTAGCCTAAACATCCATCCCTTTCTTCTAAGTGTGTGTTCACAGACTGCAAGTTAATTTTAACAAATGTCTAATATAACTAGAAAATAGTGCAGAGTATACCACACTGAATTCCCTAATTTATGAATGATAGCTGTAAGAAGATTGACAGTTATAAGTCTTATTTAAGCATTTTTGTAGCTAAACTCTCTATAATGTATAAACACTGATATTCTATTTATGGTAGGATTACTTTGAGGTCCCTGAGCAATCTTTACTTTAGTAAGAAATTATGAAAAATAGCTATTTTGATATAGTGGCATAAAATGAGAATTTGTTTATTAGTGAACTGTTTTCCCCTTTTAATATTGAGCCTTCCACACGTAATTAATTCACATTTACTAAGTGTATCTGTTGTGGAAAGCATTTGGCCCTGTCTGGGTTTGGGGCAGTTGCCCTCAGACACCACTTGTAAAGGTAAATAGAGAGCTTGAAGGTGTGGGGCTTTATTCATTCTTTCTTCTAAGCCTTCTCTGTTTCAGGCATTTCATTTAATCTAATAGATGTAGAAGAGCTAGTCTGGAAACAGAAAACAATACAACAGAAGTACTCTGATGGGGATTAAAATAGAATTGAGAAACTTGGAGAGGCAGTAGCCGCAGGGAGTCTACTCAGCTGCACATCCGTGATGTAATGACAGCGGCTGACACGCAGGTAACCATATGTGTCAGGCACAGTTGAAGCCCATTACATGTATCACCTCTGAGCAGCAGCCCTACTGAGGTAGGTGCTCTGTCTTTGTACCTGTGGAAACAGGCAGAGAGAGAGATAACTTGCTCACCGTCATAGCTAATTGATAGAGCCCCGATGAAACTAAACACCTGTCACTCTTGAGTACTTCCTTTCTGCCAGGCACTGTGCTGAATGCCTTATATACATTCATCTAATGAATCCTTTACCATATATAGAGATTGTAACTTTCTTCTGGTTACGCTGGGTTTTCATTGTGGCAGGCAGACTCTCTAGTTATAGCATGCAGGCTTAGTTGCCCTTAGGCGTGTGAGATCTTAGTTCCCCAGCCAAGGACGGAACCCGAATCCCCTGCATTGGAAGGCAAATTCTTAACCACTGAACCACCAGGAAAGTCCCAGAATCACACAGGTAGACAAGGACTCAAGTCTGGCTCAGAATCTGTGCCTCTGCTTTGCTGCAGCTAGAAAAAGTCAAGAGATGGTGAAAGATGCCTTGCGTTTATGTGGGATGATCATGGCATGCCTGGTTACCTTATCAAGCAATTCAAATCCCAGAAAAAGAAAGCAGCAGGTCATCATGAACTTATATAAATATTTGTTTAAGAATAATATGTAAACCTGAGTATAAATATCCCAACCTAAGTCATCTGTGCTTAGTTGCTCAGTCGTGTCTGACTTGGTGACCCCGTGGACTGTAACCCACCAGGCTCCTCTATCCGTGGGGATTCTCCAGGCAAGAATACTGAAGTGGGTTGCCATGCCCCCCTTCAAGGGATCTTCCCAACCCAGGGATCAAACCCAGGTCTCCTGCATTGCAGGCAGATTCGTTACCCTCTGAGCCACCAGGGAAGCCCAAGAATACTGAAGTGGGTAGCCCGTCCCTTCTGCAGGGGATCTTCCTGACCCAGCAATCACACTGGGGTCTCTTGCATTGCAGGCAGATTCTTTACCAGCTGAGTTAATAAGTTATCTGAAGTGTTTAAAAAATAATCAAATTTTCTGGGGGCACAAATTGAGCTGATATATGCAATACAGTTTTTCTTTTTTGACTGCACATAATTCCGGTTATTCATTTCCATGGCATCAATAATTAATTACATTGTTTTTTTACCTTGTTTACTTAGAGTTGAGCATGTGTTACATTGTAAATGATCCTAAGCCTTCATTTTAAAAACAAATTAATGCAAGCCTGATGATGACATTCCTCTTTAAACAGATATTTTAAAGGGATTAATAAATATTTCATTATCTGAAAGCACTTAATTCTCTATGAGCATGGGTTCTCCTAAGCAATGTTCACAGGTTAGTTTGAACAAAAGTGAAATAAATTCCATCTATGAGGATTTCCCTGGGTGCCTTTAGTAGAGGGTACATTTTAGAGATTGTCAGCATAAAAATTCAGCATGATCTAACACAGAAAAATAAAAAGTCAAAAAGCAATTTCTTTTTCCTCCAAGTGAAAATTATTTGCTTTGAAAAAATGTTATTCTCTTTGTCAGAATTTTGAAGCATTTCTGATTAGATTGCTGCTGCTGCTAAGTTGCTTCAGTCGTGTCCGACTCTGTGCGACCCCATAGACGGCAGCCCACTAGGCCCCCCGGTCCCTGGGATTCTCCAGGCAAGAACACTGGAGTGGGTTGCCATTTCCTTCTCCAATGCATGAAAGTGAAAAGTGAAAGTGAAGTCGCTCAGTCGTGTCCAACTCTTCGAGACCCCATGGACTGCAGCCCACCAGGCTCCTCCGTCCACGGGATTTTCCAGGCAAGAGTACTGGAGTGGGGTGCCATCGCCTTCTCCGATTAACCCTATCCAAATTACTGCTTAGAGCTGTGCCAAATTCTATTTTCCTTTTAATTTGTGACACTGTTTCTTCTCTCTGTATATTGATCACAAGTCAGTAATATATTTATGAAAACCTTATGTTTGCTTACCTTTTACAATCATGTCAGTAGCTTTTAAAAACTATTTTCTTTTGTAGTAGAAAATAGAAATTGAGTATTAGGAAAAAGAAAAAAAAAACTGTAATTCTTCCATAACCAGTCTTAATATTTTGTGTTTATCTGTCCAGACGTTTTCATCCGTGTATAGATATACAGATAAGAGAAATGGCTATGTGATTTTTAAACATATAAATGGATTTATACCATACGTATCTTTATTACTTTTTAAAAACGTTTTTCTTTTCTCAGTCCAAAATGTCTCATCAGCAGTATTTTTATCAGGTTCATTCTCCATTCTGTTTCAAAGCCTTGCCTCTGCCTAGCATGCTTTTAGTCACCCTCACTTTAATCCATAGCAGTTCTAGGGAGTACTTGGCTGTTACACATTTTTAGTATTATGGTCAAATGATAATTATGTTGTGCTAATACCGTTTTCGTTGGATGGGATATTTTGCTTTAATGCCGAATATCTTGATTTAAGTGTTACCACGTGGGCTACCCTAGTGGCTCAGTGGTAAAGAATCCACTGGCCAGTGCAGGGGACATGGGTTCAATCCCTGGTCTGGGAAGATCCCACGTGCCATGGAGCAACTAAACCCACGCGCCACAACGACTGAGCTTGTGCTCGAGAGCCGGTGCTCCCCAACGAGAGAAGCCACCGCAGTGAGAAGCCCGCACCCTGCAACTGGAGAGTAGCCCCCACTTACAGCAACTAGAGACAAGCCCACGCAGCAGTGAAGACCCAGCACAGCCAGAAATAAACAAACAAATAATAAGTACTACCACTTTATTTACCTCGGTTACTTAGAACACAGTTGAGGCGAGGAGAGGAAACTTTATTTCATGCAAGCTAAAATAGATATTGTAATCAAGTCACCTCATTTCTAGGGGACCGTCGCAGGCCTTTCTTTGGGACATTTTTTTTCTAATTTTAGATATGACTCTGAGACTAAATACACTAGAAATTAGGGGCTTCAGTTACTCAGAAAACTTGATGATATTGTAATTAAAGTAACTACACCTATTAAGTCAACTCTCTTGTCCTGAGAAGACATGTTTGTTTGATCGACGGTGAGGGAGATGCAGAGACCTTTGATGATGGATCCTGTGCGTGCCTTTTCGTTACCACTTTGCAGAATCCCCAAGGCAGGTGTTCCATCTTCTTTGTCTGTGTCTCTCTCTCCATTTCCTCATTGTTTAAAAAACATGCGACTCACGTTCCCGCTCCTAGCAAGTGATACAGAACAGGGGTCCAACCTCAGGAATGATGGCAAAGCCTATGGCTCTAGGATTCATGCAGAGTGTACATGCGAATAATTCAAGGTGGAAAAGATGATTTTTGATGAACATCGTTTTATCTATACATTTGAAAATGGGTATGTCTGGTGTTCTTTTTTTAAAATTGACTTTTAATTGGAGTACAGTGGCTTTACAGTGCTGTGTTTCTACAGTACAGCAAAGTGAATCAGCTATATGTTACCTATATCCCCTCTGTTTTTTTATTTCCTTCTCATTTAGGTCACCACAGAACATTGAGTAGAGTTCCCTGTGCTATTCAATAGGTTCTCATTAGTTATCTAACTCATCAATAGTGTATATATGTGAATCCCAATCCACCTCACCCCCGCTTTCTTCCCTTGGTGTCCATACTTTCGTTCTCTCCGTCTGTTGTCTTTATTTCTGCTTTGCAAATAAGATCATCTGATAAACATCAGCCCCTCGCAGAACGACATAAATGTGCCCTGAGAAGACCTTTCTCAAAAATGTATTTGAGAAACCAGTTTCCCTGTTCTGTGCCTGCCCCGCCCCTCCCTGTGAGTCGACTCTCTTTTGCTACTATTTCAAGATCTCATCTTAAAAGTAAATGTTTTGCAGTTTATTTTGGCATCTGCTCGAGCACATTTTCCGTCTATCATTCCCATTTTTGCTCCTGCATTGCTGTGTCCGCCTGTGTGCAGCTGCGGCTGCGCAGCTCAGGGAGTCCTGCGCCACAGAGTCAGAGCCTGGTGTGCCTCCTGCCTCCACCACTTACCATGAGAGTGTGGCTTCAAGCAAGTCTGTCCAACTTGCCTCCCTTTCCACGGCAGCCAAATCGGAATATCATAATGCAGAATCAAAAGAGCCCAGAATGCAGGATAAAACCCGGGAGGGTCATTATGACATTCAAATGAGGAAACTATATAGAAAGTAGCAACTAAGGCCAGAACTCAGAACTTAACTCATATCCCTAGCGCCTTCCACCGGTGGCTCAGTGATAAAGAATCCACCTGCAATGCAAGAGACACAGGAGATGCTGGTTTGACCCTTGGGTCAGGAAGCTCCCCTGGAGGAGGGCTTGGCAACCCATTGCAGTATTCTTGCCTGGAGAATCCCATGGACAGAGGAGCCTGGCGGGCTACAGTCCATAGGGTGGAAAAGCGACAGACATGACTGAAGCGACTGAGCTTGCACACGCACTCCTTTAAGTAATAGGAAGACATTGACCTTGCCCAGTGGTGTACACGCCTGTCTCCACCTCTCCTGCCTCCACCCCTACCCTGCCCTTGAATGCAGAATTAAATAGGACACTGGAACGCGGCGTCCCGCTGCCAGGAGCCTTCTCGTTCTCTGATGGACTCGTCCACGTATGCACCTGTTTCCTGTCTTCTCCTCTGAATAACCCAGAAGAACAAAAACAGTCTGACTTAAACAGAACAACTGCCTCTTACCCAGAGGCTTTCTGGAAACTAACGCCTGCCATTTGTATTACTGGCTTCCACGTCAGCTCGATCTGCTGAGTCTTGAACTTGACATGTTTTCCAGTGTGCTTCTCCCAAGTTCGGTGTTTTGTTCTGTGCCCGGTATTTAGTAGCGGTTAGTGGTCATTTTCTTTTGCCAGTGGTGTGGTTCTGACTTCGTAAGAGTTATTTTGAACTTGATAGTGCTATCCCTCTTTTTCCTGGGTGAGAATGTAGTTAGTAAGTGAGCACAGGCATCATCTTTTACCTGCAACCCAGACTTCTGAAAGCATTTTGCAAATTTTTGCTGAAATGAGAATTTCTTTTTAAGTTCACTTTTCCCTCATTGCCTTGGCATGAAAGACAATTCCTTGTGTACACAGTCACTGACCATCTGTTTTGTGGGCTGCAGATTCTAGAGAGTTTGTCTTTAAACTTAATGATGTCTTTTTTTTCTACTTTTTTAATTTTTTGGTTCCCAGTTGAATAGATTGGAGGTTGGAAATATAGAGTAGTAAGGAAAAACTTTTGTTTTTTAAAAATAATGAAATGCTTCCTCCTAAGTTTGTATTGTGATAAAATAGAGTCTTCCCAGGTGGCTCAGTGGTAAAGAAGTCCAGCTGCCAGTGCAGGAAATCTGGGTTCGATCCCTGGGTCAGGAAGATCCTCTGGAGAAGGAAATGGCAACCCACTCCAGGATTCTTGCCTGGGAAATCCCATGGACAGAGGAACTGGTGGGCTGCAGTTCATGGGGTCATAAGGAGTTGGACATGGCTGAGTGACGCAGCCAGCGCAGCACATGAGCACGAGTATGCAAATATCTGTTTGACTCCCTGCTCTCAATTCTTGTGGGTGTATACCTAGAGCTGGAATCACTAGTTCACATGGTAATTCTGTGTTTAATTTTTTGAGGAAACAGTCATACTGTCTTCCACAATTGGCTGTTGTATCTTACATCCCCATAGCCTCTGATCAAATTATATAGACTTTAAAATTTTTTTAAATAAATAATATATACCTTTCCAACGATGGTTCTATCAGAATTTAGCAGGAAATTGTGAAACAGCAGGAGGGATGCATAGCTAAATTGTGCACTTTTTTCATATTTTCTCAAGATACCTTTACACCATCAAATTAGTTTACTGTTTGGTATGAGTTATTTTCTATTCAAATAGAATTTTTTTGTTTTTGCCCATGCCTCCTAGCATGTGGGATCTTATTTCCCTGACTCGGGATCGATCAATGGAAGCATGGAGTCTTAACCACTGGACCACTAGGGTAGTCCCTCAAATAGAAATTTTCTACTATTGCAAGAGTGTGGAAGATCTAATGTCCACTGTATTCCAACCCAGCCCAGAAGTTTTAGTGTGTGTTATCACCTAGGTAGATTACATTGTGTCCAGTTTTATTAAATACTGAGTTTTGATAGATTTCATATTTTAGTAGTAGCAAATAAAGAGATGCATATTTTTCTACAGGTAACTTTTCAAAGGGTTTTCCAGGTGGCTCAGTGGTAAAGAATCTGCCTGCCAATGCAGGAGACGCGGGTTTGATCTCTGGATCTGGCAGATCCCCTGGAGGAAGAAATGGCAACCCTCTCCAGGATTCTTGCCTGGGAAATCCCATGGAGAGAGGAGCCTGGCAGGCTACATACAGTCCATGGAGTCACAAAGAGTTGGACACGACTTGAGCGAGTAACACCTCCACATACACACACACACACATAACCACATTTTCTTTATCCATTCATCCACTGATGTACACTTAGGTTATTTCCATATCTTTTCTCTTACAAGTAATGATGCAGTGAACTCGGGGTGCAGATATCTCTTCAAGATAGTGATTTTGTTTCCTTTGGAATGTCTGGATCATACGTTAGTTCTATTTTTAATTTTTTGAGGAACCTCCATACTTTTTTTTCCATAGTGGCTGCACCAATTTACATTCCTACCAGCAGCACACAGGGCTTCCCTTTTTTCCACATCCTTGCCAACATTTATTACCTCTAATCTTTTTGATGGTCACCGTTCTAACAGGTATGAGGTGATAGCTCCTTGGGGTTTTGATTTCTCTTAGGATGAGTGGTATTGAGCACCTTTCCATGTGTCTGCTGACCATTTGTATGTCTTCTTTGTAAAACACCCATTCAGCTTCTCAGCCTGTTTTTAAATTGGGTTATTTGGTTCTTTGCTATGGAACTTTATGAGTTACTTGTTTATTTTGGAAGTTAGCACCTTATCAGATATATGATTTTCAAATATTTTCTCCTATTCTAAGCATTGTCTTTTCATTCTGTTGATGATTTTTCTTTTTGTTTTACAGAAGCCCTTTTAGTTTGATGTAGTCTCCTTTATTTATTTTTGCTTTTACTGTTTTTGCTTTTGGTGTCAAATCCAAAACAGTCATTGCCAAGACCTAGGTCAACGAGCTTACCCCTTTGTTTTCTTCTCGGAGTTCTGTGGCTTCTGATCTTATATTTGAGTTGACTTTTGTCTTTGTTTTAAGGTATGAGTCCACTTTCATTATTTTGCTCATGGCTGTCCAGTTTTCCCAATTACCATTTATTGACAAGACTATCCTTTCCCCATTGTATATTTTTGGCTCCTTTGTTATAAATTGTTGTTCAGTCTCTCAGTCATGTCCAACTCTTTCCCACCCCATGGTCTGCAACATACCAGGCTTCCCTGTCCTTCACCATCTCCTGGACCTTGCTCAAACTCATGTCCATTGAGTCAGTGATGCCATCCAACCATCTCATCCTTGGCTGTCCCCTTCTCATCCTGCGCTCAACCTTTCCCAGCATCAGGGTCTTTTCTAGTGAGTTGGCTCTTTGCATCAGGTGGCCAAAGTACTGGAGCTTCAGCTTCAGCATCAGTTTTTCCAATGAATATTCAGGGTTGATTTCCTTTAGGATTGACTGGTTTGATCTCCTTGCAGTCCAGGGGACTCTCAAGAGTCCTCAAAAACATCAGTTCTTCAGCACTCAGCTTTCTTTATAGTCCAACTCTCACATCCATACATGACTACTGGAGAAACCATGGCTTTGATTAGACGGACCTTTGTTGGCAAAGTAATGTCTCTGCTTTTTTATATGCAGTCTAGGTTTGTCATAGCTTTTCTTCCAAGGAGCAAGTGTCTTTTAATTAATTAATTTTGTAAATTAATTGACCATATATGCATGTGTTTATTTCTGGGTTCTATATCCTGTTCTGTTGATCTGTGTCTGTTTTTATGCCAGCATCATACCATTTTGATAATTTTGTAATATAGTAGTATTCTGGTTTGGAGCTTTTTAAGTTTTTTTTTTTTTTTTTTTAATTTATTGCTTGTGCGGGTCTTCTTTGCGGCATGCAGGCTTCTCTTGTTGCGGAACACAGGCTGTTAGTTCCCCAATGAGGGGTGGAACCCGCATCCCCTGCATTGGAAGGCAGATTCTTAACCACTGAACCACCAGGAAGTCCCTACTAGTATTCTGTTAAGGAAGGAGCAATTAGCTTCTGACTCAGATGGTAAAGAATCTGCCTGCAATGCAGGAGACCCAGATTCCATCTCTGGGTTGGAAAGATCCCCTGGAGAGGGGAATGATTACCCACTTTAATATTCTTGCCTGGAGAAATCCATGAACAGAGGAGCCTCCTGGGCTCCAGTCCCTGGGTTTGCAAAGAGGCAGACACAACTGAGCAACTTAATACACACACATATGTACTCAGGTACTTAAAAATACCAAAGGAGTTTCAAAACCTGTGAATATGAGCATGTACCTTAATTAAAATTCACCCTGAGATATGAAATGATCTGTGTTACAGAGTAATGTAATCTGGATCTTTTTGTTTTAATCATACTTCATTTGGATGAGAAAATGTTCCACACAAAGCTAACTCAATTCAGTAAGTATTGGTAATATCACAATTTTCAAAGAAGCCACAGCTGGGATAACAAAGATGCCATTCTTTGGATTAACCTTCTCTTTTAATTAATTTGTTTTACATCTTAGTTACTTTTAATTTGGTTTACTTTTTTATACTGATTTTTTTTTAATTACTAAAGAAAAACATCTTTCCAGCAAACCAAAGTAAATGAAGTAAAATGTGATTTTTACCCCCTCCCATCTCTACCCCCAGCGCTACTCCCCAGAAGTAAACACTGGGAGCTTGATGAATCTCTTTCCAGAGCATGCCAACATTTGGACAACCAACTGGTTATATACATAAGAGGTGGTAGAGAGGAAGGGGAGGGGGAGAGAGAGATTGTGTGAGTATGTTTCTGTATGCTTGTGCTCAGGCATGTGTACATACATGTATGGTTTCAAATTTAAAAAGTAATAGAATGTTGTGGAATGGAATAAAGTTTCCATAAGAACAAACAGCAAGTAAAACTTTAAATGGGATCATGCCTTAATAATGTTCTGTAGTATGGTTCTTTTTCTACTTACTACGATGTGTCTCTAGCCTCTTTCAGTGTTAGCATATTGAATTCTGCCTCCCTCTTGTGCGCTTGTGCGGCTTTGCTGGGTCTTTGTTGCTGTGTGCAGGCTTTCTCTGGTTGCCGTGAGCGGGGGCCGCTCTTCACTGTGGTCCGTGGCATTCTCACTGCGGTGGCCTCTTGTTGCGGGGCTTGGGCTGTAGGGCATGCGGGCTTCAGTAGTTACAGAGCACGGGCTTAGTTTCCCTGTGGCATGTGGAATCTTCCCACACCAGGAACCAAACCCACGTCCCCTGCTTTGGCAGGTGGATTCTTTACCACTGGACCGCCGGGAGGGGCCTGCCTCACTCCACTGGCCACGTCATCTGTCATCATTTGGATGTGATCATTTCCCAAGTCACGATTGTTTGTGATGTGTAGCATGACGAACATACTGCAGTGAGTGTCCTCGTGTGTGTAGTTTTGCCCACTTGGGCTAGTATTTCTGTAGCATAAATGCCCCAAACGGTGATTGCTGAGCTGCTTGCATATGCACGCACTCATCATTTAAAACTCTTTGATGCATTTTGCCAAACTGCTCTCTCAAATACTTGAACCTATTAACCAAAGACATTATCCTTTTAACACTAGGTTTTGCCGTTGTAAAAAAAAAAAAAACAATTCACCTGTTGCTAATCTAACGGGTGAAAAATGCTATGTCATTTTATGGTACATTCCTAGATTGTTAGTGGGGTTGAGTGTCTTTTGCTAGATGTATTAGCTATTTATATGCTCCAAAGTGCCTATTTTTATTAGAGTATTTGTTATATTCTTATTGATTTTAGTAACCTTACAGATATTACTGCTCTCTACTATGTAAGTCAGAAATATTTTTCATTTTGTTCTTTTAACTTTGTGTGTAGTAACTCTTGCCAAATAAAAGTTTTTCATATTTATGTAGTCAGATCTATCAACTGTTTCCTTTATGGCCTCTGGGTTGGGTACCATATCACTGGGATATGTCCTGATGTTTGTTCATCTCTGTTAATTTATCTTAGGACATAGGTAGCCCTTCAGTGTAAGGGCTTCCCTGGTGGCTCAGACTGTAAAGAATCCACCTGCAATGCAGGAGACCGGGGTTTGATTCCTGGGTTGGGAAGATGCCCTGGAGAAGTGAGTGGCAGCCCACACCAGTATTCTTGTTTGGAGAATTACAAGGACTGAGAAGCCTGGTGGGCTACAGTCCGTGGAGTTGTAGAGTCGGGCATGACTAAGTGACTAACACTTCACTTTAGTTCTTCAGTGTAACTGTCTAAGGTGACCTCTTGAATTTCTTGTATTATCCCTTGGAGCCTTTTCATTTCTTTGTTCTTCAGATATATCAACCAGGAGTATGTTGATTCTCCATTGAATCCTTGTTTTCTGTTGCATTTTCCCCCTTTTCTCAGGTTTGTCTTCCTTGGCCCCAGATGCATTTTCAGCAGGGCCTTTGCTCCTTTTTGCTGCTTCCAGTGTGGCCTTTTTTTAATGTGATGACTTTTATTCTTACTTTCCTTTCTGAGCTCTGCTATCTTTTCTCCACCTTTAGTTGTATCATTTTTTTTTCTTTTTTGAGCTATTTTAGTTTTTGTTGTAAGCCCTTGTTTCATAAAGCCTTTAAAAATTACCTGCAGCAAGCTATCACAAACTTAGTAGTAAACAACACAGGTTTTATTATAGTTTTAGAGGATGGAAGTGTGACGTGGGTCTCAGTGAACTGTAATCATGATGTCAACAGGGCTGGTTCTGTTGCTGGAAGGGGGACCTCTTGTCTAACACTCAGAAATGAGTTGTCCGAGGAAGCATACGTGCTGACAAACCAAGAGACTTTATTGGGAAGGGGCGCCCGGGTGGAGAGCAGGAGGGTAAGGGAACCCAGGAGAACGGCTCTGCCTCGTGGTTCACAGCCTCGGGTTTTATGGTGATGGGGTTTGTTTCCAGGTTGTCTTTAGCCAATCATTCTGAGTCCTTCCTGGTGGCGCACGCATTGCTCAGCCAAGATGGATGCCAGCAAGGAGGATTCTGGGAGGTGGTCGGACACGTGGTGTCTCCTTTTGACCTTTCTTGAACTCTTCTGATTGGTGGTGGCTTATTTGTTCCATGTTCCTTACCAGGACCTTCTGTCGTAAAACAACGTAGGCGGATGGTTACTGTGGTTCCTGGCCAGGGTGGGCGGTTTCTGTCAGTGTGCTTCCCCTAACAGTTCCTCTGTGGAGGCTCTGGTGGAGACTCTGCAGTTTCTTACCTTTTCCACCTCCTAGAGGTTGACTCAGGCTTTTCTTCCTCCACCTTCAAAGTCAGCAAAGGCAGGTCAAGCCCTTCTCACATTGCACAGCACTGACCTTCTGACCTTCTCTAATCCCTTCTCTTGTGTGTCTCTCTCATTTTTAAGGACCCTGGTGATTCCATTGGACCCCTCCCCAGGCAATCTGTAATTGAAAATCAGCTGATTAAGAACCTTCAGTCTCCTCTGCCATGTCAGATGACAGATGCACAGGGATTAGGACCCAGGCATCTTTGGGAGTAAGAGTGAGGCATAATTCTGCCCTACCGCAAAGGTCATTTTAAAAGTAATGTCTTTGCTCACAGACATAGAGATCAGACTGTGGTTGCCAAGAGGGAGGGGCGGAGGGAGAGGATGGACCAGGAATTTGGGGTTGGTAGATGCAAATGGTTATATTTAGAATGGATAAGCAACAAGGTCCTATAAGCACAGGGAATGATATCCAATCTCCTGGGATAAACCATAATGGAAAAGAATATTTTAAAAAGAATGTACATATGTGTAAAAAATTGAGTCACTCTGCTACACAGAAGAGATTGGCACAACACTGTAAATCAACTGTACTTCAATAAAAAATAAATAAAAGTAATGTCTTTGGTCAAGATTTTTTTACCTAGTTTTGCAAAATTATGCTGGTATATATTCTTTTTTATTTCTCACATACATACTCCTTTTTCTTTCTACCCTCCCTCTTCCCTCTCCCTCCCCTTCCCATCCCCCAATATTTTTCTGTGTTTGGTCTTAAAAAAGAGGAGTTTTTCCTTGATAGAGGCTATTTGTGTGAGCCAGGGATTGAGAATAAGGTACCATAACTGGTCCTTCAAATTTAGACTTGCCCAGGACATTCAGTTCTAAGCCAGGACCCAATTGTCCTGGACCCACAGGGAAGCCCCTTGTTAATCAGGGGTGTGTGTGTATGTGTGTGTGTATGTACATTTGTGGGGGACTTAGTTTTATTTCTCTTCTGCTGATAGGCTCCTGCCCCAATCTTATTTTTCTACTGTTTATATTACCCTTCCTTTACTTATAATTCTTAAAGGTAAATTTCAGTTATTTGATTTTGAAATATTCCTAGAAGACAAACAACGAAAGTGCTGGTTATGCTAGACATGTGAAGTGTTAATGTGCCTGCCTACCACCTCCTCTCTCTCTAAGCTTCTGCATCGCTTCAGTCGTGTCCGACTCTGTGCGACCCATAGACAGCAGCCAACCAGGCTTCCCGTCCCTGGGATTCTCCAGGCAAGAACACTGGAGTGGGTTGCCATTTCCTTCTCTGATGCGTGAAAGTGAAAAGTGAAAGTGAAGTCGCTCAGTCGTGTCTGACTCTAGCGACCCCATGGACTGCAGCCTACCAGGCTCCTCCGTCCATGGGATTTTCTAGGCAAAAGTACTGGAGTGGGGTGCCATTGCCTTCTCTCTTTAAGAGTAACCAGTTATCTATGACATGGCTGAGGCAGGGGCTGTGTTTTAAGCTAGTGGATGCCCCTGTCTCCCGTCACTCTCACCCTGCCACAGTTGGGATAGGACTTTGACCCAAAGAGGGCCAATCTGCGGTCTTACAAACAACCTGTGGCTTGATGCAGAATTTAACTCAACCCGTTTTAAGCAATATGTATATTGTCCAGGATGAAATTCAAGCTGAGCCAATTACTAGTTGTGGAACCCCAAGCACCTCACTCAGGGTTTACTGTGTGTCTGTTTCTCTTTATAAAACATTAGCTTATATATAATGTTCTGAGAACTATGTTCCCCCATCCCTAGGATTCTCCAGGCAAGAACACTGGAGTGGGTTGCCATTTCCTTCTCCAATGCATGAAAGTTAAAAGTGAAAGTGAAGTCGCTCAGTCATGTCCAACTCTTAGCGACCCCATGGATTGCAGCCTACCAGGCTCCTCCATCCATGGGATTTTCCAGGCAAGAGTACTGGAGTAGGGTGCCATTGCCTTCTCCGATTAATTCACTTAAAGTTCATACAACAAGATCTGGCTCATACTCAAAACAGCATAAATGGTGGCCGTTCTTGCTATCCTACTAGGAATTTGGAGTTAGGGAACTGAATGAGAGTCACCAGCAGAAACTGAAGCTGTGGAGTCATGAGAACAGAGTTCCTTCCTCCTCTTAATGGGGCCATTGCCTCCTTGAGGAATCTGATGAAAGCATGGACAATTCCCTACAGAAGGGGACACATGCAGACATGAAAAGTCAAGGTTGAGCACTGCTCATTTGAAAAAGGAAGGAAAGGGGCTCTGGCAGGTCAAAGCCACGTGCAGGTCAGATTTATGAAGGAACAGAAATGCATCAAAGCAAGGAGCTGCTTCATAAAGGGCAGAGAGGGACGGAGTAAGAGCAACAGAAACCAGGAGACTTTCCTTGTTCTCAGTCCTGCAGTTTCTCCCTGCCCCCACACCCCGGTTTCCCCTGAGACCCCTGCCCTTCTTCTCATGCCTGGGATATAACCAAGCTGGCCCTGTTCTCACGTCTTCTAACCCAATTAGCCAGACAAGAGCAGTGAAGACGCCGACCTCTACATGATGGAGAATTACTGCCGTGTCATCGCAGATTGCTCTTAGCCAACATGATGAAGTTTTCCTGTGGTGTGATTATATCAACAGCCTGTGCTCCTGGAAAAAAGTGAATAACCAGCTGCTGTGACTTTTCAGCAACTGCCGACTTCCTTTTTTGTAGGTTGAACACATTCCAGGCGTATCCTATTTTGTAATATTCCAGTTTAAGGAAGAAGCAAGGAAGAGGGTGACATCAACCTCTTCAGCCGAATTCTTTGTTTATTTTGGTTAATCTTTGCAAGTTTTTGAACTGAAAATGGGGCACAACTTCATGCGGTCTTTAGAGCTGGAAAGGATTTTAGATTTTCTAGTCTCACTACTTACCTAAATAAAGGAAACTGGACCCCAGTGTCTTACTGCACACTTTGCCTCATCTGGTCCTCATGACAGCCTCATGGGGTACAAATAAAGAAATATTTACAAATGAGGAAACAGGTTTGGAGAGATGAACTCCTTATCCGAGATCAAAGATACAGCAAGTGGTGGAACTAGGATTTGAACCCAGGTCTTTCTGGCTACAAAGCACATTATAATGCCTTCTTGGCCCTACAACTCTGAGAAGAGAGAGGCTTTTATTTTACATTTCTTTCCCTCAACATGCTCTTTCTTTCAATGTCTCTTCTAGACAAGAAGGCTGGAAATATACAGTACCCACTTTTTGATAATTTTATTTATTTATTCATGGCTGTGCTGGGTATCTGTTACCACCCAGGCTTTTACCTGGTTGTGGTGTGAGGGGGCTACTCTTCATTGCAGTGCACGGGCTTCTCATTACAGTGACCTCTCTTGTTGTGGGGCACAGGCTCTGGGACGTGGGTTTCACTGAGCTCATGGGCTCAGTAGTTGCAGCTCCCAGGCTCTAGATAGAGCACAGGCTCAGTAGTTGTGGCACATGGGCTTAGTTGCTCCATGGCATGTGGGATCTTCCTGGATCAGGGATTGAACCTGTGTCCCCTTTTATGGCAGGCAGATTCTTTACCATTGAGCCACCAAGGGAGCCCTATATAGTATCCACTTCTTTATCCATGAGCTGGAAGGTTGTTGAACGTAGCCATTGACCATCTACCTCCAAAGCAATGAAATATCTACCAATTAAAAATCTTCCCACTGAGCTGGAACTGCTGTTGGAGATCTGGTCAACCTTCCTTGTATACAGTGGCCTGCGCATGGAACCACAGCCAGGCGGTACTGGGGTGGGCAGGATGGTCAGACTGCTGGGACAGCAGTGTCCAGCTGGAACATGACCTGAATAATATTTGACGACAGAGTGCTTGCAGGAGGTAGGAGTGGTTAAGAGCAGTGGCTCTATAAGTAGACTGCTTGGGTGAATCCCAGCTCTTCTGTTTGTGATGCTTGTGTGACCTTGAACCAGAATCAACTGCTTCTCAAAGTTGTGTTTTCTTTATCCATAACAGAAGAGGTATGTGATACGTTGAATTGTTGTGAGGATGAAATGGAGTCATGTATCAATATATAAAGGGACTTCCCAGGTGGCGCTGATGGTAAAGAACCTGCTTGCTAGTGCAGGAGATAGGAGAGACACGGGTTTGATCCCTGGGTTGGGAAAATCCCCTGGAGGAGGACATGGCAACCCACTCCAGTATTCTTGCCTGAAGAATCCCATGGACAGAGGGCCTGGCAGGCTACAGTCCACGGGGCTGCAAAGAGTTGGACACGACTGGGCACACACACTCCATAGATCAATATTTAAGCCATTTCACACAGGGCCTGCCATGGTCATGCTCAACAGATGTTGGCCATTATTATGAATACTCCTTGAAAATGGTCTACAGAAACAGGAAGAGGTAACATTGCCTCTCACTAGATTTCGTTTGTATTTTGGTTAATTTTTAAAAGTTTTGTAACTTAAAACAAGTTGTAACATTACAGGGAAGAATTACTTTCCTTGAAAATGGCAGCACCAGTGTTGAGCTGACAAGACCAGTTTTTAAAACTACAGTCATGTTATGAATGTGAAATATTCATTTCAGAATGCAGAAAATGTACCTACATTTTATGACTGTCGTGAAGAGAGGTAAAAATATGTTCTTGTTCCAAGTTTTTTTTGTTGCTAAACCGTTAAATAATATGGCTGTGATGTTCCTGATCCTCAGCAGAATGAGAAAGCTTCAGTGTCAATATCTTTTAGGACCGAAAACATTTCATAAATTTTTTAATGCATTCTTAAAACATTACTATGAATTGGCTAGCAGGTGAATACTATTTTTATTTTATTGATAGCAATATACCAAAATTTGATTTTAGACAATAACTGAAAACTCTCTTCTGATTCATTACCCAGATGAACAGTTTTCAAGTATTTTCATTCTCATAGATGACATGATTTGTGTTGGGCCATATTTATTTTTCTCAACATTTCCATGTAAAGTGGTAGTCTTGGTTTGTACTAAGACTACCAGTTATTGTATAAATTGTACCAGTGTACAATTATTATTGTGCAATGTACATATTGTGCAAACTTAGAAAATACAATAATGTATAGTTTACCAGGTGATTATTTTGGACGGAGTTACACATAAATTTAACAGACTGGTATTTGGCAGGTACTAAAAATACCACATGCATTTAGACTCATAATAGGCTGACCTGAAAGGAAATTTAGAAATAATACTAGACTTGTCACTCCGTCTTGTTCAACTTGTGCAACCCCGTGGCCTACAGCACACAAGGCCTCCCTGTTCCTTACCATCTCCCGAAGGGGGTGGTACTAGGCTAATTTTAGGCGGCTGCTGCTGCTAAGTCACTTCAGTCATGTCCAACTCTGTGCGATCCCATAGATGGCAGCCCACCAGGCTCCCCCGTCCCTGGGATTCTCCAGGCAAGAACACTGGAGTGGGTTGCCATTTCCTTCTCCGATGCATGAGAGTGAAAAGTGAAAGTGAAGTCGCTCAGTCGTGTTCGACTCTTTGTGACCCCATAGACTATATACAGTCCATGGAATTCTCCAGGCCAGAATACTGGAATGGGTAACCTTTCCCTTCTCCAGGGGACCTTCCCAACCCAGGGATCGCGCCCAGGTCTCCCGCATTGCAGGTGGATTCTTTACCATCTGAGTCACAAAGGAAGCCCAAGAGTACCAGAGTGGTAGCCTATCCCTTCTCCAGGGGATCTTCCCAACCCAGAGACTGAACCAGGATCTCCACACTGCAGGTGGATTCTTTACGAACTGAGCTATCAGGGAAGCCCTAGTCACACTTGTCCAAGTTATTATATACAGATAAGTTCTGATCATTTTTCCTTTCCAGAAAACTTTTGTGCTGTGGCTTCTCTAGCTATATCTTTCTCCTTTTTCTTATAAAATTATTTTAAAAATCCCCAAACAGTGTAGTATTGTATTTGAAGAAGAAAGATTGAATCTTGTTTTATGATCAAGATGGATTATTAGCGTTTTAATAATGCATTTTCAACACATAATTAATGTTGTATCTGGGAGTTTCTACAGTGTCTGCAGTTAAGAGCATCCATATATTAGATTTAGACCTCGTTTTTTTTTTTTTTTTTTAAAAGAGGGAGACTTTTTAAAAAATTTATTTATTTTTGGCTGTGCTGGTCTTTGTTGCTGCTCGGGCTTTCTCTAGTTGTGGCGAGCGGGAGCTTCCCTTTGTTGCAGTGCATGGACTTCTCATCTCAGGGGCTTCTCTTGTTGCAGAGCCCAGGCTCTGGAGCATGGGCTCAGTAGTTGCGGTGCATGGGTTTAGAGGCTCCTCAGCATGTGGAATCTTCCCAGGCCAGAGATCAAACCCATGTCCCATACATTGGCAGGTGGATTCTTATCCACTATACCACCAGGGAAGTCCTAGACCACTTTTTAAATATAAAACAGTATCTAAAACAGAACTAACTCATGGTCCACTAATCGCAAATAAACAGTATAAGTATTTTCAAAGAAAAAAAAATGCATTCAAGTGTTTCCTTCCCCCTAGTCTTTGAAGATACTGTTAAAGAACTGTAGTCTATTGCAAATTGGACTGACCAAACCACATAGCTTAAAATTTAGTTTTAATAGTATTAATAGTAATCAAAGTGAAAGTATTAGTCTCTCAGTCATGTCTGACTCTTTGTGGCCCACTGACTGTAGCCCACCAGGCTCCTCTGTCCATGGGATTTGATTCTTTTGAATTGTTGCTTTTGAACTTTGGTGCTGGAAAAGACTCTTGAAAGTCCCTTGGACAGCAAGGAGATCAGACCAGTCAATTCTAAAGGAAATCATTGGAATATTCGTTGGAAGGACTGATGCTGAAGTTGAAGCTCCAATACTTAAGCCACCTGATGCGAAGAGCTGACTCATTGGAAAAAACCTTGATGCTGGGAAAGATTAAAGGCAAAAGGAGAAGGGGGTGGCAGAGGATGAGGTGCTTAGATAGCATCACCAACTCAATGGACATGAATTTGAGCAAACTCCAGGAGACAATGGAGGACAGAGAAACCTGGCATGCTGCAGTCCATGGGATGGCTTCTTCCTCTAATATTTTTGGTCTCTTCTTGGCGAAGGAGAAAAAAATTCATGTTGAAATGAGCAACTGCTGTAAATCAAAATCTTAGGAATTTTTTATCCTACATTCCTTCAATTTATGTACCTGAGAGTTATTTTAGCAGTAGTTTATGCCATAATATATGACTTCCCTTGTGGCTCAGACAGTAAAGAATCTGCCTGCAATGTGGGAGACCCAGGTTCAGTCCCTGGTTGGGAAGATTCCCCTGGAGAAGAGAATGGCTACCCACTCCAGTATTCTTGCCTGGAGAATCCCATGGACAGAGGAGCCTGGTGCTACAGTCCACGGTGTCACAGAGAGTCAGACATGACTGAGTGACTGACACTTTCCTTTTCAGTTTATCCATAATATGGATCTCTTACAAGGTAATATTTTTCATAAAGTATTTTTTAACAATTATATTTGAGTACTTGAATTATATTTGAGTACTTGAATTCCAGTTCTCTTTGAGATACAGCTAGGCTTGGCCACTTTGCAAAGACGAACAAGTCAGATGTCTTATCCTCAGAACTGCTCCATCTATGACAGATTTTGCTAACCATTCACCAGAAACATCTGTGACAGAGACTGCTAACTATTCACCAAAACTCATTTCCTTTCCTTTGTGGACACACCCTCCTTTGCAGGTCCAAGTGGCGTGTGACCGAGTTCTCACCACTGAAACTCCTGAGATCCAGCCACTCCCAAGTCTAGCTCATAAAAGCTTCTTCCTCTGTGTTATTCTCCACTCTGCCCGCTTTGGCATCCATGCCTATGGTGACCTGGAAATCATGAGCTGAAGATGGAACTCCCAATAATGAAATTTATAACAGCAACTTCATCGACAGATTCTTTTTTCCACTGCAACAAGTTGTGTGTGTGTGTGTGTGTATGTATTGCTGTTGTTTAGTCACTAAGTCCTGTCCAACTCTTTTATGACTCCGTTAACTGTAGCCCATTAGGGGCTTCTCTGTCCATGGGATTTCCCAGGCAAGACTCCTGGAGGGGGTTGCCATTTTCTTCTCCATCATTGACAGATCTTTGAAGACTACTTTTTTTAAGAGAGGTAGAACAATGATTATGTTTGCCAAGCTCTGAGAAGTCCATCTGTTGTCTAGACTTTGAAGTCCTTTTTTTTTTTTTTTTTTGGTCCTTTACTTAGAGACAGGTATACACAGTGCTGTTGTAATAATGAAACAAATGTGAACTCTACTATAAAGTTGCACAGTAAAGAAAACTGTTGCTGCGTCTCCGACTCCATAAATGTGTGACTCTGCAGGTTAGTAATGTCATTGTCATTGTTTTCAGTAAGTTGGAATTATCCTGTCACAGCTAAGACCTCTCTGGATCCTCCAGTTTTTTTCCCACAGTCCTTCACGTTCTGTTCTTTCTTTTTCTCCTGCTGATGACCTGTCTCCTACAAGGCTGACAGCTCATCACACATAGTGCTGTTTATTTCCATACACGCCTTTCAACACAGTGTACACTGATGCCACGATAGCCCTGAATGTGGGGCTAGATACACACTTGGCAATTTGTTTAAACAAAGGTTCTTGGATTTTAACAAATTGTCAAGGATCAATCACTTTCAATATTTCTTTCAGCTCCCCAAGGGCCTGTGACCTCTTTTTGACTACATGTTTGGGACCAAAATATTATTAACCCCCTGGTAACTGGTGCTGTGAGTGAAGGATCTTTCTCCAGAAACTGTACTATCTGGTATGCCAGCTGGGCATGAAAGGGTGGTAAACAAGTCACTCTATGACTGCCTGGAGCAGAGGCCCACTCCTTCTCCCCAGAAACATTTGTGTTGGAGCAATGTGTGAATGACAAATACACTTCTCTTGTTAAGCCGCTGGGAAGCTTGGAGTTCACTGTTGCAACCAGCATCACCCTAAGGCAATGTTTCATAGCTCATATAGCACTTTCAGAGTAAATATTTCACATTTGAGAATGATGAGCTTATGTCTTCATTTGTAATGTAACTTAGAAGAAACAACAGCTTCCTTTTAAAATAATCTGCTAAATCTTAGTCTTTCGTTATTCCAAACCACTTGGTTCGCCCTGAAACTGCCAGCTAATGGCTGCTCGGATTAAGTAGGCTCTTTGTTTATCCTCCTTCCCCTCACCCCATTTTATAAGGTTACATTCTGTGTTTACAAATCCAGAGAGCATTTACTCTTGCTTACAAGTGCAGTAGGAAAAAGAGAAGGAATAAATTTAAAATGTCAACACAAAAGTATAATTTATGTGGCTGACACAGGCTCTGGCAGGTCCCTTTTCTAAAACGTGTCGCTGCCTTGATAAATTTACCAGAATGTGAAAGCTGCTCAGTGTTCAGCCTTCCACCCAGTGACCAAGCCAGAAATCTGGTAGTTTTTGATTCATCTGTTTTTTTTTTTTTTTTTTTTTACCATCTCTGCCCCCTGCTTCTACTCGGTAACCTGTTGAGGTCAATTCAGTCTCCTAAGTGTCTCTTGAATCGACCTCCCCCATGGTCCAGTTTAGGTCTCTATTAAGGTCCCTTGGGTGCAGCCGTCTCTTAACTGGCCTTGTAGTTGTGTCCTGTCTTAATACTTTCATGCTGTAGCCAGAATTTTCTTTTTAAAATGCATAACTCAACACCTATGTCTCTGCGTTGAAATCCTTCACTGACTCTCCCTTGCTTTGGGGATAAATCCTAAACTACTACTACTTTTTTTTTTGTAAGCAGATGAGTATTTATTTATTTGGCCGTGCTGTGCAGCATGTGGGATCCTAGTTCCCTGAGCAGGGATCAAACCCGGGTCCCTTGCATCAGGAGTGCAGTGTCTTAACCGCTGGACCACCAGGGAAGTCCTAAGCCTAAACTTCGTAACAGGACTTGTAAGGCCCTGAGTCATCAGCAATCAGTTCTCCTTTCTTCTCTTTCCCTGTCTTTGCTTCCCTTTACCTGCACTGTCTTTCCTGTACCCTGTGCCCTAGCCTTCTGGAACTTCTTTCTTTAAGCATGCCTTCCTTTGTTTTAAGCTTTCCAACTTTGGTTCTCAGCTTCTCAACTGCGCCCTCTGTGTTGGAGCACTGCTTTCCCACCCGCCACTCCATCTTTATCCCCTGATCATTCCTACCCATCCCTTAGTTCTCAACATAGATGTCACTTCCTGGATCCCCTTCTCAGATCCTCAAAGTCTGGATTAACTGCCCTGCATTTGTACTCCAAGATCCTCCTGCATTTCCTGTATCATAACAGCTCCTGTGTTTTCTACTTACTTACTTGTAACATAAATAATCTAATCACCTACTAGGCTGTCCGGAGGATCTCAAGCCATGATTATATTGATGACTGTTGTGTATAAACCCTTAAAAGATTGTGTAGCACCATAAACACTTGGATAAATGAGTAATAGGATGTATAAGACTCCAGTCTTTTTCAAGTTTGTCTACGAAGTGATATTTGAGGATCTCCTAAGGATAACTCAGTGGCAGAGTATCTTTCCAAATATAGGGAGATTGCTGGTGCTGAAGACAGGTTATAGGAGAAATGATCGATTCCAGACATATTTTGAAGGTTGAACTAATAGGATTTGCAGGTAGATTTGCTGATGGATGTAAAGGACTTCGGGCTTGTACATTATGTTTGATTGGTGAAATTGTTCATGAAAAGATAATGTCACAATTATCATTAAGGTAATTGTGAGGAGTAAATAATATAAAGTTTCTACCTAGCCAAGTGCTCATAAATACTACTTTCCTGCTTGTCAGTGACTTAGTATCTTGTTAAGACGAGAAAATGAAACGCATTATGGCATACTGCTCCTTGGCCAAAGTGTGCAGCCCTCGTGGGTGCAGCTGGGGTCCGGCCTCCACCTATACCTCTGCAGTCTTTTTCCCTGTCCTGTGCAGGCTGTGTCCGCAGAGTGTCTCGAGACCAGACCTTGCGCCTGACCTGGGACTCTGGTGTCTCCCCGGCTCCCTCACTTTCAGAGTTTGTTACTGTTACCCTCATGGTTCTCCTCCTGTCGAAGCTGCTCCTTTAGACATTTTGTACTTTGTTTTCAGTTCTCTGATGACTGCTCCTTATGACTCCACTGTTTTCTCTTCCTGTGATTTAAGAATAGGTAACATGGAGAATCCCAGGGATGGGGGAACCTGGTGGGCTGCTGTCTATGGGGTTGCACGACTGAAGAGTCGGACACGACTGAAGCGACTTAGCAGCAGCAGCAGCAACATGGCAGAGAGAGTTAAGTGGATTGACTCTGTCCTCAGCCTGCTGGGTGTGAACCAACTGTGGCACTGACCCCCCACTTTTGTAACCTTTGGCAACCTCCTAAACCTCTCTGGTGCTCACTTCTGCCATAGATAAAGTGGAGATGGAAAATTACATTGTTGTGTGTTGTGAGGATAAGACAGAGATTCTTTTATTAATAATACGTTTGGAACGGGGTCCAGTCCACAGGAAGCATTGTTAGCCATCATTAGTCATAACCATACCTGGTGACTGCAGTTGCTCTCATGTGACTGGAAGTGCCCCTTCTGTCCTTGAATCTCCTCTCACCCATTCTCATCCTTTGATCTTGTTTCCACTTGGATGTCCCACAGTAAACCGAGACTCTGTATTCATAGCTAAGCTTATCAAACTGTTATCTGTAGCAAGATGCTTTGGCTACAAGTAACAGAAAACCCAAATAAAAGTGGCTTCAACAACAAGGCAAGTTATTTTTCCCCTATCACCAGAAGGATAGATCCCAGGTTGGATAATCCAGTTGCTCAATCATGCCCTCAGAGACCCAGGTTCTTTCTATCCCCTTAGCAGTTTCATTTATTCTTCTAAGCTGGCTCCCTTGACTTCAGGATGAAAATCTAGGAACCTTGTGCAACATTCTAAAAGGATTTCCCCTTTATCTTTGCTCAGATCAAGGAGAGACCTTCCTATCTGATCACTGATAAGAGGGTTGGAATTTGCAGTTTTGTCACTCAGCAAGATCCATTCTCCTGGAGCTGAGGAGAGAATTCCAAGCCCTGAGCAGTCTGAGGGGGTGTGTGTGTATGGCAGGAGTGGGGCACTGAACACCTGTATAGATCCAGGGCTCTGCTGGCAAAGGAAAGGGTTGGGGAATGAATGTGGGTTGAGATCATTCAGTCTGCTACTGTGTTTGAAATACATCATACTGGTGGTTCAGACAAGTCAAGAATCTGCCTGCAGCACAGGAGACCCGGGTTCAGTTCCTGGGTCAAGAAGATCCCCTGGAGAGGGCACGGCTACCCACCAGTATCCCTGCCTGGAGAATTCCACGGACAGAGGAGCCTGATGGGCTGCATTCTGTGGGATCATAAAGAGTCGGACACAATGGAGTGACTTTCTGTGTCCCACCACTTCTTTGCAATGTTTGCAGACCCCTTTCAGCCACATCAGTCTCCTTGCTGTTTCCCAGTCAGACTTCTTCATTCTCCTGCAGGCCACTGCTCTTGCCTTTTCCCACCTGCCCTGTGATAGCCCCATCCTTTGCTTAGCCCATTTGTCTGGCCTTTAGGTAGAGTCTTGCCTGGAAAATCCTCTGCATGGGCGGAGGAGCCTGGTAGGCTGCAGTCCATGGGGTCGCTAAGAGTCGGTCACGACTGAGCGACTTCACTTTCACTTTTCACTTTCATGCATTGGAGAAGGAAATGGCAACCCACTCGAGTGTTCTTGCCTAGAGAATCCCAGGGATGGGGAAGCCTGGTGGGCTGCCGTCTATGGGGTCGCACAGAGTTGGACACGACTGAAGCGACTTAGCACTGTGAAAATAGTTTGAGCTGCCATTGATGCAGCTTGATTGCTGTGAATTTATTTGGCAAACATTGCACAGTTTACAAGGTCACCTGACAATTAGAGTTGGGCCTCTTCTCTTAAAATATTGTAAAAGGCCTGCCAAATATTAGCAGTTGTTATAATTGCTGTCACAGAAACAGCATGAATGCCTCTTATTTTAGACAGCCATAGAAGATTGTGGAGAAACGGGCACTCTCATTGAGAGGCAATTTAGAAGCATCTCTTAGAATCTACCCTAAATATACATATGTGCATGCGTATCTTTATATATGCATACACATATATCCATGCAGAGCTATACAATTTTGCATATATATGTATATATATACACACACACACACAAATATATATGTATGCTAAGTCGCTTCAGTTGTTTCTGACTCTTTGTGACCCTATGGACTGTAGCCCACCAAGCTGCTCAGTCCATGGGATTCTCCAGGCAAGAATACTAGAGTGGGTTGCCATTTCCTTCTCCTATAAATATATATTTGAGATCTCTCAGGATCTCTCAGGATACGTCTGCCTGCAATGGGGGAGACACGGGTTCAATTCCTGGGTCCGGAAGATGCCCTGGAGAAGGAAATGGCAAACCACTCCAGCACTCTTGCCTGGAAAATCCCATGGATGGAGGAGCCTGATAGGCTACAGTCCATGGGGTCGCAAAGAGTCAGACAGGACTTCACTTTTTTGAAGTCGGAGCGACTTCACTTTTACTTTCAGGATACATAGGTAACTGATAGCATTGGTTATAATCAGAAGTAGGCGCTGAGATAGGGTGTGAAAGGGACTTTTATTGCATTCTTCTGTGTGCCTTTTGAAGTTTGATCATTGAAGTACTACTTACTTAAAATAATATTTTTAGTGTATTATGCTATGCCCAGTCTTCTACTTCAAGGACTTGCTCCCACAGAAATATTTGTGTGTCTGTTAGGGAAACTGCACATAACATGGTGTCAGTGATGGCGTGTCTATCAGAACAACAGAAACAAGGTAGGAACAACCTCAGAGCCCATCCGTGGGGCCTGGCACATCAGTGACTGTACTAGCCTGTACTGTGGTTGAGAAAAAGCACGTAGACTAGTATGCAAAGAGTGCTGAATTAGGATGGGGTAGGTTACGCTGCCATCGCAAACAGCCCCCCGGTCCAGCAGCTTAGTGTAACAGAGGAGTCCGTCTGACTCACAAAAACCCTGTGGGTCCAGAGGACTTAGCAGGCAGCCGTTGAGCACTCAGGTCGTTTTGATCCTGTGGCTCTGCCATCCCAAACACAGAGCTCCCTCTGTCACCAGGGCGGTGTGGACGCTGCTTCTCTGCTCTTCGGCCCAGGACTGTGGGCCTTCCACAGCCCACTGGCCAGAGCTGAGCACGTGGCTGACCGCAAGAGGGGCTTGCGGTGTGGCAGAACTGATGGAAGGTTTGGGGCCCAACCACCTTGGCAATATTATTTAGAGAATACGAATTTTAAAAGGCGACGCATAGATCAGATTGTATAGTGTCTGTGTATGTTTTATATATTATGCACACACATATTTTAAAAATCAGTGTATCTAGGGCGCATAGGTCCATAAAGTTTTCTGGAAGGATATATGAGAAGATATTGGACTTCCCTGACAGCCCAGTGGTTAAGAATCTGCCTGTCGATGAAGGGGCCTGAGTCCATCCTGATTCAGGAAGATCCCGCATGTCTCCGAGGCACTAAGCCCGTGCGCCACAACTCCTGAGCCGGCTCACCTAGACCCCGTACTTCACAACAGGAGAAGCCATTGCAACAAGAGGCTCACACACTGCACCTAGAGAGTAGCCCCCACGTAGAGAAAGCCCGCGCGCAGCAAAGACAACCCAGGGCAACCAAAAATGGATGAATAAACTTTGAAAAAAGGAGTTATTAACAATAGGAACGTCTGGCGAGCAGGATTGAGGTTACCATGTTAGATTTTTTTTTAACCATTATTTTTAATATTTTCAGTGTAACAAGAAAATGTCTAAACTGCCTTCAACTCTGTAGTGTAGTCTTTACCTTCTGTTAATATATATTGAGAGTGAAATTCACAGATACTAATTTTTGTGGTTGTTTTTCAAGCTGGTTTAAATTGATTCCAGGAAATGCTTCCTAAAACAAAAAATTCAACGTTGAGAAATCTGAATTATGCAACTGTTAAATTACCTTAGATGAAATTAACATATAGCTCCAACATGCATGTGTGTATATAGTATGAACAGTGGAGAGAATAGTAAAATCCACCCACATTTGTACTTCCTTGTGTTCTGTAGTTAAGCCTCACATGATGCCAGTTTTTGAAAATGGGAAATGCCCTTCACCATTTACTCTGTACCACTCCTTTCCTGAATATGCTGGAATGAAAGAGCAGGCAAAGAAATAAGCAAGTCATTCATTGTGAACGAGCAAGGAACTGCCTCACACCGCCTTGGAAAGCCAAACACCCAGTGAGCTATAAAAATACAGTAATGATTACTCCTACAAGAAATATCTTAAAATGCCTTTATCTCTTTAGGCATTCAAAACACCAAGGTTCATTTTTACAGGTTAATGCCCTTTCTGCAAAACCAGACATTTTCATTTCAAATGGGGTATATATTCAGTGTACACTTTAAACAGACATTTCAAACCTGATTGAAGAAAACAGCATAACACCTCGGATGTAGTACCCTTCTCCATCTTTGGCTGTAAAGAATATAATCAATCTGATTTCGGTGTTGACCATCTGGTGATGTCCATGTGTAGAGTCTTCTCTTGTGTTGTTGGAAGAGGGTGTTTGCTATGACCAGTGCATTCTCTTTGCAAAACTCTGACTGTGGCTCAGATCATGAACTCCTTATTGCCAAATTCAGACTGAAATTGAAGAAAGTAGGGAAAACCACTAGAGCATTCAGGTATGACCTAAATCAAATCCCTTATGATTATGCAGTGGAAGTGAGAAGTAGATTTAAGGGACTAGATCTGATGATAGAGTGCCTAATGAACTATGGACAGAGGTTCGTGACATTGTACAGCAGACAGGGATCAAGACCATCCCCATGGAAAAGAAATGCAAAAAAGCAAAATGGCTGTCTGGGAAGGCCTTACAAATAGCTGTGAAAAGAAGAGAAGTGAAAAGCAAAGGAGAAAAGGAAAGATATAAGCATCTGAATGCAGAGTTCCAAAGAATAGCAAGAAGAGATAAGAAAGCCTTCTTCAGCGATCAATGCAAAGAAATAGAGGAGAACAACAGAATGGGAAAGACTAGAGATCTCTCCAAGAAAATTAAAGATACCAAGGGAACATTTCATACAAAGATGGGCTCGATAAAGGACAGAAATGGTATGGACCTAACAGAAGCGGAAGATATTAAGAAGAGGTGGCAAGAATACATAGAAGAACTGTACAAAAAAGAGCTTCATGACCCAGATAATCACGATGGTGTGATCACTGACCTAGAGCCAGACATCCTGGAATGTGAAGTCAAGTGGGCCTTAGAAAGCATCACTATGAACAAAGCTAGTGGAGGTGATGGAATTCCAGTTGAGTTGTTTCAAATCCTGAAAGATGATGCTGTGAAAGTGCTGCACTCAGTATGCCAGCAAATTTGGAAAACTCAGCAGAGGCTACAGGACTGGAAAAGGTCAGTTTTCATTCCAATCCCAAAGAAAGGCAATGCCAAAGAATGCTCAAACTACAGCACAATTGCACTCATCTCACACACTAGTAAAGTAATGCTCAAAATTCTCCAAGCCAGGCTTCAGCAATACATGAACCGTGAACTTCCTGATGTTCAAGCTGGTTTTAGGAAAGGCAGAGGAACCAGAGATCAAATTGCCCACATCCTCTGGATCATGGAAAAATCAAGAGAGTTCCAGAAAAACATCTACTTCTGCTTTATTGACTATGCCAAAGCCTTTGACTGTGTGGATCACATAAACGGTAGAAAATTCTGAAAGAGATGGGAATACCAGACCACCTGACCTGCCTCTTGAGAAACCTATATGCAGGTCAGGAAGCAACAGTTAGAACTGGACATGGAACAACAGACTGGTTCCAAATAGGAAAAGGAGTACGTCAAGGCTGTATATTGTCACCCTGCTTATTTAACTTCTATGCAGGGTACATCATGAGAAACGCTGGGCTGGAAGAAGCACAAGCTGCAATCAAGATTGCCGGGAGAAATATCAATAACCTCAGATATGCAGATGACACCACCCTTATGGCAGAAAGTGAAGAGGAACTGAAAAGTCTCTTGATGAAAGTGAAAGAGGAGAGTGAAAAAGTCGGCTTAAAGCTCAACATTCAGAAAACGAAGATCATGGCATCTGGTCCCACCACTTCATGGGAAATAGATGGGGAAACAGTGAAAACAGTGTCAGACTTTATTTTGGGGGGCTCTAAAATCACTGCAGATGGTGATTGCAGCCATGAAATTAAAAGACGCTTACTTCTTGGAAGGAAAGTTATGACCAACCTAGACAGCATATTCAAAAGCAGAGACATTACTTTGCCAACAAAGGTCTGTCTAGTCAAGGCTGTGGTTTTTCCCATGGTCATGTATGGATGTGAGAGTTGGACTGTGAAGAAGGCTGAGTGCCGAAGAATTGATGCTTTTGAATGGTGGTGTTGGAGAAGACTCTTGAGAGTCCCTTGGACTGCAAGGAGATCCAACCAGTCCATTCTAAAGGAGATCAGCCCTGGGATTTCTTTGGAAGGAATGATGCTAACGCTGAAACTCCAGTACTTTGGCCACCTCATGCGTAAAGTTGACTCACTGGAAAAGACTCTGATGCTGGGAGGGATTGGGGGCAAGAGGAGAAGGGGACGACAGAGGATGAGATGGCTGGATGGCATCACCGACTCGATGGACTTGAGTCTGAGTGAACTCCGGGAGTTGGTGATGGACAGGGAGGCCTGGTGTGCTGCGATTCATGGGGTCGCAAAGAGTTGGACACAACTGAGCGACTGAACTGAACTGTAGTAGCCTTAGGTTTCTTAGATAATCATCTCATCAAACTCTCAGAGGACAGTGTAATCCCTGAAGGTGCCTATGGCCTGAAAAGAATCATCTGGTTTGAGCTTGTGCGTGTACCAGGGAGGGTCTCTGAAACCCCAGGCAAGCGCCTGCAGCCTCTGGAATCGCTCTTCTGGGATCGGGTCCATCGCCAAGGCTTCTTTGCCAAACCCCTATCTTGATGTCCTTGTGGATTGTTTTGACCAGGCTGAGAGTATCCTGTAAATATCAGCTTTTTCTTTCAAATAATACTTTTGATTTTGAAGTTATTTCTTTATTTGTAAATGCTGCCTCATTGGAGAAGACGATGGCACCCCACTCCAGTACTCTTGCTTGGAAAATCCCATGGATGGAGGAGCCTGGTAGGCTGCAGTCCATGGGGTCGCTAAGAGTCAGACACAACTGAGTGACTTCACTTTCACTTTTCACTTTCATGCATTGGAGAAGGAAATGGCAACCCACTCCAGTGTTCTTGCCTAGAGAATCCCAGGGACGGGGGAGCCTGGTGGGTTGCCGTCTATGGGGTCGCACAGAGTCGGACACGACTGAAGCGATTTAGCAGCAGCAGCAGCAGCTGCCTCATTGTGATGTCTACATGGCTGTATTAATATTCACATCTCTGCCACTAACATACCTCCCCATCAGCTGTGGCTTCAAAACTAGACTCAATGAATAAGGAATTCATACCTCTCAGTGAATTTAGTACTGTTGGTCTCCATTTTTCTGGACTTGCTTTCACTCTCATCATTTGGTTCACTAACTGCTACATTCAGAAAAGATGTGTCTTTTTCTGGACAAAACGGAACAAAAGGCTCTGAAGCTTGTTTGGCCCAGGATTTGGCTTAAGTTAAATTGGATTAAAAATAAATAATACAAATGTTACTTTCCTAACACAGCTAATAGTGCTAAACTATAAATTCAAAACCAGGCCTGATTAAATATTTAAACAATTGTAAACACGGCAAGTAATAAAAATAAATACATGCTTACATTTCTGAGATTTTTATGTACTTTTGAGTTAGAGTTTATAAACTATTTTTAAGTGTTACACTTTGTAACTTGGTCCTGCTGTGGATGACAAATATCCAGCTCGTGTCACACTGTTCAACCTGCTGACCACACCATAAGAGTTTAACAGCATCCAAAATTGTCTGTACTTTGTTGAACAAAATGAGTTCACTGGTCTCGCTCTTGGCTGTCACTATAATGTCAGATTGCCATGAAGAGTTTTTAAATGCTCTGTTTCCATACTTATCACAGACCAAGCAACAAACAGTTTGCAGACTAGAACACTTGAGTAACACTTCTAGCAAGTATTGGAGAACATAAGGAAATGTAGAAGCACTTGAAATATTAAATAGCAATAAAAATTCAATAGCTTAAAAAGGTAATAAAGGCCTCAGTGCAGCGTCCAGTTAACTGACAAATAGTCCATCCTAAAGGAAATCACCCCTGGATATTCACTGGAAGAACTGATGCTGAAGCTGAAGCTCCAATACTTTGGGCACCTAATTCAAGGAGCCCACTTGGAAAAGAAACTGATGCCAGGAAAAGCTGAGGGAAGGAGGGGAAGAGGGTGACAGAGGATGAGATGGTTGGATGGCCTCACCAACTCAATGGACATGAGCTTGAGCAAACTCTGAAAGACGGTGAAGGACTGGAAGCCCTGGTGTGCTATAGTCCATGGGGTCACAAGGAGTCAGACACGATTTGGTGACTGAACAGCCATGATCAACTCACAAATAAGTTGTAGAGACAGTAAATCCTTAAGTGTCCAGTGGAGAGGAAGCTCATTCAGGCTAGAAGTGTCAAGGAGAGAGCCTTATGGAACTTGTGGGACTTAAAATACTTCTTAAAGGATAATAAGATGTTTAAAAATATAATTCAGATCAGTTTTATTTTAGTCATTGTAGTATCTTGATTAGTTAATTGAGTTGTTCTGTAAGCCCAAAGTGAAACTTAAACATTAGTCATACTAATTAGTAATATATAAATACTGATTTTACTGCATGAATCTTACTGTCAGCCTTTGAATACAAAGGAAACTTTCTTGCTTGTGTTCTTTTTTGAAGAGATAAATTAAAAGTCTTTGTTCCTTTGAATCATTACTAATTTCTTGGTAATTACTGTGTTTGAACCAGATTCTTACTCTGTAATGTCCCTTTTAAAAAGCTCTGCTTCACAGATGTTGTTTTGTAATATGGGATCAGTTCTTGCCAGCTCAGTCTTCCTTTTTTATTTATCCTGCATGTAGTTTCTGTTGCATCACATCCTTTGCAGGGAATTGACTACAGGATCTGAGGGTAGGGTCATTTTCTTCATTGTTTTTGTCTATTACCTTTTTATGGAATCATACCTTTCTATTAGTCATCACCAAAAATTAAATGGGAGTTATTATTACACCTGTCAACTGGAAGTGTGGTGAGTTACACACAAGTTAAAGATGATTTTTTTTTCTCAGACCACTATTATTTTTAAACGTTAGTCCCATTTTAAAATAGGGTGCTATCAAAAAAAAGTTTCAGTTATAATAGTCAACAGGAATTTTGCAAGTGGTTACTATATGCCAGCTCCTTTCCAGGACTAGTCTCAGTGACGTGATGCTCTGATCTCTTTTTCTTTAATCTTAAATAATTCTGAGATCAAGAAATATGTGTAGGAGGCATGGTATAAAACTTATATGAAATCCAGCTCTTCTCTGGCATATATATATATATATATATATAATTTAATTTATTTTTGGCTGCGCTAGGTCTCCGTTGCTGCATGGGCTTTTTCTAGATGTGATGAAAAGGGCTACTTGCTCTTCATGGCGGTGCTCGGCCTTCTTTTACTGTGGAGATTGGGATCTAGGGGGCAAGGGCTTCTGTAGTTGTGGCTCCCGGGCTCTAGAGCACAAGCTGAGTAGTTGCGGCTCACAGGCTTAGTTGCTTCGCAGCATGTGAGATCATCCCAGACCAGGGTTCGAACCCGTGTCTCCTGCACTGGCAAGCAGATTCTCCTTTCATAGGTGTTCTGTTTAAAAAAGTGAAAAAATAGGATGCTATTCCTAAAAGAATCCAAATTTCTACCTTCTCTTGAAACATCAGAACTTCTGAAAGTAATAGATGGTTCCTACTCTGAAATTCAGACTCAGTTGCACCAGAATGGTATCCTATTTTTTTTTTTTTTCAAATAGAATTCTTTTTAATTTTTCATTTTAATCAAGGGCAGTTCATCAGACTTTCAGAAAGCTGGAGATAGGGCTTCTCTAGTGGCTCAGTGGTAAATAATCTGCCTGCAGTGCAGGAATCCCAGGTTCGATCCCTGGGTCAGGAAGATCCCCCAGAGAAGAGAATGGCAACCCACTCCAGTATTCTTGCCTGGAGGAGTCCACGGACAGAGGAGCCTGGTGGGCTACAGTCCATGGGATCACTAAGAGTCGGACACGACTGAGCAACTAACACTTTAGTTTTTTATGAAAGTAATAGATGCACCCTTTATATAGAGCGCATGCTCTTCTAGTCCCCACTGTGCCAGTGGACTGTCTTCCTGCTTCACTTGTCTTCTTTGCCACCTGGCCTTCACAGACAGCTTGGTTTGATCATAGGACTTAGTGTGTAAGAGCATGATTTACCCACAGAGTTCAAAACCACTCCAAAATAAAACCTCCAGCTTCACCAGCTCCATCAGCTACCTTTCCTAACCTGACCTGTGTGTCATTTGAAGGATAAAATTATGTGTAAATCTGTGGTTGAAATAAATTGGTTGATCTCAGAAATAGATTATGATAATATGTGTAAACAGATATTGTGTGATACGGATATTTACACACACATTTATGTGAGAATAAGACACATCTGAAAACATAACAAATGAGAAATCAGTCATCTGAGTGAAGGATATCTGGGAGCTTGTTCATGTTCTTCCTCCAACTTTTAAGTTTGAAATTATTTCAATATGAAAATTATTTTTAAATGTCAAAGCCAGCTCTCAACCACAGATTTGTCAACAGTGAGAAAGATTTTTTTTTCTTCCCTAAGTGATTAATCTTGTAGTCTGAATTTAGGGAAAGGGAACGTTTAAGGCCAACCTAATTGATCCCATGTCTTACAAGTTATTTTCCAGAAAAACAAATATTTCCTCTAGTTGATATGAGGAAATCATATTTCCTCATATCAAAACTTAGAAAAAAAGGGTTTTTTTGTATGTGTGAAAAACTGAAACAATTTGTCTCTGCATCTAATCATTAGTGAAGTGAAGTGAAGTCGCTCAGTCATGTGTGACTCTTTGTGATCATGGACTGTAGCCCACCAGGGTTCTCTGTCCATGGGATTTTCCAGGCAAGAGTACTGGAGTGGGTTGCCATTTCCTTCTCCAGTCATTAGTTCCCTGACTTAAGAAAGCACTCAAAGCAGAAATAAATGTAGGCTTCTTTGTATCCAAATAAGGACCTTATTAGCAAAGAATATCCATATTTTTGATGGGTAGACATCCACATATTACATATTTTAAGCAAGCAACCATGCTGTCAAGAGGGCACAGAATTTGAGCAACATGTTCATTTGTGGTGATGAATTTGTGCCGGTTTAGTTGGGCATGTTGGCCTCATCAGCTCTGTGTCTCTCCTAGAAGACTGGTTAGGATACCAGTGCACACGGCCCCAGCAGAGAACAAAGATAAATCATCAACAACCAAATTCATTCTCCTTTGTTGTTCTTCAGTCACTAAGTCGTGTCTGACTCCTTGCCACCCCATGGACTGTAGCCTACCAAGCTTCTCTGTCCAATGGGATTTTCCAGGCAAGGATACTGGAGTGGGTTGCCATGCCCTCCTCCAGGGGATCTTCCTGACCTAGGGATCGAATCCGTGTCTCCTGCATTAGCAGGCAGATTCTTTACTCTGGAGCCACCAGGGAAGCCCAGTTCATTCTCCTTACTAACCCAAATAAACCAGACGATTTGTCCCAGAATTGGGTAGTGGTAAGCCTCTTTCTGCTGACTACAGTATCCTTTTGACAGGTCCCAGTCATTCCTGGAGAACTTCCTTATTCTCCAGCTCCGTAATACTGATTCCAGGGACATCTAGTGCTTTCCCTGGCCTGGTGATGGATTCAGTCATTTCTCCAAAAAGCCTTGGTTCCTGTTGATGCCACGTGGCTCTTAAAAATCAAGATTTGGGTAGTAGGTCTGGTTGTTGCTGCCAGGGTGTCCTTGCTTCTAGGCTTGCTCAGCACAGTCTGCAGGGGAACATGCACACACACACACACACACACACACACACACACACACACACACGCATTTCCATTCCTTTGTCAATTTAGGTTAAATATCATGAGTTTGTCCTGATACCTCCCATTTCAGCCTAACCCCTGGGGTTTATTTTAGCTGTCTCCCTTCTATCTTTGTAATTTCCTTCTGCAGAAGTGAGAAACCTGGCTCCCATCATCATCAGCCTGTTTGTTTATTTTCTTAAGCCTCCTATATGTAACTAAGTTCCCCACGGTGCAGCCACCTCCCTGGCCTCTCCACTGCCAGACACCCCAGCTGCACTGGTGGGATCTTCTCCTGGCCCCACCACACATCAACGAGCCAGCTGAGTCCTCCATCCTGGCCCTGCCAAGTACACTGGCCGTGCTGGCCAAACCCTTGACTTTTTAAACTTAGGTGAATTATAAGCAAACACTTGAGACAGAATGTTTCTTGAAATTGGAAAATAAGAGGATTAATATTTTTCATTATTCAATCACATGGTTTCAGTTCTCATTCACAGAGGACAAGGGCATTTACTGCAGTCAACATTTGGAAATAATGCTATCTGTAAGTAGACTTATCTTTTCTTTCCTTTTTTGAAATGTGACATTAACAGACACTTAGGGAAACTGTGCTGCTTCAGTGAGCAAGGTTGAACTTGAAGAGCAGCTGCCTTCTGAGGACAGCTAGAGCTATTCCTGTTGGCCTGGTTGGTGGGGGCACACTTAAAGAAAAAGTAAATATTACAGTGTTTGTCTTACATTGGCAACCAGTCGACTCACATAAATTCCTTTCTCAGTTTGATCTAGCCATAAAAAAAAAAGAATTTTTTCTGCTTTAGGAACTAAGACAAAATAGGGAAAATTATTTGTTTTTTCCATTTCCTGGTGTATTTGATCTGTTTTTAGTTTTTGACTCTCTTCTTTGCCACCACATTCTTCCTCTCTTAGTTCACTTCCTGATGTCTGTGCTCCTGAGTGTAGACAGCACTTGGTGATTTTCACAAGTGAAGGAGGATCAAGTGGAATCATTGATTATCCATTGTCTCTGTGGCTTTGGAGTGTGTGGATTTTTATCATCTGAATATGGGCCCATTTAATACTTGGCAGTTTTCATAATGAATCTCTTATGGTGCCAGGTTCCGTCCTCTCTTAGTAAGAATTCCCTTGGGTCCCACAGCAGTGTACTAGGAATAAGTAAAAATAATTTTTTAAAAAGCTGCCTTCTAATTTCTTAGGGAACTTAATTACAGTTTAGGAATACAGCTGTAAAATACAAGATCTCAAATATCATGTAAAGATGAAAACCCTTTGCTGAGTAGTAAGAGTCAATGTCTTTTGAGTTTAATAGCTCCTCTTAACCAGAGATCTCCAACCTCCAGGATCTAATGCCTGTGATGATCTGAGGTGGAGCTGATGTAATAATAATAGAAATAAAGTGCATAATAGAAATAAAGTAAATGTAATGCCCTTGAATCATCCTGAAACCTTCCCCTCACCTCCCGGTCCATGGAAAGATTCTCTTCCATGAAACTGGCCCCCTGGTACCAAAAAGGTTGAGGACCACTGCTCTAAACCCTTCCAAAGTCAGGTCACTTCTCCTTACCATAATGACCTTATCCCCAAATGAACAGTCATTATTGAGAAGTTCTGGTGAGCAGCTCTTGATACTTCACTTGGAGATGCCATCTGACATTCTTGATTTCCTTTTGTGACTTGTTGGCATCTGAGGAGCTACAGTATTAGCAGATTAGCACTGTGAAAGTTCTGTACGCCCCCAGACACTTGGAACATGGGATAGTTCCAGCCTGACCTCCCTCCTTCCCCTGAGGCTACTGTCGGCAGCACTGAAGTCAGGCTGCCTACACAACTTACACCCTACACCACTGATAGGGAAAGGAAGTGCACCCTTCCCTCTGTCTTAGGCACAAGAAAGGTTGTATTTAAAAAAAAAAAAAAAAGCAAGCCAAGTGATACTGCCAAATATAACAAGTATGAGGATTATGCAAAATTAAAAACTTTACATGAGGCGATGTGGCCTTAATTGACATTGCAGACTTGTTTTTTCGGCTGTGCCGGGTGTTCATTGCTTCGCCTGGGCTTTCTCTAGTTGTGGAGAGTGGGGGCCACTCTTCATTGCAGTGTGCAGGCTTCTCATTGCAGAGCTCAGGCTCCGGGGTGCACAGGCTTCGGTAGCTGTGGTGCATAGACTCAGCTGCCCTGCAGCCTGTGGGATATTAGTTTCCAGACCGGGGATTGAACCTGTGTCCTCCTCATTTGCAGGTGGATTCCTAACCACCTGCCCACTAGGGAAGTCCTTGTTGCAGATTTCTGACAAAGAAAGCCAAGGAAAGAGCCAGACGACAAAGTTTCTGGCTGTTCGTTCATTCACTCAGTAAATATTTTTGCTGGTTTTAAAATCCTCTGCTCAGTGGCAGCTACTAGCTCAGCCCACCAGAAACAATCACTGAACACATAACTTAGGAGCATCTGGGCAAATTTCCAGTTTCTCTGCTCTTAGGAAATTCCTCCTGTAGTAGAAACAGATCTCCCTCCCAGGCCAGTGAAAGCTGCTTCTCTTTGTGTTTCACATCTGTCTAAGTGGAGATAATGGTTAGGTGATGGTTTCAAATACACGGTGATTTCCTTCTTACCTGTAATTGGGTATGTAATGTCAACAAAAGGAGGGTTGGGAAGATTTTCCATTAATATTTCAAACAGAAAATGTATGTTTAAGTAGCAACATACATGAAAAATATCCAACGTAATTCTTGTACAATAGGCACACAATAAATAGAAATTGAGTGTGACTTTGTTTATTGAACTTAAAACAGGTGTCCTGACAGTAAAGTGCAAAGGAAAGAATTTGTTCACTTGGCTACAGTGTCACCTGCCTCACAGCCGTCGCCCAACTTGTACCCAAAAGCTGCCTACCTGGTGGTCCCAAGGCAGATGAGCAAAGCCTTCATGTGTTTATGAAAACCGGGTTAAAGAACTATAGTTTTTAAAAAGTGATACAGTATATTGAGTAGGTGTTCTGTCATTTACTAAGTTGGGCATAGTTGTGAAAAAGTGACAGTGAAGACTTGTTAGCTTTCCTGTCACCTAGAGAACCCAGCAGCAGGATACCTGGGTACAGGTGAGATAGTGGGGCTTCCTGCCAGTAAAAATCTGAGGGTAGATAGGATAAGAATCCCAAGTCTCCTATCTGTTAAACAGATCATCAACAAGGACCTGCTGTATAGCACAGGGACCCTACTCAGTATTCTGTGATTTTGAAAGAGAATCTGAAAAAATAATGGGTATGTATATATATAAATATAGTAACTAAATCACTTTGCTGTGCAGCAGAAACTAACACAACATTGTAAATCAGCTATACTCCAAAGAAAATAAAAATTTTTATTTTTAGAAGAAAGAAGGAAAATAAAAATTAAAGAGAATTTTAAAATGCTTAATAACAGCATTTTTTTTTTAAATCCTGTTTTTCCTACTTTGTTTCAGTCCTCGGACATCTCTGGCATTTATGTATTTGGTTTTCTTTCATGTTTTTTAAGTTGGAGTATAATTGTAATGTTCTGTTAGTCTCTCCTGTACAGTAACAGTGAATCAGCTGTAAGTATACATATATTCCCTCCTCCTGAGCCTCTCTCCCACACCGCCATCCCACCCCTCTAAACTGTATTTGTTTTTTAAAAGAGTGTGCAGTTCTAAAAAAAAATTGCTACAAATGAACTGACATACAAAACAGAAAGAGACCCATAGACATAGAAAACAAACTTATGGTTACCAAAAGGGAAAGTGGTGGGGGGTGGGGAGGGATGAATTAGGAGTTTGGAATTAACATATACACATTACTGTATATAAAATACATAATCAACAAGGACCTGAGTCACTTTGCTGAATACCTGAAGCTAACACAGCATTGTAATCAACTATATTGCAATTAAAAAAATTAAAACAAAAATGAAGTAAAAGTGTTCAGTACTGTAGTTTAAGTGATTTATAGTATTATTTAAAATGCATAATCATTATCCATTTATATGATTGTGCATTCCTGTCAAAGGATTTTCCAGTTCATTTTCCTGAGCAGAGTATGTTTATAAATAGGTTAACTCCTTACGCAAGGTGAAATGCAGTTAACTACTTATCTAATCATGCCAGATAGTCAAACGGTTACTGAAATAAAAACTCTTTTATAAATGAAATGGATGCAGAGGAATAAATATGTAAGAGTTGAGCCCTGTGTTGGACAATTTCTATTTGTTACCTGTCAATTGGAAGAGAAAATATTGTGTCATAGGACAGTTTCCTTTTTGTCTTTGGTCTAGATCTTCATGCCTGTCATCAGGCATTCAGCATCTCATGGCTAAATAAAGCTGTTGTGATTTAGTCATACGCTAACATTGTAAAATATCTAACATCTTGTAGGAGTTTTTCGTTCATTTTGTTTTTTGTTTTTCCTAATATTGTATGAATATTTAAATATCTGTTCTCGTGGTCTGAGAGTCTCTCTAGTTTCTGCAGACTCTTACAGTCCCTTCCTTTCCTTTCCTTTACCTTACTTTACTGTGCGTTCAGTTCACCAGTCTTTATATTTCCTCTACTAGGATTTGAGGAACATCAGTCAATGAAATATTCAAATACTATGGAAAAGCTATAGGGAGGGGGAATTCCCTGGGGGTCCAGAAGCTAAGACTCTGAATTCCCAGTGCAGTGGGCCCTGGTTAGGGAATTAAGATCCCACATGCCGCAACTAATAGTTCGCATAGTACAACTAAAGATTCTGCATGTTGCAACAGAATTTTGCAAGACCCAGTGCAGCCAAATACATTTCAAAAATATATTAAAAAAAATTTTTTTTTAAATAAATGTATAAGGTGGCAGACGATGATCAAGCAGATGATGTGCATTCCATGACGTGGGTTTGGTAAACTTACAGACCTTTTATGATTTCATAGAAAGAACAGTTTTCTCTGCAGCATCAAAACCTAAACATTTCAGATTCACTTTCAACAGTATGTCCAACCTAATAGTGATTCTCTACCCAGCATAGACATGTCCTAACACCAGCAGTAGTAGACACTCATCCATTGTAAAGAGGGTGGTTGGCTGAGTGCCCCGTGAGTGGGCAGGATCCTTCCCATGATGTTGATCGATTTGAAATGTGAACCCTTCCAGACACCCCAGCAGAGAAAACAGCACAAACTGAAAAGCAGTCCACTTACACATGTCGCCCCAGCTGCTGTGTTTGACAGACTATGTTTCATAGCCTCAAGACTTACCTTGTTTTCATTGAAATATACCTTAAAATGTTCTGTTTCCTTTTGCTAGGTCAATGAGTTGTGATATTTCCTAGCCAAGGGGTTTAGACAGTGTACTGAGAGCTGGTCATCATATTCTTATTTTTAACCACATTGCCTGGGACCTCAGTATATAGCCTTTATGGAGGAGGGTGTTGGACTGTGTCTAGTATTTTCTTACACCAAGAAAGTAGAATCACGGAGTAATTTGACATGATCAAATTCAGATAGTGAAAAATTTATAGTAGAACCCATATCTACTATGTCTTTAATATCTTCTTGATTTTAAATTAGACAGTGGAGCATGTGGTCCCCTGACAAGGTTTGACCATCATGCCAGGTAAAGATTTCTGACTGCCCTCTCTGTTTGCTTAATACTCTGTGTTATTCCCTTTGTGTCCAAGGGATCAGATTTAATTAGCTTATGAGAGAAAGAAAAGGAACACCTTCCCTTGGCTGTGTCTCAGGAATTAGCCTGTCAGAATCCCGGTCACCTCCTAAAATTCTTCTCTTCCTCCGCTCTTCTCACTCACAGGCAGCATCATGGTCTGCTCAGTTGTGGATGTGAGAAAGCCCGACCCCTCTGCGCCCCTTCTCACCTCCCACATCCCGTCTAAGTCATCCTGTCTCATCAGTTCTGTTTCTGCTCTTCCAGCCTGTCCACTGCTCCGTCTCTCCACTACTCTGTTCCAATCAAAGCCCTGGTCATCCCTTCCTGGGGCTAATGCTGTAGCCTCCTCACTTTCCACCCTGCCATCAGAGGGGGCTTTCAAAAAAAAGCCAATGGGATCAGTACTTACAATTCTGCCCTTGAGATGAATCCTCAGATCCTCACAATGTACCTGCAGGGCTTGCACACTCTAGCCTCTCCCCTCACGCCCCTGACGTCACTGTCCCCTTGCTGTCTCTGCTGTGAGGTGGTCATGTGGTCCTGCTCTAGTCCTCAGGCATGTGTTCCCCCTTCCACCGGGCAATGCACGTTCTCCTGCCCCTTCCCCGAGCCCTTGTCAAGTGCCGTCCCTCTCGTTAGTGTGCAGAAGGATGGAGACGGCTCTGTCTGTTCGTTCCTCCCCACATGGTTCCCAGCACAGTTCCCGGCATGGAGCGTGGGCCGTAATAATGATGTATTGAATGAGCGAATGCAAAAAAATTTAAAGACAGCAATAAGAACGTTTGAAATGACTCTTTCTCTATAAGGCATACCTTACTATATAATAGAAATGTGTTTCCAAAAAGTAACCATTACCTTAAAAGGTATATGAAAGTCAAAGAGTTGGTCACTCTGTCATGTCCCACTCTTTGGGACCCCAAGGACTGTAGCCCATCAGGCCCCTCTGTCCATGGACTTCTCCAGGCAAGAATACTAGAGTGGGTAGCCATTCCCTTTTCCAGGGGATCTTCTCAACCCAGGGATTGAACCCAGGTCTCCCGTATTACAGGCAGATTCTTAACCATCTGAGCCACCAGGGAAGCCCTTAAAAGGTATATATCAAAAGCAAATTATTTTCACTGGGAGGGAGGGAGGAAAGGGAAGGAAAGAAGGAAGGAAGAAAGGAAGGAGTGAATGAGTGAGTAAGTAATTCAGCTAGGCATCTCCTGACCACACTTTCTGGTTGACTACCTCTTGTGTTGCTCACGTGAAGAGATGTTGCTCTGGAGAAAACCAAGAGATGGACTCAAGAAGTCTATAAAAACCACTCCCAGTGGCCCTAGCCTGTTCCCTATGTCCTGCGAAAAGCCTAGACATTTTATGGAGGGGTTTTGGCTTAAGAGGGTCTGTCCTAGAATGATTTCCAGACACGACGCCAGGCTGGATCATGATCCATTCAGCTTAGAAAAGTGACCCTTGCCTGAGGATAAACAGCTCAGCGCAGCTGCAGTGAGTGGGGCAATGGGACCTGCATGGGGAAAAGACGCTTCCTGCCATTCGGAGGGCTGGCGGTGCTGCTCATGGTAAAAACAGGACCTGGTCTTCTGCAGGCTTACCACGTGTCAGCAGTGTGTCTCGGGGTCGCATTTCTTATCACAGTCCTGTGAGGTAGATACTAGCATCGTCCCGCCTTTCCGATGAAGAAAGTACCTCTCTAGCAGAGAGAGAAGGTCACTTGCACATAATTGTAGAGCTGCTGCTGCTGCTAAGTCGATTCAGTCATGTCTGACTCTGTGCGACCCCATAGATGGCAGCCCATGAGGCTCCCCCGTCCCTGGGATTCTCCAGGCAAGAACACTGGAGTGGGTTGCCATTTCCTTCTCCAATGCATGAAAGTGAAAAGTGAAAGTGAAGTCGCCCAGTCGTGTCTGATACTTGGTGCTAAATTGCCATCTGGTTCCAGAGCACATTTTCTTTCTTCTTTTTTTTAATTGGGGTATAGTTGCTTTATAATGTGTTAATTTCTGCTGTACAATGAAGTGAATCCAATATTGTTGTTTGGTCATGACGTCCTGTCCTACTCTTTTGTGACCCCATGGACTATACCTGCCAGGCTCCTCTGTCTATGGGATTTCCCAGGCAAGAAAACTGGTATGAGTTGCCATTTCCTTCTCCAGGGGATCTTCTGGACTCAGGGATTGAACCCACGCCTCCTGCATTGGCAGGCAGATTCTTTACCTCTGAGCCACCAGGGAAGCCCCATATATCCCCTCCCTCTTAATTGGAGGCTGATTGCTTTACAGTATTGTGTTGGTTTCTGCCATACATCAAACATGAATCAGACATAGGTATACGTAGCTCCTCTCTCTCTCAAACCTCCCTGCCACCCCGACCCCACCCATGTAGGTCATCACAGAGTGCCGAGCTGAGCTCCCTGCACTGTACAGCCGGATCCCATTAGCTGTGTCTTACACATGGCAGAGCTCGTATGTCAATCTCCCGATTCACCCCATCATCCACCCCCCACCCCATGTGTCCACCGTCCATTCTCTACATCTGCAGAGAGCACGTTCTTACCATGCCCTTTTGTCTGCTCTGAGGGTTCAGGGAGCCTCGTGCACTGCAGTCACTGGCGGGATGCGGTGAAACTACTCGAGCCTTCTCTGCCAAGGCTGCAGCGTATTAATAAAAAGTCAAAATAGAGCATCCTATTTCAGAAACTCTTAAGGCGCTGTAAACCCAAATGGTGCTTACAACTACCTATATGAAGTTGTATCAGATCAGATCAGATCAGTCGCTCAGTCGTGTCAAGTCACATGAATAACTTGTCAAGTAACTTAATTTTAAGGATACCTTCTTTGAGCCTTCCCACTCCTAGAGCTGGGTTAGGTATCTTTTCTCTAAGCTTCCATAGCATCCTTTCTTTCTTGTTATTATTGCCTTAGATTTTTTCTGAAACAGCATGTGTGTGTGAGAGAGAGAAAGAGGAGGGAGGGAAAATGGGAGCAAGAAGGGAATGATAAAAAAAAGAATCTGTAATTTTTAAACCCTCTTTCCTTATTTCTACTACATGACATTGTCTTTGTAAACCTTCTACTGCAACAGTGCCATGCCTTATTCTTCTTTGAAACTCAGACTCCTGGCATAGTGCCTGGTACGTGGCACTTATTAATTACTCACATGTGCATGACTGCACACAGACAGCAAGTAGCTGAGCAGGATTCAAACCCAGGGTTCCAGGGCTGTGTGACTCTCCATCTCGTAATCTTTCCAGCATAGTCCCTGCCTGTCTCAGGAAGATACTGTCTAACAAAGGGGATAAAGCAAATTGACTGCCTCGCATGGAGACCATGATTTTGCCAGAAACAGAGATAAGATGCCTTCAGCCTTGGGAGAGATTCCTCTCCAAGAACTGGGGAAGGTGAACTGAGCCTTATGACAGTTGGCAGTAAGCTAATGAGTGTTGCATAAGTTTGGTGCACCAGTAAAGAAAGGGGTCAAAGTTTTGTGTACTTTAAAAATAAAACTGCAGTATAGGCTGTCCTTTCGAAACGGGCCAGCATCATTGGTTGAGAAAAACCCACACCCAGGAAAACAGAAACTCTCATAGATTGTAAATGAACGTGTAAATTGCTACAACCTCTTTGGAGAATAATTTGGCGATCATTCAGAAGTTTAAATTGCAGACAGTCCTCTCAGTTAGCAGTTTCAATTCTAGGAATGTCTTTTACAAGTATATATACACATATGCACGAAGAAGTATAAGCTGTTTTTATAGTTGCATTGTTCATAGTAACAAGTGATTGGTAATAACCGATTAAATATTTCATTGTATATTCACCCATGAAATGAAGTACTCTAAAGACATCAAAAATGAGGCCTTTCTCTTTTTACTTACATGAAACCATAGCCAAGATACATATCTCTTTAATTAGAAAAAAGTCATCTTTGTTAAAAAATACTATGTGAATGCATGTGTGTTTGTGTGCATAAACTATTCCCGGAAGAATTCACAGGAAACTAGTTCCAGTGATTACTTCTGATGAGAGAAATACTTTCACTACCTAGTCATTGGTATCTTTTGATTCTTTTACTGAGAGTCTATATTGCCTATTCAAAAGTAATAAATTACTAAAACTTAAACCTGCTATATAAGGAAGTTTAACAGTTGGATTTTTATTCGCAACTTTTAATTTTGATATAATTTCAGGTTTACAGACAAGTTGCAAGAATGCCACAAGGAGCCTCCTAGGAGTGTGCCTTGCGTCTGTAGTTGTTGTAATCTCTTCTCATCTTGAGTGTTATTCAGCCTTTGTCTATTTTCTTGACTGTGAGGTTTTCCACTTCTTTTGTAGACTATCCTTCAATTTAGGGTTGTTTTCCGTTTCCTTCTGATTAGGTTCAGGTCATGTGTTTCTGGCAGATGCCACAGAAGTGATGGTTGAGTCCTCACTGCCTCCTACGAGGAGGCTCTGCATTTCTCTGGGTCCTTAGCCCCATGGCTATGGGAGACACAGCTCTCCTCCAGGGCACACACAGAAGCTTTCCCATCATTTCATGGTACAATATCATCCTTTTCATTCACTGCTTTGTCCAGGGATGTTAGCACCTCCTGGCTGACTTCCTATTCCTGTTACTTTTCCAAGAATTTGAGAGTATCATGGCTTATCACCCCGCTCCTTGCTTCCTACAAAGGTTGATTGGGAGCATCCGATGGAGATGTTGATGTATCTCAGGGGTCAGATCACACACCCTAGGCTGTTGGTGCTCTCTTTACTACCAGAATAGACTCATAGTGGGTTTAAATCTAATCATTTCAGATAGCCCCAATTCCAGAACCCCCCAAGTCGGTTCAGAATATTCATCCTCAAATTCTGTCCCTTTGATACCTCTCTTGGTACCAAAGTCTGTCACTAGTTTGGGTTACCCAGAGAAACAGAATCAACAAAATGAGAGTGAGTGAGTGTGTGTGTGTGCAGAAACTTTTGGCTTTTGCAGTTATGGACACTGAGAAGTCCAACACCTGCAGTTGGCAAGCAAAAGACCCAATGGTATAAATTCTAGTCTGAGTCTGTGTACAAAGGCAGGAAACCTATGTCTCAGCTCAAAGACAGCCAAGCAGAAAGGATGCCTTCTTACCCATTTAATTCTAGTCAGGCCTTTGATGGCTCACACACTGGGGAGGGCACTCTGCTTGACTCAGTCTACTGATTGTAGTATAATTAACCAAAAAGGCAACACCCAGAGTAATGTTTGACCAAATATCTGGGCACTCGATGGCCCAGTCAACTTGACACATCAAACTGATTAGCTCAGGCACATATGTTATTAATAGTTTGTTTCATTGGGTGAAACAAATATTGGGTGATACTAATTTTACTTAGTTGGTTTAAGTGGTTGTAAGGTTTCTCCACTGTAAAATTATTGTCTTTCTCTTTTGTAATTAAGAAGTGATTTGCGGGGAGATCCTTTGAGTCCATGTAAATACCTTCTTCCTTGTCATATTTTTAACTCCTCGTCTCAGCATACACAAATCGTTGTCTAACTCACATCATTCCTTCTATATTTCTTAAGTGGGTTTCCACTCTAAAAGGATTTTCCTTCTCTTATTTATTCCTTTTTTATATTAATGTGGATGCATAGATGCTTACTGTATTCAAAGGATTATAATGTTCCTGGCATTATTTATCTCAATGTTCACATGGTCCCAGATTTAATCAGGGAACCATTCATTCACCTGATGGCTCCCCCGTCCTTTTAACTTTTCCCTCTCCTTCCTTGAGTACTATTTTCTGTCCCTGCTTTCTGTCACAACATGGTATTCCGGCTCATCTTCTGTTTTCCTGTACAAGCTCTGGAGTCAGTTTTTCTCCAAGGAACCCTGGGTCCTTTTAGTTAAGAAGGATAACATTTACAAGCCAACATCTGGGTGTCATTGCTTCTAAGCTCTCTCAGCAGATGGAACTAGGAAATGTGTGTGTTTATACATCATCCTCCGTTTATCCCCCATAAGCCATAAGTTTGTACTGAATTCTCCAATTCTAAGTCAACCCCACATATTTTGTAACTTCTCTGCCAGTGAAAAACCTGTCTTGATTGGAGTAGGTGCCATTCAATTATATTTTCCTGGAATAAAAATTGCTAGTAGTAGTAGTGTTAGTCGCTCAGTCGTGTCCAACTCTTTGCAACCCCGTGGACTGTAGCCCTCCGGGCTCCTCTGTCCATGGGATTCTCCAGGCAAGAATACTGGAGTGGGTTGCCATTCCCTTCTCCGGGGGATCTTCCCGACCTTTGTATCTAAATTTTTTGAAGTTTCCTACATGAAAGACTTTTTTATGTTGAATCCTGAGGATATGACCTATTTTTAGCCAGAGTGACATCTTGCTTTATTTAATACTTCCTCCCCACCCTACCCCCAATTTTTGAAAGTCACAAGGAAATAAGAGAAGTTTACTCAGTGAAACTAAGTATATAAATGGGAAAAATGGTAATGATGGCAGGTGATTTAAAGTTTTGCATACCTGATAGCCTGCATTTTCTTGTAAGTAGAATGCAAAACCATTTTCTGAGAGAGTGTTGTTGTTCAGTCGCTCAGTCATGTCTGACTCTGCAACTCCATGGACTGTAGCATGCCAGGCCTCCCTGTCCTTCACCAACTCCCGGAGCTTGTTCAACCTCATGTCCATTGAGTTGATGTCATTCAATTATCTCATCCTCTGTCGCCCCCTTCTCCTCCTGACCTCAGTCTTTCTGAGCAGGTAGACGTGGGATAAGGGAACTCATGCATTCATTCCTTTATTTTTTTCACTCATCAACTATTTAACCACCCCCATATAAATTCCAGGACCATGTTGCATGCTGAAGATACAGCAATGATCAAGGTAGATATGGCCTGTATTCCCCTGGAGACAGACAATAAGCAAGTAAACAAGAACCTGCTTGTGGCAAATTATTATAAAGGAAACAAACAAGTGGGGGATGATGGGGGTGAGCTGTTTAGATGGGAAAAGAACTAGTCTTCTCAGCCAGAGTCCACAGTGACCAGGGATACCTAGTTGGCATGAGATGAGCCAATAGCTCAATATCAGATTGACCTGACATTGAGATTTTCCAGTGAAAAGATTTAAGGATAGGGATGAAAAGTGAAAGTGAAATTGCTCAGTCGTGTCTGACTCTTTGCAGCCCCATGAACTGTAGCCTACCAGGCTCCTCCATCCATAGGATTTTCTAGGCAAGAATACTGGAGTGGTTTGCCATTTCCTTCTCTAGGAGATCTTCCCGACCCAGGGATTGAACCCGGGTCTCCTGCATTGTAGGCAGACACTTTACCGTCTGAGCCACCAGGGAAGTAGTAGCCACCAGGATAGGAATAAATAGTTAGATTTATGTTTTCAGATCATGCCTCCTGCTGTATAGAGATTGAAATGGGGCAGACCAGTTAAGAGGATACCTGTGATGGGAAGGTTATCTAAGACTCCATGTTCTTTTAAAAAAAATTTTATTGGAGTATAGTTGCTTTACAATGTTGTGTTTATTTCTGCTGTACAGCAGAGTGAATCAGCTATGCATATATGTCCCCTGTGTTTTGGATTTCCTTCCCATGTAGGTCACTGCAGAGCACAGAGTAGAGCTCCCTGTGCTATGCGATTGATTCTTGCTATCTATTTAATAGTAGTATGTATGTGTCAATCCCAATCTCCTAATTCATCCCACCCCCACTTCCCCTGTGACTCCGTATTCTTGCTAACCTTGTTCACTATAAAACCCCTGATCTATAGGTGAAAAATGGTACCACTGATTTGCATTTCATTAAGTGAAAAGTGAAATTGAAACATGTTTTCACGGAACTTATTTTGGTATAACTAGTTGCACCAGTTTCCTAGAGTTGCTGTAACACATTACAACAAGCAAAGTGTCTTAAAGCAGTGGGCATTGACTGTCTCACAGTTCTGAAGGCTGGAAGTCCAAAATGAAGGTATCAGCCGGCCATGCTCTCTCTGAAACCTGAAGAGGAGAAGTCCTTCCCCACCTCCTCCTAGCTTCCAGTGATGACCCTCAGACCGTGGCCTTCCTTGGCTTGTAGCTGCTTCTGCCTCTGTCATCACGGGGCATCCTCCCTGTCCATCTGTCTTCACAGGCATTTTCCTCTACTTGGAAGGACAGCAGTCACACTGGCTTAAGGCCCATCCAGTGACCTCATCTTGATCACATCTGCAAAAGCCCCATTTCCAAATAAGGTCACCCTCCCAGCTACCAGGGCTAAGGACTTCAACATACCTTCCTGGGGGAACACAATTCAAGCCATCTCATTAGTAATCTGTTGTGTTTTTTCCCCCCTAGGTGGCTAGCTCATTTCTAACACTGTGGACATTCATTATCGGTATTATTGCTGTTTTGAAATGTCCCCATTATCATGTACAGAACCCTTCAGGAACCCTCATTATGTCACCTCCAGTACCTCCTGCCTCTCTCGTTTCCTTCTTTCTGCTTTAATTTTGTTTTTCCATTTCCTTTTGCTTACATGTCTCCACCTCTTCTTCTTGTCCCTGGCTTTTTGCAGCAGTGCCCATTCCTCTTTTTATATCTTTTAATATGACCTTCCTTTATGTGGGTTTTTCTTTTCTTGAGCTCTTTTGGTATATCTCCTTTAAAAATGATTTTTAAATATGAAAGCTCTTTTAAAAAATGATGTTCTCTTTGATCTCCTGGTTGATAGGGCTATATATTCTTTACACTCTTTGCTTTCATGCACGAATATTTTTTTCATAGTTTTTCTCCTTTGTGGTGAATCCTTACTTTCCTCGGGTATTCTTGATCTGCTTTTTGTCTGTACAGTTCTTTTCCTTTTAACATCTGAACAAGGGTGCCATTCTGATTCACTTTTTTCTTTTTTATTCATCTATTTTTTATTTAAGTATGGTTGACTTATACTGTTGTACCAATTTCTGCTGTACAGTGAAGTGACTCAGTTATGCACATACATACATTCTTTTCTGGTTCACTTCAGATTATTTGGGACTTCCCTGGTGGCTCAGACAGTAAAGTCTACAATGCGGGAGACCTGGATTCGAGCCCTGGGTTGGGAAGATCCCCTGGAGAAGGAAATGGCAATCCACTCCAGTACTATTGCCTGGAAAATCCCATGGACAGAAGAGCCTGGTAGGCTACAGCCTATGGGGTCGCAAAGAGTCGCAAAGAGTCGGACACGACTGAGTGACTTCACTTTCACTTTCAGATTATTGCCAACTTTGAATAGGTATGTTCCATTCTGGGTTGGTTAGTTGCTGAAAGTTAGTGTGCAGAAGGATCTGTAGATCTCCAAGTTTGGGATCCATTACTTCCAGACCTTTTCTCACTAACACTCTGCCCGGATATGGCAGGCAGTTTGCCCGTCTAGCAAGCAGGTCCCATACATACGTGTGAGACTTCTGGGAGATGAGTTAGCATGGCCGCTCTGCATTTACAGAGATCACCTGCTGCAGAACAATTGTACCTACTTTTTCATTTTCTCCTCACCATTCTGGCAACCTCCTTTTTTTTCTGCAAAAACATAATTTCCACTCCTGTCTTTATTTATCTCCACCTTGCAGCTCTTCAGAAGTGTCAAATGGGACCTCTTGTTTTGCAGCCACTTGCAAAACAAGGGTCAGGTCCCCAGACCCTGCCATGCTTATCAAAAGATGGTTGGTTTGGGGACTTCCCTGATGGTCTAGTGGTTAAGACTCTGTGCTTCCGATGCAGGGGGTGTGGGTTTGATCCCTGATCAGATAACTAAGGTCCTGCATGCTATGTGGTGCAGCCCAAAAAAAAAAAAAAAAAGTTGGTTTGGCCATTCGAGAGCTACAGCTGTTTCTGGAGGACTTGCTCCCATGCCTGGACTTTGCAGAAGCGCATACTCACTCTTAGCAGCCCCTCTCCATGAGGATCATTTTGCAGTGCTTCTCACCCTCTCTTCATGGATTGTATTTCTGAGTTGTGGCTAGTTTTCTGTTTTCTCCTAGATAAAGTTTTCTTTTCTGGTTTTGTCTTCTTGTTGATTTTTCAGAGGGTAGAGTAGAGCTAAGATATCGTTACTCCAGCCTCCTTAAATGGGCGTGCCTTAGGTCAGCAGTTCCCGACCTTTTTGGCACCAGGAACCAGTTTTGTGGAAGACAGTTTTTCCACGGACCGGAGTTGGGCTATGCTTTCAGGATGATTCAAGCCCATTACATCTATTGTATGCTTTATTTCTATTATTATTACATCAGCTCCATCTCAGATCACCAGGCATTAGATCCTGGAGGTGGGGGACACCTGCTTTAGGTGGTGTTTGGAGTAGATACTGGATTCAGCCCTAGAGAACTTAAGTGTTTAGAGATCGTGAGGAAAGAGGAGCCAGCAAAGAGATTGAGGATGAAACCCCAGGAATGCACAGAAGCCAGGAAGGAATGTAGGGAGGAAATAGGAGTCAATGTCAGATGCTCCTGAGAAGCCAGTATGATGACAATCAGCCAATGGATTTAGCAGTTTCATTGGGGACTTAACTTTGGGAGGGCTTCCCTGGTGGCCCAGGCGGTAAAGCATCTGCCTGCAATGCAGGAGACCTGGGTTTGATCCTTGGTTTGGGAAGATCCCTGGAAAAGGAAATGGCAACTGACTCCAGCACTCTTGCCTGGAAAATCCCATGGACAGAGGAGCCTGGTAGGCTATACAGTTCATGGGGTCGCCTAGAGTCGGACATGACTAAGCGACTTCACTTTCACTTAACTTTGGGAAGTTGATCCAGGTTTACTGAGGTGCTAGAGAGGAACCCAAATTGAAAGTGGTTGAGGAGGTAATAGAAGACAAAAAAATGGCAGGTATAGGTGTAGGCAAACTCCCATCCTGAGAAGTATGAACATTATTTATAGCAACTTAAGATTTCCTTCACATTGAAAAGGGAAAGAAAGCAGGCCAGTTGATGTGGTTAAGTATCACCTATTTGAAAACGTATGTTCTCATGAAATAAATAGTATTTATTCATGAGTAAAAATTTTATTAAGTGCACAGTAGGCTAAGTGCCTGTTTTATTAAGTGTGCAGAGAATTTTCCTCCTGATGATAATTAATAGTTTAAGAAGTCAATCAAGGGTAACCCTGAATTCTGTTAGTGGGAGAGCTTTTAAGTCCATGGGAGTGCATTTTGGAATCTCATCATCCAAAATAAATTCCTGTTTCTCTTCCACCCATCTCAAAGGTTAAATATATTTATGTCTCTCATACTCAATGTATGTTCAAATTCTGCCCACTATCCCTTTAAAACAATTTATCTTTCCTTCATTTCTACTATTGTTCCTTCCGTTGAGACCCTGCCTTATTGATCTCTTTAGCTAGAAGAGTCTTCACTTTTTTCCTTGTTTTCAGTCACATTCAATTTAGATTTCCTCAACCTAGGTTTCAAAGCCTTTGTGTCAGAAAATAGCCTGAATGTCCATCAATGGATGAATGGATGAAGGTGTGGTACAATGGAAGACTCAAGAAGGAATTCTTGCCGTTTGTAAAATGAGGGCATTATGCTAAATGAAATAAGTCAAAGACAAAAAACAAATACCATACTATCCCATTTATATGTGGAATCTTAAAAAAAAAAAAAAGGAAAACAAAAACACAAAACCCAAGTTCATAGATAGAGAAAGCAGATTGGTGATTGCCAGAGATGGGGGTTGGGGTGGGGGATAGGAAATGGGTGAAGGGAGTCAAAAGGTACAAGCTTCGAGTCATAAGATACATAAGTGATGGGGATATAATGGACAGCATGGTGATAATACTACATAATACAGCATTGCTAATAATACTGTGTTGCATATTTGAAAGTGGCTAAAAGAGTAGATGGCAACCCACTCCAGAACTCTTGCCTGGAAAATCCCATGGATGGAGGAGCCTGGTAGGCTGCAGTCCATGGGGTCGCTAAGAGTCGGAAATGACTAAGCGACTTCTCTTTCACTTTTCACTTTCATGCCTTGGAGGAGGAAATGGCAACCCACTCCAGTATTCTTGCCTGGAGAATCCCAGGGATGGCGGGGCCTGGTGGGCTGCCGTCTGTGGGGTCGCACAGAGTCGGATACGACTGAAGCGACTTAGCAGCAGCAGCAGCAGCAGCAGCAGCAGCAGCAAGAGAGTAGATCTTAAAAATTCTCATCGCACGAAAGTAGTGATGGATAGGGACAGATTTTAACTAGACTTACTGTGGTGACTGTTTCATAGTATATACAAATATTGAACCCTTATGTTGTACACCTGAAACAAATATAATGTTGTATGTCAATTATACCTCAATTTTTAAAAAAGAAAAGCCCATCATATCGTATCAAATCTGACTCCCTCCTGCTTTCTCAGTTGTTCTCTAACATTGCCTGATTGTTTGCTCTGGTTAGGCCAGCCTCCTTCCCATACTGCTAATCTTGCCACATGGTTCTGTCTTCTTGCTTGGGTTCGTGTTCACAGTGAGCACGTCATTATCTTTAGTGTCGTTCTGCGTGGGTTCCCCACCCCAGTGATGGTGTACCCACAGTCTGTCTGTGTCCGATCTGAGCGAGCTACGTACATCTTGACTTCTTGTTGTAGGTGATCTTTTGTACAAGCACATGCAAATTAACAGGGCCATGTTTTTCTTAAAAAAAAAAAAGTTTAAAGACGTCTGTATTTTTAAAAATGTTTCAGAATTCATGTACAAGACATAACCTTCGTATTGTCTCCATTGCTATTCATTAATTCAAAAGCTTAGTACCTCTCTGTTTCATTCAGAAGGCAGTGAAAATATCTGGCCCATTCAATAAATATTTTAAATAAATTCCTTTAAAAAATTGTTTTAAAAATCAGTTGCTATTAAGCTGTTTTCACTATTTGGGAAGTTTCAAAGAGGGAAAAAACTCTGAACAGAACAAAGACCATATAGTCGTAGAGTCAGAGATAGGGTACCATGAATGGCTTCCCAAAGGAGCTGATGCTTGGACTTTTGAAGGAGTAGGAATCTACCAAGCATATGATGGAAAGAGACAGGTGGAGAAAGGTATTTAGGCAGAATGGACCCCATGGACAAACCACGCAGGCCTGGTGACCCTGGGAACTGTAAGTAGCTCATTAATGTGAGGGCAAGAGTGACATGGGCTGGGCGGGTGGGTGGAAGTGTTGCCGGGAGTTGGGAGAGTCAAACGGAGAGAATCATGGAGGCCAGAACACACGTGTGCCCTGCTGTGGTTTGTATATTGCCCTTCAGAGTTCCATATCAAAAGGCGTTTGTTGTGATCATCTTTGCCACCATGGTACATGTTTTTAGTATCTTACTATCACACTCTATCATTATTATTTATTTGCGATACTTCCCTGTTCTTCGGGCTTCCCTGGTGGCTCAGCTGGTGAAGAATCTGCCTGCAATGCGGGAGACCTGGGTTCGATCCCTGAGTTGGGAAGATCCCTTGGAGAAGGGAAAGGCTACCCACTCCAGTATTCTGGCCTAGAGAGTTCCATGGACTATACCCACGGGGTCACAAAGAGTCAGACACGACTGAGCGACTTTCACTCACTCACTCACTCCCTGTTCTTTATTCCTTTTTTAATCCCCAGAGTCAGGCCCAGCGCCTGGCACAAAGTTGATATTTGAATAATGAATTATAGAATTTCTGAAATGTGAAATATTTCAGATAGAATAATGATAAAAGTTTATCATCAAAGGTTTGCACACAGAGATTGTAGAAATGCCTTCCTTGGTCTCTCGAAAGAGATGGTGTCAGGCATTTGTCATCGAGGATGATTCCTGCCTTTCCTCCTGGAGACAACCAGAGAGGTGAGGATTACCTAAGTGCTGGCAGACTTCGTACCCTGCGGCTCTCCAAAACAAGTGGAACTCTTGGGTTGGTGTTAAGGTGTGTGTTGGCACCATCTAGTGGTCGTTTTAATACCTGGCCAAATTGAAAGTTTCATCGTTCATCACCAAACTCTTCCTGAAGCGTTGGATTTCGTATTATATCTTGTTCAGCCTTTGCCACTGTCTTCAACTTCATTGGAAGTTTTATAATTGTGTTTTACAAAGATGCTCTCAAGTTTTAATAAACAAGACATTCTATTTGAAATAAAATGGAATTTCAGAGGAAGGGCAGGGTTGGACAGACCTGGAATCTTAGAACAACAGTCTAATCTCATATGGTATTTGCTGTCTCTTAGTCACAGAGTTCCAGACTCATGAGGTAATATTTTTTTTTCTAACATCCTCCTCCTCCTCTCTGTTTTTTCTGTTTGGACAGTGTTTTTTAAACTAAAGAATTTTGTCCTTATCTTTGAAGAAAGTTCTTATCTTTGAAGAAAGCTGGTGAGTGTGTCCTTCAAACGTACAGGTTAAACCAGAAAGGCTTGAGCGGTGAATCTTAGCTGCTCCTTGCTTTTGTGGGTCTTTCAGTATGAGTTATGTGGACATGTTCCTTGTGACTTATGTTGATTGACAGCTGAGGCAGGGGATCAGATTATGATCACTGCATTAATTCCTTGTGTGGAGGGATGGCTGTGCTTCTAGTAGCAATGTTAATAAAATAAAAGCATTTATTAAAAATCTCCTTCATGCAGAACATAATTGGATGCATAAGATTAATTGCCGTTTTTTTAAGTACTTACTCAATGCTGGAGGGAGGGAAGGATATAATTATCACCATTTTATAGGTGAAGGAGCTGAAACCTGCGGAGGTTAAGCAGCTTTCACAGTCTCTCGGCTCTTAAATTTGCATGTGAACCTTTGGACCCAGGTATCAAGGGCTTCAAGGTTGGTGCGTTTAGCAACCACAGAAACTTTCTGTCCAACAATGGGAAGAATGCATAGGAAAACCACAGGAGAAAAATGCACAGAAAACCTGAAAGTGGCCAATAACTCTCATTTAAGCATATACCAACTGCTTGATAAAAATCGTGGAATTAATTTATTGCTGACATTATCAGCATGTTTGTTTCCCCTCCTAATTATAGCCGACAGCCTTCATTCCAGTGCAAAGGGAGTTTAAGGGTCCTGCCCTCTGGTCTCTAGTTAGGCTTTAGTTATTGTCTTGCTGCACTTAGTCGACAGCAGGAGTGCTCAGAGACCCAGCCACTGTCCGTGGACCAGCATCCTCCCATGCTGGCGCTCCCTTCTTCCAGCTCTTGGACATGAGCTCTGTCTGCATGAGCCTTTCGGCAGGTGGAGTATGTCGTACCAATGTAGAAATGTCCATAAGGTGTTGGCCTTATATGTGTTTATAAGTATGAATTAATGTGTCAGTGGTAAATACATATGGGTTTTCTAAATTTTATGTTAAATTTTTTTCTTTGCGGATATAGATGCATGATTTTGCACAGTTGGAGTCATATCATATGTGCTGGGGGTTTTTACTCTTTTTTCTTTTCTTAGTTCCTCTGGCTTTCTTCCAGCTGCCCACATGGCCTTCCTCCTCATCACCCTACTATATGTGTTTTAAAATACATAAGACATAACATGATGCAGCCTTCCATATTTTTCCATGCTCATGTAACCATTTACAAAATGTATTTATATACAGTTATATATGGGCTTCCCAGGTGGTGCTAGTGGTAAAGAACTCGCCTGCCAATGCAGGAGACATAAAAGACGTGGGTTTGATCCCTGGGTTGGGACGATCCCCTGGAGGAGGGCATGGCAACCCACTCCAGTATTCTTGCCTGGAGAATCCCATGGACAGAGGAGCCTGGCTGGGTACAGTCCATAGGGTCACACACAGTTGGACATGACTGAAGTCCACGCACGCACAGTTAGGTACCTGTCACATACATATAGAGAGTGGATTTTTAGCCTCTTATATGTGTGAGTGGTGGGATCCTGTTATACTTTTTAAAATAGACATACTTTCAATCAGCTATCCTATTCCTGGAGATCCGTTTCACACAAATGAAAGCACTGATTTGTAAGATTATGTGCCAAGAGTATTTTCTGCAATATTGCTCACGATAGCAGGAAGAAAGTGGAGTAATCGAATAAATAAATATATATCTGCACCATGGAATTTTAGGTAGTCATTTTTTAAAAAAGTGGATTTGAGTGCTCGCTTCAACAGCACATATACTAAAATTGGAACCATACAGAGAAGATTAGCATAGCCCCTGCGCAAGGATGACACGCAAATTCACGAAGCGTTCCATATTTTTTTGTAAAGCTTAAAAACAAAATAAAATTAAAAAAAAAATGTGGATTTGATTTATGCCAGAAATGTCTCCTCTACTGTTCTCTCTGGTATGGATGTTACTGTTTTTATTCCTTTACTAACATTTTTATGGGGTTTCAAGAGGGAGAAGAAATAAATATATTTGGACAATTTTCTTTACAGTTGAAAATCTGGCTAAATGGGTTTCAAGACCTGCTTAACTTCTGTATCTTCTCCTCCTAGAGCGCTTCTATTATCCCAGCCATTTTTATTTCTTTCTCCTCCTTACTCCTTTGTATTTTAGAAATTAGAAGATCTCCAGCCTCTGGTATTATTTTTTTAATATATAAATTTATTTAATTGGAGGCTAATTACTTTAAAATATATTGTAGTGGTTTTCTCAGCCTCTGGTATTAAATTCTTCCTTCTCTCTTGGCTGATAACCCCTACTGGTCTTTTCTATCAGCAGCAGCCACAGGGACACAGCCTCAAGCACTAACTCCAGAAGTAAACTCAGAATCGTGAAGTGTCAGTTCTCAAGTTGCTCCTGGGATATTTGGATTTTCTTGGAAATAAGAGACTTGTAGGAAAGAAATAGCATTTCTGCTTAACCATACCTGGGCTTCCCTGGTGGCTCAGTGGTAAAGAATCTGCCTGCCACTGCAGGAGACACAGGTTCGATCCCGGGTAAGGAAGATTCCCTGAAGAAGGAAATGGTAACTCACTCAAGTGTTCTTGCCTGGGAAATCCCATGGACAGAGGAGCCTGGCAGGCTACAGTCCACGGGGTGGCAAAGAGTCGAACACAACTTAGTGACTAAACAATGACAATAACCACAGCCATGTCTTCCTTTCTCCCACTTGCGTGCAGATTTGAAAAAGGACGCATCTACACATTCATTGGAGAAGTCGTCGTCTCTGTGAATCCCTACAAGTCGCTGAACATTTATGGGAGAGACACAATAGAGCAGTACAAGGGGCGTGAGCTGTACGAGAGACCCCCGCATCTTTTTGCCATTGCTGACGCTGCTTACAAGGCTATGAAGAGGCGATCGAAAGACACTTGCATTGTGATATCAGGTATTTAAGGAGATCCCTGTGCTCCCAATGTCAACACGTATTTAATTTATTTGGGTTCTCAAATGTCCAAATGATTAACTAGATATTCTTTGAAGTTAAAAGCTTAAATAATTTTGTAGGAGAAAGAAATGTAACCAACATTAAATGCCAGATCATCTCTGTCGTTCTGACCGTCCACTAGTCTCAGTTCATTTACACGTTATATATTACGTTTGGAAGGACTTCTGGTCAATTTTGTAGACTGAGCTGACGTGGGAAATTCGTCCTCTCATCTCAGATGCATAGAACTACTGGATAAAGATGTAACAAAGTTTATTTTAGATAATCAGAGAATGAAACCAGGAAGATGACATCCTAAGGTCCTATCAAAAAGAAAGAATGAACTCCAAGTCAGACTGGTGAACAGGATGGAGCTGGTGTCAAGGGACATACAGAGGCATGGGGGCTGGAAATGGGCTCAGAGTTGGGGGCTGGAGCTAGAAAAGCCTGCGGGAGGATAAACAGGTGCCAGACCCTGGGTGCCCAAGAACAGGAGCCGAGCTCTCTGTGTAAAACTGAGCACTTCAAGGAATCGTGTGAGTGAGTTGGAAATAAGAAAATACCTGCCCGCTGGCCCAGGGTGGCCTTTCCCAAACTGTGGGACTTCCTCTCGATGCTCATAACACCTCATATTCGCGTGAGTGGCTTTTATACTTTAAAAACCCTTTTGCGATCTGTATTCCATTTTGGTTGTCAGCTCTGCTCTCTGATCGGAACGTAGGACAGCTGTGTTTCTACTTCACAGATGAGAGTATTGAGGGTCAGAGAAGCGAGGCAGCTTTAGTGCTGCTGCTGCTGCTAAGTCACTTCAGTCATGTTCGACTCTGTGCAACCCCATCCATAGATGGCAGAGTTATATTCTGGGACAGCCTTTATTAAAACAAGATTTGAAGGCAATATTGCCTGATTGTAAAAAGGGGGCAGGAGGGAGGCAGTTTTATAAATGTTTAAAGTGAAAGCAGGAAGTCTCTTTCTAATCCCTGTGAACAATAACACCTGTGTAACACCTGTGAACAATAAAGTGTTTATCCTTTTTTTTTTCTTCAGTACTACACAGCATGTGGGATCTTAGTTCCCTGACCGGGGATCAAACCCATGCCCCTTGCATTGGAAGAGTAGAGTCTTTAACCACTGGATCTCCAGGAAGTCCCAAAAGCACTTCTCGTTTTATACATTTTCTCTGTGTGTGCAAATACGTATAGTCACGCATGCATCTTAATTGTAAACATATATTATAGAATTATGTTATCACTGCTATTACATAACTTGTTTCTCCATTTAACAATGTGTAGTGGATATCTTTTCACTGGAAAACCTATAGAAGTAGTATAGTCTCTGAGAAATATTGTTTTTGTGTAGGATGACGTTGAATAGTTGAACCATAATTTATTTACCCAATGCTCTAATAATGGGCATATTACTTGCAGATTTTAGTGATAATACATAGAATAGCCTGCAGAAACAGCCTTAAAACCTTTGAAGATTATCATTTGATTATATTTGTATTTTTAGTATTTCTAGAGTATAAATTTCTGCACGTGGAATTTTGGGTCACAGGGGATAAACATTTAAAAATCTGGGCAGATAATTATAAACTTATCCCTTCTCCCCTCCTTATGTGATTTGTCCTGCTTTTTCTGTGACACCATATGTTTGGAGCTTGCGCTTTTGTTTTTCACTAAAATTGATGTAATTAAAGAAAATTTCATCCCCATTAAAAATTTTTTAAAAAACTCTGCTGTAGCAAAAACAGTTACATGAATTTCACTGTAGCCACTGTTTGCCACTTCTCTTGTTTCTCCTCCACTGGACTTCAGAGTCACCGCCAAGTACTAAGACTTTAAGGGATTACTGTGCCACATTTTACCCCTTGATATTTTTTACATCTGTTAGTTTGCTTCTACAATAGTTTTAAACTTTTTACCATGTTCAGATCCATTAGAACCAATCCCATATCAAGATAGAATGAAATAACTCAAAAAAAAGAACAGAAACATAAAAGATTTCAAATGAATTACATAAAACCTTGACAAATGGTGACTTCCCTGGGAGGTCCAATGGCTAAGACTCCACGCTCCCAGTGCAGGGGGTTCAGGTTCTGTCCCTGGTCAGAGGACTAGATCCCACATGCTGCGACCAAGAGACAGCACAGTCAAATAAATAAAAATAAATATTTTTCAAAAAACTTTACGAATGTATGGATACCAAGGGGAAAAAGGGGGTGTGATGGATGGAAGATCAGGATTGACATATATATACTACTATGAATAAAATAGATAACTAATGAGAATCTTCTGTACAGCCCAGGGCAACTCTGCTCAGTGCTCTGTGGTGACCTAAAAGGGAAGGAAATCTAAAAAAGAGACGATATATGTGTCCATGTAGCTGATTCACTTTGCTGTACAGTAGAAATTAACAGAACCTTGTAAAGCAACGATACTCCAATTTTTTTTTTTTTTAATTTTTAAATTCTCCCCCTAGGGGAAAGCGGAGCCGGTAAAACAGAAGCCAGTAAGTACATCATGCAGTACATTGCAGCCATCACCAACCCCAGTCAGAGAGCAGAGATCGAAAGGTAAGGGCCGTCTAAGCATGCGGGAAAATTCTCGCTGGAGCCTCATTTTCTATACAGACTGGACTAGGTTAGGCCTACACTCTGATATGCATTGGGCATTTACTGATGGTTAAACTACTTTGATTCTCTTCCTGCAGATCTCTGTGCTTTTATTTTTTAATAACTTGGGTTATCTTTACTTTTACATTTTATGTATTCATTCGGGGATGCACTAGGACTTTGTTGCTGCGCACAGGTTTTCTCTGGTTGTGGCGAGAGGGGGCTCCTCTCCAGGTGTGGCGCGCAGGCTTCTCGTTGCGGTGGCTGCTCTCGTTGTGAGGCACAGGCTTGGTAGTTGTGGCATATGGACCTGGTTGCCCCACGGCATGTGGAATCCTCCCGGACCAGGGATCGAACCTGTGTCCCCCTGCACTGGCAGGCAGGTTCTTAACGACTGAACCACCAGGGAAGTCCTCTCTGTACTTTCATTTATATCCTTCTATTTCCATATTTCTTTTTGATCGAAAGATACTGCTAAGGTAATTCCAGTCTGCATCTGCCGCCTTCAGTGTTACATGTAATAGTCTCCTGGGAGTTTGTATTGTTCAAGTACGCACAGGTTTCTTGCTCTTTCTACAAGCATCTTTTCTACACTGTGCTCTACTTTCCCTAGACTGAAAGGGGGCTCTGGGAGGCAGATGCATGCTGCCCAACTCTGTGACAACCAGAACCTTGGTATTAGCAGTTCCGAATAGGATTCATACCACATCGTTCTCCGCTCACCGCAAGATGAGTGGTGAAGCTGGTGTGCACTGACCCAGCATTCAGTAGAGTGTCTGGTACATGCTCTTTACTTAGTAAATATTAAGGAGTAAAGGGATGGGGTTTTTTTTGTTTTGTTTTTAGAAAGTTGGCTCTAAAGCAACATGACTTTCTTATGTGGTGTGGACTTTCTGAAGAGAAAAAGAGCAACTTTCTAAAGTTGTTACTTTGGGACTCCCCTGGAAGTCTAGTGGTTAAGACTTCACCTTCCAATGCAGGGAATGTGGGTTTGATCCTGGTCGGGGAGCTAAGATCTTACATGCCTCCTGGCCACAAAACCAAGATATAAAACAGAAGCAGTATTGTAACAAATACAGTAAAGATTTTTTAAATGGTCCACATAAAAAAAAAAAAAATCCAAAGTTGCTAGTTTGAAACTCAGTATTTATTTACAGGACAGTTGCACTCTGTCTATACGTCTCAGCCTTCAGTTTTATGGGTAGAGAAAAAGGAAGTTGTATTGGTACAAAAGAAGAGAATTTGGACTAGACTACCCTACATGGGCTTTCTTCTCTCATTGTTAACTGGGCTCGATTGCCACATCAAAAGAGGTATCTTTCTTAGTAGCGATACAGCCCCAATTGTGATTCTGACTTTGCAACCTAATATGACAAGGACAAGGATATAAGTAAGTTTTTAGAATTTCCTTAGAATCTCAGGAGAGTAACTGGCTGAGAACTAAATTTTAGTTTGTTTTAAGAGTTAATGTCTAAGCCCAGTTGGTGCAGTAAAGTAAGGCATGTTTACATTTACTGGCCTTTTAAGAGCATATCTGACCGTAGTTTATAAACACTTGTCTTTATTTACCATAGCAAAGCAGTTTCCCCTGCCCCACTTAAACGCCTACTTTCATTCGTGAGGAGTTAAGGTTGTAGGGTCACTTTTAAGTAGTGATGGGAGGTTATTTCAGTAATATGCCCATATAAGAGCAAGTATGTCAGTGAAATAGAAACCAAGACGAGACCTAGAATGAAGTTAAAATGTATCCATTGGGATAGAGAACTAGTGTTCATCAATAAAGACTGACTTAACGTCTTTTGTAATTATCTTTATTTAAAAATTGTACCTGGAAGTAAAAGACTTAACTACCTGATACCAAAGAAAGATTCCATACAGCTCTAAACAAAATGATGAGCAGTTTCTAAACTAATCAAGACCACATTGATGATATATTAACCAGTGCAATAAATTTCACTAGGCTTTGTAAGCAAATACTTTAAAAAATGGAATCATTGTCCGTATCACCCATTCTTTTCAGAACATCTCTTTTTAATATTTTTATTTATGTAAATAAAATATGCTCATTTAATAGAAAAACTAAAAATTACATCATTGTGCAGAACATGAAAGTTCCCTGAAATTCCACCTACCTACCCCATTAACCTAGGTAACCATAGTGAAGTATGTTGTCCCTTCCAGATTTGTAAGCATTTAGTAAAACATGTCGGAGAAGGCAATGGCACCCCACTCCAGTACTCCTGCCTGGAAAATCCCATGGATGGAGGAGCCTGGTAGGCTGCAGTCCATGGGGCCGCTGAAGGTTGGACACGACTGAGCGACTTCACTTTCACTTTTCACTTTCATGCACTGGAGAAGGAAATGGCAACCCACTCCAGTGTTCTTGCCTGGAGAATCCCAGGGATGGCAGAGCCTGGTGGGCTGCCATCTATAGGGTCGCACAGAGTCGGACATGACTGGGGTGACTTAGCAGCAGCAGCAGCAGCAGTAAAACATGTGCGTGCACACATACACACACCACAAAGATCATACTATTTTGTAATACATATTATTTTGCAACTTAATTTCTCATTCATTAATATATTCTGGACCTCTTTCTAGGTAAGTATATATTGTACTAGGAAACAAAAATTTATCTTCATCCATCCTTCTTCATGGACATTTCTGTTGTTTAAAGGTCCAAACAATGCTACAGTCAGCTTCTCTGTAGACATATTTGCATGTCTTTTCATGAAATCTAGTTTCTTAAAACGTCCAGTCTTTGAAATTTCTCTCAGTGACTTTCCTTTATCTGTGTTAAAGAGTGAAGAATATGTTGCTTAAGTCTAACTGTGTCCTGGAAGCTTTTGGAAATGCCAAAACCAACCGCAATGACAACTCAAGCAGGTTTGGAAAATACATGGATATCAACTTTGATTTCAAGGGAGACCCGATTGGTGGACACATCAATAACTACTTATTGGAGAAGGTAAAATGTGCTTGGTTTCTGAGGGTCATGTTTGCAAATGCTGAATTTTTGAGGGGGAGCACTAGAATTGCGTTTTCAAATTGAGTTATAGTTCATGTACAATATTAGTTTCAGGTATACAATGCAGTGATTCAGTGATTTTATATATTATAAAATAATCGCCTCACTAAGACCAATTACCGTCCATCACCATGCAAACTTATTACAGTGTCAATGACTATATTCCCTGTGTGTATGTCACCTCCGCATTTGTAACTGGTAGTTTGTACTTCTCAATACCCTCCACCTATTTCACCCATCCCTCCCCCAACACCATCCTCTCTGACAACCACTGTTTGTTCTCTGTATGTGTGATTGTAGAATTTCTTTTACTGCTCCAAAGTAGCTTTTAATCCTCTTCTCCATCCCTTCCTGCCCCTCAGTTACTGTTCTGTGACATTAATGTTCTCCTTCATTGTTCTCTTATTAGCATTACAATGTCAAGTTGGGAAAAGTTATAGCATTTGTAGATAATGATTTAGGTGTGTGTGTGAAGGGAGGTGATTGAACATGTGCAAACTTTGGGGTGAGGGTTAGCAAAAACCCATCTAGGATTAATCGCTTCTACTCTTTTTACACATCCTCCCATGTTTGTATTTTAATTAATTTGAAATCTCCTTTCTTCCAGTTTCTATTTGTTCACTGCCTTATAGTAACATATATATATGTATATTTATATAGTAATATAGTACTTTGTGGTTTTATAGCCTAATTGTGAGGCATACTACATTTGGTCTGTGAAAACTTTGAGTATGTTTTTATCTGCCATATGAGTGAAAGATCCAATTTGTAGAAGAGTCCAGTCAAAACTTTCCTCTTGGGACTGCTAGAGAGGCTGTGTCCTAACTAATCTGGAGTAGATTTGCCTGGTTACAGTAGTTAAGGTTGAGCTTGACCAAGTTAAGTCGCTGCCTTGAACTGTACTCAGAGATGAACTGACCTACCTTCTCAGTTAAGGGCTTTCCATCCCAGTCATACCATAGCAACCTTTATGGCAGCAGAATGCAGTCTTAACCTTCATTTTTGTTTGTGAAGCTGAAGGCAGACTGTTCAGGAAACAGTGTTTTATCAGAGTCAGTTGGAAAAGGACAGGAAATGCCAGTTATTATCAGTCTGTTTGTTTTTTTTCCCAAAATGTTTCATGCCTTCACTTTATGTACATATTCAGGCAAAAGAATCCCCTTACATTTTGAGTCCTCTCTTAAGAGCAATCTTTTTGAAACCCTCTCGAGCAGAGGAATCTGTGGACGGATCTTGTTCGCCTGCCTGACTTCAGTCCAGGATGTAAGGTGGTGCTTTTGGAAATACCAGCAGATCCTCAGGAAGGGAATGCTGAGAGTATTCCTCCCTAAACATTCCTTCCTATTCTCCCCGCTGCCAATTCCCTCCCCCTGAAAATTCCATCTTTAGGCTCCAGGTTTTAAAAAACATCAAAATAGCTTCATTTTCGGAAAGTTTAAGAAAGAATTATCGAAAGATTGCACAGAAAGCTCCATGGGTTGGTCCCATCCTTGGGGTCCTTACGACCTTTCAGGGCAGTGCTGGTACAGGGTTCTCTGGGAGAGTGGCTCTCATTTTGTTTTAGCAGTACATTCGCAGGTTTTAATGCGTTTCTTTTTTCCCCCCTTAGTCTCGAGTTATTGTGCAACAGCCAGGAGAAAGGAGCTTTCATTCTTTCTATCAGGTTAGTAAGCCCTCGCGCAGATAATCGTCCATTTGTTCAGGCGTGCACGAAATGAAATGGATTTTTACTTTGGGGATCCTCCCCTGCCTTGTGCCTCCCTCGCCTCCGTCGGCCCGCGACACGTCACACACATGGGCACACATGCATACACCCTCCCCCACGGGGCTCTTCAGGGACTTGAGGAGCATGGCTCTTCTCAGAAGTTAGCAGGTAGTTAACCAACCGGACGACTGCCTTGGTTGAGCTTCCCTCTGTCTCTTTGCAGTGTAATAACAGTTTAATGACCCTAAAGGCTTTTGAAACGATACATTCTGAATATGGTAAATTAGTTTTATTTTTCAGTTGGAGCTATTGTACCCATTTTGCAGCACTCCAGAGATGGGAATACAAATTCAGGTTATTTTTGTTTAAAAAAAAAAATCAATTTAAAAAACCTGATAGTTACATTTTTTTCAGTAAACCAAAGTGTGCAGTTTCACATACAGAATTTCAACATAGTGCCTTCTGAAATTCATGTTCTATCGAGAAGGACGACGTGTATTGTGTCTGTGTTTTTGTTGATATTCACCATGTTTTCAATAAACTAGTTTTCTGCCAAATATAGGAGTTCTGTTATTTCAAGAACCCGTGACTGGGATTTGCCTGGTGGTCCAGTGGCTAAGACACCAATGCAGGGGACCCGGGTTCAATCCCCGGTCAGGGAACTAGATCCCCCATGCCACCACTAAGGACCGATGCAACTAAATTAATAACTTAAATTTTTTTTTTTTTTTAAAAGAACCTGTAACTTTTTCTGCACTTGAGTGAAAGTTAAAATTTGTCTTTGTCCAATACTACAGTCCTGGCTACCCAATTGTCCTGTCCTGGGATTGGAGTTTGAGGAGGAAAAGCTGTTTGTTTCCAGTATGATTCAACATATGACTAGCTGCTGATGCCTTTTAGATTGAAGGCAGTATTGACTTTTTCTGAATTCGAAACACAACTGCACACTGTCTAGATAACAAGGTTGATAAGCACATGACTGCCATAGAGCACTGGCTCCCGGTTCACAAACAGCTACAGTCCAAGCAAGAACCTTTCATGCCAGCTATGTTGGGAAAGGGCTAAGAACTTTTAAGTAATTTTCCTTCTGACTGTGTATAACATTCTCCATCTCTGATGATGTTGAAGCCATTTCCCCTCGAGATAAAAAATAAATCTTCAAAGCCAGAGGACCTGAGTGAATTAACCCAGAAGATGAAAAACAGCTAGTTTACCATTAAGTTTGGAGTAAGAAAATGGCAACCCAATCTAGTCTTCTTGCCTAAAAAATTCCATGGACAGAGGAGCCTGGTGGGCTGCAGTCCATGGGGTCTCAAAGAGTCGGACGTGACTGAGGGACTGAGTGCCAGTAAGTTAGAATACATGGTATATTGGGTTCAGTGGGTATATTGATAGCTTATTTTTATTTCGATGTTTTTCAGCTGCTGCAAGGAGGTTCGGACCAGATGCTACGTTCTCTGCACCTCCAGAAATCCTTGTCATCCTACAGCTACATCCATGTTGGAGCCCAGCTAAAGGTAAGCGTTTCCTTTTTGAGATGATTCAGATATAGAATCAAAGAATCAGAAGGGACATTAATTAATTATCGGTTTCAGCCTGCCACCTTAAGGCAAATGAATGACTCTTTTATTCTATTTTTAAAATTCTCTAGGACAGAGATTCAATGTATTATTGATGCAACAACTTTGCTTAATAACCCATTACTATATTTTATCACCATCTGACAGGAAAGAAGTTTTTCTCTTGTGATCTTGTGGGTTTTTTTGTTTTTAATTTTTAATCCCATTCCTTTTATTTTGACCCTCTAAAAACATTGTTACAAGTAGGAAATCCACTGCAAAAGAAGTAGGATATGATTTGGCCAAAGGCAAGTTGTTATAACAAAAGAAAGCTGAAAAGCACTGTGGTTGAAAAATATCAAAGATCGCCATTCATTCGTTTTTCAAATCATGATTTTGATGAAATAGTTTTGTGATCCTTGGAGCATTTCTATTCAGCTTTCACATTTTTCCCCCTTCCCTTGCATGTAAAGCCCTTGCACACACGTAACACCGATCCTTTTGCCCTTTGGTTTCTAATTCGTGTTCTGCTATACATCTAACTTCTGCTAGCCAATTTGTAGCTAATCCTAATAATATAGTGATTTGCCAATGGTAGGTTATAAAAGAGTAATTATAGTTTCATTGGGGAAGGTGTATAAATACATGAAATAAGATCCGAAGGGAAATAGACCAGGGTTTACTTGTTTACTCTGGGTATATAAAGTTATACATACTTGGGTTCTTCTGCTTTTTCCATATTTAATATTTCTTCTATAATTAAAGATGCATTGCATTTGTAGTTTGGGGAGAAAATAAAACACTTTTTAAAAGGAAAGACTCCAAGATGTGGGAAGCATGTCTTTTTTTCAAATTCTTTGTGATTCATCTTAAGCTAATTATACCTGTATTAGTGGTTTTAGTGATATTTTTATTATCACACATATAAATAAATGATATTTAGGGTTTTGCAATCAGTTTTCCATTGTTTGACATTTAAGTTGCACAAGTTTTATACTTTTATCGTCACCCAAGAACAGGATGTTTGGCTGAAAATTAATTGGAAGCAAGCAAAACAACAGAGGGCAACACCCCAACTTTTTTGAGAATAGATCAGAGGTACTTCAAAATGTATAAAAGATTGTAAAATCAACACTTAAAAGAACAGTGACTGAAAATATTCTTTTTAAATCAAATTGTCTCGTGACCTAGTGACTCTTGACTGGGTCATGTAAAGCACCCACAAAAAGCAAATATTAAATGAACATTAAGTCTTTTCTTCAACACTAAATTTACCTTAGGTTCCCTTTTCATCAACAATTTTCATTCCTATTCCTCCCCTTCCTTTTTTTTCTGCCCAATAAAAACCAAGAAGTAATATATGATCATAGTCAAAACCTAAAATAAAGATGAACCAAAAGGAAATTAAAATATACTAAAGCTCACCTTTCAGAGATAATTGTTGGTAACAGCAGTATATATATGTATATATTTATATATGGAATAATACAATAAATCCTAATTAAACCTTTTATTAAATTATAATATAATCATTAATATCTTTCTATGTAAACAAATATAAATTAATAGAACAGTTTTAATAACTATGAAGTATTACTCTCTATGTTTCATAACTTAGCCATCCTAAAATGTAGGACTCATGTACAATTAAGATACTGTGGGTTACAGGTAAGACCCAATTAAAAGTCTCCAAAAACAATAAGGAACTTGATTATATCATAACAAGAAGCCCCAGGATGGGGCAGTTCCAGAGTTGGTTAATTGAGTGCCTTAACAATGTCAGTAAGAGACCCAGATGCTTGTTTGTTTCTCCAACTTACAGTTTTGCCATCGTCACTGGATTTGGCTGGTCTGCTTAAGCTGATTTTCCTCATGGTCCCAAAATGGCAGTGGCAATTCCAGCAGTCACGGGCAGAGAAAATGCTCCTGGCCACAACCCTTGATAAGCTAGGGAAGCCTCATGTCTTATGGGCCAGAATGGCTTCTCATGCCCATGACTGACCAATCACTTGGTTAGGGGAAAAAGATCCCTGTGATTAGTTTAGACCAATGAAGATTTACCTCCTAAGGTGAGGGGAAACCAGTCCTGAAGAACACATGCCCTTGGCGAGGGGTGAACAAGTCAGAGTTTCGTCAGTAGGAAAGAAGTAGGGCTGGAAAATGCCCCTTGGGTAGGCAGCCGACAGTTCCCCTCAGTAGGAGGACATGTAGACTTCCTGTCTGGTTTCTCTGCAGTTTCAACACTGTGGCGGCTTTTGATAATAATAATCTGATAGTTGGGCACTTTCACTGTGCTAGGAACTGTTGTTGTCGTTCAGTTGCTAAGTTGTGTCCGACTCTTTGCAACCCCGTGGACTGTAGCACGCTAGGCTTCCCTGTCCTTCACTATGTCCTGGAGTTTTTCAAATTCATGTCCACTGAGTTGGTAATGCTACCTAACTATCTCATTTTCTGCCATCTTCTTCTGCTTTTATCTTCGATCTTTCCCAGCATCAGGGTCTTGGGAAAGACTGAAGGCAAGACCCGTATATAAAGGAAGCTGCTGTATGTAAATTCTGATTTCCTTCTCCAATAGCCATGTAAGAAAGGTACCATTATGCCCTTTGTCCCCATGAGGAAATTGAGCCTCAACAAAGTTAAGCATCTTAGAGAGCTGGAAAGGGGAAGAGTTTGCCTGGTTGAGTCCTGGAATTAAAGGAACACGTGCTCATCAGGCAGAGGGGACCCCTTCCTCTGATCTTCCTCAGCAGGTGAGCATCAGGCCAGGTCTCTGTGTCCCAGCCAAGGCAGAAACTCACAGAGGAAAGATCGGACTCCCCGCAGCCACTACTTTGGAAAAACTCTTAAGATGGGCAGTTACCGTTGCTTTACTGTGAATTTTATTGACACCCTTGTATTTCCAATGGGCTACAGATCAAGGCAAGCAGTTAGTCTTTGAACCCTTGTCTTAGTCTAGTTGGGTTGCTACAACAAAAATACCATAAGCATATGAGAAATGTTGATTTCTCATAACTCCGGAGGCTGGGGAGCCCAAGATCAAGGCCCCAGCAGAGTCTGTGTCCACTTTATGGTTCAAGGGTTGTGCCTTCTTGCCATGTCCTCACAGGGCAGAAGGACCAGGGATCTGTCAGCTTAAAAAGATGCACAACGTGAGAATTGTGAGTTAAGTTCTATCTGGGCAAAATGAGGACTGCCTCCCAGGAGATAGCTCTGAGAAGCTGCTCCGAAGAGGTAGTAGGGGAAAGTCAGTATCTTACAAAAGGTTTTCTGCTGGTCATGAGGAGCTGATGTCACCATGAAGGGTTTTAGTGCTTCTCTTTGATGTGAGGAGATGCAACAATTGGGATCGTGAAATCAGCTCCTGAAAATAACTATGTAAAGACCTGTTCCACCAGTTTCCCTGGAGCATAAGGTGCCCCATCCCTGTTGTCCACCCTGAACTCCCTTCAGGGCATGGCAGAGGTCAACAGCTGCAGCTGCGCAGAGTTCAGTCCGCACAGAGGCAGATGGCAGAGGCCCTCCCTTGGCAAGCACCAATTTGTCATTGACAGACCTCTGGGGTCTCTTTTCTAAGGGTACCCATCCGAACATGAGGGCTTCATCTCCAAGACCTGATCACCTCCCAGAGGCTCCATCCCTAACACCATCACCTTGAAGGCTAAGATTTCAACATATGAACTTGAGTGTGAGGTACTCAAGGTGCTCAAGTAGCGGCCTGTGTGTGTGCTAAGTCCTTTCAGTCATGTCCAACTCTTTGTGACCCCATGGACTGTAGCCCACCAAGCTCCTCCATCCATGGGATTCTCTAGGCAAGAATACTGGAGTGGGTTGGCATGCCCTCCTCCAGAGGATCTTCCCAACCCAGGGACTGAACCCGTGTGTCTTATGTCTCCTGCATTAGCAGGCAGGTTCTTTACCACTAGCACCGCCTGGGGAGCTCCCAGGAGACTCGGGGGAGAGATATAAACATTCCTTCTACAGGAACCCTCTTGTACAGCGAGAATCTCTGACATCCTGAATGCTTACAGAATGCTTGAAAAAGTGAGGTCATATTCCCGGACCGTTTCCCAGCTAGCCAAATGATCGAGGCAGGCCACTTGGCTTTTGGGGATGGGGTGGGGAGTGTTCTTCCTCACCTTTGAAGTAGGAAGCCTGACCAAACCAGCGTGGGAGCGTTGTTCCCAGCCTGGACAAGACTAATTGTGGAACCAAAAGCCACAGACGACAATAGCTAGGCATGTGTCTCGGAGGCTCCTTCAGTCAGAGTTTCCACTTGTGGTCTCACATCTCATGCCACTTCCTCCACTCATCCCAGAGCTTCTCTGAGCCAACTCAGGACTTGCTCCTTCACTGAAGCTTCCAGAGAAGTGCCTGGTGCTTATTATGAGAGACGGCGGCTCTCACACAGAAGTGGGCCTTGTGGATGTTGCCTTATATCGCTACCCCTGAAATCATTGTATTTTCTCTGGATACTCCCCATCCCTTCAATGACTTACTCCAAAGGCATCAGGACCTTGGCTACACTTAAATTTAGTCTCCTGGTTTTGTATGTTAATGTTCAAATGAAATGTCTGTGACCTCGGTTTCCTGTTTTCATTCCCAGTCGTCTATCAATGATGCTGCAGAATTCAAAGTAGTAGCCGATGCCATGAAAGTAATTGGCTTCAAACCCGAGGAGATTCAAACAGCGTATAAAATCTTGGCTGCTATTCTTCACTTGGTGAGTGGGGACGCCTTTCTGAAGTTATTGCCTCCCTGTGGAGCTCGGATGTTCTTTCAGAAGGTTTGGGGTTTTGTAAAAAAGTAATTTATGTAGAGAAAATTTCTCTGACATGTTGAAGAAATTATTGTATCTGTAGTTTCCTCCACCATTTTATAATAGTATGAGGGATTTTCCAAGCCACTGTAGGTTTTGAGACTGTGGCTTTCGTTCACTGTCTTCTTGATATGTTAGGCTTTGGACTGGTTATTTTCAAAGGTAAAAGAATTCAGCAGTGATGTGACCACCCATGAAGTAAGCTCAAATCTTTTGAACAGAGTCAACTTCTAATGGCATTTGAACCAGAATCACAGAGCTAGATTTTTATTGTCTCATTTTATAGATTGGAAATGAATGACTGGCTTAAAAGTACCCCCCACCCCACCCCCAAAAAAGCACAGCCAGTTCATTGCAGCCAGTACCATGGGCCACCCTGGCCACTTCAGCACAAGTTATGTTCCACACATCACACTAAACTTAGAAGTAAAGAACTGTCAGCGGGAGTCTTTTCATTACTGTCTGTATTTATTAGAGATCTTGAAAGCATAATGAACCTGTGGCCTCCTGGTGAATGAGTGACAACATGAATGCAAATCTGGAATAAAAATGACTTTGCACTTTCCTGTGGAGAGAGTAACCCTAAGGGAATCAGAAATGCACAGGACCTGGGACTTCCCTGGTGGTCCAGAACCCGCCTGCCAATGTAGGGGACATGGGTTCCAGCCCTAGTCCAGGAAAATCCCAGATGCGCGGGGCACCTAAGCTCGTGCACCACAGGTGCTGAGGCTGCGTTCGAGAGCCCATGCTCCCCAATAAGAGAAGCCACCGCAGTGAGAAGCACGCACCCCGCAACGAAGAGTAGCCCCCGCTCCCTGCAACTGGAGAAAGCCCACACGCAGCAACAAAGACTCAGTGGAGGGCTCCCCCCCAAGAAAAAAAAGAAAGAAATGCTCGGGACCTATATGAAAACTATTATAAAGCCGCATGTAAACAATCTCTTAAATAAATGTTTATGAGTGGGAAGACTTTAACATTCTAAATTATTTCGTTGTTTCAACTAGTTTATAAATACGGTGTGACAATAATGCTTCAGTATCCAAAGAAGAATTTCTTTTTTCAGTTGACATAATGATTCTAGAACTTACTAGAACAATAAGCATATACTAAAAGTGAATATAATGTGTTAAAGGAGAATAGTAGGGTAGGGGGAGCTGGGGGAAAGAGACACAACTAATTCCAGCCATTTAAAATGATAGTAAAAGCCGCAGTGCTTTAAAACTTGGTGCATAAGTTCAGCACCAGATTAATCAACAGACTAGTTCATGTGCTGGACACTTGGTAACTGGCTAATATTTATTGTCTGGAAAGAGTAACATATAAATAGACTCAAAAAATTGGTGGAAATTAATGTGTAATAAAGGTTATATTTCAAATCAGGAGGAAAAGCTTAGACTATTCAGTTGATGCTGTTGGAGCAAGTAATCATCTGAAAAAATAAAGTTGGATTCTTACTTTATACTGACATACCTTCTAGCTGGACTCAAGGCTTAAATAGGAGGGAAAAAACTGTAAAAGGAATAGAAAAATCTATTAAATATTCATAAAATCTTCAGAGTTGGAATGATCTAAGCATGACACCAAAGAAAGAGAAACCCTGAAGCAAATGACTCATAGATTTGACAACATAAAAATATAAAATTTCCATCCATCAAAACCATACACTGAAAATTGAAAGATAGAGGAGTGTCTGGAGAAGGACGAAATGGATGAAGCACTCAATTTTTATGTGTTGAGATATTAATGTATTTAGGAAGATAGGTGCTACAGACAAGGTCCCTGGGAATTCTCTCACACTGGCAAATCGTTCCCTGACATCGTTTTTCAGAATCTCAGTGGAAATGATGTGTCTTGGTTTTTCTCTTCTGATACAGGGGAATTTAAAGTTTGTAGTGGATGGTGACACTACTCTGATTGAGGACGGCAAGCTTGTATCTATCATCGCGGAATTGCTGTCCACCAAGACGGACATGGTGGAGAAAGCCCTCCTCTACCGGACGGTGGCTACGGGCCGCGACGTCATCGACAAGCAGCACACAGAGCAGGAAGCCAGCTACGGAAGGGATGCCTTCGCCAAGGTGGGAGTTTAACCGGCGGCCTGTTGGCGTTGTAAGGGCTCTGGTACCAAAATTTCTAATGAATCCCTAAGTTTCTGTTTCTAGTTATTCGTGGTTAGAAGTAGGGTGGCTCAGTGGTAAAGAATCTGCCTGCTAAGCAGGAAACCCAGGTTCAGTCCCTGGGTGGGGAAGATCCCCTGGAGAAGGAAATGGCAACCCACTGTAGTGTTCTTGCCTGGGAAATCCCATGGGCAGAGGAGCCTGGCGGGCTACAGTCCATGGAGTTGCAGAAGAGTTGCACGTGGCTTAGCGACTGAACAACATGAAGGAAGTCTGGGGGAGGTAGGAAGATCAGCAGTCCAGACAAGACAGAAGTTTGAGATGGCCGTGAGACATCCAGGAGTGCTGTCAGGCAGGCAGGCAGGCATGGGACCTGGAGCTCAGAGGAGAGCTTGCGTTCAGACAGTACTTTTGGGGGGAAACATCATATCACTGTTCTTTATTGTCATATGAAATGACACAGAAAAGAGGAGATAGGGAGAGAAGAGGACCAGGAGGAACTCCAGCTTTTAGAGGTCAGGTAGAGGAGGAGATGGTTAGATAGCATCACTGACTCAATAGACATGAATTTGAGCAAACTCGGGAGATAGCAGAGCACAGAGGAGCCTGGCGTACTGCAGTCCGTGGGGTTGCAGAGTTGGTCACAGCTTAGTGACTGAGGAACAGTAAGAGAAGACCTACTAAAGGTCACCAAGAAGGAATAGCCGGTGAAATAAGAGGCAAATGAATACAGTGCGATGTCATGAATTAGAGGGCAGAAAGTTTCAAGGCAAGAGTGGGATCTGGGTAAGATGTCCATGTGGAGAAACGAGAAAGTGTCCATAGAGAGGTGCTTGGGGTCCTTGATGAGCCATTTCAGTGAGAAAATGAAAGAAAATGAGAGAAAATGAAGACTGGAGTGGTTGGAAGAGGAGGTGAATAGTGGAGGTTGTGTGTCTGGACGTGTATAGGTGAGAGAGCAGGTATCTGGAGGGAGATGTTAAGGAAAGACATTGCAGGACACATTTGTATCAGGATATGAATGTGTGCGAGTGTGTGGTGCCTTCGTCCTTTCGTGTTGGTGTGTGTGTTCTTGGGCATTGAATGTATATTTGAACCTCAAGGAATTTGAAATGCTGTCCTTTTGGCTTAGATCTTTATTTAGCATTATAAGTCAATGTTTGTGTATTTAGAATCCATAGAATATAGAACTCATTAGTTCTCTGCTTTTTATAGTTGATGAGGTTAAAATAAAGCAACAAAGTGACTTATATGAGATAGTAAGCAAATTATTGGTGTTACCAGGTCACAGAGACACACCTAAGGAATTTTGTTGAAATATAGCTCACATAGTGACCAATAATAACCACCATCCAAACATCATGCAAACGTCACATCATTTTTTAGAAAACGATCTGTATTTCTCATTTTTTAGCTTACAGGATTAACAGCTATGCTAAATGCTAAGGAGGAGGTCAATAAGAATTTAAAACGTATCACAAATCCAGGGCTTCCCTAGTGGCGCAGTGGATAATACTCCACCTGCCATTACAGGAGACGTGGGTTGAACCCTGGTCCAGGAGGATCCCAAATGCCGTGGAGCAACTGGGCTAGTGTGCCACAACGATAGAGCCTGTTCTCTAGGGCCTGGGAGCTGCAACTGTTGAGCTCACATGCCTCAGCTACTGAAACGCATGTGCCCTAGAGCCCTTGTGCCACAATGAGGTGGGGTGGGGCGGGGGGGCTCTGCAATGAGAAGCCCACACATCTCAGCAAAGACGAGCCCCCGTTCCTTGCAAATAGAGACAAGCGCACACAGCAACAAAGAGCCAGAACAGTCAAAATAAATAAATGAATATAATTAAAAAAAAATCCAAACAGAGGACTCATTTCCAACGTGCAAGAATTTACGAGGTCATTTTCATCACAGGCCATATACGAGCGCCTTTTCTGTTGGATTGTCTCCCGCATCAATGATATTATTGCGGTCAAGAACTCAGACACCACCATCCATGGCAAGAACACTGTTATTGGTGTCTTGGATATCTATGGCTTTGAAATCTTCGACAACAACAGGTAAACCAGAGAAGATACTAAAAACCCTATTGTTTTGTTGTTGTTCTTTTAAAATTTGTTTGAGCCTGATTGATTCCTTTTCTTGCAGCTTTGAGCAATTCTGCATCAATTACTGCAACGAGAAGCTCCAGCAGCTGTTTATTCAGCTGGTCCTGAAGCAAGAACAGGAGGAGTACCAGCGGGAAGGGATCCCCTGGAAGCACGTGAGTGGATTCATGATAAAGCCAACTTCTAGCATCCTAGGGGTCTGCTGATTTCCTTGGGTGCTTGAAACACAGCACCCTTAGCTTTCCTTTTGGGGTATGTTGTATGAAAATGAGTTGTAACTCATTTTCAGGGTTGACAGGTGGGGTTTCTCTAATTTGATCAACTCTCTGTTTGGGACCCAGAAAGGGCTGAGTTAAAATCAGTAAACTTATGTTCACCTGATTGCTGATACCCTGTAGGTTTTTGTTTTATTTTTTCTTTCTAATTTTCTTGAGGTATAATTGACATATAGCACTGTATAAGTTTTGGAGGGGAAAATGTCAACCCACTCCAATATTCTTGCCTGGAAAATTTCAGGGCCAGAGGAGCCTGGTGGGCTACGGTCCATGGGGTCACAAAGAGTCTGACACGACTTAGCTACTGAGCATGCTCGCATGCACTGTGTAAGTTTACATTATCCAGTATAGCAATTTGACTTAACGCACATCATGAAATGATTACCACAATGAGTTTAGTGAGTATTCATCGTCTCATATAGATAGAAAAGAAAAGAAAAAAATATTTTACGTTGACGTATAGTTGATTTACGATGTTGTGTTAATTTCTGCCATAGAGCAAAGTGATTCAGTTCTACATATATATATGTACATTTTTTAAAGATCCTTTCCCATTATGGTGTATCGTAGAATATTGAATCCAGTTGTCTGTGCTAGACCGTAACGCATGGCTTTTTGATTCACATCTGTCTGTTTGACTTTAGCATCCTTTATACATTATTCATAGCAGCAGCTTTTGCCTTCAATGGACAGAACTTGGCTTCCTAGTAGAGTTTCTTCTCCTTCCTTCTTTCCTTTTTTTGGTCTTATTCCTCTTTTTTCTTCCTCTACTTTGTAAGCTCAGTGGCACTCTGTCGTCTCTGGTCAGGGAAGTCCATACTCCCTGAAACCAGCGCATGAAGACAGCTGCGATGACTGATTTCCATTCAGTCTCTGTTGTGTCACACGAGTTTCCACCTCTCTTCGCGTGGCTCTCTGGGAACTTTGTATTTGTCACTGGTCTAATAAGATGTAGGCAGACAGTTTGACGGATGCAGGGCGCAGTCCCACAGATCACAGCTAAAACCAGGACCGTTAGACTTCCTGCTCATGAAAGAAGTGGGACCTTGTCATTTTCTTTGAAATTTTTATTATTAAACAATTTTGCGAACAGACTTTAAAAATTCAAAAACTTCTGAGTTTCCTTTTATTTCTGTGTTTATCCTTTGCCAAGTATAGACAATGAAGTCCATATTTGTTTTCTGATACTCAGTGTAAGCAGTAAAAACCTATTTGAAATGCTGTATTTAAATTACTTTTATATTCCTTCCCACCTTCTTACTTGCTATCTTCTCTGATTCAGGAAAAGTAGATACTGGAAACATACATATATATTATATATAATTGCATATTTTATATCTTATATATGTGTGTATATATGGTATAATAATTAGCTTTCCTGCTTTAAATTGCTTCTTTGCCTTCCATTGTGTTATATATTAGAATACCATAAAAAATTTTGTTCAAATATATTAGTATAAATATTACCTATTTATAAATAAACCACAGGTGTATTATTACTTTCTAATAGGATTGCCTACAGTTTTGATTTAAAGAGTGAATTCTCATCACATATTTAACATCTAATTCAGTAAAGTTAATATGCAACTTTATAGAATGAATCTGTTGTGTCTCATAATACACAATTATAACTAGGGTTTAGGTTTTTATAACAAATTTAATCATAAACTTGTTATTCAGATGTGGTTCAGAGATACTGGTCAAAAATATCCTGTAACAATCAGAACATCAAATTCCACAGGCATAGTTGATAAAAGGAAAAGTCAACAATGGCAGGAGGCTATTCCAAACATATGAAAAAGGAGGGAAAAAGCCCTTTAAAACAATTCTTAGTGAAATAAACCAAGAGAAATATGTCCTAGAGGAAACAGAAGACTCTCTTAAGGGTAACAGTTACTGAGGACAGGCCGAATGCCCAAATTAGAATTCCTATTCTGGGCAAGTATTTCCTTTAAAACCCCCAAACTTATTGACATAGACACATTTTTCGTTGTTGTTCAGTTGATAAGTCGTGTCCGACTCTTTTCACTGCAGCTTGCCAGGCTTCCCTGTCCTTTACTATCTCCTGGAGTCTTCTCAAACTCATGTGCATTGATTTGGTGATACCGTCCAACCATCTCATTCTTTGTTGCCATCTTCTCCCCCTGCCCTCAATCTTTCCCAGCATCAGTGTCTTTTCTAGTAAGTTGGCTCTTCCCATCATGTGGCCGAAGTACTGGAACCTTAGCATCAGTCCTTCCAGTGAATATTCAGGGTGGATTTCCTTTAGGATTGGCTGGTTTGATCTCTTTGCAGTCCAAGGGAGTTTCAAGAATCTTCTCTAGCACCACAGACACACTGCTGTATATAAAACAGATAACTAATAAGGACCTACTGTATGGCACAGGGAACTCTATTCAGTACTCTGTAATGATCTATATGGGAAAAGGTCTAAAAATGAGTGAACATATGTAGGTATGTAACGGATTTACTTTGGCTTCCCAGGTGGTACTAGTGGTAAAGAACCCGCCTGCCAATGCAGGAAACATAAGAGATGCACGTTCCATCCCTAAGTTGGGAAGATCCCCTGGAAAAGGTCATGGCAACCCACTCCAGTATTTAGTCTTGCCCGGAGAATGCCATGGCCTGAGAAGCATAGCAGACTACAGTCCATGGGGTTGCAAAGAGTCACACACAGCTGAGCGACTAACACACATCCACCTGATTGACTTTACAAAGAGTCACACACAGCTGAGCGACTAACACACATCCAACTGATTGACTTTGCAAAGAGTCACACACAGCTGAGCGACTAACACACATCCAACTAATTGACTTTGCTGTACAGCAGAAACTAACACAGCATTCTAAATCAACTCTACTCCAATAAAAATTAACTTAAATAAAAAGTAAAAACTCCATCCCATCTCTTTATCTCCTGTGTCCCCTAAGAAACCTCTTGGGAATGCCAGGTGGCTGGAAGAATCTGATTTGTAAACCCCAATTTTAGGCAATGCTTAAAGCAGCATTAAATTGTGAACCGAAAGCTACTGGACTCTTCAGCAAAGACTAATTACTTGTAGATAGCCAGCTGGAATTTGGGAAACTTAATTCTTTTGGCCTTAACGACAAAAGGCTTAGTCTTTAATTCCATACTTGAAAAGTCTAAGATTTCAGCTATGTTGATTAATATAGAGTTCCTACTTTTTGAACATTTTTAAAATATTTTTTCCAAAGATACAAATAACATTTTTCCCTGATGAGAAATGTAATAAAGTGCCCACAATAAAAGTACATACTTAGACCAGGGCTAATCTGTCTCTGTACTAACATTTTGTACCAAGCCTGTCCTGTGCATCGTAGGATGTTGAGCAGTATCCTGGCCTCCTCCTAGTCATGACCATCAAAAACGTCTCCAGACATTGCCAGATGCCCTAGGGGTTCCGGGGAAAGTCACACCCCATTGAGTATCACTGATTTGCTGCTGCTACTGCTAAGTCGCTTCAGTCCTGTCCGACTCTGTGCGACCCCATAGACGGAAGTCCATCAGGCTCCCCCGTCCCTGGGATTCTCCAGGCAAGAACACTGGAGTACACCATTTCCTTCTCCAATGCGTGAAAGTGAAAAGTGAAAGGGAAGTCGCTCAGTCGTGTCTGACTCTTAGCGACCCCATGGACTGCAGCCTACCAGGCTCCTCCATCCATGGGATTCTCCAGGCAAGAGTACTGAAGTAAGGTGCCATTGCCTTCTCCGATTGCTGATTTAGACAAACCAGAAAAATATAAAAAAAGTAAAAGCCACCCAGTTTGCAGACTTTGAGTTCATGGAATGCAGAGGAGGTCTTGGAAATAGAGGTGGAGCTGAAAACCACAGCTGGCACGAGCCCTTGGATTTTTAAATACCATTGAGCAGGAATCCATGAGACATAGTTCTCATCTATTGTGAGTGTGTCAATTTTAGAGAGGGTAATGGAAACAACTCTCAGATCAGGTACCTCCTGAATGATCAGGGACGTATCAACACACGGGATTAAAGTGCATAGACTGCCCATCTTCACGTGATGCACAGCTTGCCTGAGTCAGGCCCATGCGTGCTTTCTCTCGGAGTCTAGTGATAAATATGCTGCAAGCTGTCAGGATAAACAGGCTTCCCTGGTGGCTCAGCCAATAAAAAATCTGCCTGCAGTGCAGACCCAGGTTCGATTCCTGGGTTAGGAAGATCCCCTGGAGGAGGAAATTGAAACCCACTCCAGTATTCTTGCCTGAAAAACTCCATGGACGGAAGAGCCTGGTGGGCTACAGTCTATGGGGTTGCAAAAAGTTGGACATGACTGAGTGACTAACACTTTCACACTTTGATCAGAAGAAACAGGTGTAGAAGAGGATTATTATACATACTTTGTATGTCTTGAAGTAGAGAAAGATTCAGAAGTTGTTTATAACTTTTTTTTCAGCTTGTGGAAGCAAATGAAAAGTGTATTCTTACTCTTTATGGATCCTTATATCTGATAATTAAAATTTTTATATTGTACCCTGAAAAACTGTGTTAGATCCATATATGCTTTTTAACTTTTGGGAAACTGGAGGAGACACTCTGCATTTTGGTCAGCCAGGGTCATGTAACTAAAAATGCAAGTTCTGTGTAGTACCTTAACTTCATCAAGTTAGGTATCAAGTACTACTTCCAGGTTATTTGTGGGCACCTAGTGGAAAGTGAAGAGGAACTAAAAAGCCTCTTGATGAAAGTGAAAGTGGAGAGTGAAAAAGTTGGCTTAAAGCTCAACATTCAGAAAACTAAGATCATGGCATCTGGTCCCATCACTTCATGGCAAATAGATGGGGAAACAGTGGAAACAGTGTCAGACTTTATTTTTTTGGGCCCCAGAATTACTGCAGATGGTGACTGCAGCCATGAAATTAAAAGACGCTTACTCCTTGGAAGGAAAGTTATGACCAACCTAGAGAGCACATTGAAAAGCAGAGACATTACTTTGCCAACAAAGGTCCATCTAGTCAAGGCTATGGTTTTTCCTGTGGTCATGTATGGATGTGAGAGTTGGACTGTGAAGAAGGCTGAGCACCGAAGAATTGATGCTTTTGAACTGTGGTGTTGGAGAAGACTCTTGAGAGTCCCTTGGACTGCAAGGAGATCCAACCAGTCCATTCTGAAGGAGATCAGCCCTGGGATTTCTTTGGAAGGAATGATGCTAAAGCTGAAACTCCAGTACTTTGGCCACCTCATGGAAAGAGTTGACTCATTGGAAAAGACTCTGATGGTGGGAGGGATTGGGGGCAGGAGGAGAAGGGGACAACAGAGGATGAGATGGCTGGATGGCATAACCGACTCCATGGACATGAGTTTGAGTGAACTCCGGGAGTTGGTGATGGACAGGGAGGCCTGGCGTGCTGTGATTCATGGGGTTGCAAAGAGTCGGACATGACTGAGCGACTGAACTGAACTGACTGAGTGGAATATGGCGGAGAAGGCAATGGCAACCCACTCCAGTACTCTTGCCTGGGAAATCCCATGGATGGAGGAGCCTGGTAGGCTTCAGTCCATGGAGTCTCAAAGAGTCGGACACGACTGAGCGACTTCATTTTCACTTTTCACTTTCATGCATTGGAGAAGGAATGGCAACCCACTCCAGTGTTCTTGCCTCGAGAATCCCAGGGATGGTGGAGCCTGGTGGGCTGCCGTCTATGGGGTCGCACAAAGTCGGACACAACTGAAGTGACTTAGCAGCAGCAGCAGCAGTGGAATATGGGGGCTTCCCTGGTGGCTCAGACAGTAAAGAATCCGCCTGCAATGCGGGAGACCTAGGTTCGACCCCTGGCTTGGGAAAATCCCCTGGAGGAGGGCATGGCAACCCACTCCAGTATTCTAGCCTGGAGAATCCCCATGGACAGAGGAGCCTGGCGGACCACAGTCCATGGGGTCACAAAGAGTTGGGACACAACTGAGTGACTCAGCACAGCACAGTGGAATATGGGTCTTGTGATTAACAGCCAACAGATTGAGAGTATGGGGAGTAAGGTTAGGTGCAGTGTATGAAGACAGGATTAAAATAAGACTTGGTGAAGGAAGAAACATTATCTACTTTATAATTTTCACCTTGAGCTGTACGGTAAGTCCCCTCCATACAAACCTTCAAGTTGCAAACTTTTAAAAATGCAGACGTTCATGCCAGCCCCTGTGTGCCAGCTATTGTACTATTATACTTTCAAGGTACTGTACTATAAGGTGAAAAATCTTTATTTTTTGTGTTTGCTCATTTTTTTATGTGTGTAGTATTTATGTGAAGAATATTATGAACCTATTACAGTACAACCTATATAGCTGATTGTGTTAGCTGGGTACCTCGGTTAACTTTTTTGGACTTACAAACACACTCTGAGAATGGAACTCATTCATTTGTAAGGGACTTACTATGTTCATTTAAGGCAATTTTTTAAAAATCTTGACCAAGCTCTGCAGCCTGTGGGATTTCAGTTCCCTGACCAGGGATTGAACCAGGGGCATGGCAGTGAAAAGTGCGAAATCCTAACCGCTAGACCCCCGGGGAACTCCCAAGACAAAATGTTTTATGATACAAAGTCAATAAATGCATCTTTTAAAAAACCTCTGCTAAAACATGTACTCATTTTAGCATTGAAGGTTTTAGTCACTCAGTCATGTCCCATTCTTTGTGACCCCGTGAACTATAGCCTGCCAGGCTCCTCTGTCCATGGGATTCTCCTGGCAAGAATACTGGAGTGGGTTGCCATTTCCTTCTCCAGGGGATCTTCCCAACCCAGGAATCGAACCCATGTCTCCTGCATTGCAGGCAGATTCTTTACTGTCTGAGCCACCAGGGAAGCCTCATTAATTGTGATTTACATATTTGACATCAGAGTGACTTGAACTCCTGATACCCGTGGAGGCGTTGGTGTTGCACCTGGTTCCCGTCCCGTTTGTAACTGGCTCTTTGCTGTGTCCTCCAGATTGATTACTTCAACAATCAGATCATTGTGGACCTGGTGGAGCAGCAGCACAAGGGGATCATTGCCATCCTGGATGACGCCTGCATGAACGTCGGCAAAGTCACTGATGAAATGTTCCTAGAAGCACTTAACAGCAAACTGGGCAAGCACGGCCATTTTTCCAGCCGCAAGGTACCGTGTATAATGAGCACATCCTCTCATTTTGATCTGTACGATTTTCCTCATTGTTTGACAGAATCAAATGAATTTTTATGTTGGGGTACAAGAATGTCCACACGAATATGAAAGGCTGTAAACATCCCTGAAATGATGTATTGCTGTGGATAAATTCTGCTTCTCTGGTTTACTGGGATGATGATGTTGTTGTTGTTCAGTCACATCCAACTCTTTACGACCCAATGGACTGCAGCACGCCAGGCTTCCCTGTCCTTCACCATCTCCCGGAGCTTGCTCAAACTCATGTCCATCGAGTCAGTGATGCCATCCAACCATCTCATCTTCTGTCATCCCCTTCTCCTGCTTTCAATCTTTCCCAGCATCAGGGTCTTTTCTAATGACTCAGCCCTTTGCATCAGGTGGCCAAAGTATTGGAGCTTCAGCATCAGTCCTTTTAATGAATATTCAGGGTTGATTTCCTTTAGGATCAACTGATTTGATCTCCTTGTTGTCCAAGGGACTCTCAAGAGTCTTCTTCAGCACCACAGTTCAAAAGCATTAATTCTTTGGTGCTCAGCCTTCTTTATGGGATGGTGTGATTGATAAAAATCATAATGTCCAGGAGAGGGCACTCTAGACTACTCAATTTGCTAGAAATAGGAAAAATGAACACAATTGTTTAGAAAGCATGATGTCATTTATAACCAATAGGTACAGAGACCTTGTTCATGTGCTAGAATTTTGCCCCTGCATCCGATAACTATGGCACTGAAAACAGCTTTTGTCCATGACTTTTTACTGTAATCCTCAGTTATAAAAATATAGTATGAGTGCTCTGCTCTGGTTCTTCAGATTATGTGACTTTCTTGAAAACGAGAAATTCTAGCTGAAATTCTCATGTTACAAGGACACTCATTCCTTAAATAAATGGGTGACCTTTTTAACTCCCTATTTTTCACATTCTAAAAATGTTACAAACAGATCATACTTCTATGATAACTGGTGGCAGTTGTGGTTATCAGACCTTTGTGCTGCACCTTGCGTATGATATGTTCGCCATGATATTTGTCCTAGGAGAGACACACCATCATCCCCAGGTGTTCCCTATACATACAGGCTTGTCCAGCAACCATAAGCTGAAGGAGAAACAGGCCCTGTGCTTCTTCGCTTCCAAGAAGAAAGAGGCAAACGTTTCTGCTCCTCCATAATTCCGTGTAAATCTATGACATACTGCCATTTTTTAGTATGAATAAATCTATATTCTAACTTTGTCCCTTTCGACATTATGTAATTAGAACAGTAAGATTCCACAGTTAACTAGAGAAAGCATAAATCGTCAAGAAATAGATTACTGGCTGATATTTATTTTAGACCAGTTTATTTCCAAGACATTCTCTTTGGTCTGTTACTGAAGACTAATGTGTAGCCTGCTGTAGGTTAGCTTTCAGATAGTATGGTCTTATCTTTGTTTTAATTTTTACTTTTGGCTGCACTGCGTGGCATGTGGAATCTAGTTCCCTGACCAGGTATTGAACCTACACCCCCTGCATTGGAAGCACGGAGTCTTAACCTCTGGGCCACCAGGAAAGTCCCTATAGTCTGATCTTTGACATTAGGGTTCCAGCTACAGTTATTCCTCCAGTCATTTCCCGTTTATAACACAAATACTGAATAAGTGCCTCTCGTTTTCCAGGTACAATCCTGACGGCTGGGGACAGAACAGTAAGCAAAGTTAGAAGCCACATGAATTATTTAGAGTGATACTTTTAAAGATGGCACAGTGACAGGGGCAAATGTCCCATCTCTGAGGGGCTGGGTAAAAAATGTTCTTTATAATAATAATTCAGACTTTGGAGATTCGCCTTGTATTATGTCTACCAGATGGTAGACAATCCTTGTTTATCAAATTGAATTGGTCATGATCATACCAAAAAAATCTTAGGAAATATTGAATTCTGAACTAAAACAGGCAACTCTCCATATGATTAGATAAACAACTATGATTCTCACATGAGGAATCGCTTCATTTTGTTATGTTTCACCTTGGCCATTTATGTACCTGAATGTATCAACCAAATATTTAAAGTAGAAGCTGTTCATGCAGTACTTTTAAGCACTAACTACTGACTTGAAAGGCTAAGTAGTAATTTATCTGTGAAGATGGAAATTTTCTTTTCTTTTTTTTATTGTGGGAGCCCAGGTTTTCCCAACTCTCAGACCAGGTGGCTCCTTTCTCCCTCAGCAGCAGCATCTCTCAGACATATCTTGAAATGGAAATTTTTTGTGTTCTTTTCTGGGATTTTTGCCTAATGAATGAAAGAAATGAAATAACCAAGCTGTCAGGATATTTTCATCACTGTGAACCTTTCTGTTAAATAAATGCTATTATCCTGTATGTCACAGCAGGTATTTTAATTCATTATTGATTACTAATGATTAACTACTTTTATTGGCAGGTTAAAGAAGAGGTTTCTGGCTTGTGTTTATTTAGGGGCTAAACTGTTTGTCATGTATTAAAATTATCATGCAGAGGCAGACAGATCCAATAAACTATAAAATTACTGTTAAAAGTATTGTTAACATGTAAAGTTGAATGATAAATAGGTTTTATTTTTTTTAAAGTAAAGAAAAATCTAAAAAGTTCTATGTTTAGATCAGTTAAGAATTTGCAGTATCTAAATGTAAGAATATTCAATTAGTATAGATGTCTCTTGAGTCTTTTTCCTTTGGGAGTTTTATAAGTAGAAGGGTTTTGTAAAAGTGGTTGATAAGAGAGAGGGAAGGAGAGAGGAATTAAATATTTCAGAGACCCCTCTGAATGTTAGATGCTTTGTTCTCCACAGTTGGTTTAACCTCTAGAACAACTCTACAATAAGTGATTACTGAAGGAAACAAAGCATGTAGATGGTAGAGACAAGACTGCAACCTCAGAAGTCTGACTCTAACTTCCTTTAATTATTAATTTGAATTAATAGACTAATTATTCCCTTAACAGTCTACATCCATAGAGAACCCACCATCCTGGTTGGGGTTGTTTGTTATCTAGCATGACAAGCCAAGTGATGTTTCTACGTAACCATACTCAATGCTTACGGATTCTTTTTATTTTTTTAATTTTTTTTTAATGTTGACCATTTTTAAAGTCTTTATATTGCTTCTGTTTTATGTTTGTTTGTTTGTTTGTTTTTTGGCTGTGAGGCACTGTGTAATCTTAGCTCCCCAACCAGAGATCAAACCCACATCTCCTGCATTGGAAAGTGAAGTCTTAACCACTGGACTGCCAGGGAAGTCCCAATAGTTATGGATTCTTAAACATCCGCTTTTGAACCTAAAGGATATCAAGTGATCCTTTATAGGGTGCTCAAAGAATCTACGTGCTTCTGTAATAAGGAAATTGCAGAAACTTATAGAGATCCAGGGCTCTATAAAAACTGCCTTCTCAGAGAGGTCCTCTTCAGTGAGAAACAGCTACAGAAGGTTGATCTTCTGTGAAGTGGTAGACCTGGAGTCCCAGCTTAGCAGAAGACGGTGAGCCAGGCTGACGTATACATAGCAGAGTACAGACATGGCATTTGGTCCCAAGAACTCTTCCCAGAGCTACTGCTTATCAGCTACAGGACCTTGGGCCAGTTACCTAACCTGTCTGAGGCTTAGTTTTCATGTATGTAAAAGAGAATCCATAATCCTTAGTTTAAATATCAGTTGTGAGTATTGAATGAGATATCCATGCATAGAAGATGGCAAATCCTCAAAATGGTCTTCTTTAAGTGGGACATGGAGGAGAGAGGCTCTATCAGTCAAGGTTGGCTGGGCTGTGTTAACAGTGGAGATTTAAGTGTCATAGACAGCAGAAGTCTATTTCTCTCCCAGGGTCCCAGACTTCTCCCATCTTCAGGCTCTTCCATCCCCTCAGGACCATCCTTCTCTGCATCCAACTAGTGGGAGTTGAGAAGAAAGTACAGAGGAGAGTCACCCGCTTCTTACCAGCTTTGACCTTGAAGAGCCTTATCCCCTCACACTCACCTTCCATTGTGCAGAGCTTGGTCACCTAGCCATTCCCAGTCACCAAGGTGGCCAGGAAATGCAGTCTGGCTCTGTGCACTTTGGGGGGGAAAGTTCTCAATCTTTACCACATTTGCCAAATTAAATAAACCCCCACACACTGGGACTTCGTTCATAATGATATCGTGATTTGTGACATGATTAACTTCTCCTATTAAGTTGGAATATAGTTTTAGAAAACTTAAAATGTCTATTTTCAAGGTTATCTCCTTCCTTCTTGATTTCTTAGCTCTGCGCCTCGGACAAAATCCTGGAGTTTGATCGAGATTTTCGAATTCGACATTATGCAGGGGACGTGGTGTGAGTATCTCACTCTGGTGCCTGACGTGGTGGTTTGCATGCAGCCTCACTGCAGAAGATACAGTTAAGGGAAATAGAAATTTTTTTCCTGTTCGTTTGCATTTTCCAGCCATTTCTGATGCCAATATATTTTAATTTCTTCATTTAAAACATTGGCATAGCTTCATTCATTCCTTGCTTTTCAAACATTTGTTAAAGACACATCATGTGTGGCCATCCACAGTTTCTGGCATAGTTGACATTCGGTCAGCATCAACTGATGGTTAAATAAACCATGGAAGTATGTTAGGAATTGGGATAGAAAGATGAGTAACATGGACTATGCCCTGATGACGCTAGCAGCTTAGTGGAGGATACAGGCAGATACATGATAAGTCATTATAATGAAGAATGGAAAGGGTTAAACTGGAGAAACACAAGGCGTTATGGGAACACTGCTGTTTGCTGTTTAGTCACTAAGTCTTTGCCACTCCATAGACTGTAGCCCGCCAGCCTCCTCTGTCCATGGGATTTCCCAGGCAAGAACACTGAAGTGGGTTGTCATTTCCTTCTCCAGGAGATCTTCCTGACCCAGGGATTGAACCCACATCTCCTGCATTGGCAGGTGGGTTCTTTACCACTGAGCCACCAGGGAAAAGCCTTGTGGGAACACTGAGGAAGAATAATTAACCCAGAGTGAGGAGTGTAGCCAAGCCTTGAAGGAAGTGATATTCCAGATGAGTCTAGAAAGTAAAAGAGGCTTAGTTGGAAGACAGAATTAGGAAGAGAAGGAGATGAGAGGGCATTCCAAGCAGAGAGACAGCAGGCATACAGGCCCAGAAGTGAGAGTCATCACTATACATGAAGAACTACTGGTAGTTGGGTAACTATATGAGCAAAAACCAGTTTTCCCATATGATTTTTCACATATTATTCAAAAAAGTAAAATTCTCACAAGCTACATTTTCTGGCTACAGTATGATAAAAGTAGAAATTGGTAAGAAAATAAAACTAAAAACATATAACTTCCTTAGTCTTTTAGTTTCCTAGGGTTTCTATGAAAAACGACCACAAATTGGTGGCTTAAAACAATAGAAATGTATTGTTTCATGGCTCTTCTGACCCAGGGATTGAACCAGGTCTCCTGCATTGCAGGCAGATTCTTTACCATCTGAGCCATCAGGGACACCCCATTCTGGAGGCCACAAGTTCGAAATCTAGGTGCTGGCAGGGCCACACTCTGAATGCTTTAGAGGAAGATTGTTTCCTGCTTTCTTCAGCATCTGGTGGCTGCCTGCTTTCCTTGGCTTGTGGCTGTATCAGTCCAGTCTCAGCCTCCATCGTCACATTGCCACCTCCTCTTTGGGGTGTCTGTATTAAATCTCCCTCTGTTTCTGTTTTAAAACTACACTTGTGAATGCATCTAAGGCCCACCTGAATAACACGGGATGAATTTCTTCTCCCAGGTTCCTCAATGTAATCACATCTTTTGCCATACAAGGTAATATTCACAATTTCCAGGGAATTTGACAAGGCTTCTCTGATGGCTCAGATGGTAAAGAATCTGTCTGTCTGCAATGCAGGAGACCTGGGTTCGATCCCTGCATTGGGAAGATTCCCTGGAGGAGGGCATGGCAGCCCACTCAGAATTCTTGCCAGGAGAATCCCCATGGACAGAGGACCCTGGCGGGCTGCAGTCCATAGGTTCACAAAGAGTCGGACATGACTGAGCGGTTAAGCACAGCACAGCATGTCTTTCAAGGGAGGCATTTTTCAGTCTGCTACACTTAGCGTGCTTTGTCTACCCACACTGCTTATTATCTGGTTTTTGTTTAAAGTCCCCTCTTTTCCTTTCTCCTTATTTTTGATGCTGGGAATTCTATTCACATAACCCATTACAGGCAGAGATTAAACAACAAAAAATGAAAATGATCATCTCTCTAAATGCCAAAGAGGCATTTGAAGAAACTTAATACCTGTTCCTGATTTAAATTAAAACTCTAGAATCATCCTCAATGGTGAAAAATTGAAAGCATTTCCCCTAAAGTCAGGAACAAGACAAGGGTGCCGACTCTCACCACTACTATTCAACATAGTTTTGGAAGTTTTGGCCACAGCAATCAGAACAGAAAAAGAAATAAAAGGAATCCAGATTGGGAAAGAAGTAAAACTCTCAATATTTGCAGATGACATGATCCTCTACATAGAAAACCCTAAAGAGTCCACCAGAAAATTACTAGAGCTAATCAATGAATATAGTAAAGTTGCAGGATATAAAATCAACACACAGAAATCCCTTGCATTCCTATACACTAACAATGAGAAAACAGAGAAATTAAGGAAACAATTCCATTCACTATTGCAATGAAAAGAATAAAATACTTAGGAATATATCTACCTAAAGAAACAAAAGACCTATATATAGAAAACTATAAAACACTGGTGAAAGAAATCAAAGAGGACACAAATAGATGGAGAAATATACCGTGTTCGTGGATCTGAAGAATCAATATAGTGAAAATGAGTATACTACCCAAAGCAATCTATAGATTCAGTGCAATCCCTATCAAGCTACCAACAGTATTTTTCAGAGAACTAGAACAAATAATTTCACAATTTGTATGGAAATACAAAAAACCTCGAATAGCCAAAGCAATCTTGAGAAAGAAGAATGGAACTGGAGGAATCAACCTGCCTGACTTCAGGCTCTACTACAAAGCCACAATCATCAAGATAATATGGTGCTGGCACAAAGACAGAAATATAGATCAGTGGCACAAAATAGAAAGCCCAGAGATAAATCCACGTGAGTATGGACACCTTATCTTTGATAAAGGAGGCAAGAATATACAGTGGAGAAAAGACAATCTCTTTAACAAGAGGTGCTGGGAAAACTGGTCAACCACTGGTAAAAGAATGAAACTAGAACACTTTCTAACACCATACACAAAAATAAACTCAAAATGGATTAAAGATCTAAACGTAAGACCAGAAACTCCTAGAGGAAAACATAGGCAAAACACTCTCCGACATAAATCACAGCAGGATCCTCTATGACCCACCTCCCAGAATATTGGAAAATAAAAGCAAAAATAAATGGGACCTAATTAAAATTAAAAGCTTCTGCACAACAAAGGAAACTATAAGCAAGGTGAAAAGACAGCCTTCAGAATGGGAGAAAATAATAAAAAATGAAGCAATGGACGAAGAATTAATCTCAAAAATATACAAGCAACTCCTATAGCTCAATTCCAGGAAAATAAATGACCCAGTCAAAAAGTGGGCCAAAGAACTAAGACATTTGGAGACATTTCTCCAAAGAAGACATACAGATGGCTAACAAACAGATGAAAAGATGCTCAACATCACTCATTATCAGAGAAATGCAAATCAAAAACACAATGAGGTACCATTTCAAGCCAGTCAGAATGGCTGCTATCCAAAAGTCTACAAGCAATAAATGCTGGAGAGGGTGTGAAGAAAAGGGAACCCTCTTACGCTGTTGGTGGGAATGCAAACTAGTACAGCCACTATGGAGAACAGTGTGGAGATTCCTTAAAAAACTGGAAATAGAACTGCCTTATGACCCAGCAATCCCACGGCTGGGCATACACACTGAGGAAACCAGAAGGGAAAGAGACACGTGTACCCCAGTGTTCATCGCAGCACTGTTTATAATAGCCAGGACATGGAAGCAACCTAGATGTCCATCAGCAGATGAATGGATAAGAAAGCTGTGGTACATATACACAATGGAGTATTACTCAGCCATTATAAAGAATATATGAATCAGTTCTGATGTGGTGGATGAAACTGGAGCCTATTATACAGAGTGAAGTAAACCGGAAAGAAAAACACCAATACAGTATACTAACGCATATATATGGAATTTAGAAAGATGGCAACAATAACTCTATGTGAGACAGCAAAAGAGACACAGATGTATAGGACAGTCTTTTTGATTCTGTGGGGGAGGGCAAGGGCGGATGATATGGGAAATGGATTGAAACATGTAAATTATCATAGGTGAAACGAATCACCAGTCCAGGTTCGATGCACGGTACTGGATGCTTGGGGCTGGTGCACTGGGATGACCCAGAGGGATGGTATGGGGAGGGAGGTGGGAGGGGGGTTCAGGATGGGGAACACATGTACACCCATGGCGGATTCATGTTGATGTACGGCAAAACCAATACAATATTGTAAAGTTAAAAAAATAATTAAAAAAAAAAAAAACAACTCTAGAATCGTAAAACAATATGGCTCAAAATTATTACCCCCGTCTGTCAAACTAGCCGTTCGCGCCAGGATGGCACAATATTCCACTTTTTCTGGTGCTATTTCCAGATTCCAGAATCCTGAAGAGGGTAGACCCAGTGATATACAGATGCCTGCCTCCTATCACTCAGGCCACACTCACCGGGTGCCCTCTTACACCTCGGATCCGCATAACTGCAGAGCTGGACTTAGAGGCCAGGCGGGGCAGCCACTGTTTCACAGATGAAGACATTTATGCAGTGTGTGCCATTCTTTCCCAGCATCAGACAGCAAGCTTGCCGAATAGCTGAGACAATACCTAGGTGTCCAGACTCCCCGTCCAGAGAGCTAGCCAGCCCCACAGAGGAATATGTGATGCCGCCGATTCCCCTTCTGTCTCTCTTTAAGCCTTTCAACCCTTTTCTAGGTTTTTACTGGGTGTCTTCTGTGTGCCCAATACTTTATAAAGTATGGTCCCTGCCCATAAAGAGCTTTCCATGTAAGATGCATACGTACATGTGTGGGGTTGTGTGTGTAATAACACACAGTATTAGCACACACACACGTGTATGTGTGTGTGTATGTATGTATATATATATATATATATGCTGTGCTTAGTTGCTTAGTCATGTCTGACTCTTTGCAACCTCATGGGCTGCAGCCCGCCAGGTTCCTCTGTCCACGGGAATTCTCCAGGCAAGAATTCTTGAGTGGGTTGCCATGCCCTCCTCCAGGGGATCTTCCCAACCCAGGGATCAAACCCAGGTTTCCCATGTTTCAGGCAGATTTTTTTCCATCTGAGCCACTGGGGAAGTCCAAGAATACTGGGGTGGGTAGCCTATCCCTTCTCCACAGGATCTTCCCGACCCAGGAATCAAACTGGGGTCTCCTGCCTAGAAGGCGGATTCTTTACCAGCTGAGCAGGGCAGCCCCATGTAGATGTATATGCATACACACATTTGTATATATATATATATTGATACAACAAAAGATGGTTGAAAATAATTTCTGTATGAGTAACAACATGTGTTTTCAGAATAAGCAAATACCTTTAACTGTGTGTGATAAACCCAGATAGGCAGATGCTGATCATTAGGTGCTAGGAATTATTTTTCTAGGAAAAAGTGGGAAGGATGCTAGAAAGATTCAGGAACTATCACCTTAGCCTATTTGACTGGAGTGTATCCTTTTGGTGGCATAGAGAAGTAGAGACACCTAGAAAAGTAGATTGAGATCAAATCACAATGAGTCTCAAAGGTCAGAATAAGGACTTTGAATTGTAAGGGTCTGATGATATATTAAGAGTCAGGTGACTTTAAGGGTTCAGTCAAAAGTGACTTGAAGGTAGTAGGAAGAAGACCAAGATTGGAGGAGGCAGGGAAATTATTTTGGACCTGGTGGCCTAAAACTGTGCCCATGGGCAGCACAAAACTTTCTTGCAGAATGAAACATGAGCGGCTGGAACAATATAAGACTGGTGAGGCGTCAGAGTTAGAGATCGGAGAATTGTCTGCAGCAAGGGTCCCCAGCCTCTGGGGTCTAATGCCTGATGATCTGAAGTGGAGCTGATGTAATAATAATAGAAATAGAGTGCACAATGAATGTAATTCACTTGAATCATCCCCAAACCATCCCCCACCCTCACCCCAGTCCATGGAAAAATTGTCTTCCATAAAACCAGTCCCTGGTGCCAAAAAGATTGGGGACCGCTGGTCTACAGTGATGTGATTGTCCAGGAAGAAGATACAGTCAGGCGAGATAGGAGAGCTATAGGGAGTGGCTACCTCTTGAGTTACTATTTCCCTAACCTCTTAGCCTGTCTTGATCACACAGAATCACCCTGTACTGTGACCCGCTCCGCATGATTTACTCCCTCTGGATCCATGCCAGTGACTGCAGCAGGGCAGCCCTTGCCCACCAGCTGCAAGTTTAGCTTTGAGACCTTACTCACATCCCACCCTCCACACCATGAACACTGACCTTTTCATTTCCTCCCAACAACTCCGTGCATGTGCCTGCTTCCACGCCTTCGTTTAATGTTGCCCTGGATAATCTGCCTTCCTCTTTCTCTCCTGCTTATCCCAATCTTACCATCCTTTGCAGTTCTCCTTGGATCTTTTCTCCCACCCTGAACACAGTGAGCGAGCCTTAGGCAAGTCATCTCACCTCCCCACGGATGAGGCTCTTAGATCCTGTACGTTGCCGTTTTGCTTTTATCTTAGGAATGTGGGATGGCGCACACAGCTGTCTTTTTAAAAGTCAGCATCTCGAGGTAAGCCACAAACCAGTGGAGTGATGATCTTAGTCATAGTGATGGCACTGATGTTTGCCCTCCTTTTGAGGGACAGAAACATCACCCTGTCCACAGAGTAGGTAAATTTGATATTCTTTAACTCAGAACTGGGTGGACAAGCTTTATACATGATTGATGGCATTATTTAACAGTAGAAAGGCTTGTAGACTTCTAGAAAAGCTTAGAAATGGCTCTTGCTTGGTGAATAATGTGTTTTCCGTGTTTCTTTTGTCTCAACTAGGTATTCTGTCGTTGGTTTTATTGACAAAAACAAAGACACTTTATTTCAAGATTTCAAGCGCCTCATGTATAACAGGTAGGATTAAAATTTTATTAATATTTATATTTAGCTTGCTGACATATATTACATAATATGTATGCACATGATTATTTCTGTGTGACAGTTTTAAGAGTTTTCTGGCAATTTGTATACTTCTGTTTGATCATACTTAGTGAAATCATCTGTTACTTTATGATGATAAAATCTGTAAACTTAGGGCAGGGACCCTGTTACTAAAACAGTGTTCCTCAATTTCCCTTGGATTTCCTCGGTTTCTCTCTTTACTGTTGCCATCCTTCTTGTCCCTGCCATTGTACTCAGCAGTCTCCAGGCCAGGTCAGTGGTGATGGGAGGGTGTCAGGTAAGCTCTGGACCAGCCAAAAGCTTTACACACTCTGATTCCCACTACAGTGTCTTTGCCTCCAGCCGTGGGGCCACCCTAATAACAGAGTGGCTCTCACGTCAGTGGTGATCAGTGCAGAGTGGATAGAATCTTCTCACAACCCAAGAAAACGTGAAAAAGTCATGGAAAAATAAAGCCAAGCAAAGGACAGCAAATTCACATCTGGTACAGATTCTTTGGAAAGAAGGCTCATGAAGAAGAGAAGCTTCCTAGCCAACTGCTTCTTTTGGTTAAAGTGTCATTGCTCATGTATTAAGTCAGCTCAGCCCACTGGCCAGTAGGTCATCAAAGATATATGGAGCTCCTCTGAGCCACACATTCCCCTGTGCTCTTGGGATTCAGCTGTTGAAAAACCTTGGACAAAGTCCCTGCCCTCCTGAGGTCTTTTATTCTAGTGGAGATGACAGTTAATGATAAAAGATGGAACTTTAAGCTAGTGTCAAGTGCTATGAAGAAAAACAAAGTTAGGTGAGAGATTGCGGGTATAGACCAAGAAGGGCCATGGAGGTGTTACAGGTAGTGTGGTGGGAAAAGGCTCCTTAAAAGAAGGGTCATTTGAACTGAGCCCAGAGTGAAGTGCGGGTGCAAACCATGAGTATGGGGGGCAGCATTCAAAGAGAGAGAAAGACTAGCTCACCAAGATGCTCAGGTGGAGACAAGCCTGGGTGTGCTGACCGCAGGAAGGTCAGTGTGGCTAAAATCAGTGAGGGGAGGGGAGAACAGTCAGGAATGACTGCAGAGAGGTCCACAGGCCCAGCTCAGAGAGAGTCCATGAGCCAGGCACAATGGGAAGCCATTGGAATGGATGATATGATGTCTGTTCTAAAGAAAGCACTGGAAGCGCTGTGTAAAACCCAGATTGTGAAGGGCGGGAGTAAACCTGGGGAGACCAGGCAGGAGGCTGGTTTAGTGATCCAGGCTGAGATGGGGATGGTGGTGACAGAAATGGAAAATGGTCCAAGTGGGTGATATTTTGAAAGTAGAACCAACAAGATTTGCTGATGGATAGAATGTGTGATGGGGAAAAAAAACAGAAGTCAAAGACAAGGGGGACGGGATGCTTGGTTGTGGGAAAGACAGAGGAGGTGCTCATTTTGGGGGGAAATAAAGAGTACCGCTTCGAATATGTTTTGTGGGAGGTGTGTCCTGGACATCCATCCAAATAGGCAATTGTACGCGTGCATCTGAAACTCAAGAGTAAAGGCGGGAACAGAGAAATAAATTCATGGTGGCCCATCTGTTGATGGTACTAAAAGCCATTGTCCTGGTTGAGGTTATCTAGGGTGAGCATAGACAAAAAATGAAAGAGAGAAGAGATTGGAGGATGAATCCCTGAGACACTCCACCATTTTGAGTCAAGCAGGGAATGAGGAACTAGCAAAGGAAGCTGAGAGCATGCCTGTGAGTTAGGAAGGAAGCCAGGAATCCGGTGTCAGGGTGGCCAGGCCAAGGAAAAATGATCAACTGTGGCAAACACTATCAAGAGCAGAGTAACGTGAGGAACAAGATTCACCGCTGGATTTGCTAACATGAAGGTCAGTACAACACTGACTTTACAGTGTCATGAAGACAGATGTCTCACAGAAGTGGGTCAAGAGAAGACAGAAAATGAGAATGAGGCGACGGTGGGTTTCAACCGTTTTTTCCAAAAGGTTTTGCTATAAAGTGGTTCGTCTATGTGGATGAAGCCTCCAGGAGCAGAGATAGAGCCATCAACACTAGAAAGGCACAGAGGCGTGGGGGTCTGAGAGGGAATCCATGTAAGAACCAATCTGGGGAGGAGAGACTTTTCAGAGAGGAGTTTCAATAAGTGGTTTATCAGGTACGATGCACTCATTTTGAGGGAGAAACCAAAGAGTCTGGCATTGCTCTGTATAAAAAATGTCAAAAAGTCAAATTGGAAAAACGGCCTCAGTCGTCCAGGGGCAAAGTCAGGGCATGTTGCCCAGAGGAGGCAGTCGGGCTGTGTTCCAGGAGGCTGTACAGGGTGCCATTCGCTGTCTACAAGCGTGCTAAGGAGCTTTAGTCATGTCCGATTCTTTGCGACCCTATGGGCTGCAGCCCACCAGGCTCCTCTGTCCGTGGGATTTTCCAGGCAAGAGTGCTGGAGTGGGTTTTTGTGCCCGTCTCCAAAGGATCTTCAGGACCCAGGGATTGAACGTCTCCCGCATTGGCAGGCAGGTTGTTTACCACTAGCCCCACCCGGGAAGCCCAGAGGTTCAGCTCACCGAGAGCAGCGCCACCTTCTGGCGGTGAATTCTGGTAATCCCGGCTCACAGGACTAACACAGAAACAGAGCGAATGGACTTACTTCCAGCAATCAGACAGTCGTAAGGGTCTTGTGATATGAAACACTTGCATTGGTTTACCAGGCTCTTCTTCCCTATTGGAAACCTGTCTGGGAAATTAAATAGAACTCTAGTTTATTAATTGACAGTGAAAAATATCATCCAAAGGATGCTTAGTTGCTTGGTAAGCCTGGAATCAGAACAAAGGAACTTAGATAAGTCTAGTAATTAAAGACATTTCACAGCAGGGATGGTCTTGCCAAAGGTATAAAAACATAAAACAGTTGCAGCTTATTGTATATATTGCCATAGTAGGAAAGGTCTTGCTAGTGGGATGCAAAGTCTTGAAATAATTTTGATTAAAACTATCCTCTTAGTATTTAAATGGGCTGCCTTTGCCTCTGGATACTTTTTGATACTTCCATGGCTAAATGACCTCCGTAAATTTTAATCCTTTCTTTATATCTGTTTAAAGAGTGATCCTTGGATCTCTAGTTCTGGAGCGTATACATGCATGTATGCTTGCTCGTGTGTGTGTAAAGGGAAGGAGACAGGAAGCAGACAGGGGGCATGCCAGGTGCACAGGCCACTCTTCCCTCTCTCTCATTAGCCAGCTAAGTTCTGCCTTCTCTGTTACACATACTGAGTTTCTGGATAAATAAGCTTCCCCTTTAAGGAAAAAGCTCTTTTAAATATTTGAAAATTATGTTGACTTACCAACCTCAAAGTTCTTTCTCTTTGAAAACAATTGAACTTGTCTATTTTGATTCATTACACATCAATTCTACTGTTTGATGATAATAATAATAATAATAATAGGGACTTTCCTGGTGGCCCAGTGGCTAAGAATCCCTGCCCCCAATGCAGGAAGCCCAGTATGTTCCCTGGTCAGGGAACTAGATACCACATGCTACAACAAAGAGCTGGCACAGCCAAATAAAGAAATAATAATAAACATCTTATTTCCTTCATTTCCAACTTTCACGCCACCCTTCATTCATTAGGTAGTGTCTAAACAAGGCCAAAAGTGAGCAGAGTGGAACTGGGGATAGAAACTGCATAGACCAAAGACAGTGACTTTCTGTCTTTGACATGCATCAGGATTTTCAAAGTGCACACACTCTACTTCCTGAAAATTCTATTAATATTCCTTTGGTGTTAGAAGGGCATTCAGGCACGATGGGCACCAAAAACTGAGAACCATTGCCTCAAGTTCTCTCTCTGCTAAAGATTGGAATGGTAAAGTTAAGGGAAAGCAATATACATTTATGTGGTCATTTTTATTGGCATGTTATCTTTGGAAAATTATGGAATAGGACTATAACGTAGTAAAACTGGGTCCATGAACCACAGATCATGCATTATTTTATAGCCGCATTTTGATGGCAGTTGGCACAGCTTGCTGGCAACGGTCAGGGTCAGGAATATTTCTCTGCCTTCATTCACAGCCTAGCCAGTCTTCACCTCACTGTTTATCTTCTTCGCTCTTGTCCTTTCTGGCAGTTTGCTACTAATGTTTAGAACCTCTATGTATAGAGGTTTACTAGATGTTTGGGGAACCAACTCAGTGTTCTCAATTTTATGCCAGGGAAAGAAAAGTGGGCAAAATGATGACAGCAGTAAACACAATTAGCAGAAAAGATCCATGTTAAGTTTTTTTTTTTTTTTTTCTATTCTCAACCCCCATTAAGAAAGAAAAAAGTCTGATGAGAGAAGTTTTCAGAAAACAAGCAACATTTTGAATTCCAATTACTTTAAAATCAAAAGCACCGAGTGTTCTGTTAGTTTCAGGTATACAGCAAAGTGAATCAGTTATATATATGCGTATATCTGCTCTTTTTCAGACTTTTTTTCCCTTATAGATCATTACAGAGCACTGAATAGAGTTTCCTGTGCTATACACAGTAGGTCCTTGTTAGTTATCTATGTTACAGATAGTAGTGTGTGAATGTCAATCCCAACATAACATTGTAAGTCACTATACTCCAATAAAAAGTAATTTTTAAAAAATCAAAAGCACCCATATGAAACAGGGAGAAAATCAGAGCCGAGACCACCGTACATGTTTATAAAAAGATCTCCACAGAGCCAAGTAAGGAATATATCACTTTTAGCCTGAAAACTGGCCTGAAGTTTAAGAATTGGATTGCAGCCATCTTAGTGTCACATCAATAAAATATTGGAGCTGCCAGCACTACCTATAAATGTGATCATAATTCAACTGCAGTAAAGGGGTTTATGAGAAGACGATGTAAAAGTGGTTATTTTCTGTTCCTATCTGTATTTTTTGAGAGACCTGGCTTTTTGTGATGTATACTGTATGCATGTTTGTGTCAATTAAAAGCTACTCTCTTGAGATGCAGAGAGAGCAGACGTGTGGGCCCATCAGGGGAAGGAGAAGGTGGAATGAATGGACAGAGTAGCACTGACATACACTATCGTGTGTATAAAATAGCTGGCTGGCAGGAAGCTGCTGCGTGACACAGCGGGCTCAGCTTGGTGCTCTGTGATGACCAGAGGGGTGTGATGGGGCTGGGGTGGAAGGGAAGTATAAGAGCAGGGGATATCTGTATACATATAGGTGATTCACTTTGTTGTACAGCAGAAACTAACACATTATTGTAAAACAATTATACTCCAGTTTTTTAAAAAATGCTTTCCCTTTCCTGATTTCTGACACGACCTTGAAGATCATTTTCCTGTTTATGATGTGTTCTCATTCTTGTAAGAATCACCAAAACCATTTGATTTTAGGTATATGGTATAGAGCTGTGTAAACCATCAGAATATCCTACGTAATAGTAACAACGCAATCATTTAAAGAAATTTAAAGAACTTTTCGAAGGTGGCGTGATTTAGACACATCTTCTCATTTTGTGGTGTGGTATCTGCCATTATACTCTCAGCCTGATTTTCCAGGTGAAATCATTCTTTCAATCAGGCCTAGTGAGTTGCGTCTGCAGTGCAATTGTGGCTCCCAGGATACAGTTCAGCAGGAATGCTTAGCAATTCTTAATCCACTTATTTGAATGTAACGTTCAAGCCACTCTTTCTGTGCTTCTCAGTTCAAATCCTGTGCTGAAGAATATGTGGCCTGAAGGCAAACTGAGCATTACAGAGGTGACCAAGAGACCACTGACCGCTGCCACCTTATTTAAGAATTCTATGATTGCTCTGGTAGACAACCTTGCATCAAAGGTAATTACTTTCATTTTAAAATACCCGTTTTATTTCATGGATTCTCTCTTGACATATGTTAATGAGAAAGGTATGTATAGTATTTGCTTTTTAGGTAACTATAGTAAATCAAATTGAAGAACATGTATTTTAAATGAATGTTATAGTAATTCTTAATACTGTTTTGTTTGTTTTTTACCATGGCCTGGTGAAACAGTTGTTTGTGTCCCAGATGAATGATCTTAAATTTAGGCCTTTTATATTGTTGTCATCAACGGGAAAGTCTTATATGTGATCTTAAAAAAATAAAAACAGTATACTACAGGTATAGTATGTGCCTGATAAAAGAAATTTTAGCCCTGTGCTGAGGACAAGGCCTGGCTTTAAAAAAAAAAAAATCTTGAGTTAAATTGTCACGTACCATCCTTATGTTGTATCTGAATACAAATTACAGATAGAGCTGTAAGAGGAAGTTTAGTATTTAAGTGTTGCCCTTAGGCTGTTTTAATAGTTGAAATGAAAAGATGTACTATGGGCAGTCGTTTCTGCTTTTTATTGTTCCTTTGAGGCCTCATACTGTTTGATAACTTTAGTCTGAGGTTTTTTTCCCCTTGAAGAACAGATTTCTACTCTTAACTGCTGCTGTTGATGAGTTTGATAAATTAGGCAGCATTCTGGGGCTCATTATTTTTAGTTCCTTCATTTTTATCTTTCTCTCCTGGTGTTTTTCCAGTGTATTTTTTCTTCTTCATTTTTATCTTTTTTTTTTCTTTAATCAACTTCCTCTCTAAAAATTTAAATCTATATTATTTTTGGTTACTTCACTGTGGATAAATTAGGCAAATGCCATAAGAATACATCTCTTCAGTAGCTTTCTGTTCTTTTCGTCAGGATTCTTTGACCTCAGGTGACAACAAATAAGAACAGTGTGTTGGCTTGTATAATCAAACCTCCAGAAAGGCAGAGAGGGTTAAGGCTACCAGGGCTGTAGACTTGAATACCCTTAAGACCCCTCCTCTTGTCCCTCAGCTTTTCTCTGCAAGTCAGCTTCAACCTGCGTCATCCAGCAAGAAAAAACCTAGAAGAAAGGCATGGGACACGAGAAAGAGAGTCGCACGCCGAATTTTATAGAATGTACTTTATGAAACACATTCCTTGTAATATATTGTTTGTAAAATATGTTCAAGTTAATTAGAAAAGAATCATTTTTATTTTCACTATTTGGTAGTTAAATGTTCATTTTTTAACATTTATGTATTTGTGGCTGTGCTGGGTCTTTATTGCAGCATGCAGATGCTCTTCGTTGTGGCATGCAGGCTTTCCCTAGTTGCAGCACAGAGGGGCTTCTCTTGCTCTGGAGCTGCAGGCTCTGGGGCACATGGGCTTCAGGAGTTACGGTGCACGGGCTCAGCAGGTGCAGCTCATGGGCTCTAGAGTGCAGGCTTCGCAGTCACAGTGCATGGGCTTTGCTGCCCTGTAGCATGTGGGATCTGAGTTCCTCGACCGCGTATCAAACCCATGTCCCCTGCACTGGAAGCTAGACTCCTAAGCACTGGACCACTAGGGAAGTCCCAGGGTTACATTTTTTAAATAAAAATTCTAGGACCATTTATCAGTTCTGTATGGAGAATTGCATTCAGCTGCTAAACAAATAAACCCCACCCCACCCCCAAATTAGTGGATTAAACAGAAGAGACATTTAGTTCTGTCTGTGTAAATGAAGTGCTGAAGAAGGTATCCCAGCTCTAAGGTTGTTAGAGATCCAGGTTCCTTCTGTCTTTCTGCTCTACTATCTTAATGCTTGGCATCTGTCCTCCTGGTCCAAGATGGCAGCTGGAGCTTCTTCCTTTTTAAAGAGACTTCCTGGAAGCCTCATACAGTACTTTAGCTCCATCTCATTTGGTGTGCTTAGTTGCCAGGGAAGCTGGGAAGTGCCTTTCATTCTGGTTAGCATTGCTCCCAGCTAGAAGTAAGTATTCCGTTTCAAAGTAGGAAAAATGTACTGTATATGAGGTAGGCAACTAGCCTAGCAGTCTCTGCTACAGCTCCCCACTCTCTGTGTGTATAGTGGTAGGGAATGAGAAAGGGAGCAGGGACAAGCCAAAGAATAGAGACAACCCGTCAGTCCAGAAAGCCAGTAAACCATAAAATTCATGTGACTCACGCTATTGCTGTGTTCATGTTACTGCCGTGGTCTGGAACTTAACCTGCAATAAGACCAAGGTTTTGCCGTGTTGTTCATAGGAGTTATTATAGCTAATTAATACTCTGCAGAAAGATTAAGAACAAAAAGGTAGATAAACACATATCAAGCCCCCTCCCCCAAGAAAACTGGTGAAGGCAATATTAATGTGAGAGAACATAAAATTTAAGGGGGAAATCTATTAAATACAGATAGACTAGTAATAATAAAAAGAAAATACTCAATAAAGCCATTTTGAACTAGGTACCTAACAATACAGCCATGATGGTACTTAAATTCTAAAAAGCAAAAAAAAAAAGAAGATGACGACCCTGAAAAATGTAAAAGGCGAAAAAGGCAAAATTGACAAGTTCACAATTCTAGAGGGAGATATTAAACCACCTCTACCAAAAACTGATAGATGAAGCAAAAACCTTAGCAAGAGTGAAGAAGCTTTGAAAACCAAATTTAAACTTTAATCAAAAGATCTCTGTACCCAGGGGATAGGAAATACATATTCCTTTGAAGTATACATAGAACATTTTTAAGAAATGACCATAAGCTAGAGCACAAAGGAAGTCTCACTGTTTTAACAAATATATACACAGATGTATTCTCCATCCTCACAGCAAGTGAAATAAAAACCAGCCTTTAAAAAAATTTTTTTTTTTTTTAATATGCTTGGGAACTTTAAAAAAGTGTTCTCCTAAATAACTCACAGGTTGAAGAAGAAATCTGAATGGAAACTACAAAATATGTGAAACTGTATGACAAAGAATTTATCAGAATCAGTAGAACACTCCTAAAGCGGCCCACTTGTTATGCCTTTATTAAAAACAAACAAACAAAGAAAAAGATCAAAAGTAAATGAGATAAGATACAATTCAAGAAGTCAGTAAAGGGAATCCAAGGAAAATCAAAAGAAAGTGAGAGAATAATTTTTAAATAGCAAAAACTAAAAGTAATAGATCAAAAAATTAATTAGACCTTTAAAAAATTGATTTTAAAGAGAGAAAACAATATTCAGAATGAAAATAGGTTACAACCTCTATATTACAGAGATTTTTTAAAGCATCAGAGTAAAAAAAAAAAAGAGTAAAAAAAATAAATAAAATAAAGCATCGGAGTATTACAAACAGCTATATGCCAATGAATCTTCACAATTAGTTTTCTAATAATAGAATGTGTGTGCATGCTCAGTCATGTCCAACTCTTTGCAGCTTCGTATACTGTAGCCTGCCAGGCTCCTCTGCCCATAGAATTTTCTAGGCAAGAATACTGGGGTGGGGTGCCATTTCCAACTCCAAGGGATCTTCCCAAGTCAGAGATTGAACCCGAATCTCTTGTGTCTCCTGCATCAGCAGGAGGATTCTTTACTAGCACGATCTGGGAAGCACTAGTTTTCTAGAATAATGTTATCAAAATTCACTCAAGAAGAAATAGAAACCCTGAATGAATCAGTAACCTTAGAGATTCTGAATCACTAATCAGAAGTCTGCCTTCTTCCAACTCTGCCAAGAACTTCAGGCCCAGATGGTTTTATAGATAAGTTTTATAAATCCTTCAAGGAGCCAGTAATTCCTATCATACATACATGGTTTTGGAGGATGGGAAGAAGAGAAGCCACTACCCGATTTATTTTATGAGATTACTATGACCTTAGTACAAGGTTAACATTAAAAAAATTAAATTAGAGGTGAGTTTCACATAGGAACATAAACATGAAGATTTTTTAAATACATGTGAGTAATGCATTTGATGGGAGAAGGCAATAGCACCCCACTCCAGTACTGTTGCCTGGAAAATCCCATGGATGGAGGAGCCTGGTAGGCTGCAGTCCATGGGGTCGCTAAGAGTCAGACACGACTGAGCAACTTCACTTTCACTTTTCACTTTCACGCATTGGAGAAGGAAATGGCAACCCACTCCAGTGGTCTTGCCTGGAGAATCCCAGGGACGGGGGAGCCTGATGGGCTGCCGTCTATGGGGTCGCACAGAGTCGGACAACGACTGAAGCGCCTTAGCAGCAGCAGCAGCAATGCATTTGATGGCAATAGGGTGAACAAAGTGGCCTTTAATACCAACTGAAAACAACCAGAAAGTTAGGTAAATTATAAAAAACCAACTTCCTAAATACAGTCATGAACTAACAAGAAAGCAAGGAATGTGTAGGCCGGGTGCTGAGGGAAGGCAGAAATTAACTGAGTGAAGGGAAAGTGAGGAGAGCACCATGCCACTTTCACCCTGTGGGCAGTTGTTGAAGTAGGTACCTTTGAGTGCGGGTACCTTTGAGTATAGGTGTCCAAGACTGGGTCCTTGAAGGGAAGGCCAGGGTCTGCTCAGAGTAGGGTGACTCATACGGGATTACAAACCACGTGAACACTCACAAGTATGTATACACCAGCTGCACGATGCTAGGTCTCTAGAGGGTTGCCTCCTCTAAGGGCTAGCTCCGGAAATAATCCCTCACTGTCGGGAAGGAAAACTGCCTTGGAGTTTGGCACTGAGCCAAGTGGGGTGAGTGAACCTCACTTGAGAATTAATAATCATAAGCCGCTTTGATGAGATTTGCAGTCCAAACTCATACCTAGGTGGCCTGAAAAGACTGAAGCCAACAATTTAAAGTGGTCCATCCAGGTCTGGTATTACCCCTGGGCATCTGATGAGAGCAGAGAGGAAACCACCTTCATACCAGACCTTAAAGAAATAGAACTTCCACAGATGGTGTTCTAGGGAAAAAAAGCAGTTCATAGTAAAGGACGACCACACATATAAAGAAGCAAGACAGGACACAAGGGAGGTGAGACTAAACCACAGCCTCATGAAAATGTCTTATATGGAATTATCAGAAAGACTCCCAGAATGCTTAATGCGTTTCAAGAAATGAAAGTCCTAAAAATACGAGAACTAGTAGTTAAGAGCAAGTGACTAGGTAATTGATAGAAATAAAAGCTAAATAATTAAAATGTAAAATTCAGTGGATAGATTTAACATTGGTTAAGACAAAGCTGAAGAGAGAATAGGGAAATGAAAGACAGAATCAAAGAAATTATCCAGAATTTCACTTCGTCCAAGAAATGAAACTTATAAAAGACATATTAAGAAACATGGAAGATAAAATGAAAAGGTCTGATGTGCATGGAGAGGAGAGAATGGGCAGAGCGATTTTTGA